>NW_025767035.1:0-712907 GCF_003918875.1 Haliotis rubra | reverse complement strand
TTGTCTCCCACCCTTTGTCTTGTACTATATTGTCTCCCACCCTTTGTCTTGTACTTTATTGTTTCCCACTCTTTGTCTTGTGTTATATTGTCTCCCACCCTTTGTCTTGTACTAAATTGTTTCCCATCCTTTGTCTTGTGTTATATTGTCTCCCACCCTTTGTGCTGTGCTATATTGTCAACCACTCTTTGTCTTGTGTTATATTGTCTCCCACCCTTTGTCATGTACTATATTGTTTCCCACCCTTTGTCGTGTGTTATTTTGTCTCCCACCCTTTGTCTTCTGCTATATTATCTCCCACCCTTTGTCTTGTGCTATATTCTCTCCGAACCCTTTGTCTTGTGGTATATTATCTTCCACCCTTTGTCTTGTGCTATATTGTCTCCCACCCTTTGTCCTGTGCTATATTGTCATCCACTCTTTGCCTTGTGCTATATTGTCATCCACTCTTTGTCTTGTGTTATATTATCTCCCACCCTATGTCCTGTGCTATATTGTCTCCCACCCTTTGTCCTGTGCTTTATTGTCTCCCTCCCTTTGTCCTGTGCTATATTGGCACCTACTCTTTGTCCTGTGCTATATTATCTCCCACCCTTTGTTCTGTGCTATATTGTCACCCACTCTTTGTCTTGTGCTATATTATCTCCCACCCTTTGTCCTGTGCTATATTATCTCCCACCCTTTGTCTTGTGCTATATTATCTCCCACTATTTGTCTTGTGCTATAAGACAGCCTCCATGGTGTAGTGGTTAGAGCGTCCGCCTGGAGAGCAGAAGGTTGCGGGTTCGATCCCCGGCCGCGTCATACCAAAAGACGTTAAAATATGGTACTTGTTGGTCCCTGCCTGGTGCTTGGCATTAATGGGTACAACAAGGACTGGTTGGCTCGGAGTCAGTATAATGTGTCTGAGTGGGGTATTCATGCTTCACTGCGGCATGGTATCTCAGTAGGCTAGCACTCTAAAACCAGCTTCAGTCTGGGCTAGTACAAGCAGCCGCACATACACATACACACATGCACGTCATCATATCAGCAAAATATTCTCAAGCACTATGTTTAACCCAATTTCACCTCACCTCACCTCACCTCACCTCTTGTGCTATGTTGTCTCCCACCCTTTGTCTTGTGCTATATTGTCTCCCACCATTTGTCTTGTGCTATATTGTCTCCCACTCTTTGTCTTGTGCTATATTATCTCCCACCATTTGTCTTGTGCTATATTATCTCCCACCCTTTGTCTTGTGCTATATTGTCTCCCACCCTTTGTCTTGTGCTATATTATCTCCCACCCTTTGTCTTGTGCTATATTGTCTCCCACCCTTTGTCTTGTGCTATATTGTCACCCACCCTTTGTCTCTTTGTCTTGTGCTATATTGTCTCCCACCATTTGTCTTGTGCTATATTATCTCTCCCACCTTTGTCTTGTGCTATATTGTCTCCCACCCTTTGTCTTGTGCTATATTATCTCCCACTCTTTGTCTTGTGCTATATTGTCTCCCACCCTTTGTCTTGTGCTATATTGTCTCCCACCATTTGTCTTGTGCTATATTGTCTCCCACCCTTTGGCTTGTGATGTATTGTCTCCCACCAATTGTCTTGCACCGTATTGTCTCCCACCCTTTGGCTTGTGCTATGTTATCTCATACCATTTGTCTTGTGCTCCCAGCTAAAACAGATAAAATCCCATGAACCCAGTGGCTTGGAATTTTATGGCAAACTCAAGTCAAGTAAATCCCTTCACCAACTCTTTACTAAAACACTTGTCATTCAATGATCAATTTGACATTACACTGGGGAGACATAGTACATCCTACATCCATTTACTTCCCTGGAACAGTGCTAACCCAGCTGTACTGTTTCTGTTTCTCTGCGCGTACCAATATGTAGAATGACTTAGGTCAGTTTATTTTCCTTGGGGTAAATTAAATTATCCATGAAATAATGAGTATTCAAGTAAATGGAGACATAAGCCTGTAGGACATTAAAACTTATATACTTTTATAATATAAGTGATGTGTTAGAAAACATAACCACGCATTGTATTTCCTGTGTAACTTTTGCTTGTCTGCTTTTGAGAATGCATATAAAGTTTAGTCAAGGTGTCCAGTTATTTCAGCCATTACACCCATGAAAATGAGGGCAAGAATTGGTCTTCAGCAACTCGTGGTTGTCGAAAGGGGTGATCAGGTGGTCAGATTCACTGACTTGGATGACACAAGTCAATTATATCTCAATGCTCATGATGTCAATCACTGGATTGTCTGATCCAGACTCACCAGCAGCCGTTATGTACCTGAAAAGTTGCTGAGCTCAGCATCAAACAACAAACTATATGACATTTCAGCCATTAGACACAAGGGTTTGAGCAGTTGCTGAAATTCAAGGAATCAAAGCTGATTGCTTCATTGATGATGTCTGTTCTATGCTATACTCAACTGTATGTACACTGTGTGAGTCATGCTGCATGTGAAATATGCTCCCTTACATATCTACTTTGTTATGAGCAAAAACACCACTGATCAATAACATCTAGTCAGATTAATTCCCAAACAGGAGTGTTGGTTGTGGATGACCAGTTTCATAACATGAAGGTGAAATGAAAGGACTGATATGTACCCAAGTGGTTTTCAACCCACCTTGCTCATTCATAGATGTGATCCAAATGAGGAATTAATCCATGTACAGCAAAGCACTCATATTTCAAAAAGAAAAATTCATGCAAAGTAGATGAATTTAACGGTTTTCTTCTAGATATTCACTCTGAGGCCAGACCAATTTTATTTCTTGTTTTATGGATTTTTGTCCTCAGAAAATCTGAAGGCAGGAGGGACAAAAGAGAGAAAAAGAGGGAAAAAATCACCAGTCAAAGCAAAAACCCATGTTAACTCTTTTGGTTTGCTTGTAGCAACTAAAAATAAGTTGAGTGAGTTTAGGTTTCACTCTGATTTCATGAGTATTTCACTTATATCACATAAAGAATAGGATTTTATTTTTTGAGTGAGAAAAATTAATTTGTTTCTTTTTTTCTTATTCTGAAAAAATATGACCAGCGGATCTGTAAAACCAGAAATAAAATTGGTCTAGCCTAATGTATTAATAGCAATGTTGGCTGCCAGATCTTATGAAGAGAAAACAATTTCTGCTACAAACATTTATACCAATTATGTCGCTATTTACAACTAGCAAATATGCTGACAACTACCCAAACCCTATGCCAACAATACAACAATGTGTCAACCAACACGTACACCATCAGAGATGCCAACAATAATGCTCTATGCCAACAATACAACAATGTGTCAACCAACACGTACATCATCAGAGATGCCAACAATAATGCTTTATGCCAACAATACAACAATGTGTCGACCATCACTTACATCATCAGAGATGCCAACAATGACATCATGGCCACAACAATGATGAACATCATCATACATCAAGATACCAACATTTATGCCAGCAGTTATGGCAATTACATGAACAACCATGCCAATGCTTATGCCAACAAGTGCACAATTGACATGACAATTACCACAATGCTGTCACCAACAATTACCTCAATGCCACCATTGACAGTTACATCGGAGCCACCACCAACATTTACATCAATGCCACCAACCAATACATCAGTGCCATAGGGACCCGTGAAGATCCGGGGTAGAATAGGTCTTCAGCAACCCATGCTTGCCACAAAAGGCAACTATGCTTGTCGTAAGAGGCGACTTACGGGATCGGGTGGTCAGGCTCGCTGACTTGGTTGACACATGGCATCGGTTCCCAATTGCACAGATCGATGCCCATGCTGTGGATCACTGGATTGTGTGGTCCAGACTCGATTATTTACAGACCGCCGCCATATAGCTGGAATATTGCTGAGTGTGGCGTAAAACTAAACTTACTCACTCAGTGCCACAGGTACAGTTACATCAATGCGACCACCGACATTTACCTCAGTGCTTCCACCAACAAATACATCAGTGCCACTATGGACATTTACATCAATGCCACCAACAAATAGATCGGTGCCACCACCCACATTTACATCAATGCCACCAACAAATACATCGGTGCCATCCCTGACAATTACATCAATGCCACCAACAAATACATCGGTGCCATGCCTGACAATTACCACAGTGCTTCTACCAACAAATACATCGCTGCCATCCCTGACAATTACATCAATGCCACCAACAAATACATCGCTGCCATCCCTGACAATTACCTCAATGCCACCAACAAATACATCGCTGCCATCCCTGACAATTACATCAATGCCACCAACAAATACATCGCTGCCATCCCTGACAATTACATCAATGCCACCAACAAATACATCGACGCTGCCATCCCTGACAATTACATCAATGCCACCAACAAATAGATCGGTGCCACCACCCACATTTACATCAATGCCACCAACAAATACATCGCTGCCATCCCTGACAATTACATCAATGCCACCAACAAATACATCGCTGCCATCCCTGCCATCCCTGACAATTACATCAATGCCACCAACAAAAACATTGGTGCCACAGGGACAGTTACATCAATACCACCAACAAATACATCGGTGCCCCAGGTACAGTTACATCAGTGCCACCACCAACATTTACCGCAAAGCTTTTAACAACAAATACGCCAGACACTGACAATTACAACATCATCTAAATAATGTTGCCACTAACAGTTTCAGCAATACTGATGATAAGAAATAGTTATTGAACTCGTTCCAACGTTCAACTGGTTGGACCACACCACACATGAAAGAAGACTGAAGAAAGTTTCTTTTATTGAAACCAGTTCACAACATGTACATTGATGATAAAACACTGTAATTTTTCACATGAAAGTCAAAGATAATGTATGGGAACAGAAAGTGACATAAGCTTGGTTTACTATAACAGCTAAAATTGCGACAAATATTTCATTTTTCTGATTGGTCTTCCTATAATTATATATATAGATGATAATCTCTACTGTGTTAATGTAATATAAGTTGAAAGGTCAGATTTCCAAAGCAATATTGCTCTCAGCTGAATACTTAGTTTTTAAGGTTTCGGGATTTCCATGTTGATGCCATGCATAGAGTTTTACTGCTTTAAAATTGAATTATTTTCCACATAGATTTTATAATTCAATTTATGTTTCAAAAGTTGCTGTGGGCATGCAGACATGCCATCTTAAGGATGTACTTCCTTAAGTTTTTATAAAGTATAATTAAAATTGATGTGTATTCCATGAAAGTAAAAGAAATGAAAATTCTAATTTGTTAATTTCAAGTTGTATGGGTATTATAGAAACACATTCAAATGAAGATTTTTTTAAAGACCCTGAGTCATGAGTATCCTGGCAAACACCAAAGAGTGGAATGTTTCTAGAATACATTGTTTCAGAAAATTAAAAGTCCTAGAAATATTTTCTTTCCCTACCCAGAAGTATTCCAAATGTGTAAATACCACTGGAATTTTACAGATTTTATGTTTGTGTTGCATTTGTTTGCCTTTGTCAAACTGAAAAATGTCTTACAACCTTGACATGGTGGACTGCAAGCATGTCAAACACAATTCATATCCACATTTATTTATCCACAAATTTCCTTCACAAGAAGCCTTTTTAACTTTATGTTCTTCCATTGAAACACATCCTATCACATATTTGATTGTCACCATGGTTCACCAATGAGTTAGACTAAGGCTTAGTCTCTGAATATATATAATTTTGATAGTAACAAACAAGCCCATTTAAATTGAAAAGGAGCCCTAGGGAGACCAGAGATTCAGAACCTGCCACCTGGGGAAATCTAGACTTGCTTCGTTTAGGGCTTTAGCACTACAGGGAAGGCTAGGCTGTAGGGAAAATAATGTGGTTCAGGGACTGTGAGACAGACTACAGATGAGTGAGCGAGTTTAGTTTTATGCCGCACTCAGTAATATTCCAGCTATAAATGTCGGACTGTAAATAATTGTGTCTGGACCAGACAATCCAGTGATCAATAGCATGAGCATCGATCTGCACAAATTGGAACCAATGACATGTGTCAACCAAGCCAGCGAGCCTGACCACCGGATCCAATTAGTCACCTCTTACAACAAGCATGGGTTACTGAAGCTCAATCTGACCTGTACCTTCATGGGTCATTCACCAGATGAACAAGCTGTATGTGCTGTCTTGTTTTTTGACATAACAAAAGTATTGTCATAAACTCAGGTGTGACAAGGAACATCAGAACATGGCTTTAATTAATTTCGTCTGAGACTGACCACTCTGCACCTTTTACTGGTCAGATCTTGACTTCCAAAACTGTTTCCTCTTCGATAGGAGACTTGTGAAGATTTGAATCATGTCACTGTTTCTTTGGAAAATAAAATTAAAAGAATAATGCCTGCAGCCTCAGACATTTATTAATCCCACCGATTTGGACAGCTATCAGCCATAACATTCTTCATTTTCAGTGCAGACCTCCTGAACCCTTAAATATTTCTTATTGTAACTTAATATTCAGTTCAGACTAATGAATTGATGCCATTTGATGATGTGGGATACTGAAAACTACTTTACAGCGTTATGTTTTCTTCCCTGGACTAGGGGTGGTGGGGTAGCCTTGTGGTTAAAGCATTTGCTCATCATGCCAAAGCCCTGGGTTCGATTCCCCACATGGGTACTAAATGTGAAGCCCATTTTGGGTGTCCTCCACCATTATATAGCTGGAATATTGCTTTAATATCAAATGTCAGTCAACCAAAAGTGAGGCATAAATAGCTCAACTCTGCACCAGAGTTAGGGTTGTCATCTCCTGATGTCTCTTGTTTACTGTGTCTTTAACTTACAAATGAAAGAAAGCATTTTCATCAAATATTTCTGGAAGTAAACTCTTTGTCAAAGCAGAGCTGTGCCTTGTATTTACTAAGTGCTTATATCTGAAGATATTTTTATTTGAAGATTGTCAAAGTTTTGCTTGGACAGGGTATTAGGGATGACTGTCAAAGGGTTGTTAGATGTAGATGCTGCATTAACTCATGAAACTACCTTGTACTGTATGTATCCCATCTCTTCACATGCGGTCTGTATATTTTGATAAGAGCCTCCGAGAACCTTTCATGATGGAGGCCAGACCCGAGTGCAGCCATAAATAGGCCTTTCTCACTGATGAAAAAAACCCCAAGGGGGTTCAAGATGGGCCCAACTTTTAATAGCCAGGCTAAGTGGGCGAGATACTGAGGAGTAACTTCCACGAACATGTCATCTAATTGAGGAATGTATTTTCACTGTACACTTAGCAGGGCAATGTTTCCTCCAGCCCTTCAGACTTATGTCAACAATTATTTTCCTTGTCATGCAAATATAATTGAACTGCCCATTTTTCTCTGCTAATATTTTGGCAAATCAAAATAACATATCCAAATTCTGAAATTCTTTCATGGAGAGAATTTCCAAATTTTCAATGAGAAACAGATGGCGTCGCTAATGTTGTCGACGAGTTTATACAGTGGCGGTGTTTAGTTTCAATTTCATATTTATTAAATGTCAACAACAGACAGGATGTGGACTTGCCACTTTTGCACATTATGTCTTTTTGAGCAGAAGTGAAATATTGAATGCTTGATAAATTCGCATTCACATGATCTGGACGGCAATGTGCATTAGTGTAGCTCAAAGGCAGTATTCATTTGTATTTTCTTAATTATTCATGGGGCCCATAGATGCTTTGTTTGTATTCTTAATGCAGGATTTCTTTGAATTGAATATTGTTGAAATATGTGTTCAATGGAACCTGTGCTAGTGGGTAGCCTGTCCATCTTGTCATGTCCATGTGACTGAAGAGGGCCAGTCTTTGATGACATATTGTGAGGATTGGTTGTCCTATTTCTGTCTGTGACAACTGAATTTCTTGAACATACAAAAAGGGTCACTTAAACTTGAGGAAAGGGTCAAAGGGTGCATGGTCTTGCATGAGGGCACGTTTGTAAAGAATCTGCATTTTCTGTCATTAGTTAGTTGAAATATTAGGTATGTAACAGAATCTGAAGTACACACAGCAACAAAATGAAACAAGTTGACACTTCCTACATCTTTTGTCCAAATCCAACCGTTTTGGAATGAGAACAAAAACCTGCATGAGGTATGGGAAAAGATGTTCTCCAGGGTGATTCCAATGGATACTGTTTTTATATGTTGACTTTAGCCTGCTGAAGAACCCACCTATTATATGATAGATCCAAAATATTGCACATGACAGGAAATTCTTCATTTTATTTGTTTCAGTTGTTCTCAGCCTAACACAGAGAACAATCGATTTGGTCAGATTTTAATATTTTATTTTTCCACATAATCACCCTTGATGGCAATGCACTTCTCATATCGGTGTTTCAGTTGCTCAATTCCATGTGAGTAGAACTCTTCTGGAAGTCCCGTCAAATACTCGTTTACAGCAGATTTGAGCTCGTCATTACCGGCATTGCGTTTTCCACGGCATTGCGTTTTCCACGGAGATGTTCCTTCAATTTTGGACACGCCGAAGACCCGGGTTCGATTCCCCACATGGGCACAATGTGTTAAGCCCATTTCTGGTGTCCCCCGCCGTGATATTGCTGGAATATTGCTAAAAGCGGCGTAAAACTAAACTCAGTCAGTCAGTCAGTCAATTTTGGAAATAGGTGAAAGTCACTTGGGGCCAGGTCAGGTGAATATGGAGAATGAGGAAGTTCTTCGAAGCCACATTGATGTACTGCAGACTTTGCCAATCGAGAGGTGTGAGACGAAGCATTGTCATGTAAAATCCTAACTCCAGCCCTCAACAAACCTCGCCGATTTTCTTTGATAGATGCTCTGAATCTGTGGAGTAGATCAGCGTAGTAGGCACCAGTGATTGTCTTTTGACTCTCAAGGTAGTCAACATGGATGATGCCCTTCGCATCCCAGAACACTGTGTCCATAACTTTCTTCACTGACCTTGAAGACTTGAACTTCTTGGGCGGAGGAGAAGTGGGGTGGTGCCACTCAATGGATTGACGTTTTGACTCCGGACCGTAATGATAAATCCATGTTTCATCCCCTGTTACTAATCTACTTTTAAAATTTTCAAAATCATGCTCCTCAATTCTAAATTTTCCTTTGAAATTTCACTTCTCTTTTTCTTCAAATCAGCATTGAGAAACTTTGGGACCCATTGAGCAGATACTTTGTTCATGCCCAAATGATCATGGATAATAGTTTGAATGGATCCATGGCTTAGGCCCGTTTCTCGTTCAACTTCAGCAGTAGTCACAAGTCAGTTTGCAAGAATACATTTCTCCACAGCTTCTACTGTTTCTTCATTAACGGCTGTAGAGGGCCGTCCACACCGTGGGTCATCATCCAGACTTGTCCTGCCAGACTTGAATAAAGCAGCCCATCTCTTAACTGTGGGGTATGAAGGACAATCATCCCCATACACCTTCAACATACGTGCATGCACTTCTGATGGCTGAATGCCTTCCAGTGTCAAAAACTTGATAACAGCATGGTGTTCCATCTCTCACGTTGAAGCAGATATGTATACCCCAGTAGGCTTCAAGGACCTGTTTTGATTCAAACTAGTTGATCTATTTGAGTAAAATGACTGGAAATGCTGATGAAGAACACTGTCCAAAAACACCCCTAAGATTAGTTGGTGTCACCAGTCTAGAAGTTATGTAGGCTTAGAACTTTTTGACCAGCCCTCGTATTTACACAAAAAAATATGAACATTGGATGCCTGTAGAAATTTATATTTTTCTCGATATCATGACCATAGGTGACCTCAGACAGATCTGACTTGACGCCATGCCTGACCCTCACCCTTTGTGAGCTTGTCTGTCACCACTTCATCCTTTTGTTCAACTCCTAAAGATCTTCAGCATGCCAAGGAAATGGTTTCAGAAATTGTAGAATTTGTTCTGTCGGATAGATGTCATGTTAAAAATCTGAAGGTCAGAAGGTTGAGTCCCTTCGATTCTCACAAAATCTAGATACTAGTCTTTGTGACATGTGACCTGTGACAGAGACTAACCTCAGAAATCTTAAGTGGCTCACTCATATGAGTACAAAATGTTTATAGTTGTTATTTTCTGTATAAATTCATGATATATCCTCTGAAAATATAAGACCCATGAAGCTCCGGGTTAGAATTGATCTTCGGTAACCCATGCTTGTCGTAAGAGGCTACTAACTGGATCAGATGGTCAGGCTCACTGACTGGGTTGACACGTCATCCTATCCCAATTGTGTAGATCGATGCTTATGCTGTTGATCACTGGATTGTTTACAGATGCCATATAGCTGGAATATTGCTCACTCACTCACTGAATATACCAAAAGAGTTATAGAATAAAGACTTTCCACAATACATGTCATTAAATTTTCATTTCCACTTAACTCACTACAAACAGTTCTGCCTCACATCCATTATTAGTTTCAAGTCCTTCAAGATGAATGTGTTTTGATTCTTTTTATGTTTAATTAAATCCACCATGTGTACACAGGGCAACCAAACATTCATGGTCCGTGTGCATCACATCCATCAACAGTGTATGTACACAGATCAGTTGCTTGTTTGAGAAAAATAAGATAAACAAAAATACTTTGTCTCCTTCCTCACATGTTAGAAACAAATTGGATGAAAATCTAATAATTCATTAATTGTGGCTATTTGTTTTGGTCTGAAGGCTGATTGATTTAAGAGTTTCATGCATGCCAAATGGATCGGATTACAGACAGTGTGCTTGGTTGGCACAGAAAGTATCACATCAGTCTATAACATAGACGCTGTTTAAATATATAATGCGTAAAATAATGAAATATAATAGATAAAACTCATTCCACATCATAATTTTATGAATATATGGATTTGAATGTAAATTTCATTACTAATTTAGAGTAGTCTTATTTATGCTGAAGGGAAAATATTTTTGGAAACTTCCCCCATTGACGGATGTCGCCAAGTGGAACTATCAGTATGTTTCTCTCAAGTCTCAGATCTCAACACCATGCTGGGAAAACTTCACTTTATCTCTTCTCTTAATGAAGAGCCTTTTAATGAAAACTTTTTGTAAGTGTTTTGTTTCTAATGACCTTCAAAAGAGTATTACATCCCAGCTAGTGGTTTCATGTAACATAGTATTATTTCAACCTTTTCATGTCTTTTGTGTGTCAGAATGAACTGAAAACATTTTAGTGGAGAAAATATGAGATGAATCTGAACAAAAATGTTACTGAGCTTCCCCTGTATAAATCTAAAATATATATGTCAGAGATTAATCAGTCTCAATTGTCTGATGAAACAGATTCTGTTGGAAATACAATGCAAAATCATAGTGAAATTATGTGAATGGATCTCTGAAAATCTGTGACACCAGATGTTTAGGAGTTGGTTTTGTGAAGTATGGTTTGCAATGCTTCTTCTTGTCTTAAAGCCCATTTCTGGTTTCCCTGCTGTGATATTGCTGGAATATTGCTAAACGTGGCGTAAAAACATACTAACTTCTTCACTCACTCTTCTTGTCTTGTGCTGTCTTCATTCTGATGCAATCGTTACGTTTGTTCTTGTTCATTTGGTGTCATTCACATTCAAATCTCCAGAGTGTATACGCTCCCACTCCTTGTCAATAAACCCTTGAAGATCCAGGTTAGAATTGGTCTTCAGTTACCCATGCTTGTTGTAAGAGACGACTAACGGGATCGGGTGGTCAGGCACGCTGACTTGGTTGACAAATGTCATCGTATCCCAATTGAATACAATGATGCTCATGATGTTGATCATTAGATTGTCTGGTCCAGACTGTCACTACCAGCTACGAAACATTAGGGGTATCAGACACCTTCCCACAAATGAGGCCCATGCTCTTGTGCGCTCTTTGGTGTTGTCACGACTGGACAACTGCAACAGTCTCTTGGCCAACGTATCAAACGAGCAACTCCAGAGGTTGCAACGTGTTGAAAACACAGCAGCCAGGATTGCGATGAGGTGCAAGAAATCATCCCACTTAACTCCAACTCTGATCCAGCTTCACTGGCTTCCTGTTCATGCAAGAATTGAGTACATGATACTGTCCTTAGCTTATCAATGCTATCACCATTCTGCTCCTGCCTGTCAGAACTCACAAAGCACTATGAACCACCACAACAACTTCGATCTGCAGACCTGTGTCCCTCTGTGTGCCAAACCCAAAACTTAGATGGTTTGGGAAAAGATCCTTTTCCTTCAATGCAGCAGCATTGTGGAATGAACTGCCTGTTGACTTGAAAAAATTGAAAATCTCTGCACTTTCAAAAGGGCTTAAAAGACCTTCCTGTTTAATCAGTTTTACAACACTGCCTAATCTTGCCCCCAGTTACAAACTTTGTAAATACCAGAGGACTTTTGTTAGTGCTATGAGCATTCACCTGAATTCAGCATTCAGTGAATGGAGTTTAGCGTATTATAAATGAACTTATTATTATTATCATTAATATTATTTACAAACATAGCTAGAATGTTGTTGGTGTTAGGCAACAAACAAACCAACATTGTCAAGAATCCAAGGCAAAATAGGTACTCTGTAACTGATGTCTGTTCTTAGGGTAGACAGTAATGGCGGTTACAATGTGTGACTTAAATGAGTGACACCAATGAAGTGTTGTTGATATGATCAGACTCTGCCTGGTTCAGACTCTGCTTGGTTCAGACTCACTGGTTTTCATGCCACTGTGATGGAACTCAAATATGGCACACTGTGACATGCTTCAACACTCGTGCAAACATCTTCATCTCTCACTCACCTGTCCAAGTCCCCTGATGAGTTGTGTCCCTTAGGCATGACAGGAGCCTATGATATCATGGTTTTGAAAGCCACACCAACTCCACCATCTCCTGACTCCCTCCCTATTCTCTCTCCCACACACTCTGTGTATAGTTTATAACCACATATGTTGTTTACATCCCAATGTATCTGAGGTAAACAGCGTCTTCTTTATACACATCTGGATCCATAAGATGTCTTTAGTATTAAAGTTTGGTAAGGTGATGTTTGTTTATATGTGGATGTATTTATAGGAACTGTGCTGATTTGAAGGAGGTTTTTTGTGTTCCATCAGTGTTGAGAAGCTCAGGATGTAGTTTTAATTTCCTGATCAACTTGCCCCCTTGAACTCGTGTGTGAGTGTTCAGCAACGTGAGTGTTCTATGCATGTGCTGCTCCTTGATGTCTTCAGACATCCATTTTGATCACCATGCATGTGTTAACACATAAGCTGTGATACGTAGAAGTATGCAGTAGAACGGTTCTAGTAGAACGGGAACAATCAACAACCAGAACCGGGTTCAAGGTGTGAGTTGTCACTGTTTAAAACAGGTTGGTTGGTTTTGGTTTTACCTTCATCCTCTTCCTTACATGGCAGCTCCAAACTGATATCATATTGACTTCCTTGTGTGAGACCTCCACCCACATGGATCCACCCCAAACCAATTCACCCATACCATGAAATTCCTGACCATGGAACCATATTGCATCCCCAGCCTGGTATCATATTAACTTCCTTGTGTGACACCCACACCCAACATTGCACCCCCAGCCAGGCGTCACATAAATTCTTGATTATTACATGACTATATTGTACTCCTGACTTCTACTCATCGTGGAGAACAGTAACCAACAGTGTCAGTAATTCAGGCTACTTCATGGATGACGACTTCTCTATTGGATCATGTGATATATTGATCCTTGCACGGTTGTCAAGCAAGAGTGAATTGAGACTGCACAAGTATGACTACATCAATACAAAACAATGCAAGGATATACATGCCATCTTCTCTAATTAATCCTATCAGCACTGTATATTTTGTACACCCTGATGCCGAGTTGGTTTCTGTCTGTTACATGTCTATCAACCATTATCGTTTGCTATTTTTCTTAATCCCTTTAGACCCGTGAAGATCCAGGGTAGAATAGGTCTTCAGCAACCCATGCTTGCTTACCACAAAAGGCGACTATGCTTGTCATAAGAGGCAACTAACTGGATTGGGTGGTCAGGCTTGCTGACTTGGTTGACACATGTCATCGGTTCCCAATTGCGCAGATCGATGCTCATGCTGTTGATCACTGGATTGTCTGGTCCAGACTCAAATATTTACAGACCGCCGCCATATAGCTGGAATATTGCTGAGTGCGGCATAAAACTAAACTCACTCACTTAATCCCTTTAATATCTTGCCTTACTGTTACATAGCAACTGTAGAAATGCCAATTAAACAATGCACCAGGATCATTAAAAAACTGGCACTGCCAGTGAAATGAAGCACTACCATAATACTGCTTGAATAAATACAGCTATTACTTGTATTTACAGATGTAAGTTGATGAACACCTAGAGGAACTGCATATGCAGAGCATCATGATTCTCATTTGATCTTATATCGGACATGTATACCATGACCAGATTGGAAGAGAGCAGTGCTCAATAAAGCACTCATTTCGTTGTCATTCTCATGTTACTTTGCCGTTACTTTTTTAATCAAGATGAAGCAGTCTTGCTCCTGTTTGGTTTCGATATGTTGACAGACATCAAAAACCTAAGATCAAAGGATGCACTTAACTGTTTGTTGAAACTGAGACTGAAAATGTTATAAGTTGGTAGTGATCAGTGAAGTACCTTGGCTGGTTGCAACATGGCTGTTCAAGCTTCCATTTCTGTAATACAGATTCTTTGATTGGAAGCTGACATTTGCCATGTAACTCTGGACTCGCTGGAATATTGTATTTATTTTTCTGGTAGATTAACATGTTAGTTTACTTTTTTAAAAGTACACACTCTGCAGCTATTTTTATATCTGCAGATATGCAGAAGATTCAGACAAATTTCGAAAATACTGAATTGAGATGTCCATGTCTTGTAAGAGGGGATTGAGTGGAAGCAGTGTCTGCTTATGATGGATGTGCATAGAGCTTGCAATAGTGATCTAAGGCAAAAGATATCGATACCTATCTAATAGACCAATAGACACAGTTTATTGACATGTTAATTTTATACATTTTTTCAAGGATTTTCTATAAAAATCATCGGAACTTAAATGAGAAATGGATGTAACTTGGGACATACTTTGTGATTGAACTACAGTGATGCTCTTGATTCTGACATTGTTTAAGGCATAGCTTCTTTGTTTGTGTTCATACTCTAACCAAAATATTACTTGGAGCATGGATGGAACTACTTTTTAAGAAATAACAAGAATATGTTTTCACAAGTTTTATTTTTTCAAAGATGGATGTCACGGTAGTACTGCCTAGTGATATGTCTGTGAATAAGATGTAAAGGTGTCCTGTCATAGTGATCCCATAGTGATTAATGGCATGTAAATGTCTGTGAATAACATGTAAAGGTGTCCTGTCATAGTGATCCCATAGTGATTAATGGCATGTAAATGTGAATAACATGTAAAGGTGTCCTGTCATAGTGATCCCATAGTGATTAATGGCATGTAAATGCTCAGCCTCCCCCAAACTTTGTCAAGAAAGTCCAAAGCAAACCCTAATTGTTCAGAAAATATATTATTTGCCCAACTACAACTAAAGTCTGTTTGCAGTGAAAACGTGCAGATGAATTTCACTTTAAACAAAAAAGTGAATCGAATAAAGTGAAATCTTCAGAATGTTACCTTGGCAACTGAGCATTTAAACTTCTTTAAGTGGCTTTGTTTACAAGTTGTCTGTATATGAACATTTAAATCTCAAAATTTTATTCAACTTAATGAAGTTGTTTAACAAACGATCATAATTTTAAATTGCTATTATTGGTTTGTATTACAAGGGGGTATGCACATTAAATGAAACACCGAGAACAAGTGGGGTTGGTCTAAGTTAACGCTCATCACGTACCACACATGCATATGTTTCACTGTTCCTACTACTGCACATACCCATTCAACATTCAACAAAATTCAATGTGAAGTAAAAATGTTGGTTCCGTTAGTTTTACTGAATTCTGACACTTAACAAAACACATCATCATGATTTAAATAGGTCAGATCACTTGGGACTTTCGTGTCTAGTCATTGAAATTGTTAATTAACCCATTTCTACGATAAGATACCAAGTCATCTTGATCTAACCTATACGTATAATCTTCAGTCCCAGTTATGTGTTACAAGTTGTGATGATGGCCAACAAGGACTCAGCTGTAATTCCTATGACTACCTATGTATCTGTATGCAATAAAGAACTTGTCTATCCATAAGAAATGTTCCCCTTCTTCACCAGCTTCTAAATGCCACTTACAGAAGTTGTATCTGTATGGTTTTGAATTCCAGTTTTGCCCTGATTAGTTTTTAGTTTTCCTATAGTGCACCTGTACCTACGGGTTTGACCAAAGTGTTTAACATCTGAAACCTCTTTCCCATTGCACTTTCATCTGACATCAAGTGGACACACCAGTGATGATTGAAATACTGTTGGAGGCAGCATTAAACCAAACACACTGTACTGTTGGCATGTACATGTCTTTAAAGGGACAGTACCAAGGAGCTATGGTTTGTCAGTTCCACATGGTCTAGTGGATAGTGTCTTCCTAGAGAACAGAATGTGGATGGTTGGATCTTGAGCACCATCATAGCAACAGAAGGTAATAGATGGTCTGGTTGTTCCTCTGCTTGTTAATACTTTGCAGATAAAACAGGAACTTGTAGAATCAGTATACTTATTTTCAAGGTCACTATGACACTTGGACCAAACTTTTCAAACTTATGTAAACGTGATATCTCATAAAATATTGCACACAATGTCTTCAATGATGATGACAGCATACATTAGTTGATTATGCAGACGCCAGTCATTTCAGGAATCTTGTATGTGACCAAAAAATTAAAAATAAAACAAAAATTGGTAGAATTATCAAACAGAGCCTAAAGTGGTGCCTTTTGCTATTTACAGATTTTTGGCATTTTAATTTTTCTTGTTTTCCATGGAAACGATTTGGACTTAGTCTCAAAAGGGAGTCTCGAAAACCGTTCAATATCTTTCAACAGAACTTGGCAGATTTGTGAGTCCGATCTTGAAGTGGTGCCTTTTGCTATTTACACATTTTTGGCATTTATATTTTTCATGATTTCCTTGGAAACGATTTGGACTAAGTCTAAAAAGACATCAAGCTGGACTTTAAGTAACTGTCAGATGATTTGTTCTTTCAAATATGTGGGGGTCGGGGGGATATGTCATCTTCTGATGACTCTTGTTTTCTCAGAATGTGTTATCCATGTTGAACTGTGTCATGGTGTCTTAGTGCACTGGAAGTATAATCAGTATCGTTCCAGCCTTGTACAAGCAGGCACACTCATATACCTGCAAACATGTCATTAATACTGGAATCGTCAACTCTTCATCCAACTCATCTTGATTCATGTCAGTTTACAAATGGGTGAATTTCATTGTTAAAGGTTTATCCAGGTAAATAATGTTTCACTGTATTTTTTAACCCACACTTGACAACATGAAAAGAAATTATGTACATCATTAGTCCTACTTCCTTACCTTGATAATCTTGAAAACGTTTGACTCGCTTTTGGGACCTGGTGATTGTTGTTTGAGCCCTGCAGATACCCTAATGTCTTGAAAAACAGACTGAAATTCAATTCTTACATTTTGAGATCAACTAACTGAAATTAAAAACACATTTTAGGATATAAAGACAGAATTATCAGTTATTTGGATAAAAAAATATCTCTTTTTCAACACCAAAACATGAAAATAATCATGCTAATGTTTTATCTGTTCATCAAAACTGATATCCCAAATGAACATTTCAAAAGTTGGCTGAGTCTTCTGCACTCTCTTTCCTTGACAGTGGCAATAAAACCAAATGATGCATTTATAATGATTCCACAAGCATGTACAGAAATCAAAACAAGAGAAAAATTCGAGTCCATCCATTATCAAGAATTTATTACTTTAGAGCTGGTTGAGAAGCTCTTTTTCATATTTCAAAATCGAACAGGAACCAACTTTCTGGTTCAAAGCCATGAGATGAATGAAATCATGGAGAGTGGGTGGATTTACTTCACAGGAAGTAGTGTGCACTGTATGTAACTTGTTCAAACTACACATGCTGCAGAGGGGAGTTTTTTCAAAGTAATTGTTAATGATGTTCATTATACTGCAGATGAGCCGAGCGAAGCACATTATGACGGGATGTAGACAAGATACTCCATGATACATGCTGAGCTGTATCTCTTGGTCTCAGCATCTCTCAAATCTACACACGACTTTTAAAAGGTTTGCTATCTCCCACGTGCTTCTTTATCTTTTCTGAGCCTGATCCAAGGATTGCTACATCCATTCCTCAGAGAGGATCTGTTCCCGTTGGTTTAGTCTTTGTGCAAATTTGTGTTCACAAGAATTTTCAAAGGATAAAGCTTCTCTCATGTAAGGATTACCAGGTAAGACAAAGTGCTATGTCTTCAGCCTTGCCAGTCCTACTTACTGTAAAAGTACAATGTTTCTATGTTTCTGAAAAAAGAAATCTGCATTTGTTATTTCTATCGTTGAGACATGTTGTCTGACAAATGTGAAATGCTCAACAACACCTGACGGCCATTGTTACTATGTTAGTGTGATATGTATGTGTTAGATGTTGACATTTTTAGATCTATGCATGTATTAGAGCTGCAGTTGTGAGAGGGAAAGGAAATAGTATAATGTGAAGACATCAATGACAGAATTGTTTTCAAATGTTCTTCTCATGACTTGAGGTTTGATGTTTTGTTCTCTGATATAAATGTACATAAAGTCTGGCCAGTTGTTTTTCCTCTTTCACAAATCAACTTTCTTTAAAGTAAGCATTGGAAGGTTGAAATATTTTTTGCTCTTTTGAAGTTGAACCATGGCTTATTCTTCGTCCTTTTTTTTTTGCTGGTTTGAGCTATTGTTGCCTTTTAAGCAAAACCTTTGTGGAAAAACACTTTCATCAATCAATAGGATTTTTCATTGTTTTACAATGAATGTAATCTAATCTTTTCTACAATATTTCCTGTAATGTTAAACTTTCGGGGACACAGGTGGCTTGGTTGTCAAAGACACTGCATTTCACTGAAGAGTTGTGCTTCTGCTTACATTTCCCACAGATGGCAGTCAATCATCTGAGCCAATTTTACTTACAGTTACTGCAGTACACACCTGTCTTGTTAGAGAATCTTGGTATTGTTGTATCACTTGGTTATGGAACCATTGATCCTAATTTTCAAAAATGTAGAATAATATCAAAACATTAAGACGTTCATTATTTCCACAGAGTCTACATAGGCTGATGCTGCTATTTATGTAGTTATAATATAGTATTATGTTATAAGTGTTACAGGGCGGTGGGGTAGCCTAGTGGTTAAAGCATTGGCTCGTCACGCCGAAGACCTGGGTTCGAATCCCCACATGGGTACAATGTGTGAAGCCCATTTCTGGTGTTCCCCACCGTGATGTTGCTGGAATATTGCTAAAGCGGCGTAAAACCAAACTCAGTCAGTCAGTATAAGTGTTACACTGTTGATTGTAGGTTTTCAGAGTGTTTTTCTTTAAAATTAATAAAGAAAATTAAGAAATATCAGCTACCTGACTACCTGAACTATTAAATGATCACAACTGTTGTATGTTGACATTGACCTTAGTCCTGATGGTTTTTAGAAATTACCTGTCAAGATTGTAATAGGAACAAAGGCCTTAGCCTGCAGGTCCCAATGCCAAGGATAAGTGCTAAGTACTGGTAATATACAGTCATAAAGATTAGTGATTACAGTGGCAGCTTGGAATTATTGGTTGGTATAGACTTAGTGAAAGTGGTGTCACAAGTTAAGCTTTGCTATGAGTCATAATCCTAAGGTTCGCAAGGAGCAAATTATCCAGTGATTCCAGTCTTGAGTAGGTTATTGTACATATTACCAGAGACCATATAATAAAATCATATGGTCTCTGATATTACTCATAATCATTGTATGGGATTAGATTGTAGAAACATGAATGCATTGCCAACCTAACAGAATATATCACTGTTATTCTCAGTATGATAATATAAGTTTGTGATGTTATTAACAGTGGATCATATGTCACATGGCTTCACCTGACCAATCAACCTTTTGAATTGCTAACTGTACTTATTAATATCAGAAAATCATTACACTTGACCTTTATATGTTATTGCTGTGTCATGAGTGTCAGGTATAGCCTTAAACAATGTATATAGACATATAATAATGCAGAATTACTTTGGATTCACTGAACACCTGACTCTGACCATGACCTTGACCTTAAATTCGACCTAGACCTGACTTAACCTGACCCTAACCCTTCAAATGAGTGCTGGTCTTCAACAAGTGTAGCAACTGACTTCATTAACCGGCAAATATAGCTGTGGACTTTTCTTTGAAGATGACCCTGAGCCTCAACACCACATGCTTACTGAGTGTAGTTCATTCATTCAGACAAGCTCTTGTATATTCTACACAAGTGTAGTAATTTTTTAAGTGTTTTCCTTCATTCATATCCAACAAACAACTGATCTAGTATGATTCTTGTGAGAGCTGACAAGCATTACGTTGTGGGTATCTGGCCTTGAAGACTTCCACCTGGCCCAGTGTTGGTTGTATTTCCAGCCTGGAGATAATGTGATGTAATCAGTGGTGTATCACAGCATGGGCTTCCTCCAAGTCAGAACCCCAGAGCAGTTGACCTTTCGGGATTATGCATACATCACTGCTATCTTCCTGAGCTGTGAACACCAGTGATAGAACACCACTGGCTCTTCTCACAGGGAACAGCTTATCCTTTCTTATCTCGTTGTTTAATAAAGCACCAATAAGTATTTTTGATCATGCCTTTTTTCACATTGTGATTATATTATTATGGCAAAGGCAATGAACAAGTGCAAGTGATCATTGGTCATGTGCATCCTGTGAAGTCACATGAGGATACCACTCTACATAGACTAACATCTTGTCTCTGAAACGAACATATTTTAAAGAAAAAGAAATGGTTCCTCAATTCTTTACATACATTATAATAACGGAGCCCAGAGTCTTTCTTCATTTTCTGTTTTAATTTAGGCTTGCCACATATTCTAGACTTTAGTGGGTTTTATTGTTTTCCAATTTCATTCCCTCCTCTAGTAATGGTGTCTGACTAGTAGGGGATGCATTCTACCCTGGGTTGTAAAAAGGTTAAAATAACGCAGAGAAATCTACATTGTAGTATTAAGGAACTTATAGTACTATTTCCATGGTTCTATCCCAGTAGGTCTTTAAAAAGTATCACGATGTTATTGCTGTAATCAAGTGCCCTTGTTAGTTCTCTGAGTATCACAATGTATCTGCCATGCATGATTATTTGCTTAAGAATGTATGAGCAATTTCTTTCTTACATATGATAAGTAGTTTTCAGCCAATGTGAATTGCCAGCTGAAAGTGTCTTGGGGAAAGAGTTACCTCCCTTATCGGTGGTCTTAATAATTTAAACAACACAGATGACACTAGTCAAGACGCCAAATGAACGAAACTACGACCATGTAGAGCTTGATGTTTGTCACTTCTTCACATGTGGCTTGAAGATGATGGAGAATGTCACGTAATGCAACAAAGCCATGTCTTCCCCGTCAGTGGATTTAGCGCTGATTGGAAGATGTTGACACGATGAAGCATGTTTTGATTGTTGTTGAAATGAGAGCTGTTGCGACAAGTAGGATTCTGAAGCAGTAAAATCCCTTTCTGCCATTGTGATCCCATCTTCAATAAAGAGTGTGATGTCATCAGTGCCTTCATGTTGTGGATAACACACACATACTTCAGGGCTGAAGTGTTCATCCCAACTCATACAACTAGTTCTTCTTGATTTGCCTGTAACAAAACGCTTTATTTCAATTGATCCACTTGCATTTGCACAAAAGGATTAACTAACTAATTTGTATGATGTTTCCACAGTAACCAAGCATTTCTTGAAGTAATGTGCATTCATTGTCCTGTGATCAAGGGTTCCCACACTTCTGTGGACCTGATCTTGACTCAGCTGGCTTTCTATGATCTGTGAATAAATTTGCTGTGTATATTGTGGATTGGTTATAGCTTATGTCCATCTGGAGACCAAATTCAGGATTATGGGGACTATTTATTTTGTAAAAAGATTGGTGACCACCATCTGGAAGGTGTGATATATAGATTATCTGGTCCAGATTAACAGGTCAATATTGTACAGACATCTTTGAATTATCACGGTATCATTTCATCTTGCGCTGTGAAATCACATTCTGTAATAGGCTCGTCATTTGCATCATTGTAATGGAGTATTAAGCACAAATATATGCAGAGAAGCTGTGAAATGTTTACGTGATTACTGCATCTGTAAATGTTTTCTTTTAAGATCTTTCCGTTTCTGAAATCTCTGTATGAAGAAACAAACAGTGAAATTTGTTCCAACCATCAGTTGATCTCTTTATTATAAAAGTACAGCAGGAATAAGTTCTGTAAATCAGATTTTTATCAATGTTTGAGGAGTTTTTATCAAAGATAATGCCCACTTCCTCATTAGACTTATGAAAATACATGCATTAGAGAATCCTTTCATCTGTGTTTTATTTTAGGCATTTAAGATTTTCTCAAAGATTCTTGTGTTTAATGAAGCCTTCATGTATGACTCAGTGGCTTCACCAAGCCCACTGGGAGGGATTAGGTTATGGACCTAAACAATATTACTTTCATTATTCAGACCTGGAAGTGCAAGAAGAGGCTGATGGTGAATGTATTTCTTATCACTATAATCTGTAACACAATCATTTGTGAAAAAGGTTATCATGTTGTAAAATGAAGTTTGAATGAATATGGTCATTTTTCAAAATGTATAATGTGGAAAGGCCAATAATGAAGCATGGTCTTGTCTCTCTGAATATTTCAAAGTGTGCCATATGAATCTTGCTCAGTAGTTGTTTGATAAGGGTTACAGCATGAAAGTCTTTAGTAAAGCTTTCAAAATGGTTTGTGGAAAAGATATGGATGACATTTTGATAGATGATGCATTTGTGAACAAGATGATGTCAGATGTAATTTAATATTTTTAGCTGTACCACATGTTCCAATGTTTTTTTCAGGTGAACAATTGCCTTGTCTTTGCATGTGTTTGTGATATGTGGAACCAGTGGGGCAGGATACAGTCACCTATTCACAAATACCTAATCAATTGTGATTGATGAATATATATGGCAAAGAAGTAAACGTACAATGGATAGTATGTTTAGCAGAGATTCCCTCTGATTATGGAAATGGTTTTGTCTCTATTTTATGACAAAGTCACACAAATGGATTCATGGTATGTGTTCTTGGTCAGTTTATGTTTAAAACAGGAAAATACATTTTAATCTTGAAAACATGACATAAGAAACATAAGACTTTCTACTTTCTGTTCACGGATGCATGAAGACCTTGAAGGTAATGTAATCACTTACCCTCTCACCAAACAGAGAAATACTCATAAACTGCAGCACATGAGTATGAGCACAGTAATTGCAAATCTCACTTTGCATGCATTGTTTCAAATTCTTATTATTATTGAGATTGGTATTTAATCACTTCAAGTTTGAAATGGAATAAGTCCCTTGGGAAGATTGGAAACATCCTCCACATTAAGGTTTTATGGCATTTCTCATTTCTCTTGACATCAAAACTTGCACATAACCAGATTTAAATTACCCTCAACCTAAGGCCATGAATTGAAACTAGTTGATTCTGGTCTGTCTCCAAGAACTAGTGTGAACTTTGACTTCTCCAAACTTAAAATTGGATTTCAGAACTCCATCTTGTTCATATCTGCACAACTTACCTATTTCCTGTTCAGCAAAATAGATCAAGAACATCCCTATTGCCCCGATCTGCATAATAGGTATAGTACCTCAGGCCAGCCCTGATCTGTATAACATATCTATAGCATCCCTTTTTCCCTGATCTGTATAACATATCTATAACATCCCTTTTGCCCTGATCTGTATAACATATCTATAACATCCCTTTTGCCCTGATCTGTATAACATATCTATAACATCCCTTTTGCCCTGATCTGTATAACATCTATAACATCCTTTTGCCCTGATCTGTATAACATATCTATAACATCCCTTTTGCCCTGATCTGTATAACATATCTATAACATCCCTTTTGCCCTGATCTGTATAACATCTATAACATCCCTTTTGCCCTGATCTGTATAATATATCTATAACATCCCTTTGCCTGATCTGATCTGTATAACATATCTATAACATCCCTTTTGCCCTGATCTGTATAACATATCTATAACATCCCTTTTGCCCTGATCTGTATAACATATCTATAACATCCCTTTTGCCCTGATCTGTATAACATATCTATAACATCCCTTTTGCCCTGATCTGTATAACATATCTATAACATCCCTTTTGTCCTGATCTGTATAACATATCTATAACATCCCTTTTGCCCTGATCTGTATAACATATCTATAACATCCCTTTTGCCCTGATCTGTATAACATATCTATAACATCCCTTTTGCCCTGATCTGTATAACATATCTATAACATCCCTTTTGCCCTGATCTGTGTATTAGGTCTTGAACCTCACTTTTGCCCTGATTTGTTTTATACATCTAGAACATCCCTATTGTCCAGGGTGCCGTTGTACAAAAGAACCTTAGCGCTAAGACTACCTTAAGTCTATGTTAAGGTATGGGAACTACGGTCACCTTAGCGCTAAGATTGCTTTGTACAACGGCACCCTGATCTGTATAATTGATCTAGAACCTCACTTTGGATCTAATCTTTATAATAAATCTAGAATATCCTTATTGACTTGATCTGTATAATAGATCATGAACCCACCAAGTACTACACTCAAAGGTTTGTGTCACAAAACCTCCCTCAACCTCTGGCCAGTATCACAGAACATACAGTGTCTCTGGCCAGTACAAGGGAACCTTCTAGCTGCCCATATCTTCTTGTCTGGGTTCTCATCCCAGATAAACATTGCATCATGCACTGACCAGTTTTACTCCAATAAACATCAACCTTATGTCACTCTGCTTGTTAGAACATCATGAAATCATGTGTTTGGTTGTGACAGTTGTCTTCAATATGTACAGTGGTATTTTTTCAGACGCATGTGTCAAATATAACAATGTAAGATTTTTCAACAAATGTTCTTGGAAACAAAATTTCCATGGTCGCTGGTAGGAATCAGTTGAGCAGGATGTGATGTTAGTAAAGAAAAATGTTGACATGTTTCTTTTATATATGTGGGGACCACCCACTCAACATATCACTGTCTGACACATTGGCTTGAAAAACCTCGTAACATAATAGTCGGCATGTTAAAACACACCTTTTTAGATATCTAGTGTGGTTTTATACTGTACCACTGGTGAAAAACAATTGCCATCTTGAAAATATGTCAGGAGGGTCTTCTGAAAGGAATTGATTTCTTCATGGAGTCTGTTTGTGTAGTGTTTTAGAAGATGAGTTTTTAGAACGTGAGAGATCCTTGCTGAAAATAACTTCAGTTATAGTGTTTTACTTGTTAATCCTTGCCTTTCTCTGTAGAACGTGTGATGTTCAACTGAGCAGATAGGCAAAGACTTGTCTTGCATCTGAATATGTTAGCTGTTTGTGTTTTTCCAGTATACATGTTACAATTAGGGTGTATATCTCCCAGACATGCTTTGAAGAATTTCTGAATGCGGTTGTTGAAGGTTGTGTATTTGTTGACATGGCGTCCACAGTTTGCATGTGTTGCTGCTGCTGCTGCTGCTGCTGCTGCTGTTGCTGAGTCAGTGAGAAGCTGCATATGCTGTAGTCAGGAGAAACAAATGTCATGGAGTTTTTGTCACTGCAGCCGAGGACATGCTTGTAAGAGAGAAGACTTGAATGGTACAAACCCATCACATGATAGAATCTTTAGAGCCATCATTCTTTAACAAAAACTGCTGAGTTAACAATTATTACAGAATCTAAAAGCTTAAAACCATGAGAAGCAATCTCCTCAGGGAGGTAAAAAGGTTATGAATTTGGCTGAGTCATCTACGTCCATTCCTTGATAAAACTAAAAATGGTATTAAAAGAACTAAAACCATTTTTAGGAGGGAGATGTTATTGTGTTAATCCAAAGAGTGGTGATATGAAAAATCGTGTTCCTTCTCATGGGCATTTGGCACAGGTATTAATAAACACTAAAAAGTGGAAATGTATTATGAATTTCGGAATGACAACATTATAACAAGAATCAAAGTATGTTTGATACTAAAATAGAATTGAGACATTTAAAAACATCATTTGATTCGTATGGATGGCCCAGAGGTGATGCAAGTTACTGTGCAGAGATGCACCCCTTGGGAACACCACAAACCTGTGATAGTGGGTTCAAATATCTCACTCACTCATTCAGGCTCCATTTTGAACCATGTCAGTTTCAATCTTTGTGTGACTGTTTTTCTGTTTTGGTGTTGCCAGTGTCCACTGCTTTAATCTCATTACAGATTTAATCCTTGAATTGTTTAGGATAATAGGTTTTTGATGAGGAAGTATTCCTAAGACACACACAACTTTCATCAGTAGATTAAGTGCTTCCTTTCATGTTTGTTATCCTCTTCCCTAACCAGTAACAATTCTCAGTGCCACATGATTGCCTGAATACAAATACCATAGCTGCTGGATACAGTCATGCCAGCTTGCAAATAATGATGCCGAGTTTGTAGGCTGTAGTATAGATGCAATACAAGGGTAAGCTGTAGTAGATATGCAATACAAGGCAAGCTCGAGTATAGTTGCAATACAGGGGTAGGTTGTAGCATTGATGCAGTACAGTAGGCTGTAGCATAGATGCAGTACAGGAGTAGGCTGTAGCATAGATGCAGTACAGGGGTAGGCTGTAGCATAGATGCAGTACAGGAGTAGGCTGTAGCATAGATGCAGTACAGGGGTAGGCTGTAGCATAGATGCAGTACAGGAGTAGGCTGTAGCATAGATGCAGTACAGGAATAGGCTGTAGCATAGATGCAGTACAGTAGGCTGTAGCATAGATGCAGTACAGTAGGCTGTAGCATAGATGCAGTACATGAGTAGGCTGTAGCATAGATGCAGTACGGGGGTAGGCTGTAGCATAGATGCAGTACAGGAATATGCTGTAGCATAGATGCAGTACATAAGTAGGATGTAGCATAGATGCAGTACAAACCTCTGTCCCGCCAAGTTGTCCTTATGCCATGACTCTGTATGGGAGTTGTGACTATCTTCTGGAACATGACATCTTTACTCCAATGATCTATGTACTCGCTGCAATATTTTAACATGGACTGATTACAGTTGTCCTGTTTGAAGACATCTGCCAGCCATATATCTTGTCTACAGTATGTGCTCAGATGCGGTCCTGTGTACATCACACAGGTCATAATCAGGTGAAGTTAAAGACTTGGACACACATAGATGTTGAATCTGTGACCATGTTTCTAAAGAGTCCTCCCCTACACAGAAGCACATGCAGTGTCTTCTAAAGGAATGTATTTGCTCGCCCAGGTTACCATTGATCTTCAGCAATCTGTGCTTGTGGTAAGAGGTGATCGGGTGGTCAGACTGGCTGACTTGGTTGACACATGTCATCATATCCCAGTTGTGTAGGTTGATGGTCATGATGTTGATCACTGGATTGTCTGGTCCAGACTTGATTATTTGCAGAACGCCACCAAAGAGCTGGAATATTGTAACTGCGGCATTAAACAACAAACAAACAAGAAACAGTGAGTGGGTAATGTGACTGTCAACATTCTATTATAGTCCAAGGAGCTGAGAATAAATTGTCAAGTGCATAAGTGATCTATTGCCTGGAATAATAGTTATATGTCACCATTATCACTGACTTGGTCAATGGAATCTGTGTTTTACAGATGGACATAAGTTCACTCATTAACCAGACCCTGTCCAAATCTTAACACTGTGTTGATTGCTCTACCACAATAATAGTTCTAAAATGTAAGACATTTGCTTACCTTTTCCACTGGGATGGTGAAATTAAGATAAGAATATTTTAGTTTCATTATGATCATATGGCATTGGGCATATGTCAACATCATGAGGACACACTAGTGAAGTGAAGCTTCCAGAAGCCTGGTACTAACATGATGGCCTCAGTCTCTACCGAAGAAGAAGTGAACAAGTTACATTTAATGAACATAGAGATTTTTTCTGGGTTACATCTTCTTTTTATTCTCGAGTACAACGTTTCAGGGCTTGTTCTGGCCCCATCATCAGGTAAAAGCATCATCAGTTTTACCTGATGATGGGGCCAGAACAAGCCCTGAAATGTTGTACTCGAGAATAAAAAGATGATGTAACCCAGAAAAAATCTCCATGTTCAACAAATATCATCTTCTAAAATGCCAATCAAGCATCTAAGTTACATTTAGTGGAGCTTATAACACTTTCTAACAACACATCTGCTTAATATGGGAAAAAGGTGTAAAATTATGCAAGTTGTACAAACCCTTATGTGGAGCAGACGGACCAAGAACCATAATTTGGTTGAATTGTGATTTCAACCCAAAACCATGAGATCTTGTCATTTTTGATAGATTGAACTCAATTACAGTGACAATTGACCATTGTGTATAACTGCTATAGGACTGAGATGGGTCTTCCTTGATCGTGTTTGTATGGCATCTTCTCCCCTTATCAGTTTCTCTTGTTTCCTGGATATTTCAGGTAAGGTCAAGATATTGTTGTTTTAGCCTGTTGGTATGTGATCATAAACCAGACATATGTATGGTTTCCTGGTCTTCACATAACATTTCTCCCTGAACAAGCTGTCTTGACTTGTTCACACCAGGCACTTACTTCATTAATTATGTAAAGAAGAAATCACTGGAACCTAGAACCAGAAGTGAAATCAATGAGCCCCAAAGGGGTTGGTCGTTTCTCTTTTCACAATCAACAGATTCAAGTGATTTTAATTTGATATCAACCATTGTCTTGCACAGTGACCTGAAGTTGCATCACTCTTTATTGTTTAAGATGTTCAGAATAGCCAGTGAATTCCTAGTTCAAAAGCACCTGCAAGAACAAAATGCTGAAAATACTGGTTTAATTAAGAGAAAACATATGTTATGTCACTGAAATACTTTTGAAAGGATGACATTATTCAATAATCACTTCTAAAGGTTTATGTCAACTAAGCCAAGTGAAGTAGCTCAAACGACAAATGGTTTCATCTTTCATTTTGGCCTTTGTAATTTTCCTTCCCTTTTAGGGCTTTTAAGGCCATTTAAAACCTTATGTCATCTTGCCCCAGTTTGAGGACTGTTGTTCACACTATCAACCAAGGGTTTGACTGGTTGAGATCTGATTTCTGTACCATCTGTTGTGAAGAGTCTCTGATACTGCGGTCTTTGACCGAGAACCGGAATTCACTAACCCAAACACTTCTCACACATTACTTCGTTCCTGCTGCTTCAGCAGCGCAAGCACCACTATGTCACAGCACCATTACTGCAGGAAATGTTTCAAGCAACGAATGGCCATGTTTTATTTTGTCTGTCTAAACATTAGAAAGTAGGGACATGTTATAGCCACAATATCGGATTACCCCGAACAGTTTCTGCTTCACAGTCTGTGATTTTGAATGATACAGCTTGTCTGTTTTTGTTGATTCTATCAATTTGGAAAGTTTTGCTTTTCAACATGCTGGAGGTCTTTCAATTTTCTGAATTAAAAACAGGCTATAAAGTTGTCAGTAAATGTAGAGAGTAAAGATAAATAATGCATCTTGGTGTTATTTCGTATCTAGAGAGCGTGCTCTTAATGAGGCAAGTAGGGGAGGTGTGAACAGAGGTGATAACACTCACCTGTGATGGTACAGTACGGGACATGTGTAAGTTCCATCAATCTCATGACATCTAATTGGGTGTGAGTCAAGGTAATAAGTCTCACCTCTTTATGTTCAGTTGAGGCAGATCTAGTGTGCAGTGGTGTGAACCCTCAGTGTGGCCTGAGTCAGGGGTAACTTGCACCGAAATAGTATGATACAGTACGGATCAGATCTAAGTTACATTAACATGAAATTTGTTACTGAAGTAAATAGAACTTGCATTACACTGATTTTGTGTAAAAATTTGTTTTTGAAATATCATTGACGAGATCTTGTCCACAGTTATTTATGATATTGTAGACTTTCTTGCAACACTCTTGATTTTTCCCTTTTGGGGCCCTTTGTCATGCAGAATGGTAATCATTGACAATGCAAAGATGGTTCAAAGGAGCAGTTTGTTGAATATACTCCTAGTGGTTTATAGATCGTTTTTAAATGGTAAGTTGCTATGAGAACAATAACATGTCTATTCCCACGTTATCAAAGGAAATGGCAGACTGACGTTTGTTCACATAAAAGCACACGACTCCCTACTTGAGTTTGTTGTGCTACCTTGTTGACCTGAGTTTATCAGTCGCTATCTGTCCCTTTATTGGCGCCCTAAAGGTTTGATGTGTCGGGCATTCAGCTGAGGAGGTGAGGGGTCGGGTCAGAGGTCATCACATCTGATTGGACAAACATGAATTCTGTCTATATCAGTGGAGGCTCATCAAACGGAATATTAAACTGTATCTCTTAAGCACTTAATTGGTGGAAACACAACCCAAGTGGAAATAAGTGTGTCTGGCAAATATCTCTTCTTCTTTGATGAGATATGGTTGTAACAGATTGGGTGTATTGTAGGGGAATATCATGTTTGAATGTCACTGCTGTTTGGCGGAGATACGGCAAGATCACACCTGTGTTGGTGACAGAGAAATCATAACAGGTACATATATTGTGACATGGACAGTCTGTATGCATTGTTTGAGTGCCTTGGTTGGGTAGCCCAGTGGTGACAGCTGTTCTTCCACAGACCTGAGTGTCATTTCCTCTGCATGTACAAAGTGGTAAGCATGTTCTTGCACTGTGATATAGCCTGAATATTTGTCTTTTTAAAAAAGAGGCATAAACGCAAACTTGCTATTTGGGATTCATCAAGAATTTGTAAAAATACATTGCAATTGTTACAGAAAGTTCAATAACTGTTTTGAAAAGTTATCCCATTTCTGAAACAGGGAATAATGCATTCTAACCTATCAGTTAACCTTTTCAATCTACAGATAAACACTACACTACCCTACGACACACCACACCACACCACAAACACACACACACCCCCCAAAAAAACCCACCCACAACCGGGTTTTAGTCAAAAGAGACATAAAATACAGTCAAAAGGGCCGAGGCTAAAGGTCAAATGGGCCAAAATGAAAAGTCAAAAAGGCCGAAAAAAGGGCCAAAAAAATAAAAAATTAATAAATTACATAGTTAAATAGTGTAAATAGAGTTTAGTTTGTTGTTGTTGTTGTTATTTTTAATGGAATTTGAACATGAGACTCAAATGTTTTCATTGTCAAGTGTCTTGACTCAGTGTCATGACTAATCAGTGTCGACGTCATAGTCTGGCAGACTATGTCACCTCAACGTGGATAGAGGGCAATCTCCCAATGATAACCTGGAACCATTCAGTTGGATTTCAGTCAGATGACGGTGTACGGGTATGCAGACAGTGCATCATATGTTCTTAAATTGAACTAGCATCTTAAGTGAACTTTAAAGGTCACATGCAACGTAAAACACAACTTTGTGGATTCTGATACCTTTCGGTATGGGCTTACCGAAACAATTCATCAAAAATGCAAATTCAACTTATAAACTTGAAAAATAACGCGATGAAAAAAAACGCGCGAAATCGGAGTTCAAACAATTCACTAATTTTCCCCCGACTTTTCTGGGGGAAACTGGTTTCAACAGCTGGGCTGCGCTCATAGCACGTGCGCATTGAAATAGGTTCGCGCAACTTGGAAGCGGGCTGTCCGGTGAATACTCGGTGAAGGCTTTGGTGTGAGCTATTTTCCTAATGTTTTGTTGATATCTCACATATTGTCTATTTCACCACACGTTCTTCTTACCGAGCCACTTTCTCAGTTCGATACTTAAAAGCAATGTCATTATTTAGCGTTGACAGAATTTCTAACTGTGATATAGATATGTCGTTGTCACAGACAAAACTCAATGTCTTGTTTTATTGACACCTGTGTGTCTGCCTGCCTGTCTGCTAATGACAATATTCAATACACAGCTGCTATCACTGACCACATGCAATTTCAACTTAACACCAATCAGGCTATACACCATAAACAAAATGCATTGATTTATGGCCTGAGTTCGTTCTCTGTCATATTATGTAATTACACAGAGAGGCAAGTGTGATACTTGAACACATGACATGTTATGATGTCTGTTGATTGCAAAATGTTATACACAAAAAATGAGCATGTATTTATGAAACCCAACATCTCTATATATACACACACAATGAACCGTGAGGGCATCTGCAAATGAACCAGCCGTTACACTTGAGTGCACACCCGGCCGCTCTGACTGGGTTCGGTATCCCGGCTGCTTCGTTTCTTGGGAAGTAAACCCAAGTACACATTATTGCACTTTTGATTTGCGATTGTACGCTTATAATTTTGTTTATATGTTTTTCATAACCAACAATGTATATTATATGTCATGAATAAATGATAATTGTGTTTTAATTATGTTTGATTTTTTGGTTGCATGTGACCTTTAAGTAAATTATTAACTATATGTATTGCCATTACATGAAAACTTGACTACATGCTTGGCTATTACCATGCCATTACCATTTTATTAATGTTATGGGGGTATTATGTTTCCATGCTATATGTGTCAATAAATAATGTATAACCTTTCCAAACTTTTTTTTCTGTTCGGCCCATTTGACTAGTAATAAGGCCCTTTTGACTTTTTGTCACGGCCCATTTGACTTTCACCTCGAACCTTTTGACTTTTTCCATCGGCCCTTTTGACTTGGCACTTCTCGGCCCTTTTGTCCTTCGGCCCATTTGACTAGTTCCCCCAAACACACACACCCCACCCCAACCTGTAAAATGCAGTGTCTTCCAGACAAGACGTACATGGTAGTATAGCTAAAATGTGGCTTAAGGCACAAAGCTATTATTGATTTTCTGTATCATAAACGATGATTTTAATTAATATTTTTGGGGATAAGTATCAATAAAGCAAAGCATTAAATTGACATTACGTCTGAACTGATTTGATAAGAAATTAAATCTCAATTTGATACAGAATATTTTGGTTTCATTGTCTGCTGTTTCAGTATTGTGTGTCCATCAAGTAAGTTCCCATTTACCTGACAAGTCATCTCCAGCTCTGGGTAGCTGTAATCAGGTTATCGGATCTCCCCATAAAGAGCACTGTCCCATGATATAATGACATTATGATGCAATTGGAACAGAATGTGAAACTTAACTGATTAAGAAAAACATTTTATTGATGTAATTAGGTATATTTTGATTGGTATCAGACATTGTAGACGGAAACAACACTTTTCATCATCATAAGTCTCACTGTTACAGTTCAATCACTATTTTGTTGTATGAATAAAGTCATATAACTTGTGATTAACAGTCACAGACTGAGCTATGGTTTAGTGTTGTCTCACCACCATCTTTGTGAAGCCTTGGTGGCAGAGTGGTTTAGGTCACAGACTCTGGTGATTGGCTGCCTCAGTCTGAGAGGGTCAGTTCAAATCCTATGTGGAACTCATCCACAAAATACTAGAATGTCTACTTACCTGAGGGGGCGTTGGGGTAGCCTTGTGGTTAAAGCGTTGGCTCGTCACACCGAAGACCCGGGTTCGAATCCCCACATGGGTACAATGTGTGAAGCCCATTTCTGGTGTCCCCCGCCGTGATGTTGCTGGAATATTGCTAAAAGTGGCGTAAAACCAAACTCAGTCAGTCAGTCAGTCTACTTACCTGAGAAAGTGTAATGAGAAAAATAACATAAAATGTTTGAATCATTTCTCAATTACAGAGTATAACATGACAATATGAGTCAATCAATATATTCTTTCTCAGTTTCTCAAAAGTTGATCATTAGCCAAGCTGGAGTCCATGTAGATCTCCAACAACCCGGTGCTCTTCAGGAGTCAGTGAGACAGATCGGGTGGTCAGGCTTGGTCTCATGGTTGATGTGTGTGTTCATATGCCATATGCCAGTTGACCCGTGAAGATCTGGGTTAGAATTGATCTTCAGCAACCCATGCTTGTCGTAAGAGGGTGGTCAGGCTTGCTGACTTGGTTGACACATGTTATCGTATCCCAATTGAATTGATGTTCATGCTGTTGATCACTGGATTGTCTGGTCCAGACTCGATTATTTACAGACAGCCGCCATAAAGCTGTAATATTGCTGAGTGCAGTGTAACTCACTCACTCACTCGTATGGCAGTTGTGAGATCGAGGCTCAGAGTGTCAGTCACTGAATTGTCTGATCCAAACAACAATCATAAAGTTTCGATATTGCTGAATGTAGCTTTCAACAACAAGTTTTTAAACAGTATTCTAACGATGTAATATATAGTGTTTTTATATACATTTTTAACATCTGTATACTTGTCTCACATCCATGAGAAGAGACAATGCTCTGTACATGGTCTCTGATGAGAGACACTGAATGTGTCATTCAACTACTTATTACGTAAACATAAAGTGGTCAATCCAAAAGAAAATGAAGCAAACTTCAAAGGTTTCAACTGGAAAGTTTTAATTTGAACACACATCAAGGACTACAATCTAACAATATGAACTGTCTCGGATGCAGACGGTATAATGTCACAGTTGGAGATGGAAATGCCAGACTTCAAGCCTTCTTTTGTACTTACAATTGTACTTCAGCCTCTTAATTTAGTTAGTTTTCAATAATTATTGGCTTCAGACGTTCCTAACATTGTGTTTAAGATTGTTACACCTAAGTAACGAAGCGCATGTACATGTATGTGGCTGTTTGTACAAGTCCACACTTTCAGCATTGTTATAGAGCCAGCTCACTGAGACACCATGTCACAGTTAAACATGGATTTCCGCTGAGACGCATCACACTGAACCATGAACTGTTTACTCTCCTGGCAGGAGCTCTGTCCACACCACCATGCGGGCAGTCAATTAGGAGGCAGCCTGTGCACACATATACAGCCCTAATCACTTGAATGATGCAATACATGAATTGCCAAAATATCTTTGTGACCTGATCCCAAACTCTGTCTCCGGAACTACAAACTACAGCTTGAGGAATAACTCTGAAATACAAGGAATTTACTGTCGCACTGCCTCTTATGCTAAGTCCTTTTTACCTGCCACAATAAATTTATGGAATGCCCTACCAAATTCCAAAGCGTCGTGTAATCTCACAGAATTTAAAAACCTAATTACAAAAACTGAAAATAAGATTTACTTTGACCATAATTATGGCACTCGTTTTTGCCAAATCGTTCACTGCCGCCTCAGGCTCGGATGTAGCGACCTAAACGCCGATAAGTATAACAGACATTTAATAGACAGCCCTTGTTGTTCTTGTGGACATCAGAGTGAAAACGCCCTACACTATTTCCTTACTTGCCGTAACTATACGCGGATAAGACTTAATATGTATTTTTACACTACCAGTTATAACCTGGATACCATTCTTAAGGGAATCAAAGAACTTACTCCCTGTGTAAACCAGAAAATAGTTGAATCCGTCCACAATTATATAACCAAGACACAACGCTTCAAATTTTCTCAGGAAAATAATTAAATTTACTCAACAACCTTCTCATGATTGATTTATATTTCTACAATAGCTTGTGAGACACACACAACTGTAACTCTCTAACTTATGACTACTTAGAGAATAGTTGTATTTCATGTAATCTGTATATATTTATATATTTTAAATATATTATATTTATGCAATGGTCAGTATCGATGACGTCAAATCCTCCATTAAAAATATGTTTAAATCAATACATGATCAACTGGGATGCAGTGCTTTCCTTTTTCCAAGTCTTTCAGAAGTTCAGCTAAACTATCAGATGGAGAAACATCTGTTGTGATGATGTTGTAAAATAACAGACAATAAATTGTCTGGTTTGTTTGCAAGCTGCCATCACATGGTGGAGTACTGCTGCACTGTGCCAGGCAACAAACACATACTATTTTAAGCAAATTGTATGTTTTGGAGCTATAATAACCCTTTTCATTAACACCTGATTTCAGTACAGATTTTCACCGCTACTTTGCCATTTACACCCAGTGGAGTCTGTTGGGTGAATATTCAAGGCTTACTACTCTTTAATTTGGCTGAAGGGGTCATTATCGGTATGGGTACTCCAGATGTGTACCCCAGGTATACAGAAACGTACCCAAGCCAATATCAGAATACAGAAACATACCCAAGGACAAGTCCATTCTGCATTGTGCTGTTTTCTTGATCAGAAATGTCATACTGTTGTCTTATATGCATTTGATTGCATTATATAAGAAACGGACATGCACGTTATGGATGCACAAAACCTCTTGCAGTCGGTTGAACGTGGACAACTACATACGGTTACGGTTCTGGGTTGCGGAATATGGACTCGTCCTCCATTTAGGGTACCGGGTATGTTTCTGTATTTTAATAATAATGAGTTTATTTATATGGCGCCAACTCCATACACTATGTGTATGCTCATAGCGCTACAAATATACTACAATTTAACTCTGTCAATGGGACATAAACACAAGGCAGTAGATTTTAGTCCAGGTATGACTGTCGGAAGAGATATGTTTTTAGCTGAGACTTGAAAAGTGAGAGTTCTTTGAGTTCTGTTGAGAGTTTGTTCCATTGAATTGCAGCATTATAATTGAAAGATCTTCGGCCAAATCATTTCAAGTTTTTGGAATGTGAAAGAGGTGCTGGTCTGCAGAATGAAGGACTCTGGACAGTTTATACACTTGTGTGAGTTCGACAAGATATGATGGGGCTGATCCATGTAAACATTGGTATGCCAATACCAATAGCTTAAACTGCACACGTGCCTGTACAGGGAGCCAATGTAAATTGATGAGCACAGCTGTTATGTGCGCGGACTTCTTTGTCCTGGACACAATCCTTGCCACCATGTTCTGTATCCTCTGTAGTCTGGAGAACTGTTCCTGTGAGATGTTAACCAACAGACTATTACAGTAGCCCAGTATTGATAGGACTAGCCTTTTGACCAGCATGTGAGCGGTGTTAGTGGTCAGGAGATGTCTGATACTGCCAATATTTCTCAGGTGAAAATGGCATGCTTGCAGATCATACTAACATGAAACTCCATTGAGAGATCACTGTCGAGAAGGATGCCCAGGTTCCTGACACAGTCTGATACCTGGACATGAGAATCTCCAACACATATTGTGGGTATATTTTCTGTCTTCCTGTTCTTACAAGTCCCGACTAACATGGCTTCTGTTATATCAGTGTTGAGTTTCAGCATGTTAACATCCATCCAACACTGAATCTTGTTTGTGCAAATCTTAATCTGATCAACTGCAGACTGAGAATCCTTTGGAAAGAATGCTTTCATCAACTGAGTATCATCAGCATAACTGTGATGGCCCACATTCATGATAGAGATTAGATTTCCAAGGACAGATGTGTATAACGTGAATAAAATAGGCCCAAGGACAGATCCTTGCGGCACTCCAAACTTGAGAAGTGACTTACTTGAGCTCGCATTCTGGACAACAACAGCTTGGTATCGGTTGGATAGGTATGATGTAAACCATTGCAGGGCTACTCGATCAATCCCAGTCACTTGATTCAGACTGATTTTGACTTTTTAGGGTATGTTTCAGTATACAGAAACATACCTGTGGTACGTATCTTTAGTACCTGAGCGTCAACGATCCCTTTGGTGATATTAACATGGTAAATACTTTTAGAAATGATCTGATATTTTTAATGAAAGTAATACCCATTTGAATGTGATTTATTGTAAATGATGAAATGGATATCCCAATCAATGTGTCTGCATATGTGTCTCGTGAATGGTGACATTTCTTGTCTGAATCCTATGGTGTATGTGCTTAAAATGTCACTGGAATTTGAAACTGTTTTAAGGGACATCTTGTCTGAATCCAGTGGTTTATATGTTTAGAATTTCTCTGGAATTTGAAACTGTTTTGAGGGACATCTTGTCTGAATATTTGCATGAACTCATCCGATATTTTTGCTGTGGAAATATTTATTTTAGAATACCGGAAAATGGCCAGATTTGGGTACCCTAAAAAAAAAACTTTCACTGAGATCTCAGAATGCAGATTTTTAAATAACTGATAACTGTAAACCTTCTTTATCTAAATTGCTGGGACATTAAATACTTGGCAGTGAGACAAACCATCACCTGCCTCACATTAGATCTCCCGTTCCAAACGCTCAGGTAACCAGAAAACCATTACCTCTGTCTAAATACCCCGTCAGAACATTCTATGCTGAATGTCCACTGTCATATTCACAAACACTGGCGCTGTCCGTTGCCCTCACAACATCAGGTTAGCCTATTTGGATGAGAAAATGGCTTGTGTGGATGTAATGACTATTTGATTATCATGCGTTTATTGTGACATCTCCGGGGATGGAAATGTCCGCAGTAACCTGCATGCATGGTTGTGTTTACTGTTGTAATTGGTTTTCAGGAAGAAGAATCTTTTGAGTGGCTTTCTGACAAATGAACCGAAATGAGATGATTGTGCTTGATTCTTGTTTTTCATTGTTTAACATCTAAGACATGGTAAGATAGATGTTGATCAAAACTTTATTGCTGACTGTGCTAGAGACTCTCATGCTTGTTTCCACCCATCTTACTTAGACTGTCTCACAGTCCCTGAACCACATTATTTCCCCTTCCCTTGCCCTCCCTGCAATGCTTAAGTCCTAAATTAAGCAAGTCTAGATTTCCTCAGGTTCTGAATCTCTCTTCTCACTTGACTCCTTTCCAATTTACAAGGAATTGTTTGTTTCTATCAAAATTATATTACATTAACAGGGCTCCAGATAATTTTTCAACATCAGAGTACGTACTCCTTATTTGTTCAATATAGGAGTACTGGAAAACATTAAGAGTACATTTAGAGTACTGAATGGAAATTAATGGACTATCAGTAATCTTGTGTTTTGTTTCTTTATGCACCACAATATTGCTACTCTTGTGTAAACAGGTCAATAAACAATTAAACAATACTTTTTCAGATAAATACGCCTGTAAATGATTCTAAGACCGTACACCATTGCTGTGGTGCGTATCTGCTACGTTTTCTAAATTATTTCCTACCGTATCGTGCATATTTTTTATCCGTACATTCGTAGATAACGGCCCTTATCTGGAGCCCTGATTAAGATACTAGGCATTGGTCTACCAGCATATTTCTATCATATATACAACTTCAAACCAATCTGAAAGATCCCTAGACTGGCCTACACCATTATACACGTTTGTATTAGCATATGTATTGTTACTTTGACATATTATATATCTTGTTTATGTAGTTTATAGAATATTGTCACTGTTTCTGCGTGGAACATTTACACAATAAGTATCTTATATCTTGTATCAAACCCAATACACACCAGCCCAAACAAGCCACACCAAACCAAGGCCCAAATGCACTGTATTATTTAATTTTAATGGTAGCCTTTCAGGATTTGTTATTTTTAAATCCAGTTCCAGAATATGTAATGTTTAGGCCCGCCCTGCCCTCCTCACCAACCTGCCTTTGTTGGTTGATGCAGTGCCAACAAGAGACTTGTTATTACATCACCTGTATATGTAATTTGGCATGCTTTCAGGCAGGATTAGGAACTGGAGCAGTGATTACTTTGACTAAAAACTAAGGTCCTGACATTTGCTTGCACGCTCTCACTACCTTGAAACATTACCAGGCGGGAGGCACTTGCTTCTTGTTACTTCTCCTGTCGTGTTCCCAACTTCAGCTATTGGGAGCCCATTCAACAACAATTTATCTTCATAAATGTCAAATAGCATGCCAGAAAAACAAATTGTCCACGCTTACAGAAGGTGTAAAGCTGTAAGTCAAATAAAACCATGTGTTCATCTTTGGAAACACAACATTTGCTTTTTGTGATGTTATTTTGACCTTTTCAGTGACTGGAAATGTGGAAAATTAATCACAACTATAAGATGCTGCTTGAAAGAAAGGATGAAAACATGTCCCAGTTTTGTCTGTATCGTTTAGTTTAGGTGCTGATAATGTGAAATGTCATAAAATGGGTATAAAAACGACTTGTCCAAAATAGCTCACTTGAGACTTAAAACCATTCTAATTTTGTTGACTAACATTATGATATTTTTCTTTCGAATGATGCTTGGATGACTTTATGAGATATTCAAAGATAGACTAGAACTTGAGTAACAGTAACATACCCCTAAGTTATAGGGTAATTTCAAGTGAACATCTGGGTATTAGTAATGATGGATAACATGTCATGGGTTCAAATCTCATTTGATGTGATTTGAGATAGACTTGAGCACAAATAGACATCTTGTCGGTTGCCTGAAAAGTATATTATGTTTTTTCATTGTGTGTAATATGTAATACGAGCTTTATTCCTGATAATTTGTTTAATGCCGCAAGGATTAGTGCTCAGAATATCCAGTGATGCAAGGTATCACAGGCTCCCTTCATGTCCAAAGTTAGAGGTATCCTAAGGGTTTCTTAATGGTGTCGACCCGTGAAGGTCTGGGTTAGAATATTGGCCTTCAGTAACCCATGCTTGTCGTAAGAGGCGACTAACAGGATCGGGTGGTCAGGCTCGCTGACTTGGTTGACACATGTCATCGGTTCCCAATTGCGCAGATCGATGCTCATGCTGTTGGTCACTGGATTGTCTGGTCCAGACTCAATTATTTACAGACCTCCACCATATAGCTGGAATGTTGCTGAGTGCAGCGTAAAACTCAACTCACTCACTCACTCACTTAATGGTGTCACTATTTTGACATGTGAGTGTATCAGGTTAATTTGCATCCTTTGAGCATCGATAGCTCATGCCAGCTATGTGAGTTGGCAGATAGATTGTCACCATATCCTGGTTTTGATTTATATCCCCTGCAACACGTTTTGCAGGGGTATCAAAATGGACCCAGTCCCTCTGTCCGTGCAATTTGTCTTCTACGGAGCAGAACATTAAAACCATGTATTATTTCTTCACCAAACTTGCCACATACATAGGTCTGGTGGTGAAATTGTGCCTTTTTGGTAGTGTTGGATTTCTGAATAAATATTTTTTTTGTATTTCCATTACTGACTGACTGAAAGTGGTGGTAGTTCTCCTTTCTGGAGCAGAACTTTAAAACACTTGATTATCCAACAACCTAATGACATAAAACAACAGTACCACTCTATTTCCAGTATCAACATTACTGAGGTACATCAAACTGTACATTTGACATATATAGTCATAACTAGTTCACATATTCATGAAGAGTATTTTACCATTGCAGGGGATATTGGTAACTTTGTCTTCTTGTAGACTTGTATACGTAACATTAGATACATTTGTTTTAGGGTCTGTATGACAGACTACTGAAATGATCAAGACTTTCCAACTGGTATAGACTTGCATACACAACATTTGATATCTTTGTTTCAGGGTCTGTGTGACAGACTACTGAAGTCATCTGGACTTTCCAACTGTTGTAGAATATACAACATTAGATACATTTGTCTCAGCATTTATATGACAGACTACCCTCATGCACACCCTCATTCCTTGAGGACAAGATGAAGCTGTTCTACAAGAAAGAATGCTTACAAGAGACACACCTATCAGAATTGTTTTCTGTCATGTTATCCAATTTCTGCCATATTGATGTCAAGGAATGATGACTCTGACAAAACAATGTCATTGCTAATCAGCATGTCTTGTAATCTCCAGAAGAATGTGATGGTGTAAAGGCAAAGGGGTTGTTGTACATATCTCCTGCATAGCTTGTCTTGGGTCTCATAACAACTTATCTCTGCTATTGCACACTCTTGAGCAGCTGCTGTGATAGGAGGATGAAAGGCTGTGAACTGGTATCCTGGGTTAGATAGTATTTACCACACACATACTACAGGTGCATTGCAGGTCATGAATGTAACCATGAGTAACCTGTAGTACAGGATGAAAGCTGGTGCTTGTTATGTGTCTATTCCAATACTGTTGAGGACTGTCCAGGGTTAGATTGTATTACCACACATGACTTCACCTGTGTCACATGATGTATTACTTACGGATGCACCGCACACCATCATACAGCATCACTTGAAAGGTCCCTGTTGTTGTATCCAAGATAGCTAAATACTGTTAGGTAGTACATCGTGCTTATGAATGTGTCATCTTTTCAAATGGTCAGTTGGTTACTTTCCAATAGCTCATTTTGTTTCTTTGTTACCCGCTCATCACCCTAGAACAGCTCAGGTGCTAACTTGTCATGTTGGAAACAGCCTACTTAGTTACCCGCTCATCACCCTAGAACAGCTCAGGTGCTAACTTGTCTTGTTGGAAACAGCCTACTTGGTTACCCGCCCATCACCCTAGAACAGCTCAGGTGCTAACTTGTCTTGTTGGAAACAGCCTACTTGGTTGCCCACTCATCACCCTAGAACAGCTCAGGTGCTAACTTGTCTTGTTGGAAACAGCCTACTTGGTTACCCGCCCATCACCCTAGAACAGCTCAGGTGCTAACTTGTCTTGTTGGAAACAGCCTACTTGGTTACCCGCTCATCACCCTAGAACAGTTCAGGTGCTAACTTGTCTTGTTGGAAACAACCTACTTGGTTACCTGCCCATCACCCTAGAACAGTTCAGGTGCTAACTTGTCTTGTTGGAAACAACCTACTTGGTTACCTGCCCATCACCCTAGAACAGTTCAGGTGCTAACTTGTCTTGTTGGAAACAGCCTACTTGGTTACCTGCCCATCACCCTAGAACAGTTCAGGTGCTAACTTGTCTTGTTGGAAACAACCTACTTGGTTACCTGCCCATCACCCCTAGAACAGTTCAGGTGCTAACTTGTCTTGTTGGAAACAGCCTACTTGGTTACCTGCCCATCACCCTAGAACAGTTCAGGTGCTAACTTGTCTTGTTGGAAACAGCCTACTTGGTTACCTGCCCATCACCCTAGAACAGTTCAGGTGCTAACTTGTCTTGTTGGAAACAGCCTACTTAGTTACCCGCTCATCACCCTAGAACAGTTCAGGTGCTAACTTGTCTTGTTGGAAACAACCTACTTGGTTACCTGCCCATCACCCTAGAACAGTTCAGGTGCTAACTTGTCTTGTTGGAAACAGCCTACTTGGTTACCTGCCCATCACCCTAGAACAGTTCAGGTGCTAACTTGTCTTGTTGGAAACAGCCTACTTGGTTACCCGCCCATCACCCTAGAACAGCTCAGGTGCTAACTTGTCTTGTTGGAAACAGCCTACTTGGTTGCCCACTCATCACCCTAGAACAGTTCAGGTGCTAACTTGTCTTGTTGGAAACAGCCTACTTAGTTACCTGCCCATCACCCTAGAACAGTTCAGGTGCTAACTTGTCTTTTTGGAAACAGCCTACTTGGTTACCTGCCCATCACCCTAGAACAGCTCAGGTGCTAACTTGTCTTGTTGGAAACAACCTACTTGGTTACCTGCCCATCACCCTAGAACAGTTCAGGTGCTAACTTGTCTTGTTGGAAACAGCCTACTTGGTTACCTGCCCATCACCCTAGAACAGTTCAGGTGCTAACTTGTCTTGTTGGAAACAACCTACTTGGTTACCTGCCCATCACCCTAGAACAGTTCAGGTGCTAACTTGTCTTGTTGGAAACAGCCTACTTGGTTACCTGCCCATCACCCTAGAACAGTTCAGGTGCTAACTTGTCTTGTTGGAAACAACCTACTTGGTTACCTGCCCATCACCCTAGAACAGTTCAGGTGCTAACTTGTCTTGTTGGAAACAGCCTACTTGGTTACCCGCCCATCACCCTAGAACAGTTCAGGTGCTAACTTGTCTTGTTGGAAACAGCCTACTTGGTTACCTGCCCATCACCCTAGAACAGTTCAGGTGCTAACTTGTCTTGTTGGAAACAGCCTACTTGGTTACCCGCCCATCACCCTAGAACAGCTCAGGTGCTAACTTGTCTTGTTGGAAACAGCCTACTTGGTTGCCCACTCATCACCCTAGAACAGTTCAGGTGCTAACTTGTCTTGTTGGAAACAGCCTACTTAGTTACCTGCCCATCACCCTAGAACAGCTCAGGTGCTAACTTGTCTTGTTGGAAACAGCCTACTTAGTTACCCGCTTATCACCCTAGAACAGCTCAGGTGCTAACTTGTCTTGTTGGAAACAGCCTACTTGGTTACCCACTCATCACCCTAGAACAGTTCAGGTGCTAACTTGTCTTGTTGGAAACAGCCTACTTAGTTACCTGCCCATCACCCTAGAACAGTTCAGGTGCTAACTTGTCTTGTTGGAAACAGCCTACTTAGTTACCTGCCCATCACCCTAGAACAGTTCAGGTGTTCCCCCACCATGATATTGCTAGAATATTGCTAAAAGAGGCATAAAACCATCTTCACTTAATCACTCTTAATAACTCGAGTACAAGGTCAGTTTGTTCAGAATTCTAATTCTAATACTTAGTATGTAACACGAGTTCTGATTGGTCAATGCTATAAATTTCCGACTGTATAATCAGCATATACGGTCGCAATTTGAAAATCGATTCACCAAAAGCTTAGAATGTATTCCTACATAATTGGGGTAACGCTGTTTTTCAGGGCATTGTCATTTGCAGAAGCCCTTGGCCAATTAACTCCCCTATCCAGCTAAAATGGGTGGAATGTGTGTTAAAAAAAGACAAAACAGTATCATAAATTTAATTTTAAGTTCAAACAACTTACTCGCAACGGGCTGTTGACCCAACACTGTTAGATCATGAAACAAGATTATGACGTCATTATGGAGCGTGACATCACCTGCTGTGACGTCATTTGACAACAGAACTGATAATGGCCCGTAGTTGAGGAATCAGCGGGCCGCTCATTTCTGATAACTAGAGAGTGGTTTCATCATAATTCCGTCCATTTTATCTATAACACTATGATTTATTCATCATTGTCAGATTTAGACAGTGTGCACATAATAAACGTGTTGAAGTTTGAATAGGGAACTACTTTTTCTGGCGATGGTGTAAGTTCAAGGAGTGATATGATTAACCTTTGACCTAGAGGAACTTTGACCTGGTTTAAATAATGAATTTCTTTCACGAAAAAACAGCATAAAACGAGTTGAATTAGAATGGGGATAACTGTACTGTGTTTGACGAATGGGGGACGTATACCGGTGGTTATCCCCTAAATGGTTTAAATGTTACCTGTATCAAAGACTATACCATTTAACAACTATTTTTGCTTTCCTGATTTTAAACACTTATCAAACAAGGATGCACTCTTTCTTTTTGCCCAGCAATCTTTGCAATTGTTTTATTAAGCAACCATGTTAAAGTTAATAGATTGGGTTTTTTCCTTGCAGATAGTTCTGATATTTCCATTAACTGCTTCCTTTACACACAGTTAAGATTTAAATAATGAAGGTTAATGTTGCATTAGGAGTATCCGGCATATACAACTACCATCTCTTATGGTATAGAACAAGTGCAGTGGATAGCAATCAGACATGCCCTGGCTGGTTAGGTTTTGATGGCACTGATCTCAAACAGACTTGACACTTTCTTCAGCTGATTTTAAGACTTTTATTCTGTTAATGAGCCAATTTAGAACAAAAATAAACTTTGTGGATATGAATGTTTAAAGGTAAAATGCTACACAACATAAACAGCAACCACATGAATCTTTATTTTATTTATGTTGTTGAAAACTCATAATTTAGCAGTTGAAATAAAAAGATATCAACTTAAATGGGTGTGTGATGAAAATCTTTTACACATGATAATTTATCATATTTGCACAGGAAAGATAATGAAAGTACAAATGTATAGCAATAAGAGTGAGAAGATATCCAGTTACTCCATGACATGAGGCAATTGTTTATTAAAACAAGTCGCTCAAGATGACAGGATTGAGTGGTCCGGCCTCCTGAGTCGGTTGACACATGTCATCGTATCCCGATTGCCTGGATTGATGCACATGATGCTGATCACTGAACTGTCTGGTCCAGACTCATTAATTCAGAGATGCCAACGTCTAAGATTTTATTGTAGTCGCTACAAATTTTAGCCCCAAACTACGCCAGTACGATTGCACTAGAAATTCTACGAAATTTGAAGACAATTGATGTTAATTCGGATATATAGACAAAAACATATATTTTCGTCGATTAAATACATTTTCGCCAAAAACAGACGACAAGAAGAAATGTAATGCTGCCAATTTGGAAATCTCCTGTTGGAGATATGTGAAATTACAGCTTCACTCTTGATTAGTGTCATATTATCTTTCTCTTAACCCATCATGATTTTAGGTATTTAGTTGACTACTAATTTTATGGCCAAACTACTAATTTTGATCCTTGAAACTACTGATTGCAACACTTTGGGGTTGGCATCTCTGAATAATATACAAACTGAGGTCATACAGCTTGAATATTTCTGACAAACACAAAGGTTTTTTCAACAAAATAACAGTGCTTTACTAAAGTGGTAAATATCTGAATCACTTGAGGCTTTACTCTCACATTAAGCACACTCACTGTGACATAACTGGGACAGTGTTCAAAACTGCATCAAACACAACTCACTCACTCACTCCAAAGCAAAATAAACAGAAAATCACAAAATGCCAAATGACAAATGTTCACCTCTAAATGCATGCTACTTGTTATCTGTCTCTATTATGACTTCTATAGGGAAATTGTTATTTCAGTAATACACCAACATCTGAAATACATGTGTAGGATATGTTATACTGAATGTAGTCCACCTTTAAAGTACCACCAACACAGTTGTGTTACCTGACAGGTAGGCAGCTTGTTTCATCAACATGATCCCAAGACTTAACACACCTGTCAAAACCCACTCAGCTTATTAAAATACTTCCTTCAGTCTCAGATGGCTCAGAAATGTCGTACACTTAAGCTGGTATATTTTTTGCCATCTTAGCCTATTTCCTTCATTGCATGTTGTGCATGGTAACAGATTGAGGCCATATTTACACTGGCCCACTCCATCTGTTAGTCGATAAAAGAGGATGCTTTTGTCACCATCACCAAGTATTAATTCTCTACATTTCCTATCATGTAAACAGCTTGGTCCTTCTGCTTTCTGTGTTGGTAGAGAGACCTTTTGAGAAAAGATTTCATGAAACTAAAATCATCATGCTTTGTAATTTGAAACAGTTTTGTATGTTCTCCTTGTTAAAAATCACTCTTTCTTGAGCTATGACATTTCAATGCATGTTAGCACAGACAAATACACAGACTTTATGTTTTTACATTGACAATATCTTTCACTTTTGAGATGGTGCATGGTGTCTACGAGAAACTGACAATGAGACAAAATGTCAGTTGGGTATTTTTTCCAAACATCAGCAATATTTCTGGTTGTAAACTCACCTTGCCTTATGTCATCAACACATGTCGGGTGTCATCTCATCATTTCGGGAGTCGCATCACCTTTCAGGCCAGGTGAGATGAGGGGGTCAAGTTTGTTAAGGACAACATTGGAATTTCAAAATGGCAGACAGGCAGCCATCTTTGATTTGAGTAGCAAAACATCAACAATCTTATTTTCAAAAAAACTTAAAAGGCCAGAGCCTTGAAACTTGGTTCTGAGATGGCTTCTGTGATTAGTTCCTTGTTGGTTCATTAGTTTGTTTTTGTGGACATCATTTCAGACAATTATGTATCTGGTCTTCATATCAAGTTTAGATACAGTGCATGATTAATATATTTTTTTTATCTCTTTTATTCATACAAACAGCAATGATATACGTGTTCACTTTAATATCCAAAATATATTTTAAGGCAGTTGTAGCAGTGAGTTGTGGAATTTGTCTTTTACACTGAAATTCTAAATATTTCCTCAGTTGAACTATGAAGAATATTAGTAATAATGATGATTCAGCATTTTTGTAAAAGTCTATGGAAGGGACCAATATTCCTTCATATTGACATATGTTGGTCTCCATTTTATATACTATTCAAAAGAAATTTAAGAACCACAAGATTCTTCATCCTTGGCATGTAATATTCACTATGGTAATTTGAAAGAATAACAGGGTCCTTAGCTCTTGTTTTCAAGAGTATAGATTAAGAGCATTGAAATGTCAAATGCCGAAACACCAGAATATGGCAGTTTGATATCACATCTCAAAACAGCTTTGTACTTTGAGGAATTTGAACCAGCGTATTTATGAAGGTTAGTGGACTTGGTGGATGCCTGGATATGGCCAATTGTGTGCTGGGGGAATGTGACACCCTTTATAATAGAGTTAGAACAAACATGTTGTGATAACATGGCGGTCCACGGAGAAAACACAACAGCAGGTGAAGAAACAAATACCACAACATATGTTGGTGGCACCACGAGGATCTTCTGACCAAGGAGACTGAACTGAAAGGGAAATGATGGCAGTCCTTAGGATGAGTTCCTGCATCACAAATTGTCTGTTCCTTTTCTGTGTGTTTTACGATTCATCATGTTCATTGTAATTGTTAGAATTATCATCACTGTTGATTGTATCAATAAACATATTAAGATGAAAAATGACTGCTAAATCCTTACTGTTTCCTTGTCTTCAGAAGACCTTGAAATAGACAACTAAATTTTTAACCTTGGATAACACTAGTCAGCAGTTTTTTATTTTTAATATCAAGAATTATAAACATGCTTGTGAACGTCAGCATGTGAATATCCTGAGATAATTTTGTATGATAAATTGTTGAATTTGCAAACCCCATCAACAGGATGGTCACGGATGTCTCTTCTTGAAGTGTAAGTGTTTGACAGAGGGAATCCTGGATCAGGTCTTTGAATGGCATTTAGAAGTGATTCACATAAGGTAGAGAGTTTTTTATGGTGTCGGTTTCTTTATTATAAGGGACACAACATTTCGGAGTATATCCTTACTCCTTCATCAGGTGACTGTTGTGTTCCTTATAATAAAGAAACTGACTCCATAAAACTCTCTTCCTTGAATTCTGGATCAGTTACTAACATTATTTCACTCCACTGAATGTTTACACCTTGTTTGTAATGTGGATTTGCCTTAAATTCGATGACAAGTATCTTGAAAAGCATTAAAAAGTCTTGAGGTTGAATCTGTACCAACCCTGCAGCCAAGCATACACTTGTTTTTTTATCAAGATGTGGTTATCCATTCATAAACCATTCATTATTTTATATCTGACAATTATCAGAGGCACTTCCCTTATTCCTTAACACATATCGTGGACGTTAACAAGCGTTCCCAAGCTATCTGCTTAATCTAGCAAGTTTGGCTTTGTCATTATACAAACAATGAAAAGAAAAAGGCTACGTTTTGTTGCAGAAGGCTTCAGGAACATATATTTTTTTGCAAAACAGATGTGTTATTGGCTCACATATAGCTTGTCTCACAGTCCCTGAACCACAATATTTTCCCTACTCCCTGCAATGCTAAAGCCCTAAATGAAGTAAGTCTAGATTTCCTTATTTTCAGGATCTCCCTTTTCAATTTAGATGGGTTAATCTGTTACTATCAAACTTATGTAAATTCAGAGACTAAGCATTACTGGCAAACAAGGATAAGTTGAGCACCGACCTGACAATTGACCTGTATCAGCATGTATGAGTGCCATCCACTGGCGCTTGCCATTGTGAGCGAAGGGGCCCAGGTTGTCCGCGGTCAAGTGTAGTGCGACTTGCTACACGGACGTGAGAGTCTTATGAGCAAGGCGTGTGCAGTTATGCACGGAATCAATTTCATCGTCATGCAATGCACGTGCACTAGCCTGCATCTGCTCTACCTTTCACAAACCAAATGGGTTTGCTCATTGCCGTGCACCACCTACTCTGTGCCAGTCCAACTTATCCTTTGCCAATAGTCATGTTCACCCGTGAATGTCCGGGTTAGAATAAACCTTTAGTAACCCATGCTTGTCGTAAGAGGCAACTAACGGGATCGGGTGGTCAGACTCTCTGGCTTGGTTGACACATGTCATCGGTTCCCAATTGCACAGATCGAGGCTCATGCTGTTGATCACTGGATGGTCTGGTTCAGACTCGATAATTTACAGACCGCCGCCGCCATATAGCTGGAATATTGCTGAGTGTGGCGTAAAACTAAACTCACTCACTCCCAGTAATATTGTTCAAATATTGCAATAGTTGTCTTATACTGCAGTAGTGTCACAATGCTGGTTTCAACTCGCTGAAAGTCAACCAGGGTTACGTCATGACCTGCCTTTGATCTCTGTCATCCATCTTCACCTACTGACACCACCGAGCCAATGATGCAGAAACTTCACATGTTTGTTTCCACTAATGATGACCCCTTAAATTTCTTCAAGAAATTCTAAACTGATTTTAATTGATTTTCAAATTCCCATGACAGCAGCCATGTTGATAAAAAGTTGTTATGTCCATTACTCCAGCAGTTTTTGTTTAACATGTAAGGAAAACAGTATTTGTTCAATTTTCAGGAATGCATAGATAAGCTTTTAATACTTCCAAATGCTGATTTTGACCTCATGTTGACCCTGCTCTATATTTCTCGCCAAATACATATTTCGGTCTGTAATGTGGTAAACATCTCTAATGTTGTCACACTGTCATTTCTCCTTGGCCTATTTTGTTCAAGGGGGCGGTGGGGTAGCCTAGTGGTTAAAGCATTGGCTCATCATGGTGAAGGCTGGGGTTCAATTCTCCACATGGGTACAATGTGTGAAGTCCATTTCTTGTGTCCTCCGCTTTGATGTTGCTGGAATAGTGCTAAAAGTGGCATAAAACCATACTCACTCACACACTATTTTGTTCAAATCAGATTTTAGAGTTTGTCCTCAGTATTCATGCAGAAGTCATTTGAATGTCACTTCTCACTGCAACTTTTGTTCAGTAAACTTTTTCTACCTGTCCAGATGAGGAACATTGTAATGGCGCCAATTTTAATCAATAAATATGCCCTTATTGTACCCGATATATGCTGTATAAAACAGCGTTATTATTTTTTCATACAATTGTTGACAGTCGGCTTTTCTGTTCATGATTTAGCCATAAATACAGGCAGGCAGAACAGCCCACATGAGAAGCACACAACACATTATAAAACTTATGCTTTTGCTTCTTAATGTTAAAATATATCTGCCATGATGTTTTATCACTGTTCAGTATAGAATAAAAGTGCTTATTTAAGCGATATTTATGTTAGACCCAGCAACTGATAGCATCGGAAACTCCTCCTCCAAGTTATATTTTACCGATCATTAACTGTTAATTACCAGTAAATGGAAACAGTGTTGAAGTTTAGCTTTAGAAATAACATCCACAGAAATGGCATTTACAGACGTCCACAGACGCAGCTTTCACACAAACAACTTTCATTGTAGCCGCTAGCTTGATCAAAGCTCTGAGACAGAGTTTAGGCTTATTGTTATGTTACCCAAACATCAGCTGATATTCAAGCCTTTTCGTAATGTGCTGATGTATCTGAATCAGATTGCTAATATACTTCTAGATATATCCAAAAAAAGCCCATGCACATCTAGAATATGTGGCAAGTCTAGGTAGCCACAGTTTCTGAAAAGGAAGAAAGTCCAGGAGGTCCTTTTCATTACATTTCTTTTACTATGAACGTTTTTTTCTGTAAAATATGTTCATTTCAGAAACTAGTTGTTAGTCTGTGCACCACTTGTGTGCAGCAGTTACGTTGGGATTCTGTCAGCACCTTGTGTGCAGCAGTTATGTTGGGATTCTGTCAGCACCTTGTGTGCAGCAGTTATGTTGGGATTCTGTCAGCACCTTCTGTGCAGCAGTTATGTTGGGATTCTGTCAGCACCTTGTGTGCAGCAGTTATGTTGGGATTCTGTCAGCACCTTGTGTGCAGCAGTTATGTTGGGATTCTGTCAGCACCTTGTGTGCAGCAGTTATGTTGGGATTCTGTCAGAACCTTCTGTGCAGCAGTTATGGTGGGATTCTGTCAGAACCTTGTGTGCAGCAGTTATGTTGGGATTCTGTCAGCACCTTGTGTGCAGCAGTTATGTTAGGATTCTGTCAGCACCTTGTGTGCAGCAGTTATGTTGGGATTCTGTCAGCACCTTGTGTGCAGCAGTTATGTTGGGATTCTGTCAGAACCTTCTGTGCAGCAGTTATGTTGGGATTCTGTCAGCACCTTGTGTGCAGCAGTTATGTTGGGATTCTGTCAGAACCTTGTGTGCAGCAGTTCTGTTGGGATTCTGTCAGAACCTTGTGTGCAGCAGTTATGTTGGGATTCTGTCAGCACCTTGTGTGCAGCAGTTATGTTGGGATTCTGTCAGCCCCCTGTGTTCAGCAGTTCTGTTGGGATTCTGTCAGAACCTTCTGTGCAGCAGTTATGTTGGGATTCTGTCAGAACCTTGTGTGCAGCAGTTATGTCGTGATTCTGTCAGCACCTTGTGTGCAGCAGTTCTGTTGGGATTCTGTCAGCACCTTGTGTGCAGCAGTTATGTTGGAATTCTGTCAGAACCTTCTGTGCAGCAGTTCTGTTGGGATTCTGTCAGAACCTTGTGTGCAGCAGTTATGTTGGGATTCTGTCAGAACCTTGTTTGCAGCAGTTATGTTGGGATTCTGTCAGCACCTTGTGTGCAGCAGTTCTGTTGGGATTCTGTCAGCACCTTTTGTACAGAGCTTCTTCCATCTATCTGGAAATATTTTAAATGTATGTTGAAATCCTTTGAGCCTTGCAAGGGTTTCACTTAACAGATCTCCAGCAAATCATGCTTGGTGCTTGGTGAAAACAATTTAATCTGTCAGCAATGACAATCATGCAGAGTGAAATAGGAAGTGTCGGTATCATATGATGTAATTTCATCATATTTCAGATACCTCATACCATTCAGCATGTTCAGCATACCAACAACATGTGCTTGTGTAATGAAAGCACAACCAAGGGAGGACACTCTGAGATTATTTTCAGTTATTATACAGCAACCCATCGGGCCCTCAGGGTTGTCAGAGCACTGATACAATGTATGACGCTTCAGAAAACAGCATAAATATGCACCTGATGGACCTCCAAAAGACAGTCGTGTTAAGATGGTCAGTCTGTATGCCATGACAGATTACCTGTGGGCATATGAAAAACATCAGGGGCTCTTTAACTCTTCAGTTGGTAATTTCAGTGGTCGGATCAGAACTTTCAAATTGTTGGGACCAGTGATCTTTTTTATATCAAAGGCCCATTATTCATGCACTGTTTTTATAACTCGTCCATCACACTATCTGAATGTTATTTGATGCTGTATTTCTCTGTCATGGGTTGACGTACATCCACAATATAATGTTTATGAATCAGAAACATAATAATCACATCTCATTTTGCTTTGAGAAAATGTTAATATTCCACTTTTCATGTACACTTTCTCTTTGAAACAAATTCAATAATTTATTCACCAATCCAAATGGTGTGATACATGTAGTAGACAAAAATTCTGTTTAAAGGACATATCCAATGATGTGGTGCAAAAGGAGTGTTCCTTTAACATGGTCTTCCTACATATTTGGTTCTAACTATTCAGTTTCAAATAAATGTAAATAAAGGATACATTTAGAAACAACAGTACCTACTTACCAACTTATCTGTATTGACTTAACAAGATTTGACATTCATTCTGATTATGCCCAAAGCACATTCCAAAAGTTTGTATTATATCTTAGGCCAGACCAATTTATTTCTTCTTTAACAGATTTTTGTCCTCAGAAAACCTAAAGGCAGGAGGGGAAAAAAATTCCTTCTATATATTAAAAGTATTTTACTTTTGGAAATTTGTGAAGTGTATATGGGGCAAAAAACATTGAAAAACAAATTTTCTTTTAAGTTTGCATTTTTTACCAATGAAAACATTAGGATTTTATTTTTTGAGCAGGGAAAATTAATTTTTATGTTTTTTCTTATTCTTGAAGAAATATGACCGGCAGATCCGTAAAACAAAAAATAAAATTGATCCGGCCTTATGTGCATATGATGATGGCCTGTTATTGAGTATTGAGTTGAGGCAAACACACACATACAATGAGCACTAAATAATGGAATTAATGTTTTAATTTCTAAAGATTTGACTTAATTTTGCTGCTGGTGGTCAAGTTTTTTTTTGGAGTGAAACAGTACGCTCTTACCATGGTATGGTACCTATTGTGGTACAAGGCCTTCGGTTCAGTTGGTTTCCGTTCGTATGAAAGTGAATTGCATTACGATATACCAAACCGAAGGCAAAATACTGCGTTTCTACTAATACCGTGCTATACAGTTTCACCCCAAGTGGTTATGTTTAACATGGCCACTTGCGTAGCGTGAATCTTTACACCTCATTGTGCTGAAAGTACTATGCTGAACAACATTAGAAACGCACCACACTAAAATGCACCAACTATGCTCAGATCTCATGGGTACATTGCAGTCAGACAGGAATATTTCGTATTATATGGGTGGTGTGTTTCTAAAGTTGTTCAGTATATTGCATCTACACCACCTGATTTCCCCTTATGGAAATAAGATCTCCTGTGACATAAATCAAATCAAATATTTTTTTCTTCTATTTATTACAATTATTGTATTGTGAAGTCTACCATATCACAAGATGTGAGGAACAATGGAAGCAGCCTGGACTTCTCCTTTGATGTACACTACTCAAAGACGTTAAATATCACGCAATTCTTTCATATTATGGCATGTCACATCAACCATTGTAATATGAAAGAATCAGTATTCTTTAATTATTTTAGGTAGAATGTATTATTGAGGAGTGGTGGACATGTGATGCATCAGTCAATTGATGTTGTGCTTGATGACATTCAGAAACAGTGCTGGTAAGTATTGTGTTAATAATGGTTTTAGTTTTTTAAAGAATGAATAATTCAAGATTATAATTATAGATGAAGGAACAAGCATACACTCAAACGTCTTGCCATTCACAATAAAAAAGTTGACATCCATAAATCTTGCTTTTCTTATAATTTTAGAATAAAGGTAATATTTTGGTAAATCTAAATGTGTAACTGACAGAACTTACTTCACTTTTCTCAAATCAAATGATAATGATAGTTCACAGATCAGTTCTAAATTTATCACATAGAAATCTACATAATTAATGCTTGTGATGTTGATATGAATTGCCCCTATTCTTTCTTGGAAATTATTTTGAAAAGATTCCTTTGATTATGGTTACCTCCTCCAATTGAATGACAACTTCCTCAGAAAGCATATGGTTTAAGTGACATAGTACACACTGTCTATGGACCAAATTAATGTTCCTGGAAGTGTTTTCTACTCCAAGATCAAAGAAAGTATTATTTCAAAACCAAAGATTAAATCATTCCCAGGCATCTAAATTCTTCACCCTGTCAACTTGACAATCTAAATTATTGCTCTTCTGTCCCGTTGAACTTGATAGATATGAAGTAAAGGATACTTTGAACCTTCTGCAGAAAGGAATATATTAACTTGGCATATTTCAAGATGGTCTGATAAAGTTGGCACCAAAGGGACCAGGAGGACAAAAGCCTCTCCAAGACCATATCATTCATCCTGGACTAGCGCCAGAGAGAGAAAGGTCATAACAGTCATGATTATCAAAGATCATGTTCTCCTTACAACTGTATGTGACTGTTAGACTCCTTCAGTGATAGAAAATGAATAGAGATTGAATGATGCTATAGGTGTTGGAGAGACAGCTGTGTTCAGGAGGGAATCATGTGAAGAGCATGATGCGAATAATAGGTTTCATGATCTGGTTGAGAGTTTATTGCAAGGAGGGGGTTGGGAATATACTGACCACTTGTTGTCAGTCTGTAGATCTGATTGTTGGTAAAGTTGTGGTAAAACATGTCTTGGGTTGAGAGTAAGTAAGGAAATATGTAAATCTTCATGATCTGATTTGCAAACATGTAGACAAGTCTACAAAATAATCAAATACCCAGTGTACAATAGAAGAAGCAACCTGACACAACACTTTCTGTATTTTATGTTTGACAGGATTTTGTTATTCAATTAGCAATTGATCAAAAGAAACTTGTTGCTCAGTATTATATTGTTGCATTTGGTGTAAGTCATATTGGGAGGTCAATTTATTGACTGCAAGAGTAGTATTTTTCTGTTTTCTCAGTTCAGTTTAGTTCAGTCAGTAAATACTGTAAATAAGTATGATAATTGTATCCCTTCAATTTCATTGGGTAATCCATGCCACATTACAATACATTTCAATGTGGACCTCCTTAACATATGTCTGTCAGTAATATAAAATATTGGCCTGTCACATGATACTTGTCTGTGTGACATTTCATGGTTCACAGGTTACTCTAATGAAAAAGATGTCAGTTTGTAGGCTTCTTGAACTTTCAGCGTAATGAAAGGAATGATCTGACAAACCCCAACACACACACCCCCACAGTGTTCTCAAGTTCTGCATTTTGCACATTGACCTCGTTGAGAGCTGCTATTGGTATACAAATGTATACATTAGTTTTTTATAGTCATCTACAGTAGTTCACATTCTTTTGAAACTCATTGATGACAACTTCTTGACATGTGTATTTCCTTCTTGGATCTGTTAAAAAATCATTAGAGTCTCAAATACTATCAATATGATCACAAGTTCAATCCTATATAAAAAAAACAGTCTCCACCTGAGCACTCAGACCCCATAAAGCTTGAAGCTTGGTTAGTATATATTGCTCCAAAGATGGATGTCACAGATTTTATCAAATTGACCTGCATGCCTTCTGACTTGACTCTAAGTCAAACTTTTGTCTAAAACCTCTCACTCATTCATTCACTCACCACTCACTCACTCACTCACTCACTCAATCACTGGATTGTCAGGTCCAGATTTAACTGTTTCTGATTGACACTATCTAACTGGTATATTGTGTGATATTAAGCATCAAATTAATGTTTATGAATGCTGTATGGGTCACAAAGCAGACAAATATCTGACAGGTGAACTCAACTGGGCACAACACGCTTACCAAGATATCTGGTTAGCATCTTATCTGTTGTTATATCATGCATGTAAATCAGGTTTCCATAAACCTTGTTCCATCACGCCGCTGCCAATCAAGCAGTTGGACACTAATTAATGAACTGTCTGTCCCAGCAGTGCCCAGCTGGCCCCCATTGCCCTCTATTAGCTTCACAATGGGACTATCATATACTTCCTGCTAATGCTGATAATTACATATTAAATGATTACTGTCACTTGCGGTTTATCATGGTTATGCAATGTGCCAACCAGGCTGTCAGGTTGCCTGATATCTTTAGACAATACTGGGGTTAGGGGTCAGGTCCATGATATCATCCTGCTTCTGTGATCATATTGACTGATATTCTAACATGGATTTATGATGTCTCAGCACTAAGGGGTGTGCAGACGGCCTTATCATCTTAATTGTGACATTTTGCTGTGAAGAGTTGCATCCCTTAGGCATGCCAGGAACCTATAATTAAGGGTTCAAACCCCACATTTGGCTTAATTATGTGTCTAGTTCTTTCAGCAAAATAGCTATCCTCATTTTGGTTTCCCCAAGGTTGACATCATCCAAGACCTAAATAAGTTGGGGGGTTTCACCCCTCATCAAGCCGCCATATTCATCGGTGTTGTATTTCTAAGCCGACCTTCACATGTGTATCTTCATGTGTATGTTTCATTTTCAAGAAAGAGAAGAAACAATAAAACTGATTAATCTGATTTTTTAAAACAATGCTATCTCTGTTTCATCAATATATCTTTCCATCCCACTAATGGCAACCTATTATAGTTGTAAGATGCGGATCAGCATTGTTGATCTGACTTATTCCCTGGTATCATTTCCCAGCAGCCTTGAAATTGCTGGCTACATCATTCACAGGTTTGTCTGGTCCAGTCTCAGTAATTTACAGATCTTATTGGATACTGGAATATTGAATATTGCTGTATGCACCTTCAGACAACATGCAAAGAAATGTCATTGTACCCATATGATGGTGGGACATTGCTTATGCTATCACTCACTGGTTTTAGAGAATCAGACATGATTATTTAAAAACTACTATGAAATATTGCTGACTGAGGCAGTATACAACAGAATATGTCAGTACTTCAGTGGGGACTATGTATTCAGCTGCATACGTACGTCCCGATTCTTGTTAACGTGATATCTCATGAAATGTCTTCAAATTTGGTGACAGCCTATATTGGGGAATTACCCAGACACCAGTCGATTTTGGTGACCTTGGCCTTATTTTCAAGGTCAACATGACATTTTGACCACTTTTCAAACTGTTGTTAACGTGATATCTCGTGCACTGTTGTACCCAGTGTCTTAAAATTTGGTGACAGCCTACATTGGGGGATTACCCAAACACCAGTTGATTTGGATGACCTTGACCTTATCATCAAGGTCACCATGACACTTTGACCACTTTTCAAACTCTTATTAAAGCGATATCTCATAAAACATTGCACCCAATGTCTTCAATTATGTCGACAGACTACATTGGTTGATTATGCAGACACCAGTCATTTCAGGCATCTTCTATGTGACCAAAAAATAAAAAGTAGTAAATGTGTTATAAATATTCCATTCTTTAGCGGCAGGGGACATTGCCATATCAGTGGCAAACACTTGTTTCAGATATTTTCACACTGTGGTCATCTATCAGAACCATCTGCCTGTCTTGTTCTGTTGGCTGGACAGCAAAAAATCCCATGAAGATTCAAGCTAGATTTTTTTCAGCAACCAATGCTTGTCGTTAGAGGCAACTAATGGGATCGGGTGGTCAGACTCCCTGTCTTGGTTGACGCATGTCATCGTATCCCAGTTGCATAGATCAATGCTCATGATGTCGATCACCAGATTGTCTGGCCAGACTCGATTATATACAGACCAATGTCAGATGAATGCAGCATTAAACATGAAACAAACAAAACCTGGCTTGTAGATTTGCACAAGTCCACAAGACAATCACTTAAATTTCAAGATTACATTTAAAACAAGAACAAGTTGTCCTCATAAATGACAGACATCCTCATATGTATTGCTTCATTCCAGATTTGGCTTTTATAAGGGTAGAATCACTATACACCCTTAGACAATGAGTGTGAGACAAGTTGCAGTTGTTTTTATCAGTAGTTCCAGGGAATGCTGGGATATCACTAGCCTGTCTCACTGTCAATGAACCACAACATTTTCCCTACTGCCTAGCCCTCTCTGCAATGCTAAAGCCCTAAATGAAGCAAGTCTAGATTTCCTCAGGTCTCTGGTCTCCCTGGGGCTCCTTTTCAATTTATATTGGTTTGTTTGTTACAATCAAAATTATATATATTCAGAGACTAAGCGTTAGTCTAGGACATCACGTGTTGTTTGTTACAATCAATATTATATATATTCAGAGACTAAGCGTTAGTCTAGGATATCACGTGTTGTTTGTTACAATCAAAATTATATATATTCAGAGACTAAGCGTTAGTCTAGGATATCACGTGTTGTTTGTTACAACATGAGCTACAATATTCTGGTACAGATATCTTGTGTCTGGTCTCAAGCTGTTTCAGTCTTTATGGAACTAATTTCATAATGGATTTAAGGGAATATAATTTGACCTATGAAACCGAACTCAACACTTGGATACTTTTATAAGAGTTTTTATGACATTGTATTCCTTATCACATGTTTCAGACATTTGCTCAGTGTCTTTTACATTCTTCGTTTCCACAGAAATTATCTGATTTAGACCAAATGACATTTTAATGTTGAAGATGCACATTTTGTAATCTCCTTAACAGATTATTTGATCAATACAAACCCATAAAGAGAAAGAAATAGCAAGATTAACCTGAATAAAAATACCTTCTGAATAAATGGCTTCAAAATTGTAGTTTTTATGACAGTCCATTTGATCCTCAGTATTTTTCAGTCATTGGATTATGTATTTTTTAGGTGTTTGCAGGTTTGAACATTCTCTTAAAAAGAAGCATAAATAACATATTGATGGAATATTGTATGCTACATTATCTAATTAATATTTCCTCTTCTTTTTATGTACAAAACAATTCTTTTTTCCAAAAGTTGTGCCCAAAATGATTTGAAATTAACTGATTGGATGAGATTGAAATGCTTTGAATGTAATCAAAGGATTTAAATCCCTTTAAGCTGTGGCTTTGAACCATCACTTTCTGGTTTTGTTGTTGAACTATATGGAGAATATCTCATCTGAAATAGAGGAATGGAATAGCAGGGAGGATGAGGTAGTACAGTGGTTAAAGTGTTCACTCATGATAACCCATGTTTAACTCTCACATTTGTGAAGCCACATTTCTTGCATCACAGCTTAAAGTGGCTTAAAAACCAACAAAAACTTCACTCACTCTCTGATTCACAAAAATGTGCACTCACTCATACATGCTCTCATTCACCTGCCAACTGTTTCCCCCACAGGGGCGTGTCATGCTTAGAAACAGCGTTAGAAAGACATATAGGTATATAGACCCTACCCTAGTACCATATAAAAGGAAAGGGATGTAACGACGAAACAACCCCCTCCGCAATCAAAGTTAAATTTCACCACGTAAACTATTTTTAAGGCCCCACTGAGGCCTATGGATCGAAAGCTAGATAATTTCCCTACAAAATGAGCTATAAATGGTCACAATCAGATCATTATTTCAAAAGTTATATGCCACGACTCCCCCGAAAACAGCAACCTCCGCAATTCCAAGCCAAAATCATGGATCACCCAAGACAGCGAAAACTTACCTTTTAAATTTGTTTATTAATTCCAGCCACGTTGACAGCACCTATGTAGGGCTAGAATCGATCGACAGCGGCATTCCATGGGTCTGAAAACTTATTGCAACATCTACATATCATTTCCTCGACAGTAAGCAGGCATTTTCTCCAAAAGCATCGGCAATCATACGCACTTGTTGGCCATAGATGACCTTGACATTCAAGTGATCTCAGATTCTGAATATCCCATCTCACTGGGGCTCACTATCTAGTATATATTCTGAAACTAAGATTTATTCTGATCAAACACAAGCTCTAATTCAAACAAGCACACTCAGCCACTCACTCACTCACCACTCATCACCCAAGTCCTTCATAAGTAGTAAAGTACACATATATAAGTTTAAAAAAAGTTCTTTTTCTAAAATTCTCTTTCACTGTCATGAACAACTCAGACAATGTCTCAGAAATCCTACTCACGCAATTTATACATTAGATATAGCAACAGAAAAAAACAGTATAATATTCATGAACATGTTGGCTTGATTTTCCCCCATAAAAAGTCAAAGTTCCTGTATCTCTGTGAGTGCCCATATTGACATGGCGACCATGCCTGCATAATAATCATCCATCATTCAACTGCTACATAAATCACACTCTGTACGAGACCAGTGAGACACTCCACGCCACTATGTCAAGACCCGATCTCCTGTCTCCATCACAGACAGGGTGGTCCCCAATCTAAATATTGACCAAACTGTTGTTTTAAAAATGATTTGTTGTAAATAGTGTTCCGAGTATATAATATTCATCTTCCACAAAGACCATTTTTTTGTGCTGCCCGCCAATGTTGGCCTCTGGGAACCATTACGTAGGCACTTAGCTTTATCAAAATATGCTTGTTTTTCTTAATTTGTTTAATGCCTTGAATTTAATATTTCCTGTAATTTGCCAGTGTCCATATGTTTTAAGTTAGCGCTGTTGTACCCTGGAGGATCAGCTACCACACACAAACACATTTTTTCCAACTTCCCCGAGTACCAGACTTCATTAATAAACACATGGTGTATATGGTTTCAAGAAGGTTATCTATATGAACATACACACACACACGTTTTGGTCTTAGAATACCTCATCAAACATTTCAATAAGTGTGGGTTGTGTAACTAGTCTGTACAACAACAATGAATTCCACAGTTCAAACTCAATTCCAGATATAGTAAACTTATATTACAGTGATATTTTCAAAAATAATCAAGAAATGATGGTATTGGCAAGCTTTTCTCGATCACTCCATTAACTATACATGCAAAAAGAGGTAATCAGGTAATAAAAAGATAATCAGGTTCATGTGCTTATCATATCAGGTTTAAGATGCTGAGCCAAATGTTGGTATTATTACAATGTTGTCTGTGTGTGTGTGTTGTAACATAATGAGGATCCTGAAGGGGTGGTCATCAATCAAGAATATCATTTTACTTTGTCAGTAAAATCAATATGGGTTTGGAAATCTCATCCATTAAATATTAGAACAAAGCAGTGTTTATTCCATATTCAGCTGTGTTGTTTTGTTTGTTTATTCTTACCGGTACGATGGTGTAGCCTAGTTGTGGAAGTGTTTGCTTGTCACATCAAAGCCCTGAGTTCAGTTTTCCATATGGGTGTGGTATCAATAAATAAGGATGCAACTCCATTCTCACTCTTTTACTAAAATCATGAAACTTGTTCAATGGGGTCATGTTCATAGAATTTACCAGGGTTCCAAATATATTTTGTGAAGCGGAGCCACAGGATCTAGTAGTTTGATAGTTTGTGAATATTATTACAGTGGTTTATGGTAAACCTTGCTCCAAGGGTGTTCTAAAGGTAGCCTTGCTCCAAGGCTGTACTGAAGGCTAAGCTCATGCATCCTTTAAAGAGGCAAGTCTAGATAAGCGGACAGTACTATCTAAGGACATCAGTCTGTTAGTGGGTTATGAATACTAGTATTATATATAGAGAAATTATCATTTAAACTATTTTATTACCTTGTAGACCTGTGCAAGTCTAGTTTGTGGTGAACTTTGCAAACTGAAGACTGGTTTGATTTCATACAAGGTACATTGTGTGGAGCTAATTTCTGAAGTTTGATGATATAGCTGGAACATTGCTGAAGCAAGGAAACCCACACTTACTAAGGACTACTGTGTTTATATTGCAGACAATATTTGGCATACACAAAACATGAGACTAAAACTGATGATACTAAAATGTATTTTCATCCTGAAGTTGTGTGGAGCTACTTATTCTCAAGCTGAACTATGTTTTCTTACAAAAAAAAATACCATGCCCCTTTATAAGGACAAAATAGACAAAGATAACCTATACCATTTGCATGGTGTTGGAAAGAGTGGGCATTTCTCTGTAAACATGTTGATATATTGGTGTATAACATATCGATATATGTCGTTTAGAAGGTTGTGTATTAAGCCCAGATAGGGGCGGTGGGGTAGCCTAGTGGTTAAGGCGTTCGCTCGTTACGCCAAAGACCCTGGTTCGATTCCCCACATGGGTACAATGTGTTAAGCCCATTTCTGGTGTCCCCCGCCATGATATTGCTGGAATATTGCTAAAAGCGGCGGCGTCAAACCAAACTCACTCACTTCATGGCCCAGATAAGAGTTCTTATTCAAAAAGTCAACAATAATCATTCTTTTATAGCTGCATTATTCATTGTCTTTATCTATTTCATTACAGATAGCATGAACTATTTTGTTTTGTGCCCTTTGGTTTAACTCCAGCTTAGAAACTTTTAATCTGTAAACTGAAGATTTAGAATAGTATCCTCTTTGGCCATTAAAAATTAATTATTAGAAATTTCATCCCTGATTTCCTCAGGATCTCACACACATCTAATGCCATGTTATTGTAGCCAAGTACCTGCAAAGTGAAGAAATTCATTTCTGTTTCTTTACTTGATGAAATTATAAATATTGTCTGACATGGCAGCAATCACAATCTGAAGGAAAACGTAACTAGTTTGGACTTTTGAAATTGACCATTGTGCACTTGTTGCTGATGAGCTTGGGACTTGTCAACATGTGAACCCCAGCCGTACCCATTCACCATCACCAATTCTTAAAAGATGACATACAACCCACTTCACATTCTGTTAAATTGTAGGTGAAACTCCAGTTATTGAAATAGTTTAGTCTTATCCTTGTCAGAAACCTTGTGAACAGAGGACCTCCCTCATAACCACCATTTTAATGAAACTGTAGACGTCTGTGTACTGCAAAAAAGCTTGAAACAAGAATATTATATTCAACTGTTACATTGTTTTGTGATTGTTTGGTTATTTTAAGCTACAGTGGTGTCAAGGACATCTCTGATAGCTGATAAATGTGCATCTGTTAAATATGCAAAAGTAAAACATCCTGTGAGTGTTTGGTATATTTCTTCCTCTCTGTTCAAATATTAACACAAGTACTTGAAATGAGAAAATAATACTTTCCTATTTTGAGAACACTTTCCAAATGAACAAAAGCAATTGGAAACAGACAAATTATTATCTTGTGTTTTATGACCAATCATATTCAGTAACTTACATTGGGCAAATACAGATAAGATAAGATAAGATCAGATATTTTTACGGGCAAACGTTCCATGCAGAAACAGTGACAATATTCTATAAACTACGTAAGCAAGATATATAATGAATCACAGTCGATAGAGCTAATCAAGTTTCTTCCATTTAGCAGCATTCAACATTCAAAGTTAATGCCAGACCATTCACAGTTTAATGAAAATGCAGAAATGTTTGTTATTTTTGTGTGACAAAAGGCATGTTTGGCTCCAGTGCTAAAGTGACAGTTTTGATTCTTGTTAACATGGCAGCCCATCAACAGGAGCTTTTCTCACCAGATGACCTGTCTGGTCACATTAGTCAAGAGTAGTTGTGGAGATAGCATCTGACATCACAAAGTGACTGGGCCAATTTAAAATGTGCCAACATAATTTTAGTTCTTCCTACTGGTAGATCTGCATGAATGGACGATACTGCATTGTTCAACAATGCTGAAATACATGTTATGTTTCAACTAGTTTTCCCCTGAAACTATATATTCACAAAAAATACAGTTCACCCTAAATGCATTTCCATGTTCGTCAGCACCATGCCCAGCTCATGGGTCTCACCAAAGTCATAGTTGTCTGAGACATGCTCTATTTTGGGCTTTCCTGCCACATTATGCTGAAATGATTTGATATGACTAAAACTTGAAAATTATCTATTTCATTGTAAAAACAAAGCTCATAGATCACTTTTTTTAAAAACTACGGTTAAGTAATCATAAACTCAAAATTGAAACTGGAAGATATACAAAACCTGCAACCCCATTAGAACAACGTCTCTGTGAAATGTGCAGTGTCTTAGACGATGAGCAACACCATATAATATCATGTACCAAGTATAGTGAAGAAAGGGAATCACTTATACACACAATGCTTTATTATGACCAAGAATTTGCTACACTCTCTAAAACAGAACAGTTCCTAATCGTTTTCCAAAACAGAAGTCCTGAATTAATTTCCAAAATATGTCACCATCTTTACGACTTTAAATGAGTTCTATTAATTATCATATTCTCCTCATATATTATTTCCATGTCATTATACCACATGATTTCTAAAAATTGTTATAATGTACATCATTTATGTGTGAAATGTATTTCTTGTACCTGCTGTGTTTATATTTGCAGTTTATAGAATATTGCCACTGTTTCTTCATGGAATGCTATGCAATAAATATCTTAAATATCTTATGACATGAAAGTTTTCAAAGAAATACTAAACATAAATCACTCACTCAAAAAAATGTTGTACAAGAATTCATTTGGTCTCAAGAAAACAATGTAATATTGAAAAACAATTATTTATTAGTTGAAGTTGAAGGCCAGGGTGCAAACCTCCAAACACCACCAACCCCACCCCACACTGTGGGTTTCCAATTTGTCTCCCATTGCCTATTCCTCAGCAGTGTAGATGTTATCTGCCCAAAATGACAGGACTGTAATGGCTGCCTGACAAGAGTCTAGTGATGTCAAACGTTAATCTTGGAAATTACTACTAGAATAAACATGTGCCTTATAATAAATGTCACAACAGTTCTTTCACTACATGTTTTGATGACTAAAGAGATTAATTTGATTAGCATACATGAAATTTCAAATTTTACTTATTTTCTGCAAATAAAATCTCCAACATGGTGATATCAGCATCAAAGAAGTGTACAGCCCTAACCCTGCACAGGAAACACACCTCCTTTGGTCACCTGACTGACACAGTGGGAAATTCAAATCTGGATTTGAAAAAGAGAAATATATTTTCAAAATGTATGTTTTGAAGGATGTCTACGTACATACATGTTATAGTGAGCCTTCATAACATACTTCTTTACACTATTGCTTAATTTCACCACGAACCGGTAAGTCAATGTTGTGATATTTCAAGGAATGTACTTGAATACTGCATTGCTTTGCATCAAAAGACATCTTTATCAAGGCAAGGAGGCCACACCCTATCTGTGTATCAGGTTTGAACCCCAGCCATTCAAATTTACTCTGTATGGATTCATGTATAAAATTGTTGATGAATTTCCTGAATCCACCTGATGGTGGGTATAAACACAAACACATGGCTATGCTAGTTGCATGGAAAGTAGCATCTATCTTGTCAATCCGTGTTGGCAGGAAATGGCAGCCTGGGAATATGACTGCAGAAGTTACCCATTTCCTCTGTCAGTGTCCATCTATCATGACGGAACAAGCAATTTTTGTGTGGCGAATACTCCCAGTCTACATTCCCCTCATCGTCCAGGAACATCACATTACAAGCATTGATTTCCTCACCCGTTTCTTATCTATACCTTTGTGTGTCAGTATCTGCCTGGTGATTGATGCACATAGGTGTAACACTGATTGATGAAAAACCACAACTTGAAAGAAAAAGTTGGTCCTCGTTGGTAATAATTCATGTGTTGTCTATCAGCTCTTCCTCCGCTGATTGGTACCAATGATTGCAGGAAGTCTAATCAGATGGACTTTTAACTACTGGAAGTGTGGCTGGCTTATAACACCCTCTCAGTAATGTGGACACCTTATGATCTTGTAATTAAATAGATATGTGTTGTGAATATTATAAGGTGAATGTTTTTAATCAGGTATTCATCTCAACCTGCTCAGGGGTTGATGTTTGGCCTGAACATTAAAGATAATGTCAGTAGTAATTCTCAGATTGGAATTGGGTTGCTGAAGATCAATTCTAAACCAGATCTTCACTTCTCATATTAAAATTATTGAGGTCAAAGTATTTAGGAGCACAAGAGGGATTCCAAGGTGTGGTATCTCAGTGGGCTAGCACTATAAAAACCAGCTTAAGTCTGGGTTAGTACAAGCAGCCGCACATACACATACACACGCATGCACGTCATCATATGAGCGAAATATTCTCAAGCACAACGTAAAACCCAATTTCACTTCACCTCACCTTCAATATTGCATGACACAATTTAACTTAGAGATCAAGAACCATTGTTGAAATATACCCTTGTATTCACCTGTAAATATGTTTCAATTCACTGTCAATATTTGTATGAAAAGAGTCTTTTGTGACACTTTAAGCTGTTGTTGACATATGCAGGTAAGCTATGGTTCCTTGAAACTATCTGTATCAGTGCAACAGAGACAGAGATTCATCAGTAGTAAGTTTATCCTAGCTATGTTAAGAGATAATGATGGATAAAATTATTCCCCCTAACAACTTCTATTTAGTTACATTGTTTATATATCCCCACAGATTTGTATGAAATGCAATACTGTTATGAGTACCCTGACATTTGAAACAACCAGGTTCAGTAGAAGCTATGCGAATCCTGTGAGATATTTCATTGTGTTCCTGTCATGAACTGGCTCCAGTCTCTTCCATCAGTAATGATGAATTGTGGAAATGGTTATCTACCTGTCATTTGTTCAGCTTCATTGTCATTCACTCCATTAATACTTGATGGCAGCACCATTAATGAGGTATTCATAGCGTGGCTCAGAAGAGATGTTTTCAGCAGATTGGAGGGCAACACCTGGACTAAGTTTTTGTCATTCGACAGGTATTATGTCAAAAATGGTAGTTCGTGAGATATTGGTGAGACTTTTGAATGGGTTTGTCTCTTTCTTGGTGCCCATGATCTGTGGATTGTGGCTGTTAGTTTTACTGGATTTAGTTAGAGTGTTGCTGATATGGCAGTAAATTAACCAACCCATTTATCAATGTATTCATCCGCGCTTTAACACAACCACCTTCTCATCCGCACTTTAACACAACCACCTTCTCATCTGCTCTTTAACACAACCACCTTCTCATCTGCTCTTTAACACAACCACCTTCTCATCTGCTCTTCAACACAACCACCTTCTGACCTGCTCTTCAACACAACCACCTTCTTCACCTGCTCTTCAACACAACCACCTTTTCACCTGCTCTTCAACACAACCACCTTCTCACCTACTCGAAGTGAAGTCTGGGGAGTCAGCCCTAGTAGGTTAAAAGCGTTGGCTGCTGCCAGATCAGTCGCTATTCGAAGACCCGGGTTCAAGTTGAGAATTCCCCACATAGGGCACAATGTGTGAAAGCCCTTTTCTGGTGTCCCCCGCCGAGTTCTATATCGATATTGCTGGAATATTGCTAAAAGCGTGTAAAACTAAACTCAGTCAGTCAGTCTCACCCACTCAACCTTCTTCTCAACTAAGCTTCACCACTCATCCATCCATCCATCCATCCATCCATCCATCCATCTATCCACACACATACACGCATGCACACGCGTGATATTCAGTTGTTTTGTCAATCATTTAACCAACCACAATTCAACTATCCACAAACCCACTCACCCATTCTCTCAGGAATATATTCCTTTAGAAGGGTTCGTGGGAATATATTCAGTGTATATAAATACCATTGAGGGTCAATTATCAACATGGCAGCAACTGTATGTTGAAGCCTGGCTCATCGTGTCGAGGAAATACAGGGTAACCTTACTCGGGACTGATAAAACCCTGTATTTCCCTCGACACGATGTGATAACTTATAGTGTAAGCCAAAACATCTCAACTCCCCAGGTTAATTTCCTGAGAATGCCTTGTAAATATCACTGAAGGGGTCGTTGTTGGCCCGGGTACTACAGATATGTACCCCAGGTACGTTTCTGTATACAGAAACATTTACAGAAATGTACCTTGACCATAATGAGAATACAGAAACGTACCCTGGGACGGTTCCAATCCCATTGTGTCGTATTCTTGACCGGAACTGTCATACTGTTGTATTAGATACATTTGATTGCGGTATGTAAGTAACGAGAATACACAGTAACGGATATTTCGCGATGCACATGAATACGACTCGGAATCAGTTGAACGGGAACAACTACATATGGTTTCGGTTTTGATTGCGGAATATGGACTAGTCCGCCTTTTAGGGTACCAGGTATGTTTCTGTATTTTGACTTTGTTTAGGGTACATATCTGTATACAGAAACATACCTGGTGTACGTATCTGTAGTACCTGTGCCGACAACGACCCCTTAACTATCAGGGCCCTTCCTCCACTGTGTCCTGGCTTATCTGGGGAACCTTGATACTGATAGCTGTAATCACAAATGCAGTATACCTAACATCACCACAGATAACATCAGATCCATAATGCATGGCAGATCAGGTTGAGAAACTTTGATTGCTGTAGGTGTAGATGATGGTACTGAAGGTGGTATGAATCATGGATTGAAGGGGTACGATTTATGGTATTGAGGGTGCTATGGCTTATGGTATTGAAGGTGGTATGAGTGAGTGAGTGGCGCACTCAGCAATATTCCAGCTATATGGCGGCAGTCTGTAAATTGGGAACCGATGACATGTATCAACCAAGCCAGCGGCTGACCAGATCCCGTGAATAGCCTCTTACGCCAAGCATGGGTTACTGAAGATTCATTCTAACCTGGATCTTCACGGGTCAAAGGTGGTACAAGTCATGGTATTGAAGATGGTATGGCTCATGATATTGAAGGTGGTACAAGTCATGGTATTGAAGATGGTATTGAAGATGGTATGGATGGTATGGATCATGATATAACGAAGGTGGTACAAGTCATGGTATTGAAGATGGTATGGCTCATGATATTGAAGGTGGTACAAGTCATGGTATTGAAGATGGTATGGCTCATGGTATTGAAGGTGGTATAAGTCATGGGATTGAAGATGGTATGGCTCATGATATTGAAGGTGGTACAAGTCATGGTATTGAGTCATGATTCTTGTTTATGAATCATGATACAGAAGAGGGTTTGTCTTTGGTATAGAGAACTATTTGCTCAGGATTCACCGCCAGGTGTGGTCAGTACCGGAGGTAGCCTTGTGGTTAGAGCATGTACTGGTACTTCTTACCTGGGTTGAATTCAAATGTGGGTTGAATGTGTGGAGGAGCCACCATGATATTGTTGGAATATAGCTTAATGTGACATACATGCTAGGCAATATATATCTTATCTACAACCATACTCAATCTCTCACTCACTCAACTTATTTTAAGATGTTATTTTGGAATTTAGATATCTTTTAATTTTTTTCATTTAAGTTGTTTCTCATTTTTATAATGCTTCACACTCCACATTTCAGGCTGAATAAGGAGTATGTACAAAATGCAATCAGTTCACATCCAGTTTCAATCATACAAGATGCTATGTTTCTACTGCCAGACAATATTTGATAGATCTTCACCAGACACTGGAACAACATGGCACTAAGTCCTCCATATGACTCCAGAGGAAACTAAACAAAGTCAATGGTGTTGATTTTCCCTCGTTTCTATCACACAACTAATCTTGGTTCACTTTTGGAAGGTAGCCACAGGACTTATTAAATGTGAAAATTGTGATAAGCTGCCGATAGCAGCTGCCCCAGTTCTTGTTGATATCACTGTTACTGGTCATATGGCCCATGTATTTCAGTATCAAGCCTCAATGTGCCATCCTAACATGACCAGATGAAATATTTGGCAAAGCTGAACACTGACTCCTCAGTCAAAATTTTATCTGATAGGAGATTCATTACAAAAATGTCATTATTCGCAAGTTTATCAACTTGTTTGCACAGACATCGGTCTTAATTAGACATTCCTTCTAATATTTATCCATGTCCAGAAGGAGTGGTGTTAGAATGGCTCCAGCAGTGAAAATAAATAAATCCCTATATTTCATCTCTGCTTATCAGACAAGTTTAGGAGAAGGAACATTATCCTTGGACAGCCATCTTTGAAACGAATACCATAAACAGGACCAAGTGTTATTAGCAAATGTCCTTGCTCTGTGTCAAAGCTCTATACATTATCTTTCATTCTTTTACTTATTGTGGGTAGCTGTGGATATAAAACTTTCAGAGAGTTATTGACATGACCAGTTGCTTTGTTTAGATCTAGATGTTATCAATGTCACAGCAATTTGCTTCAAAGATGTTTCACATTTATCTGTATACAAGTGCCGTATACATCTCCTAAACATTCGGAACTAGAACTGACATAAATTTGTCCCTGCTTTAAGGACCAAATACACAGTTGACATAATCATGGAAAGACATCATTAACTCTGTGTTGCTTGTTGTGCTGTGAACATGGAGCTTTCAGAGCAAATAAACAGTCGACACAATCATCGGTTGTCAGGAACTGGCGTGTCTCAAGGCGCGCTATGAATACCAAGTCAAGCTGTCTGTTATTTTCTATGTTTCTTATTCCCTCCTGCTTCTAAATTGCCATTTAAAAATATTTGAATAAATCTATGGAACTTGTTTCCAAGTCGTCTTAGTGATAGCAATTCACTGTACAGAGTTACATCCCTTAGTCGTGCCAGGAAAAGGGATAAACGTGTATGTCCTGTATGATTTCAGGTTTTTTGCAATAGGCTAACTCATTGAGATATGGGGCGGTGGGGTAGCCCAGTGGTTAAAGCAATCGCTCGTCATGCTGAAGACCAAGGTTCGATTCCCCACATGGGTACAATGTGTGAAGCCCATTTCTCATGTCCCCTGCCGTGATATTGCAGGAATATTGCTAAAAGTGGCGTAAAGCCGAACTCACTCGCTGAGAAACAACTGAAAAACTATTCATAGAGGTCTTGAAATCAGAAAGCCCATTCACTCAAAAAGTTTTTATATCAAACTTCCATTCTCCCACTTGTTCAGGTGATGGGGTAACCTAGTGGTTACACAAAGCATTCGCTTTTCACATTGAAGACCGGGGTTTGATTCTCCAAATGCATACAATGTGTGTAGCCCATTTCTGGTGTCTGCTGCTGTTATAGTGCTGGAATATTGCTAAAAGTGGTATAAAACTAAACTCACTCACTCATTGTAAACATGATCACCTCAGAATGACAGGACCAAGTGACCAAGCTAAAACCTCACATGCATCTTTCCACCAATGTTGACAACCCAAGTTGTTCAAGAGGATCAAATTACCTTAGCAGCCATTTTGCAAAACCTATTTCATGGCCATTGCTCAATCATTTTTGTTAAAAAATGTAATAAGAATTTGGTATTTGTTCAGTTAAACATAGGCCTCAATAGATATTGTTCAATCTTTTACAATATTTAAAATGTTTACCTTTCCTTGACCAGGCTCTTTGTTTTTTGTTGGTTTGTTTAATGCTGCACTCAACAATATTCCAACTATATGGTAGTGGTCTGTAAATACTAAAGTTTGGGCCAGACTATCAAGTGATCAACAGCCTGAGCATTAATTGACGCAATTGGCATACAATGACATGTGTCAACCAAGTCATCGAGTCTGACCACCCAGTCCCGTCAGCTGCCTCTTACTACATGGGTTGTTGAAGACCAATTCTAACCAGGATCTTCACGGCTTGTCAAACTTGAAAGACTTGAACTTTGACACATGTTTCTCCCTGTAATGACAAATTTTTGTTCAAATTATCAAATTTTCGTGTTTGTTTTTAGTCTTCATTACACACGATGATAATATTGAGCATCCATGCCGGCAGCAACACTTGCTGAGTGGCTGTCTGTTTATCACGTTGCCTGCATATCCAGGTGAGCTTCAGCGATGTGACACATTATAAGTTATTGCATTCTGCACTCTCTCTGAAGACGAGTATTAAGATGAAACTCACACTGTAGGCTGTTTAACAAGACGCCACACAATACGGTATTGTGATTCCTCCGCTGGTCAACTCCTTGAAATGCAGATTGAAATCAAGCACTACTTCCAAGACAGGATTCATACAAAATGTAATTTGCAATAAGATCATTGTGGAAGCACACTGGATGAAGAATATGATATGTTTTAAGAATAGAGTTTTGTAATTAAAGCCTTTTCAGGAAGATTTAAATTAATTACATGAAGATGAAATACTGCCCCAACAACTGATATGTAACACTAGTTTTAGTGATGATACAGAAATACTGCTGATCTATCCAGTATTGCTTTGTGAAACTTAACTTTCAGATTTCATTATTATGTTTAGATACATTATATAAATACATACGGTCATACAGTATTGAATTGACTGATTCTGTTACGTTAAGTGTGCATCCTCTCTCATCAAGGGTCATTTCCACCTGTTCTTACAGAAATCCTGGACACTTTCTTTTCCATATTGGGGCGGTGGGGTAGCTTAGTCGTTAAAGCGTTCGCTCGTCACGCCGAAGACCCGGGTTCGATTCCCCACATGGGTACAATGTGTGAAGCCCATTTCTGGTGTCCCCCTGCCGTGATATTGCTGGAATATTGCTAAAAGCGGCGTAAAATCATACTCACTCACTCACTTTTCCATATGTTTTTGGGGTCGGTCACATCATCATCTTAATCTATCTATTTTTTTCAGTTATGTAAGATTAAAATAAATCCCCAGAGCTATGCTTGTCATATTATGTGGCTTAATGGATTGGGTGGTGTGGTTCTGTTCGCTTTTGTGCCACCATTCCCCCGAAGACCAGGGTTATTGCTCATTACGTCAATCACTGGTTTCTCAGAACCAGACTCACTCATTCACAAAGCCATGTCCGTGACTTGATCAAGGGTAGTTTTGACTCTGGAACGTCTTCCATTTTTACATGTCCTTATCCTTAGTACAATAAATCTGACAACAGAGAATGAGACCTTCTTATTACCCCGACCATGTACAGTCTTGTCATTCAAGACCTTCCCTAAACTTGCACAAGTCTCTAATGTAATAGTTATTAGTTTAAATAATATTTTCTAAAAAAACATAACAATCCCTCAAACAGACTGGCTTCCACATATTTAGACTTGCCTCTTTAAAGGGTAGAATTACTATACATCCATGGGCCAAGCATTCAGTACAGCCTTGGAGCAAGGCTAGACATTCCCCTAAATGTTATCTTAGTTATACACCTCCTCTCCTGATCTCCCTGTCCCTCCCTCCCTCCCTCCTGTCTGTGATAAATGACCAGCCCCTCGTGTAAACCATCCGTCTGTATGATCATCTAATGTCCATTTCTCATCTCACGGACAAGCATCCATATTTCACCAGTTGTACAAACAAGACTCCTGTTATATCTGCAAAGCATGTACACTGAGCTGTATCACTCCCATCTACACCTGTAGAACTGGCATTCCACCATTGGATCAACCTTATCTGTGTGAAGTGATCTGTTCTAAACTGGATATCTTTGAATTAGATTTAATTATGTAAACCATTGATATGAGAGCTATAGTTATTTTGGAGCTTTCACTTTGTGGGTCAACTTTCACAAATGTTATCGTTGTGCGTTATCTGTGATCCTCTTTAAAGGTACATGAAAAGCAGTTAGAGGGATCCACGTTTTAATCACTTGTGTCCTGCAGAGATCCCTGGCTGAACGGACATCCATGCTTTTTCATCATGTTTTTCTGCAGAGTGTTGGGTTGTGGTTGGCAGATTATGTGTCATATTGTGATGTGTGTCATCCTTTGCATGTGTGTCAAGTGACTACCTGATTGTGTCTCTCTGACATGATTGTGGGGGTGAGTGAGTGAGGAAGTGAAACAAGTGAGTGAGTATGGTTTTACGCCACTTTTAGCAATATCAGTGGGGAACACCGGAAATGGGCTTCACACACTGTACCCACTGTGTTCCTTGCTGTGATATTGCTGGAATATTGCTAAAAGCGTCGTAAAACTAAACCCACTCACTCACTCACTTGATTGTGCGAAGGCAAGCATCTGTATCTGAGGGGGTGATAACCTGATTGTCTTTTGTCCTGAAGCATTGTTGTCAATAGGGCAGGCTATCAATATGGATCATGGAGATTGAAAATCGTTTACAAAATATTGATCGATATATGAATAAACATTGAAAAAGTCACTTTGAGCAACAATGTTTTAAATAAGTCTGAAAATCAACACAGTTCACATAAGTGGTTAGTGGTGGCATGTTTGTGGTTAGTGGTGACATGTTTGTGGTTAGTGGTGACGTGTTTGTGGTTAGTGGTGACATGTTTGTGGTTAGTGGTGACATGTTTGTGGTTAGTGGTGACATGTTTGTGGTTAGTGGTGACATGTTTGTGGTGACATGTTTGTGGTTAGTGGTGACATGTTTGTGGTGACATGTTAGTGGTTAGTGGTGACATGTTAGTGGTGACATGTTTGTGGTTAGTGGTGACATGTTTGTGACATGTTAGTGGTGACATTTGTGGTTAGTGTTTGTGGTGACATGTTAGTGGTGACATGTTTGTGGTGACATGTTTGTGGTTAGTGGTGACATGTTTGTGGTGACATGTTTGTGGTTAGTGGTGACATGTTTAGTGGGTGACATGTTTGTGGTTAGTGGTGACATGTTTGTGGTTAGTGGTGACATGTTTGACATGTTAGTGGTGACATGTTAGTGTGACATGTTTGTGGTTAGTGGTGACATGTTTGTGGTGACATGTTTGTGGTTAGTGGTGACATGTTAGTGGTGACATGTTTGTGGTTAGTGGTGACATGTTTGTGGTTAGTGGTGACATGTTAGTGGTGACATGTTTGTGGTTAGTGGTGACATGTTAGTGGTGACATGTTTGTGGTTAGTGGTGACATGTTTGTGGTTAGTGGTGACATGTTTGTGGTTGTGGTTAGTGGTGACATGTTTGTGGTTAGTGACATGTTTGTGGTTAGTGGTGACATGTTTGTGGTTAGTGGTGACATGTTTGTGGTTAGTGGTGACATGTTTGTGGTTAGTGGTGACATGTTTGTGGTTAGTGGTGACATGTTAGTGGTGACATGTTTGTGGTTAGTGGTGACATGTTTGTGGTTAGTGGTGACATGTTTGTGGTTAGTGGTGACATGTTTGTGGTTAGTGGTGACATGTTTGTGGTTAGTGGTGACATGTTTGTGGTGACATGTTTGTGGTTAGTGGTGACATGTTTGTGGTTAGTGGTGACATGTTTGTGGTTAGTGGTGCATGTTTGTGGTTAGTGGTGACATGTTTGTGGTTAGTGGTGACATGTTAGTGGTGACATGTTTGTGGTTAGTGGTGACATGTTTGTGGTTAGTGGTGACATGTTTGTGGTTAGTGGTGACATGTTTGTGGTTAGTGGTGACATGTCTGTGGTTAGTGGTGACATGTCTGTGGTTAGTGGTGCATGTTTGTGGTTAGTGGTGACATTTATTTTTGTTAGTGGTGACATGTTTGTGCATGGATGACTGACTAATAAAACAGTGTCCTGTAAAATGGAACATTTTCAACACAAAATTTTATGTGCATAATTATCAATGGCTCAATTGTCATATTGATAATTATTTTTTAAAATTCCCAGCCCAAGTTGTCAACCACTTGCTTTCCTGTCCCATTATTTAATGGATTCCATGATAAGCTGGAATGCTTAATTTAGTCACTAAGACACCATCTTCAGCTGATGAAGACACTCCAGAGACACAGTATGTGTGATGTTTGCTCGCTGTAGAGTTGGACAACCATATTCACTCTTTTTCAGTTTAGGAGGGTTGAAGGTGGCACTGGTGCCTCCACCCCTGTGTGCTTCTGGTCAGATTTTTCTAAATTGATCAGGTGGTCAGACTTGATGACTTGGTTGATTATGGATGTTGTTCATAACTTCAGCCACTTGTCTGTTTGGTTCAGACGCACAGATTTGTCTGGTTCACAGGCAACTGTGTCATAGCTGGAATAGCTGTTTGATGTTGTTAATAACTTCAGCCACTTGTCTGTTTGGTTCAGACGCACAGATTTGTTTGGTTCACAGGCAACTGTGTCATAACTGCAAAAAATACACTCCAACACTTCCACATCTGCAAGATTCTACCTCAGCAGGTTGATTACAATGTTATTACCTCCCCTGCCCAAAGCATCTGTACAACGGAATATACACAGATCATGTGGTAGATATTAAAGATGACACTCTGCCTGCAACATGGATAGAGCACTGCAGGTGATACCTGCAACACCCAATATACAGATTAAACGATCATGCTTTGATGCTCTATCTTCTTTCATCACCAGTAAGATGCAGTGCTGAAGAATACTCCCATACTATCATCTCACTGCCGACATAACTTTCAAATGATGTTAGCTTTCCTCTTCGTTTTCTGTCAAGGATTTCATGGCTCAGTTCGCAGTTCACTACGAGTGTAAACAATCTCTCATTGAGATCATCCCCTGTACAATTAATATCAAAGAGAAACAATCCATCTGTGTCCACTGCCACTGAAATAAAGTGATCCCTGTCATCAGGTGTTAGACATCCCTGCCATGTTTACACGCGGCCATCAATTGCCGTCTGCTGTATAAAGGATAAGGTGCAGGATGGTGATAGGTGTGACTGATGGGTTTACTGCCCTTGCCCTGCCAGACTTGGCAACAGAGATGCTGCACCATGCTGGAGCCCTGGCTTATGGCTGTGGAGGTGGACAAATAATGGTCCTTTTCTAGCACCAGTGGAACATTTCCTGCACAATCCATTCATATTAATCTGTCAGATCAGAAGTGTTATTAGCTGGCATACTGTGAGCATCCAAGCATGCTCTCTATCCATCATGGCTGCTGCTGTTGCACCTAGTGTCTTTATAGGATGTTGGGTATCCCCTGGATGGTATATGAGAAGTCAATGTCCACTAGAGAGTGACATCAAATCCTGTCCACTCATTCACTAAAACCTCTATAAAAAAGGTTAGCCTAGTGGTAAAGCGTTTGCTCATCATGCCAAAGGCCAGGGTTCGATTCCCCACATGGGCACAATGTGTGAAGCCCATTTTTGGTGTCCCCTGCCATGATATTGCTGAAAAGCAACATAAAACTAAACTCACTCACTCACTACTATTGTCATCAAGACGCCAGGTGTCCAAGGCCCACTGTACATGTGTGTGACAAGGGGGAGAGGGTTTGGTATAGACAACTAGTCTCTGAAATGAACATATTTTACTGAAAAAAGTTCATAGTAAAACAAATATAATATAATGAAAAGGAGCCCTGAGACTTTCTTCATTTTCAGAAGCTGAGGAAATCTAGACTTGCCACATTTTCTAGACTTGCGTGGGCTTTCTTGGATATATTTGCTTCAGGGTCTGTATGACAGACTAGGTTAGGTATATACTGTCCAATAAATGACATGGAACCAGTTGATCTGGGCATACCTGCAGTCTGTCTCACTCACTCACTCACATCTTTAAAAATGTTTTGATATTTCATGTGTTGCGTCCCTTTCTTATGCAAGGATATTCTTATCATGGATTTGAGTTGAATATGCACCCAGTTGCTTCTCCTTTGTACTTCAGCTTAAGGGTCTCACCAAAGTGGTAGGCCTATGAAATCTGAATAACATTAAACAACATTCACTCATTCAGTGTGTGTTCAGAATGGTATGCTAAGGTGTATTCAACCTGACAGGCAGCTCTCCTAAATAGACCCGTGAAGATCCGGGGTAGAATAGGTCTTCAGCAACCCATGCTTGCCACAACAGGCGACTATGCTTGTCGTAAGAGGCGACTAACGGGATCGGGTGGTCAGGCTCGCTGACTTGGTTGACACATGTCATCAGTTCCCAATTGCGCAGATCGATGCTCATGCTGTTGATCACTGGATTGTCTGGTTCAGACTCAATTATTTACAGACCGCCGCCATATAGCTGGAATATTGCTGAGTGCGGCGTAAAACCTCACTCACTCACTCACTCACTCACTCACTCACTCACTCACTCTATTAAATATTTGTCTATTCAATTTCCTTAGTCTTTGTCTCAACTTTTTCTACAAATATTTGTTGGTGTACACTGAGGTGGAATCTGTTGAAACAAACAGAATCAAACTGGCAGTTGTTGAACTAACCACAGTGTTCTGCCAGTTGTGTACTCATTGTTTCAGCATTGTTAAGTATTTTGATATGGATTGTTTTTACTTCTTACCTTGTGTTTTTGGACAAAGAAATTCAACCAGTTGATAATAGAATCAGAGAGCCTTGTAAAATCTGAGTAGTCAGTGAGCTGAGGAAAACCTCAACACGCACAAAGCACTTGAACCTGGGACACCATATTGATTATGACCATTTTTGGAATTACATTCTCTTCAATTTAGACAGTTGTTGTTTATTTCTATCATCTGAATCTTGAAATAGGATAAATGGTACTTTAATCTTTCCAGAGATGGTTATGGTGAGATTGCGCGCTATGTTAGTTAGCGAGGATGATGACAGTTCTTTGAATGAAAATTAATCTTTAATGCATTAGAACACTTTTGATTATTTGTCAAATACACCAATGAATATCAATAAATGATGTACAGAGGTGCAATATTGTTTTTGAGTGAATTGATCATTCTCATGATTACCTTAAACTGGGCACTCAACCACTCATCATTCACTTGACCAATCAACCATTCAAATTCTCTCTCAAATTATCACTCTCACTCACTCACTCCAACTGCTCAACTGCTCAGCCACTCACTCACTTACTCACTTATCGGCATACTCAACAGTTCCTAAGAAGACAATGTCATGTTTGATATATTGGTGGACATTTCACTCACATACTATTCCAGATCGTGTCATCTCCCTCAGTCTGGCAATATGTGATTATACCCTCATAACATCAACGACAGTGTCTCGACACTAACCTCAGTCTAGACTTACACTGAAAATTACCACAACACAGTGCAGCCTATCTCCCCAAAATTAAATATTAAACAAATTTGTTTCACTGAATGGAGATAACAATGAAATTGTCCACCAAAGATTTCTCTCCTGGTGATGTTCAGGTTTCCTAAGTAGGAAGTGAAAAATGGTGTGGAAATCCAAAGCCTCAATACAGTTGTGGTTTGTGAAATTTGATAATAAGTACTATCTCTTTGAATGTTGAGTTAATTCAGGAAACTTCTCAAATGAACACTCTCATTATGATATATAAGGGATGAATGATGAGAAGTTTTAAGTTTCTTTAGTAAATGTCGTCTTATTGTGTTTCATTGCGTGTACCAGTATAAGGTGATAACTGAGGTATAAGAAGTCTTTTCAAGCCGATTGACAACAGGTGGCAAGTAAGCCTCCTTTATGGATGGTGGTGGAATGTTTTGCTGTGATTCTTATATTACAACCTATCTGAGCAGATTATATTGATAAAAATAAGTGTGATACAGAACTGGTCGCTACAGGTGATTAGGTGACATCGCTAATCTTTCTGCAGTGGAGCTGTTGGTCCTGCATTTTAGTGGTTGAGTGAGTGAGTTGGGTTTTCTGCCACTTTTAGCAATATTCCAGCAATATCATAGCGGGCAATACCAGAAATGGGCTTCACACATTGTACCCATGTGGGGAATCGAACCTGTATCATCGACGTTGATGAGCAACCGCTTTAACCGTTTGGCTACCCCACCACCCCTTCTGCATTTTAAACTGAAGGCACTGGTTGTCACTGTTGACAAGCTGAACTGTTTGAATAATTATTTTAGATGATGTACAGAATCTTACCATTGTGAGTCTCAAAGATTTAACTTTTATATATTTCATATGTAATGACAACGCCTTGGTGAGATTATTTATGTGTTGCCAATCACTGGCTTGTCTGGTTCAAGACTTGATATTTGCAGGCTTCTGTCATACTGCAGGAATATTGCAAAGTGCTGCATTTAACTAACAAAACAGATTTCTTTTAAAGTATATTTCCTGGTTTACAGATTTTATTCAGGGACAGTTCTTCTGGTAGATAGGGAAAAAGATTTCTTTATTCATCTTCTATAACCTTTGGAAATATGAGTGGATATGTGTAAACGAGGACTGTAAGTATCTTTGTTAGGAACACACAGCATTGTGTTTGGTAGAGTGAGTGATTGAGTTTGGTTTTACACCACTTTTGGCAATATCACAGTGGGAGACCCCAAAAATGGGCTTCACACATTGTACCCATGTGGGGAATCGAACCCAGTCCTTCAGCATGACAAGCAAATGCTTTAACCACTAGGCTACTCCTCCACCCCATGTTTGGTAGAGGTTCACTGGGAGTAGCCTTGACAGGCCTACCAAAGAAAACTTTGCCACTGTGCAGATAAACCCAGAAAAGCCCACATTAATCGTGGAAATAGCAACATAAACATAATACCTCGCTACTGAAACAGTAAAAACGGCAACGAAACACTATGAAACTGCAACATTTTTACATCAGCGAACTTTGACCTCTACTGTGCATGCGCATTACGATCCACGCTTCTTTCCAATTTCCAGGCAACCTTGAATCGCCTCGCGTAGAAAAAGTATTAAATATGTCAAAATAATTGCTGTCAATCATTTCATAGGAATGGAAAGTAGACTAAGCAAGTGTGCACACAAGTATCATGATGACAAATGCCAAATAACACAACAGAAATACTTAAAAAGGAATGTAACTCTTGTCCAAGCTGGAAAATGTCAACATACGGTCAAGACTTCCTCTTCCATGTGCAAGCACATGCGAAAAATCGAAGTTGCAGGCTCTTGTTTTTTTATGCAGTTTTAGCGATTTTAAGTTGCCGTTTTTACTGTTTCGGTAGCGAGGTATTATGTCTATGTTGCTATTTCCACGATTAATAAGGTTTTTCTGGGTTTTTCTGCACAGTGGCAAAGTTTTCTTTGGTAGGCCTGCTTGAGGTTGAAGCATTTGTTCCTCGGGCAGAAGGCCCAGGTTTGATTCCTCACCATACGTGAAGCCCATTTATGATGTCTCCCACCTTGACTTTGTTGACTCATAATATTGTTAGGAGCAAGGTAAAACCTCACTAAATAGTCCTTAGATATGTTTTACCTTTTTTCATATTTTCAGTAAGGGTTGAATCAATAAACCTAACAAACAAAACAAAAAAATTCACCTAAACACTGTGTATCTGCATATGTTATAGAACTGCATACACTCTGCAACTTGTCCATATGTTGCCTTCCTTGTGTTCCCAGATCAATCACAGCTAGTAAATATGTCTCCCCCCATGTTCAAATCAGCACCACGTCAGGTATACGTGTTTATGAGTAGTGTACTATGTTTACCTTTCTAAAAGCGTTCATACAAAAACAGAACAACAAGTAAATGGGAAAGTTCTCCTGTTTTATGACTGGTAAACACACTCTGCTCATACCAACAGTAAACATAAACAGCCCATGTTGTCCACAGGGTAAAGCCAACATGGCATCCTTGATGGATAAATGTCAGATTCTAGACACATTACCAACCATTTGGGCTTGGAGTTTGGACAAGGTCCACATTGTGGTGCCAGCTGACGTTATTATGGGGCTTTTATGGAGGGTTTACTACCCCTATTTGCAGAATATTTCCTGAGTTACTCTGATGGCCGCGATAATGTTGTATCACAACATCGCCATCATCAGATGGATTTTATGGATGTCAGATTTTGAAGTTGATGCTTTGTGGGATAATTGGATGCTTGATTAGACTTTTCTGTACCTCTTTTCATGAGAGTTTTAGGAAATTGGTTTAATTAGCAGTACTTTGTTGAATTTAGTCTATGAAGGTCATATGAGAATATCATTTGTAGCGTAACAGATCAGGAATGTGCTGACAGCTTTCAGTGTTCAACACAGTTTCCTTGGTTAGATCATACTGTCCGTAGGCAGTGTAGCTGTTGAAGCTTTGATTCATTGTGGACTAAGATGCAGAGGCCCAGATAAGCTGCGTATCCGGGTAAAATACGCATATAAAATTTCCAATTACGCATTGAAAAATAATTTTTGCGTACCAATTACGCATTTAAAATGTTAGATACGCAAAAAGTTTAAAACAAATGCGTTCGGAATATATGAAATACCCACTCAACATTCATAATACCCACTCCAAATAAATACAGCGGGTACAGTACCCACATGAGCTAAGTCTTATCTGGAGCTCTGGAGATGTGTGTTGGATTTCCAACATATATACAATGACGGAAACCATATTTGTGTTCTGTGGTAGTGCAATATATGGCTTACTCACTCACTCTCTCACTCACTCACTGTACATTTTTGCCCACTCACTCACTGTACATTTTTGCTCACTGTACAAGTTTGGTCGCTCACTCACTCACTGTACATTTTGGCCCACTCACTCACTGTACAAGTTTGCTCACTCACTCACTGTACAAGTTTGCCCATGTCATAAGCATGTGTTTCTGAAACAAAGAGTGATGATACCTGGTGTTCACAGAAAGGTGAGCACATCCTGCCCCAGCAGTGGCAACTGTCACAAATACATGCAAAGCCAAGTCAGAAGAACAATGAGTCAAATCTGGAGAACAAAAGGTCAGTTGTTTGATCCCAGCTGCTTCATCCCCAAAGATGTTTAAAGATGGTACATGGTACCCCTGACTGTTGCGTGGCATGAAACAAGGACTAGTTAGTTCGGAATCGGTATTCTGTGTCTTAGGTGGGTATTAATGTGAAACTGCAGTATCATATTTCTCTGGGCTTGCAATGTGAAAATGGCACAAGTTAGAACAAGTGCAAGCAGGCTATTTTAGTGCAATATTCTTCAACATGATGTTACTCGCCATTTATCTCAACTCAGCCCACCTCAGAAGTTAAAATGTCAGAATGTTCAGTACAGACATCAGACTTGCATGTCTTTAAGCCAGTTATGCATGGGATTTCCTGCATAGATCTTGTGCCCTGAACACATGCAGGTTTTGGATATTTTTTAAGGGAAGGCTTCACATTTTGAACTTTTAAATATTCATATCAAACATTCAGACAATATGACTCAATACTTTGGTATTTCAGTCATACAAAGGAAGCTTTCTCTTTTTGGTCCATATGTAATTTTCAAAAGGGAGTTCACTATGACATAGTCTGTGAACTTCCATGCTTGGTTTGAGAGCAATTCAAGAAGGACTGACTGGCATTTATGATATCTGGGATGTGTTGAAAGGAGTTTCGTGTTTGTCATAAAAGGCCTTTCCTAAGAAACAGTGAAGTAGAAATGTGATTACACCACTGTGAAGTAGAAATGTGATTTCACTACTGTGAAGTAGAAATATGATTGCACTACTGTGAAGTAGAAATATGATTACACTATTCAGTTAAAGAGTGAGTGAGAGAGTTTAGGTTTATGCTGCTTTTAGCAATATTCCATCAATATCACGTCGGGGGACACCAGAAATTGTCTTCACACATTGTGCCCATGTGGGGAATTGAACCCAGGTCTTCAGCATGACAAGCGAACACCTTAACCACTAGGCCACCCCACCGCCCCTCAGTTAAAGAGACATTTGCGACTACTTGCTTCGTTCTTATCAGATTGTGTTCAGGCCTACTAAAGAAAACTTTCTCACTGTGCAGAAAAACGCAGAAAAGCCCACATTAATCGTGGAAATAGAAACAGAAACATAATACCTCGCTACTGAAACAGTAAAAACGGCAACGTTAAATCGCTAACACTGCATCATAAAACGAGGAGCCTGCAACTTCGATTTTGCGCATGCGCACATGGAAGAGGAAGTCTCGACCGCATGTTGACATTTTCCAGCTAGGACAAGAGGTACATTCCTTTTTAAGTATTTCTGTTGTGTTATTTGGCATTTATCATCATGATACTTGTGTGCACACTTGTTTAGTTTACTTTCCATTCGTATGAAATGATTGACAGCAATTAGTTTGACATATTTAATACTTTTTCTACACGAGGCGATTCACGGTTGCTCGGAATTTGGAAAGAAGCCCGGATCGTAATGCGCATGCGCAATAGAGGTCAAAGTTTGCTGATATAAAAATGTTGCATTTTCATAGTTTTTCGTTGCCGTTTTTACTGTTTCAGTAGCGAGGTAATGTGTTTATGTTGCTATTTCCATGATTAATGTGGGCTTTTCTGCGGTTTTCTGCACAGTGGGAAAGTTTTCTTTGCTAGGCCTGGTGTTGCTCCAGTCTGTTGTCTGTAAAGCATGTCACATCATTTTAAGCTTGTTTCACCTTTTGTCTCACAGAATGTCTTTTCTTAATGTGCACAAGGCCTTGTGTTCATGGCCAACACAGAAGCAGAAACCGACAGAAGTTTGCAATCAGTGCAACAAAAACTTAATGCTTGTCAGATTTACTTTTATTTACAGGGTCAGTTAAATCTGTTAATCATTTTTAAAAAGTTTTTTATCTAAAATTTTGTAACTACATCTTGTTTACCTCCAAGAAGCAAAACACAATATAGGCCATTACTGGATACAATGGAGATTGATGTTATTTTGTTGTGGCCATGCTGGAACAATCTGATCTTTGTATTTCCCCATCAGCTGCAAAACATCTGATTTGTTATAAATGTGTATACAGTCATTGTTTCATTACTGAGTAGTTGAGGTTGCATTGTCACTGTTAATTTCTTTTTAAAAATGTGCTTTACAATTACATAATAAAACTGTTTTATTCAGAATTATATGAAAGAATAAAACACCAAACACTAAATTACTTGCTTCAGAGTAAAACATAACTCTGATACAGAATGAAACATCTTCTCAAAAGAATAAACAGAAATTTATTACAAAATACATCATCACTTCTTTACAAAACTAAACAAAGTTATTACAGAGATAAACAGAAGTTTGTTACAGAAATACAGGTTTTTATTTAAAAATTACACAAAACATTATAACAGAATAAACCAATGTTTACTATATCAATAAACTGTACTTTGCAACTCCTGTCAACAGTATGTACAGGACAGTGATGTAGTCCAGTATTCAGTCATACCAACACTTGCATGTCAGGTATGTACTTATATATAAGCCGCCATATAGCTGGAATATTGCTGTGTGCGGCGTAAAACTAAACTCACTCGCTCACTTATATATAAAGTCTGGTATTCAAGATGGAACTAGTTCTGTTCTGGCCATTGTTTGGATAGCTGTTGTCTGCCATACAGTTCCTGAAACAAAAAACCCAAGCAAGACTTGAATATGTAGCAAGTCAAATATTCCACAGTTTCAGGAAAATGAAGAAAGTCTCTGGTCTCCTTTTCCTTTTTTTATGGCTATTTTGTATCAAAAGGTTTTTTCTGTGAAATATGTTCATTTCAGAGACAGATTTTAGTCTACTATGGCTATGGATCCCACGTCTGTTTTCATAAGAGAGACTGTTGTTTGGAGGGCAGGATATGTTGGAAGAATCTTATGTGTGGATCTTAGAACAGCTACAGTTGATCGCTGTAGGTCAATCATCTTGTTGCAATAAAATTTCAGGATGTATTGGATATTTATGTTTAGACCACATGAATGAGTAGTCTTCACAAAAGTAGTAGCAATAAATTGGTAGAAAATGTATACAATAATCATTATCTTGTCAGGATGCTGATCCGATAGGTTCATGTGATCTTGATAAAGTACTATGTATACCACCTTGGAGGGAAACTGATTACTCAGCAGGGGAATATATCCTTTATACCCCACATAGAAGTAAAAAACTGAACATCGATTGGATTCAATGAAAACAACATGATACATCAGCTCAACCGATATTGCCTTTCAATTTTCAGATTATTTCAATTATTTTATAGTGGCTGATTGAAACATGTCGACAAGATAAACAAGTGCTTGCAAATATACTTTGTTCTATTACAGTGATGTGATATTTAGTTGTGTGCAGGTAAGCATGTAGGGCATTTAATCTGATACACAAGTTATTGGTGACTGACAATATGTGGATGTTTTATTGAGTACCATAGAGTCCATAATGTTACCAGGATGAACTAAAACCATTCCTTTCTCATGCTGAGTCACTGATAAAAAGTGCATCAATGAACAAGAAATAAATATATTATGAACAGAATTGTTTGAAAATAATCATTTTATTATGGTAGTTCGGCAGGATGGGTATGAACTGAACAACCTGATGATATTATCTTGTGTAACAACATACAGGAAAACAATTAACAGTTCCACAATCACTGTAGCATGATGTTCCATGATCCAACTCGTGTTCCAACAATGCTTAATGATGTTGCCAATGTTGTCTTATAATAACGATTGATTGGCATCGCACTGAGATTGGTCTTATGTCTCCCGTCACACTACCGCTTCAGGGCATCGCATTCTTCCTCAGGTCATCCGGTGTGTAGTCATTGGAATTAAACCTTGTCACAATCTAATCGCCTATCGCGCAAATTGATGTTGCGGTAATCTCATAGATTCCTGCAAAAAATGTGATTAAGGAGGCAAATTATTCTTGGGCTTGTTCTCATTCTTATATTTAACTTGTACCAAACGCACGACCTGTTTCAGGACAGTGTTAATTAGTATAATCCACTGTACCAGTGTCATCACCTGCTTTTATGTAATCAGCAACTGTAAGGGTTACAACTGACTGCCGTGCTGAAGGCATGTCAAACACGAGACTCTTCCAGGAGACAGTCTTAGCGGGAAGTACAATTAAGTTGTTATGCTAAACAAGCAGGAAACATTGTGTATAGAACTGAAGATGTTCGAACTACTATAGTCGTAAGTTTGAAGTTTGGTTCAAGCGTTTTTTAATGGCTGATCCTTCAAGTGAAAGACAGTATTTAATGTCAGCATCATTTATTCATTGTTTGAGTCATTGTCTATAGTTAAGAATTTATGTCGGCCTGTATCACTGGCTACGTTTCACTGATTAAGTATCAAATCTGTGATTTATGGCCAACCTTGGAAAGTGATTGTTGTGTAACATGGATGTGCATATATTACATGAAATGCAAGTAATTCATAGTGTCAAGAAACAAAGAGTGATTGTGTAATTTGTAGAATGATATTGTGAAACTATGGTGATGTGCCATGTTGACCATCAGTACATCCACATGACATGAGTTTAATTCAGGTCTGTATTCCCAGCATCCCCCATTGCCCTCCATCCCCATTAATTCACCTGCAAGGATGTCCATCCCCAGTCTGTCTCACAGTCCCTGAACCATATTATTTTCCCTACAGCCTAGCCCTCCCTGCAATGCTAAAGCCCTACATGAAGTAAATCTAGAATTTCTGATCTCCCTGGGTCTCCTTTTCAATTTCAATGGGTTTATTTCTTACAATCAAAATTATATATATGTAGAGACTAAGCGTTAGTCTAGGACATCAAATATTGACCTGATATTGAATACATGAACACATCTATATTGACCTTGGTCTCATGAAAGCTTTAACTTCGTCTGAAGTGGCAATTCTAGAAAACCACCACATTTGATTTATTTAAAGAAATTTCACTGTGCCTCACCAAAGTTAGAAGAACAGGTCAGCCAAAGGAATGCTTGAATCCAGTACCTTGCAGCATAACATTGCAAACCTGAATCCAGTACCTTGCAGCATAACATTGCAAACCTGAATCCAGTACCTTGCAGCATAACATTGCAAACCTGAATCCAGTACCTTGCAGCATAACATTGCAAACCTGAATCCAGTACCTTCCAGTACCTGAATCCAGTACCTTTGTGCAGCATAACACTGCAGCAAACATTGCAATCCATCCAGTACCTTGCAGCATAACACTGCAAACCTGAATCCAGTACCTTGCAGCATAACATTGCAAACCAAGTCATGGTCTACAATGAACTGTATGGGGGACATTATTAGCTGTCTCCATAGTGGCTTCCCACCTCTGACAACCCATTGCGAGATGCCAGTGTATGGATTCCAACATCTTGTTTGTAGGTTTGAACAAAGTTCTTACAGCAGGTCAGAAGTTGTACAGCAGGATCTGACCTCTGATAAGTGACAGGTCAGTATATCTTGATAGCCAGGGTAACACATTCATGTTGTTCTGAGTTAAACCTATCTGGGATGGAACAATGTTCAAGAAGTCTCCCAAATTCTTCAATGCTGCTAAAACTGGCATATTGTTCCTGAGATATGGATTGACATTCTTCATACCATTTGTTGATGTCAGTGAGGTATACCTTTCTGGCAGGCATCCGTGCATAAACTGGACCTGTGAACATTCCATTCCATCAATGGCTGGAAATCTTGTAACTGATTTATTTTGTTGTTGTTTTTTGTATGTCACGATAACTTTTGTCTGTGAGCATGCCATGACCTTGGTCACTGTGATTTTACCATAACCTTCATTCCTGTATGTTTTCTGTGACCTTACTTCCTGTATGTTTTCTGTGACCTTACTTCCTGTATGTTTTCTGTGACCTTACTTCCTGTAATTGACCTTACTTCCTGTATGTTTTCTGTGACCTTACTTCCTGTATGTTTCTGTGACCACCTTAGTTCCTGTATGTTTTCTGTCCCTTACCTTAGTTCCTGTATGTTTTCTGTGTGACCTTTACTTCCTGTATGCTTTCTGTGACCTTACTTCCTGTATGTTTTCTGTGACCTTAGTTCCTGTCATTGAACTGAGACCAAGGTCCCTATGAGATTTTATGACTTGTATGTTATGAAGTTATCTGAATTGTAGGTGCCACATGAGGGCAGGACAGCCTGACCCTCTCATTACTGGTTTTCATATCAGTTCATAGGGGTTTCATCACAATTTTGCTTTTTTTTAAAGCTGAAATGTATCAGATATTCAAGACATTAGTCCCTGGCACTTACATTTTTAATTTATTAAAATGTGTTAAAAATCATGTAAATATCTTCGTGTACCGCACAGTATTATTCCTCCCTATCTTATTCTCATGAAGAAAACTGGCGATATACCATCAGAGGTATCGATGGTTGTCTGAGAGGGGCAATTGTGGCTCAAGCAGCGCCGGTGGTCAAATGGGGTAAGAATGACTAGCGGGAGCAGTCTGCCCAGAAGCCAGATTAAATCCGTCTGTAGGTGCAGATGAAGTCAGTCTGATTTATGCATGAGCTCTGATTGGGTTTTGATGTTGCTTAATCAACACATTGATCTGTTAGTTCGTGCACTGATGTGTGCTACATTCACAGTACCCTGGGGTCCCTGATTACACCACCAACTGTAACGGCCACACCACCACCTACTGCATCAGCAGAAACAGTAGCAGCACCATTGAGGTTTTTCTTTGGAAGAAAATTTGAAAATAAATTCTTGAATATTTGCAAAAGCAATTGCTCATTCAGCATTTGTGGAAGCAGTGTGAGTTCAAGTTTGTAATGGGATGTTTGGGAATCACCAGGTCTTGTAGCAGACCAAAGAGCAAAGGTCCTCGGGTGTCTAGAATGTGTAGCTGATCAGTTCATTTCATCTAACCAGTGGAACAAAAATATGATTACTCAGAGCGTGGAAAGATTCAGTGAAACATTTGAATAAGTTCCTCTTTACACCAAGTAGACAATAAGTGTTGTTTCCAACCCTGCTTACCCAGTCCAACCCACCATACATAGCATCACTGAAAGAATGCTGAAAGCAGGCAATATTGCATACTCGATCCGACCCGACCCGACCCGACCCGACCCGACCGACCCGGACCCGACCCGACCCGACCCAACCTTTTTGGATCATGGCAGCATCCAGCACCTACAATGACCCGCTCTCACTGATCCACATAAAGACTCACACACAGGGTTTTGATCCATAAGAGTGCACCCATAAACTATCAGCTTATGTCCCTCAAACCCTCAAATAAAGTGTTACCATCACATAACTTTGTTCATTTATAGGATTGCCATTTTACACCCAGCCTTTGTCATCTGTAAGTGCCTTGAATGGTGGGGTAGCCTTAGACAAACATCTAGCTCTGTAAGTTTTGAACATTTTTAAAGAAAAAACAGTTCCTAACTTACAATCATAAACTATAAGGAGCCCAGAGACTTTCTTCATTTACTGTGGAAATCGAGAGGCCACATATTCTAGACTTGCATGGGCTTTCTTGGTTATATTTGTTTCAGGGTCTGTATTTACAGACTAGGGAAGCCTGAAATTTCAAATGTTTGCCCATCTGTTTGCCCATGTTGCCCCATATAAAAACAATGTGTAAAGCCAATTTTCAATGTCCCAACTGTGATATTGCTGGAATACAATGTTACCTGGTTGATTGAGACTCCATTATATCCAGGTACCTTTGATATCAACCACTGGTTTGTATTGCTCGGGTTTATTTCCTGGCCAGAGTGATATGGCTGACTATGGCATAAAAGCAACATACACCCACTAACTCTATCCCACTGGCAAAACAGTCCAAAACCATCCTAAAACAGTGCCTCAGAAGCAGAAACAATGAAACATCGACACAATTTGACAAATCAATTGGTCGGCCGCCTTTGGTACATGAAAGATGTTTGCCCTAAGCTATAAGATGCAAAGACATGCAATATTTTTTTATTTTTTTTAATTTACATTTCATAACATGTTGACAGGCTGGTAAAAAGGGTGAACAGTATGGTAAAGCTGTTTTCAAAGAAGTCATTTCTGAAAGCTGTTTCTGTGGCAATGGATGTATAGAAAACAGTATGGGGGTTGGGAAACACTAATGAAATGGCTGACTAGTGGAAAAACACCAGTCAAGAATGTAATCAATGGATACATGCCCATCGCTCACCTGGTTGCGTTTGTGTTTGATGTTACAAGATTAAACACCAATGTAAGGAATACAGTGAGATTAATGTCTGTCGCCTTGGACTGGTATATTTTGTCTTGAGTAAGGAATGATCAAGCAACTGAGACAATTCACTTGTTGTTGTGACTGTGTGTGTACATAACGTGCTTTTATTGGCTGCAAAGTAGTCGCAAATCTTAGGGACAGGAAGAAAGTTAAGAGCAATCTGAAATAGGATGAATAACATTTCTCTGTATCAAACCAAAATCTCTGGTTATTTCCAGATCTGTGTCTGTTTACCATGATGTCATGATACAATTTGAAAAACAGAGACAAAAACTCTGATATATATATTTATATCTGATAAATTGAAATATCGATTTGAACTCCATTTCAATCATTGCATACTTTGTTTTGTTGTATACAAGGAATGCTTCCAGGAATATTCTGGTGAAGAAATTTTTCCCAGTATTCTTGCTTTTCATAAGAGCAGCTTTATATCGAGATTGTTACTCATATCAACATGACCTTGTGTGAACATGACCTTGTAGGGCTGTAGTGAACATGACCTTGTAGGGCTGTAGTGAACATGACCTTGGCCAGCAGGGTGAACATGACCTCATCTTTGAAGGAGGACATGGTCTTGTCTTGAAGGGTGTCCATGACCTTTAGTGCTTCAATGAACATGACCATATCTTGCAGAGTGAAAATGAAAATGGCCAGCATGGTGACCATGTCGTCATCTTGAATGATAGACATGCTTCATTCAGTTTCTCTTTCAGGTGTAAAACAAAATATAAATTTGAATCCGTAACTGTGGATTCTGGGTCCCAAAAGACCCCTTGTAATCCTCAAGAGAGAGAAACTTGAATGTGTAATAAGACTCGGTGAATTAGGTTGGTTTACTTGTTGGTTGGTTTGTTGGTCGGTTGGTTTGTTTGTTGGTTGGTTGGTCAGTTTGTTGGTTGGTTGGTTGGTTTGTTGGTTGGTTTGTTGGTCGGTTTGTTGGTTGGTTGGTTGGTCGGCTGGTTGGTTTGTTGGTCGGTTTGTTTGTTTGTTCGTTGGTTTGTTGGTCGGTTTGTTGGTTGGTTTGTTGGTTGGCTGGTCGGTCGGTCTGTTTGTTGTTTGGTTGGTTGGTTGGTTTGTTGGTTGGTTTGTTGGTTGGTTTGTTGGTTGGTTGGTTGGTTGGTCGGTTGGTCGGTCGGTCGGTTGGTTGGTTGGTTGGTTGGTTGGTTGGTTGATGCCACATTTAGCAATATTCCAGCTCTATGGCGACAGTCTGTAAGTAATTGATTCTGGATCAGACAATCCAGTGATTAACAGCATGAGCATTGTTATTGGGATACAGTGACATGTGTCAACCAAGTCAGCGAGCCTAACCACCTGATTCCGTTACTCACCTCTTATGACAAGCATGGTATACTGAAGACCAATTCTTACCCGGATCTTCACGGGTACAGTGAATTAGACATCATAAGTAAATGAACTCTGACAGTAAGGAATAGTTCTCATAACATCAATCATTGGATTGTCTTGTGACATGATTATATACATCTCACTATGATACAGGTGGATGATAATGTAATGTCTGTCATCGTACCTCAAAACCATGGAACACAGCTCTTTGAAATAATCACTGGTTTGTGTGGTCCAAATTTCATTATTTACAGGGACTGTCATACAGCTGGAATATTGCTGACTGCAGGATTTAGCAACAAACAGCAATCTGCTCAACCAAGTTTCTCATTTGGCCATCCATCCTGACGCAGCCCACATTCTCTTGTTTTTGTCTGTTCAGAAACACCTCCATGCTTTACTGGAAATACCATTATAGATATCAGAGGAATCATATCATGTCCTGGGATGTTTAACTGTTTTCATTTATCCCTGTATCTCGGCTACCTTCCTCATCTCCCATGACAAAAATGGCTGCATTTCATCTACGACTGATTCACAATCACACGCGCAAGTTTCCTATTCGTTTGATAGCATTCATTTTTAACAGGTCCTATATCAGCCCAGTGTTGGAGACACTGATATATGTTTACAGAGCTCTGATTACAGTGGTGTTAGGATGTGTTTGTTCTGGTTCGTGGTATTATCAGAAATTCTGACTCCACAGTGAAACACAAATGCTCTCTCGTACAGGGAGTCGTATGACTAGGTGACCTGTTTGTGGCAACTTGTGAGGAAACACAGCTCCTTCAGTATACAGACACATCTACATTATATACATTGTTGAACTATGTACAAACACCACATCTTCCAGGAATATTGCCAGAAAATGGCAGCTGCCTTGCTACCTGAGACAAAGATTACAGTATCTTCTGTTGTTGCTAGAAAGAAGTAGTGTGTTTAACCAGTAAAGATAATGCTTTAAATCTCTGGTTTACAAAAACCAAACTGGTATAAGGTTAGATGGAAGAATTTTATCATATCGAGTGTTGTAGGGATTCTTTAAACTAACCGTTCATGTCTTTTTACAGGCCAATTAAACTGAAGAACTGACGAGATAGTTGTCTGAACATTGCATTTGGGAGGCGACCATGAAAACACAATCTTGAAGCTCAAGGAAATGGATTAATTGAGACTAATATTGTTGAAGCATGGCGAGAAATATCTGTAAGGTCTGATCAAGGTGTGATACGAGTGTCAAACATGAGCAATAACAGTGTATACTTCTCCCCTTCTCCATATTGCCTGGTTGTGGTGTAGCACTTAACCTCAACATTGTTTTAGTTAGCAGTGTAAGATTGTTTACTCATTGTTGACATTTATAACATTGTATTTATAGGAGATAATGTGTATTTTGTCTAATGTTTCCAGAGTTTACTTTCCTGACAGACACTTGTATGTTTAGATAGATAACCTTTGACTTCCAGCCACTAAAGTCCATATTTTTGGCACACCTGTCTGTTTTAATCCATGCCCAGTTTTAATCGAGTTTTCCCACATCCATGAAACTTTCACGGTTTAACCTTTCCTAAGTAAGGTTCATCTGACACCATCGTTGTTGCCTCACTAGTCAATATTCCATCTATATGACAGCAGTCTGCAATTAATCTTGACCAGACATTCCACTGATTGACATAGTGAGCATTGGTCCATGCAATTTTAATGACATACAATCATCGTTGTATGGAGTTGTACTGAGTGAACATACAATGATACTTAATCATCACAGTATGTAAGTTCACCTGAAACAAAGAATGTAAAGTTTCACGTATTTGCATGTTAGACAGTAAGTACAACGCCATCCCTAATCTGTACTTCCTAACATTCTGTGATCGGCTTGATAAACTGCCATCACCGCCCCCTGTCACTTGTACAACAATGTATATATAATCAGTCCTAATCAAAGGATAATGTGACATGTCACAGGTCTGCACCCTGTGACTCCTGTCGCCCCTCTCTCCGTACCTGTGTCCTCTTCTTGTAGTGCCACAACCCTGTACCGGTTGGCCAGGCCAATCAATGCACTACCGCCAGCTTCAGTCTCACATACATATGTGATGGGAAGAGGAAACATGCACTCTTAGACAAGTACTCATATCACAGAAGTGGGACGCTGGATGGGAATCCTAGCAGGGTACAATTTAACTTCTGGAATATCTGGGCTTTTGACAATCATAGCCAAACAATCATGTTAAGTCTTACAAGGTACAATCATGGTAGAGTACAATCTATCCATGTTCATTACTATCTTGGCAGTGGACTGAAGTTTAAGTCAATTTTTCTGAAATATGGATGCAAACACAATGGAATTGTAGACTAGTAATGAGTCCATTTGTTTCGATAGCGTGTAGAGGAGGTCTGATAATTAATAACCCAATTGAAAAGCTATTATCTTTCATCTGTAACATTCTATAGATCAAGCAGACGTCATTATACCTGAACAACATCACCGCTTCATTCAGCAACACCATCAAAATATAGACTCGGCTCCCCTCGCTTGACAAGTCATGATATAGATTCATTTGCCTCAGTTAAAGTAAGACACAATAACATTTCAATCGTTTCCATTTATATCCTTTGATTGTGATACAGAAACCCATGTTTTCTGTGATAACTGGCGTCTGTTGACTCGTCCCTCCTACAGTGGATGAACCCTGCTGCTCCTCCTTTGCCGACCATGTAAGCCCCCTAAACCAATCACACCATTCAGCTCCATAGAAAGGCATCAGCTCCGTAAATCTTACCTGATCAAATATGATTTAGAGCTTATAGCCTCATAATCGAAAACAGGACACAGTTTTAAAGAGGAGTTAATTGATGAAGCAGAGATCTTGCAGAAGACAAACATTGCATTTTAGCTGTGCCAATAAAGTGTCTGCTACACATTTCATCTTGCGTTTGTCAATCAATACAAGGCCAAGAAGTGAGCTCCGTCTGGGACCTCAACATGGGGCTTGCTTGACTTCTTCCTGAACTTAAAGGGATGGTTGGGTGGCCATGTTGTGGAAGTGTTCATACATACTGAAGGGTCTGTTGGGTAGCCTAGCAGTTGAAGCATCAGGCCAAAGACCCAGGCTCAATTCCCCAGATGGGTACATTTTGTGAAGGGCAATTCTGGTGTCCCCTGCTATAATATTGCTGGAATATAGCTAAAAGCAGCATAAAACCTCACTCACTCGCATGGGTAAAAGTGTCCAACCCATCATCATTGTCCATGCTGCCATATTTGTGGAGTATTGCTTGAGACAGTTTGATACCATCCTCACTCCTGTATACTGTGCGGACATTGATTCCTCATGGCTCTATTTTTGATTAGGTGAATTACAACAGGACGAGGGAGGAGAAGGTCCCTTGTTTGACAAGTGAAACTGTCAAACTCACTAAAAAACATTAAAATCAAAAATCATTTCAAGATTATCGGACATGTTCAAATGGTTGTCAATAGCCTTTTTCTTACACCTGCAAGTGTTTGACCTCTCACATCTTCATGGACCTAAGAATGGCTGAACATACTGAAGAAGGCTGATGGGTTTTCCTTTCAGCTTACAACTTTTACTGGGCAGAAGTCTTTGACCCAATATGAATTAGTTTCTACATGTATGTACTGTCCTACACCTCCTACCAAAGTGATATTAGGTGGAAACGATTTGCTCATGTTCAAATATTAGAAGTTGTTTCTGTGTGAGGCTCGATAATCCAACATTTTTACATATTTTATCTCAATATTTATTGAGTGTTCAAGGTCTGCGTCATGCATGGGTTAAAATGAAGTCTTACATTCCATCATCATTGTTTACACCCTGTTATTTTGTTGCTAAGGTCAAGGAGAGCATCAGCCAGTGTGTCAGGTTTTCACTATCAGCTCTTAAACCAGGAACCAATGGTAAGAATCCAGTCAATTTTACCAAAGTTGTAAATTAGATCTGAGAATATTACTTCCTGAAACAGATTTCCCCTGGTTCCGTCAAACAAAAAGCATTAAAAAAGGTACTTGTTTTTGCCCTGGTTCTTCTCATAAAGGGAGACAACTAAGCTGGCTAGCTTGTAACCAGTGTGATATGCCTGAGAGGATAGTCATGTTCAGACACTAGGATAAGTCCAGACCAGCATAAAGCAGGCACATGCACATGCATGCATGTCGCTATGTGAGGAAATAATCTGGAATTCAAGCAACGTTAAACCTCACCCAACCTGCAGAAACCATCAGTAGGTATGAATGATTCCAGTAGTACTTTTCTAAAAATGCTCCCAGAATTTTATTAGAATATGGACATTACAGTAATGATTACCGTGTTTAATTAAATGCTATTGCTCTTGTATCGGTGTGTAATTCAATGCATAGTGATTAAATCTGTGAAACGTAATGTAACTCTGGATGCCTTTTGGTATTTTACACCTTATGACATTCATGTAACTCCTATATCAGCCATTGTTAGCATCTCCGAAGCAACAGTGCCCATGAAACATGAAACGGGGCTTTTAAAACCGCTTACACAGCTCTGAGCAAATTGTAAGTGTGGCTACCACAGTAACCTGGTTGAAATGAAATAACCACTGCTCAGTGATGTATAAATGTTTAATTTGATATCATGCAGCTACGTCTGTTGGGAAAAGGTTGTTCTTTGTTATTTTGTGTGTTATCAATTGTGGCATTCATCATTCAAAATAGGTTTGTCTATAAAATCAACATAGGGTATGCTTGGGTATGTTTGGATTGGTGTTCATGCTGTTGACCACCAGTTTCCCTGGTCCACCTTAATACAGCGGACTTGAGAAGGATATTATTCTCTCACTGCATCTCGGTGCTGAAAACACTGTTGCTACTGGTGTAAGAACTGAACCGTGATATGAACATCCATTGAGCACAGATGTGTTCTATTCCAGGTTTTGTGACTCCCCAACAAGCTATTAGGGTTTTACATGGGTTTATTTTCTTATAATTTAATGCTTGTTGCCCTAACTGTCTGAGTTGTCTTTCCAAATTTTGTAATGATACAAAAGAAAAATAGCCTGTGAAATTTGATACAACTCATGAAAGTTTTCCATATTATGCAGAATCACCGCTTTAAGTATTTTATATGCATTGGGCCTTTGTGGTCACGTTAGAACAGGTAGATAGCCTGCAGTTGGGGTTGTAAGAGGTCATGTTAGAACAGGTAGATAGCCTCCAGTAGGGGTTGTAAGAGGTCATGTTAGAACAGGTAGATAGTCTCCAGTAGGGGTTGTAAGAGGTCATGTTAGAACAGGTAAATAGCCTCCAGTAGGGGTTGTAATAGGTCATGTTAGAACAGGTAGATAGCATCAAGTATGGGTTGTTCCTAGTATTGTAATCTACCTTCATTTGTTGACGATCTGTAGCCCGTGTTTTATATTGTATTGTCTTCTTCAATTAAAATGTTTGAGTTTTACATGCTAGTTTTATATTCATATCTGTCATACTCTAGTATTTTTACTGTCCATTGTCTACAGGTTTTACTCTTCAAACTGTTTGAATTTTTATTGTGTAAATTGTTTTCGTCACGATATGGCTGAGATATTGCCGATGTGACGTTAAATATTAACTCACTCACTCACTTAGTATAGGTTGTAAGAGGCAGTCAAGTGGATCAGGTGACTTGATGACTTGGCTGTGTCATTGTACCCTAATCAGGTGACTTGATGACTTGGCTGTGTCATTGTACCCTAATCAGGTGACTTGATGACTTGCCTGTGTCATTGTACCCTAATCAGGTGACTTGATGACTTGGCTGTGTCATTGTACCCTAATCAGGTGACTTGATGACTTGGCTGTGTCATTGTACCCTAATCAGGTGACTTGATGACTTGCCTGTGTCATTGTACCCTAACCAGGTGACTTGATGACTTGGCTGTGTCATTGTACCCTAATCAGGTGACTTGATGACTTGCCTGTGTCATTGTACCCTAATCAGGTGACTTGATGACTTGCCTGTGTCATTGTACCCAAATCAGGTGACTTGACGACTTGGCTGTGTCATTGTACCCTCATCAGGTGACTTGATGACTTGCCTGTGTCATAGTACCCTAATCAGGTGACTTGATGACTTGCCTGTGTCATTGTACCCTAACCAGGTGACTTGATGACTTGGCTGTGTCACTGTACCCTAATCAGGTGACTTGATGACTTGCCTGTGTCATTGTACCCTAATCAGGTGACTTGATGACTTGGCTGTGTCATTGTACCCTAATCAGGTGACTTGATGACTTGGCTGTGTCATTGTACCCTAATCAGGTGACTTGATGACTTGCCTGTGTCATTGTACCCTAATCAGGTGACTTGATGACTTGGCTGTGTCATTGTACCCTAATCAGGTGACTTGATGACTTGGCTGTGTCATTGTACCCTAATCAGGTGACTTGATGTCTTGCCTGTGTCATTGTACCCTAATCAGGTGAGTTGATGACTTGGCTGTGTCATTGTACCCTAATCAGGTGACTTGATGACTTGGCTGTGTCATTGTACCCTAATCAGGTGACTTGATGACTTGCCTGTGTCATTGTACCCTAATCAGGTGACTTGATGACTTGGCTGTGTCATTGTACCCTAATCAGGTGACTTGATGACTTGGCTGTGTCATTGTACCCTAATCAGGTGACTTGATGACTTGCCTGTGTCATTGTACCCAAATCAGGTGACTTGACGACTTGGCTGTGTCATTGTACCCTAATCAGGTGACTTGATGACTTGCCTGTGTCATAGTACCCTAATCAGGTGACTTGATGACTTGCCTGTGTCATTGTACCCTAACCAGGTGACTTGATGACTTGGCTGTGTCATTGTACCCTAATCAGGTGACTTGATGACTTGCCTGTGTCATTGTACCCTAATCAGGTGACTTGATGACTTGGCTGTGTCATTGTACCCTAATCAGGTGACTTGATGACTTGGCTGTGTCATTGTACCCTAATCAGGTGACTTGATGACTTGGCTGTGTCATTGTACCCTAATCAGGTGACTTGATGACTTGGCTGTGTCATTGTACCCTAATCAGGTGACTTGATGACTTGGCTGTGTCATTGTACCCTAATCAGGTGACTTGATGTCTTGCCTGTGTCATTGTACCCTAATCAGGTGACTTGATGACTTGGCTGTGTCATTGTACCCTAACCAGGTGACTTGATGACTTGGCTGTGTCACTGTACCCTAATCAGGTGACTTGATGACTTGGCTGTGTCATTGTACCCTAATCAGGTGACTTGATGACTTGGCTGTGTCATTGTACCCTAATCAGGTGACTTGATGACTTGGCTGTGTCATTGTACCCTAATCAGGTGACTTGATGACTTGGCTGTGTCACTGTACCCTAATCAGGTGACTTGATGACTTGCCTGTGTCATTGTACCCTAATCAGGTGACTTGATGTCTTGCCTGTGTCATTGTACCCTAATCAGGTGACTTGATGACTTGGCTGTGTCATTGTACCCTAATCAGGTGACTTGATGACTTGCCTGTGTCACTGTACCCTAACCAGGTGACTTGATGACTTGGCTGTGTCACTGTACCCTAATCAGGTGACTTGATGACTTGGCTGTGTCATTGTACCCTAATGGTGTTCACAATATCAATCAAAGGTTTGTCTGGTGTTGATTCAAATATTCACAGGGCCACCATCATATGGCTGGAATACTGCACAGTGCGGCATTAAAACACAAATTGTATGGACTGAGAGATATATGTCCTGAGTCCTGATCATTTCAATGGAAGATGAATCTGTGCTCTTCTTGTTTCATCTGACGAAGCTGACGCATCAACATTTCTTTCACAAAAACCACAAGATGAAAGTTAAGCACATTTGTAGATGTTTCGATATTTATTGACCCAGTAGCAGCTAGTTTTAAATATCACTAACAAAATTATCCCCCTTGTTGACGTGTTTTATGAAAATACTCTAGTCAGTGTTGAAACATGATAGGAGAGCATTTAGAGAACGGAGGAACACAAAGTCCAACTCTTTAATCTTTTCCTCCATGATAAATCAAAGGCAGAGATAACGGTATGTTGCCATCCCCCACCCACAGGACAAAGATTTCAAACTCTTGGAAAGTTCACTTTCTGGTTATATAATCTTACACAAGCGTGTGTGTGTCCTGGAGACAGCTGGAGCAGGCCATCCATCTGTGTCCACCAAGATCTGCAGCCTCCGTATGGCATCCCAGCTGGTCGGCTAATGCAGTAAGTGGTAGCAGCTCCTTTGATGAGGATTATTGGGCCTTAGTGTGAATTCAGGAGTGTTTAAATGTCTTTTATCGGGACTATTTTTGTAACGTATGTGATAAATGTATTAACTAACTGCATAATTTGAGATTCTATGTATCTTTGATCGCACACAATTTTCAGAAAGATGTATGTGATAAATATATTAACTTACTTCATATCAGGTCAGATGTTGTTTTGAGGTTATTGATATAGTTTTTCAAGAGCCTCTTTGTTCCCTTTCTATGAAATGTGATTCTAATTTCCGGGAGTGATACAGTTCAGCCTGTGTGACTCTTAGCACTAATCTGATGCTGGTAAAGTATCTTTCAGTCTTGTAAACCGATCTTTCAACAACTTGGATGTTCATAGTAATATCAGTCGAAAAAGAAAAGGAACTTCGGACTTGTGGAATCGAATGGTTTTGACCAGACTGATAGTTTGAAAGTGAATATTGACGTAAATCTGTGATAAAGTTTGTCTTGTTTATATGTTAAATCAATCAGGAAAAAAATTGTCTTTTTTTTTAATCCTTCGAGGGCTGTACAGCACTGAATGCTAAGTGCCTGGATGTACAGTAATGCTTTCACTCCTGATTGACAACGGTACAATAATCTATCGAAACGTCACACTCATGAAATAAAAGAAGTTGTTATCCATAAAGTTTGTTCAATATTGACATAAAGGACTCTGCAATTGACTTGTTAAAATCTTTTGTGTTTTGTATTGAAGGATTTGTACCTTATGTCTGTCATATGTACTTTATGTTTATAGCAAAATAGTTCTGTTATGTAGGATATCAGGAGAGTGGAACATATCCCATCACCATATCTTGTTGATTCACAAATGCTTGTCCCCATAGGGATTGCAGACAGAGCAGGGACTCCCGTGATAATGCTTGTCACACAAGCCGACTAGAATGGGGATGGAATGGCAACAATGTCTGACCTCCCTCTTAGATGGCAATCATTCCCCTGTACTGAACCAAACATACTGTTGTCAGTGTAGAGCAATACTGACTGCTGAGTTGACAGGTGGTGTGTTTTGGATTTGCCCATGAAAAGCTGAACAAAAGCTTCTTTTTCTTACAAGAAGCATAAGCTGATGGAAGTCAACAGTGGCTGAAGGAAATGTTTTGATTCTTTTTTCGAAGAATTTAATGGCATTTGTTAGAAAAATTATGGAATCTTTATGTCTGGCAATGAGATTTTCAACATAGAATATCAGCCCAGCTGGTTGTCTGGTACTTTCGGAGACATCAGCCTATTGGAGTGACCCGGGATTGTGAGTCTACTCTAGTCACTACTTGTGTACAATTATGAGTTATACTCAGCTAAAGCCTGCATGTCTTGACCAGACCTAGCTCTGGAAGTAGGTCAGAGCTGTTGAGAAACTGGTCAAGAGTTATAGTGGTCCAGAATGTAGCCCCTTAAGTCCAAATACAGGAAATATCAGATTTTCACTTCCACCAGACTTACTCTGAGATCCCACACCTTTGTGAACAACTGCGAAGGCTTCAGACCCATCATGGTTTCTTGTTTGCTTCTACTCAGTACAACTACCCATAATGCTTTATACTCTTTGAATGTGCTTACTCTCTTCTGAACACTGTCCAGACGGTGGGGTAGCCCAGTGGTTAAAGCGTTTGCTCGTCATGCCGAAGACCCGGGTTCGAATCACGACATGGGTACAATTTGTGAAGCCCATTTCTGGTGTCCCCCGCCGTGATGTTGCTGGAATATTGCTAAAAGCGGCGTAAAACCAAATTCAGTCAGTCAGTTCTACTCAGTACAACTACCCATAATGCTTTATACTCTTTGAATGGGCTTACTCTCTTCGGAACACTGTCCGGGCAATGGGGTAGCCCAGTGGTTAAAGCGTTTGCTCGTCACGTAGACTAACAACTAGTCTCTGAAATGAACATATTTTACTGAAAAAAGTTCATAGTAAAAAATATAAAATATAATGAAAAGGAGCCCTGAGACTTTCTTCATTTTCAGAAGCTGAGGAAATCTAGACTTGCCACATTTTCTAGACTTGTGTGGGCTTTCTTGGATATATTTGCTTCAGGGTCTGTACAAGAGACTACTCGTCACGCTGAAGACCCGGATTTGATTCCCCACATGGGTACAATGTGTGAAGCCCATTTCTGGTGTCCACCGCTGTGATATTGCTGGAATATTGCTAAAAGTGGTGTAAAACCCAACTCACTCACTCACTCTTAACACTGTCACTTTATGGCTAAAATATTGCTGATGTGGCATAAAACTCTCACTTTTCTGAACACGTGGTTTTCATCACTCATTTTCAGTGATACATTTTTGTAATTTTCACTGTTATATTGGTTTTTACATGCAATGGAATTGGTTTCATCAGATAATCCTGGCTGGGAATTCTGTGATGCTGACATTATATGTTAACTGATATAATGAAACAGCTGAATAATTCATATGATTCCTACTGAAATGCTTTTTCACAGTGAATACCTCATGAATTGTGATAACTTCTGCTGCAAATTCCACTCCTCCAGGGATCCAAATGAATATCCTTCAGATTGCCCAAGATCTAAAAAACTCCAACTTGATATCCTTCTGTATTCTGCTACACATACCCCCCCAGGGCTAAAAAAAAATCCAAGAAGATATCCTTCTGTATTCTGCTACACATACCTCCCCAGGGCTAAAATAAATCCAAGAAGATATCCTTCTATATTCTGCTACACATACCACCCCAGGGCTTAAAATAATCCAAGAAGATATCCTTCTGTATTCTGCTACACATACCACCCCAGAGCGAAAGGAATCCAACGTGATATCCTTCTGTATTCTGCTACACATACCACCCCAGGGCTTAAAATAATCCAAGAAGATATCCTTCTGTATTCTGCTACACATACCACCCCAGAGTGAAAGGAATCCAAGAAGATATCCTGTTTTCTGCTACACATACCGCCATTGAGTGAAAGGAATCCAAGTTAATGACCTTCATGTATCTGCAATTCTGGCTTAATCTGCTTAGATAAACTTGTCCATCAAGATGTTCATGAGGGTGTCCATCAAGGTGTTCATGAGGGTGTCCATCAAGGTGTTCATGAGGGTGTCCATCAAGATGTTCATGAGGGTGTCCATCAAGATGTTCATGAGGGTGTCCATCAAGATGTTCATGAGGGTGTCCATCAAGATGTTCATGAGGGTGTCCATCAAGGTGTTCATGAGGGTGTCCATCAAGGTGTTCATGAGGGTGTCCATCATGGTGTCCATCAAGGTGTCCATGAATCATGGAACCCACCCTCCCAACAGACACCTCCTACCGAGCCACAGGCAGCTTGCATTTACCATCTGATCTCCACCAGCCAGCAATAACAAGGTGTGAAGATAACGCCCATGAAGTATCTCTGAGAAATGTATGGTTTTGACAAAGATGAAATATCATAAATCAGGCAAGGAGTGTTTGTGGTTCCTGTTGTCAGTATCAGTGGCCTGATGTCAGAGCATCTGTCTGGAGGTCGGGACGAGGGCTGAGATGAGTCGGCAGCAACAGGAGGAGGAACATGGTGGTTGTCAGTGGCAGAAACTCAACCTGAAGCCAGTGTATGAAATAAGGCCCGCCTGACTGCCCGTAGTTTTGATAGTTACAAAAGTTCAGTGGTCCAGGGACTGTGAGACAGACTAGACTGCCTCAGACAGGCTAGATTTCTGACAGAGGGTCACAATTTACAGCAAGCCAGCCCGATGGTCTGGTGAAAATTGTATATGTCCCATACATATCTGAGTAAATTCACCATATCTTGGTGTCTGGTCTGGTTAAATTCCATTTGGGCTGGTAACATTTTGAAGTTACAAGCCCTGATGTCTGCCTGGGTTTCTGGCTTATTTCATAAACTGCTGAAGCACAATAGAATGGGCAAAGTATTGTAGACTTCTCTGATGTATCTGTAAGAGGGATACCCAACTTATGGAAATAAACAGTTCCTGTCAAAAGCCTTGTATATCTTCTTTACTTCATAATGTACAGAACATTTCAACAGGTGTAAAAAGGCATGTGTAGTCAATTGTACTTTGACAAGGTCTTAAAACTTTATGTAATACCTCGCTACCTCTATTGAATAAGAATATTTCACTTTCTCAAAAAATGTATTGTCTGGTAAAACGTTCATCTAGCTCCATAGATAAGTAGTATTAGAAATACATGTACACTGGTGCCATTCGTATAAGGTAAGGTGCATATGGATGTTATTTCAGGTCTTGAAAATATGAGCAATTTGTTGGCTCATTGTGTATATGAACCATGACAGTAAGGCAACCAAATGAGCTGAGTTGGTCTTTACGTCACATCAGTATTATTCCAGCCATATAGTGACGAGCGAGAGTGAGTGAGTGAGCTGAGTTGGGCTGAGTTGGTCTTTACGTCACATCAGTATTATTCCAGCCATATAGTGAAGAGCGAGAGTGAGCTGAGTTGGGCTGAGTTGGTCTTTACGTCACATCAGTATTATTCCAGCCATATAGTGAAGAGCGAGAGTGAGTGAGTGAGCTGAGTTGGGCTGAGTTGGTCTTTACGTCACATCAGCATTATTCCAGCCATATAGTGAAGAGCGAGAGTGAGTGAGTGAGCTGAGTTGGGCTGAGTTGGTCTTTACGTCACATCAGTATTATTCCAGCCATATAGTGAAGAGCTTAGAGTGAGTGAGTGAGCTGAGTTGGGCTGAGTTGGTCTTTACGCCACATCAGTATTATTCCAGCCATATAGTGAAGAGCCGAGAGTGAGTGAGTGAGCTGAGTTGGGCTGAGTTGGTCTTTCACGCCACATCAGCATTATTCCAGCCATATAGTGATGAGCGAGAGTGAGTGAGTGAGCTGAGTTGGGCTGAGTTGGTCTTTACGTCACATCAGTATTATTCCAGCCATATAGTGACGAGCGAGAGTGAGTGAGTGAGCTGAGTTGGGCTGAGTTGGTCTTTACGTCACATCAGTATTATTCCAGCCATATAGTGAAGAGCGAGAGTGAGTGAGTGAGCTGAGTTGGGCTGAGTTGGTCTTTACGTCACATCAGTATTATTCCAGCCATATAGTGAAGAGAAGAGTGAGTGAGTGAGCTGAGTTGGGCTGAGTTGGTCTTTTACGCCACATCAGCATTATTCCAGCCATAGTGACGTGGCCGAGAGTGAGTGAGTGAGCTGAGTTGGGCTGAGTTGGTCTTTTACGTCACATCAGTATTATTCCAGCCATATAGTGAAGAGCTCAGAGTGAGTGAGTGAGCTGAGTTTGGCTGAGTTGGTCTTACGTCACATCAGTATTATTCCAGCCATATAGTGATGAGAGAGTGAGTGAGTGAGCTGAGTTGGGCTGAGTTGGTCTTTACGTCACATCAGTATTATTCCAGCCATATAGTGATGAGCGAGAGTGAGTGAGTGAGCTGAGTTGGGCTGAGTTGGTCTTTACGTCACATCAGTATTATTCCAGCCATATAGTGATGAGCGAGAGTGAGTGAGTGAGCTGAGTTGGGCTGAGTTGGTCTTTACGTCACATCAGTATTATTCCAGCCATATAGTGACGGCAAAATGATTCATGTGAACGAGTTGGATGACTCATACTTTGAGATACAAAATCAATGATAAAAAAAATAAATCTTTTGTCTTTAGTCCAGATCTACTGCAAGGGAACAGATTAATATACGTAAGTGTGTATTTGTCAAATAGAATGAAATCTTGTTATTCCAGACCCTGTAAATGTGGACAGTGTGATATATTGCTGTGATCATTTATTTTGTCACATGACAGTTGCTGGAATATTCTTGGAAGCTCACTCACTCACTAATCTATGCTCAGAATTCATTTAACTGGACTCTGGTTAATCAAGGAATTTGACCGCGAAGTCTACTGTCTAGATGAACAGGTTTTCAATGCAGGTAATTTGTTGTTGTGTTTGGGGAGACCGATTTAGGTTTTGAACCTGATTAAATCATTCCACTTAACCTGATAAGCAGATTACAATATCATCCTGTCTACATCAACTTCAGATTTGTCTGGAACCTGATGGAAATCTTGCCGAAAAGGTCTGACCATAATTCATGGACTTCTTTTCACTCAACCCAGTCATGATCACCTATTGTGTTTTGTAATGCCGTATCAGCAATGATGGTGACACATTGTGTTCTGTTGGCTTCAGCACCACCAATTGTGTTATGTGTTCACCTTAGGGCAATGTCCCGAAACGGTAATTGTGTGAGCAGAGTTTTCATCTCCAACATGATCTTCATAAAACAAGATTGGAATCAGTTAAAAGGAAAACTGAGAACTAAAATACTCCTGACAAAACTCTAATGGTCTTTTAAGCCGTGTTACATGTATTGTGTTCGTAGGCATTGTGAAACATGTTACTGTCAGCGATTCAGTTTGTTTTAATGCCGCTACTTCAGCCGAGTTTTACGGTGGAGGTGATGAGCTCTGTTGTCAGTGTTAGTTAGTGATGTTGGCCCTGTACATTAACAATAAATGAGAACAAATCACGACACTGTACGAATCAATAATGAACCTCATTGGACAGGCATACCTGTTCAGGTGACACAGGTGAAAAACTGAACTCATTCAACAAAAAATATGTGAACAAACTCAAGTCTGCGTTTTTACCATGAATCAATGTCTGTTCAACTCAAGGCAATTACACCTGTCTGTCAAACATGTCTCAGTTTGAAAGTCTTTCAGAAATCCCTAGAAATTGAATTTTCTTGTTTAATGCATTTGTTCCTCCAAGGAGCAGTTTGTGTTGGAATTTGAGGGACAAGCTGGTCATTCATTCCCAATCCTGAAAATGGACACCTGATGTTTCAGATTTTAGTAATTAAATATAAGTTTGTTGGATTATGATAATTCACAATAATTCACAAAGACTTATCACACTCAGGGTTTCTTTATTGCAAAAGCAAATTGTTCAGATTCCCCATAATGATTTGTCTTTAACTTTTGTCCTCTTCAGTCATATTATTAAGAAATACTGATTGACTGGTGTGACTGACGGATACTGGTAGTCTGTCTTACAGTCAATGAACCACATTGTTTTACCTTCTGCCCAGCCCTTTCTGCAATGTGAAAGCCCTAACTGAAGCAAGTCTAGATTTCATTTGGTTCAGGCTCTTAATCCCCCTTCTGATGGGGGGCTCCATTTCAATTTGAAAGGAATTATATGTATTCTAGGATACTGGCACCAACTGCTAATACCATTAATTGTCACTGTAAGTTTCCTTAAGCTAATTTATTCTCTGATAAATGTTAAGTTGCTTACCTGGCCATAATATTGCTGACTCGGTGGTAAAGTTGCTGACTATACTCTTACCACTTTCAGTAGTGTACATACATACAGCCATCTGACATAATGTCCCGAGCATCTGAGGCACTATGGTCATGTGATCCAGTGGAGATGTTGTGTGTAAACACGGTAGTAATTAGTGGTAATTGCTGAAGCATGAGGAAGGTAACTGTCTACGTCAACACTAAAGGTGAAGGCTCCTATTCTTCCTCACACTGCCTGTGAGTGACCTGCTGGCAAGTTAACAAGGTGAATCCCAAACCAAACAAGAAATGTTTTTCTCCAGCTAGCATCTGTTTCTCCATGATTAGATTGGTCCTCGAGAGGGCCATAGATTTAGATTTGACCTGGGTGGAACCTGGTCAGGATATGGAGAAGCCATTACAAGCTACCGGAACACACTAACATTGTTCTGCTACCCTGGACAGTGATCACACAACACTGGTGCAGGATGACCGCAGCGCTAGTCATGTTCAGACTGTAGAATGTTCAAAACACATCATTACAAATTGGGGAGGTGGGGTAGCCTTGTTGTTAAAGCACCCGCTCGTCATGCTGAAGATTGAGTGAGTTTAGTTTTATGCTGCACTCAGCACTATTCCAGCCATATGGCGGCAGTCTGTAAATAATCGAGTCTGAACCAGACAATCCAGTGATCAACAGCATGAGCATCGATCTGCACAATTGGGAACCGATGACATGTGTCTACCAAGTCCGATCCTGTTAGTCGCCTCTTACGACGAGCATAGTTGCCTTTTGTGGCAAGCATGGGTTGCTGAAGACCTATTCTACCCCGGATCTTCACGGGTCTCATGCTGAGACCCGGAGTCTGGACATGGGTACAATGTGTGAAGCCCATTTCTGGTGTCCCGTGCCATGATATTACTGGAAGATTGCTAACAGCAGCGTAAAAACAAACTCACTCACTCACTCATGTCAATCGTCCTGAGTCTTCCTCAAAAGAAATGGAGATATATAGAGGATACGTCAGGGTTTTCTTGTCAGTATGTATTTCTCATTAAATGACCAGACTAGATTTATATTGTCATGAGAATGCAGCCATGAGTGAAAATATCAAGTGTCTCAGGTCACAACTATGTGGTATTTTCACATTATCTGCATTATCTTGCTCTCAATACCGCTTTGTCAAAGACTCGGCATGGAAGCAGTTCCGTTATTTCACACTTATTACATAATGTATGATTTGTCTATATCTCTATTTTTCATGTTTGTAGCAGTTTTTAAGGAATTAGTATTTCTGGCAGATAATGTTATCAAGCCTACATCCTATGGATTCACTCACAGGTTTATTGCTTGGAGAAGGTCCGTGTTTAACGTGATCTTAGCATCACAATTACCATAATCCCATTACATTTGCTGACAATAGCCCTCGTTCCCTGATTGCTTCAAGACAGATCAGATCCTGATCTGCATGCACTTCTTCACAAAGCAGTTTTGTGGGAAGCACTGTATCTGTTGTGTGACACTATTGATAGTTGAGACATTAAGAAATCTTTGTGACATGGGTCCTGCATCTACAGAAACAATTTGATCATCCTGTAAGGCCTTGAACTCATTCTAGTCAGTATACACGTATTCCACAACATCATCTAGCTTAATGGCAGAGGCTAACGTCTTTCTGTACAAATTGTTCCACTACTATCTCTAATAACCTCATTGCAATCAGACAGATGACCATTATGCTAAGACCATGCAACAATTATTATAATTGGGCTCAGACTTCCTTAGTAAAGTACAACTTCTTGTCCCTTATTTTGTGGGTTGATTTCCATCCTAGATTTGAACCCACTCTGTGGTTTTGACCATGATAGCACTATGACAACACTAAAGATCTTCAACCATGCAAAGATGATAGGACTGTTTAGAGTCGAGGACAATGCCAGGGTGTTCTTGAAAGGCATTATAAATCTAGGACAAAGCTAAAACTCAAGGGCAATGCTGATACTTAGACGATGCTGAGACTCTAGAAATATGCTAATAGTTTAGTACAATGCTTAAACTAAAAAACAATGCTAAGATTCTAGGACAAAGCTAAAACTCAAGGCCAATGCTGAGACTCCAGGAACATGCTAAAGATTCTAGGACAATGCTAAAGATTCTAGGACAATGCTTAAACTCGAGAACCATGCTAAGCTTCTAGGACAAAGCTAAAACTAAAGGACAAAACTGAGACAAGGGCAATGCTAAAGATTCTAGGACAATGCTAAAGATTCTAGGATAATGCTAAAGATTCTAGGACAATGCTAAAGTTTCTAGGACACTTCTGGGACATGCTAAGACTCTATGCTGTGAGACCTGTGCGGTGAAGCATGCAGAAAGGCCTCCTGATCAGGGGGCGGATGTTGTTTGCTATTCCAGCAGGTCTGGCTACCCTATTTCCTGCCATGCTCGCCGGTAGTAAACACCCAATAAAACACTGGCACGCTTTCAGTTGGAAATATATAACTTGGTCTTTAACACATTATGAGGATAATTTACTGTTGGTGATGATTCCAGTGTGTGCACACGTCTTTGAGTTCTACTGCCATTGAGTTAGGCTATAAAGAGATAACTCACAAATGTCCAGTTACTTATTGTTCATCATGAATCCTTGGTTACATTTTGGTTTGGCGTTGAATTCTGTCTAAACCTCAAAACCGGTTTGTATGAAATGTGGCTTTAACTTATTATTTCTATGTCAGGGCTATGTCAATGCTTGTTCTAGTTTTTGATGGTTTCGCTTTGGAGTGAATGGTGCAAGATGTTCTCTAAAATGTTCAGCATAACGCAGGCTCAATGTAATTAGTACAGTATGTGGCAAGCTTAACAGTAAGGAGGATTTCATAGTCTGTCATAAAGACCCTGAAACAAATATATCCATGAAAGCCCATGCAAGTCTAGATTATGTGGCAAGTCTAGATTTCCACAGTAAATGAAGAAAGTCTCTGGGCTCCTTTTTATTGTATTTTTTGTTATAATTTAGGAACTGTTTGTTTTGGTTTTTTTTGTAAAATATCTTCATTTCAGAGACTAGATGTTAGTCTAGGAATTTCCCTGATGTAAATGTTCTGTATAGTTTAAGGCATGGTGTAAACAGTACATTTACAGACACTTAAGACCCACACAGACACATCAGCAACATGGGAAAACATATATTCACAGGCCGACATCAACATCATGGGAAACACGGCTATTCACAGACCCAAACATCATGAGAAACATGGCCATTCACAGACCCAAACAGACATCAACATCATGGGACACACGGCCATTCACAGACCCAAACAGGCATCAACATCATGGGAAACACAGCATTCACAGACCCAAACAGACATCAACATCATGGGAAACACGGCCATTCGCAGATCCAAACGGACATCAACATCATGGGAAACACGGCCATTCACAGACCCAAACAGACATCAACATCATGGGAAACACGGCCATTCACAGACCCAAACAGACATCAACATCATGGGAAACACGGCCATTCACAGACCCAAACAGACATCAACATCATGGGAAACACGGCCATTCACAGACCCAAACAGACATCAGCATTATGGGAAACACAGCCATTCTCAGACCCAAACAGACATCAGCATTATGGGAAACATGGCCATTCTCAGACCCAAACATCATGGGAAACACGGCCATTGACAGACCCAAACAGACATCAACATCATGGGAAACACGGCCATTCGCAGATCCAAACGGACATCAACATCATGGGAAACACGGCCATTCACAGACCCAAACAGACATCAGCATTATGGGAAACATGGCCATTCTCAGACCCAAACATCATGGGAAACACGGCCATTCACAGACCCAAACAGACATCAACATCATGGGAAACACGGCCATTCGCAGATCCAAACGGACATCAACATCATGGGAAACACGGCCATTCACAGACCCAAACGGACATCAACATCATGGGAAACACGGCCATTCACAGACCCAAACAGACATCAGCATTATGGGAAACATGGCCATTCTCAGACCCAAACATCATGGGAAACACGGCCATACACAGACCCAAACAGACATCAACATCATGGGAAACACGGCCATTCACAGACCCAAACAGACATCAGCATTATGGGAAACATGGCCATTCTCAGACCCAAACAGACATCAACATCATGGGACACACGGCCATTCACAGACCCAAACAGGCATCAACATCATGGGAAACACAGCATTCACAGACCCAAACAGACATCAACATCATGGGAAACACGGCCATTCGCAGATCCAAACGGACATCAACATCATGGGAAACACGGCCATTCACAGACCCAAACAGACATCAACATCATTGGAAACACGGCCATTCACAGACCCAAACAGACATCAGCATTATGGGAAACACAGCCATTCTCAGACCCAAACAGACATCAGCATTATGGGAAACATGGCCATTCTCAGACCCAAACATCATGGGAAACACGGCCATTGACAGACCCAAACAGACATCAACATCATGGGAAACACGGCCATTCAAACGGACCCAATCGGACATCAACATCATGGGAAACACGGCCATTCACAGACCCAAACAGACATCAGCATTATGGGAAACATGGCCATTCTCAGACCCAAACATCATGGGAAACACGGCCATTCACAGACCCAAACAGACATCAACATCATGGGAAACACAGCCATTCGCAGATCCAAACGGACATCAACATCATGGGAAACACGGCCATTCACAGACCCAAACGGACATCAACATCATGGGAAACACGGCCATTCACAGACCCAAACAGACATCAGCATTATGGGAAACACGGCCATTCGCAGATCCAAACGGACATCAACATCATGGGAAACACGGCCATTCACAGACCCAAACAGACATCAGCATTATGGGAAACACAGCCATTCTCAGACCCAAACAGACATCAGCATTATGGGAAACATGGCCATTCTCAGACCCAAACATCATGGGAAACACGGCCATTCACAGACCCAAACAGACATCAACATCATTGGAAACACAGCCATTCACAGACCCACAATGGGCTGATGGTTAAAGCTGATATGGTCTCTGACTAGCTGAGGTGAATTTAGGTAGTTCTCATATCTCTGGTAAGGTGGAAGGGAGGAAAACATTAATGGGGTAATGTTGGATGTGTTGACATTAGACCTGTGTTTACATCTTAACTTGTCATGTATCCAGCTCACAAACCTCTTGAAGAGAAAGGAAATATGGTTATCTTGGCATATGATGGCCATTGTGAGGCGTGATGACTTTCACACTGACTTGCTTGTCAGTACGTTGCTTTGTGGCACAATCTCGGAACCGGTACATCATTGTTTACACAGTAATTGTTTATCTGAAATAATATATGGGTGTCACAAATTTGTACCAAATTACTCCCTGCTGTTAGAGTATTTACATCAGATAAAACCCTGCACTGTTCAATTGATTATTTATGGCACTATTTACACTGTCTAACATTATGTAGAACATTTACATCAGAGAAAACCCTCAATGTCAGTGTCTCCCATTTCCTAGATGTCTGTGTGTCTGAAAATGTAGATATCTGTATGTCTGAACATATAGATATATGTGTGTCTGTATGTCTGAACATGTGTGTGTCTGTGTGTCTGAACATGTAGATGTCTGTGTCTGTTTGTCTGAACATATAAATGTCTGTGTGTCTGAACATGTAGATATATGTGTGTCTGTATGTCTGAACATGTGTGTGTCTGTGTGTCTGAACATTTAGATGTATGTGTGTCTGAACATGTAGATGTCTTGGTCTGTATGTCTGAACATATAGATGTATGTGTGTCTGAACATGTAGATATCTGTGAGTCTGTATGTCTGAACATATAGATGTCTGTTTGTCTGAACATGTAGATATCTGTGTGTCTGTATGTCTGAACATGTGTGTGTCTGAACATGTAGATGTCTGTGTGTGTATGTCTGAACATGTAGATGTATGTGTGTCTGAACATGTAGATGTCTGTGTGTGTATGTCTGAACATGTAGATGTATGTGTGTCTGAACATTTAGATGTCTGTGTGTCTGTATGACTGGTGATGTACTTGTCTGTATGTCTGTATGACTGGTGATGTACTTGTCTCTGTGTCTGTCTCTGTATCTGGCGATATAGTTGTCAATGTCCCAGGATGAAGATAAAAGCCATGAACTCAATCAGTATAAGTGCTTTTTACATAAACCACCAACTGAAAAAGTTGTCTCCATGAAATATAGATATTTGATCATTACACATAACAGTGATGCGTTGTTCAGCAATGGTGGCCCCCTGGGAAGACTGTATAGAATTGGTCCTGTGTATGCTGCCCCTGTAAAAGGCACCAACAGAGTGCTCCAATAGCCATAAGGCTGAACACAGAGTATTATTGATAGGTTATCGTTTGTGTAAAGTGACTCTTCATCTGACTCATGCTTGAAAACCTCGTTGTGGGAATTCTGGAACAGAATACATCAATAGTACCTGAAAACAATCAACAAGTTACAGTGTCTCAGGTTGGTTTTACCATTGTGCTTATGCTGAATTGCTCTCATGCTGTCATCCACTGTTTTTTTTCTAATACAGATTTGAGTTTAAGTACAGTCCGTTTGATTTCATTTTAGACCGATGAATTGCTCACTAACACAAAATCTAATGATTGCAACAAAGCCAAATTTTTGCACAGTCACATGAAATCGACAGAGCAACTGTGATGATTTGTCTCATAATTGTAGACACCCGAATAAAAAAGTTGTTTAACAAACGATCATTATTTTGTTGTCACTTTTCGCTATTTTTTATGAGGGAGGACCACTAGCTGGTAGAGCAGCCAGGTAATCAATCAACAAGTGTGTGTAGTGAAATTTCAATTTCATAGGTGCAACTCGCACACCTGGCTGTTCTACCAGCAAACGGCACTCCCTCATAAGAAATAGCGAAAAGTCACAACAAAATAATGATTGTTTGTTAAACAACTTTTTTATTCGGGGTGTCCAAAATTATGAGACAACTCATCAGAGTTGGTCTGTCGATTTTGTGTGACTGTGAAAAGTTTGATCTTGTTGTATTTATCAGATTTTGTGTTAGTGAGCAATTCATCGATCTCAAATGAAATCAAACGGACTATAGGCATCATTGATACAGCTTACTGAGTCCTGAAACAACATACACCTGATTGGTTGTCTGACATGGGAATCTTACTATGTGGATAGGTTGAATACCGGTACTCAGAATCCAGTCAGCCCTTGATTGGTAGTTTGAAATGGAAATCTAACGTTGGTTGGTTGGTTGGTTGGTTGGTTGTTTAACGCTGCACTCAGCAAAATTCCAGCTATATGGCTAATATGGCTATATAAATAATCGAGTCTGAACCAGACAATCCAGTGATCAACAGCATGAGCATTTATCTACGCAATTGGGATATGATGGCTTATATCAACCAAGTCAGCGAGTCTGACCACCTAATCATGTCAGTCGCCTCTTACGACAAGCATGGGTTACTGAATGCTAATCACAATGTGGATAAGTTGCATACTATGAATCCAGGCAGTCACAGATTGGTTGTCTGACATGAAACTCAACCCCTGTCTGACATGAAACTCAACCCCTGTCTGACATGAAACTCAACCCCAGTCTGACATGAAACTCAACCCCTGTCTGATATGAAACTCAGCCCATGTCTGACATGAAACTCAACCCCAGTCTGACGTGGAGTCGTGGAGAACAGGTCCATTCAGGCAGACATTCTTGTCGTCTTTATGAGGTGATTATCTGTGAACCTACAACTGAAAATGAGGTGGTGGAGTAGCCTAGTGGTTAAAGTACAGCTCATCACACCAAACAGCTGGGTTTGATTCCCTACATGGGTACAAAGCATTAAGCCCATATCTGGTGGTCCCTGCTGTGAAATTGCTGAAATATTGCGAAAAGTGGTGTGAAATCTTACACACTCACTCACCAAAAATACTTGGAAAAAAATCTAAAGGGAAAAAGTAAAGCAGAAATAGGTAAATCTATTTGTTCACCGCGCAACATTTTGTGCTACAAACAGATTCAACTGTCAGACAACAGGTAAACCATATTTGCAATATGTCAGTCTGTATATATAATATTAATATCCCTTCAGGACATAATGTGGTATGTCATGCACTTTGTGTAAAGTGAGTCATGAGTTGATACACTCATCCTATGAAATAATACCCTCATCCTTGTAAGTATCTACTTTTGCTTTTACTGGGTTGAACACCCAGGGCACTTATCTTCTAAATTATCATGTATATTATTTCATATTCTTTTTTAATTCAGTTATTAAGTCACCATTTGTCATGGCAGATTTGGTTTGTAAAGAGGGCTCACTCACTCACTCACTCACTCACTCACTCACTCACTCACTCACTCACTCACTCACTCACTCACTCACTCACTCACTCACTCACTCACTCACTCACTCACTCACTCACTCACTCACTCACTCACTTTTTTAATTACCAACCAAATTGTTTTAAGACAAACAGATGGAGAGACAATAAAGATAGAATATTTTGAATCATTGGCATTTGGAAGATTTTTCAAATGTACGTTTTCAACACATATCATTTAGTGGGAAAAGGTGGGCAAAATTAAATTCATACATCCTGCAATTTCATATTTAGCTTGTAGATTACAAAGCCAATTTTACATGTTCTTTCTTTTTCAGGTATAATTAGATCCAATGTTGTAAATGTCAGGCTATTCTCTTTATCTATAATTTGGTGTATTTGTGTCACCTTCAAGCAGTGGATGTTGTTGACAGATGACAGATGACGTGTCAATTTGTTGTGTCAGCTGACCACTACTAACGTCACCTCTCACTATACACACTCATTGGTTCACACCATTACATCACAACACATTTGTTATGAAGACACTCGTCCTATAGTAATGTACAGATGGCAGAAATATTTCTTCATGTTTATCACACAACTACATGGCTGCACATTTCTTACACACCAAGGGTGGTGGGGTAGCCTAGTGGTTAAAGCGTTCATTCGTCACGCCGAAGTCCTGGGTTTGATTCCCTATATGGATACAATGTGTGAAACCCATTTCTGGTGTCCCCAGACGTGATAGCTCTGGAATATTGCTAAAAAGCGGCGTAAAACTAAACTCACTCACTCACTCTTACCCACCAAATGTCCTGGACCAAACCTTTGAAGGAAATCCGCCAAACACTGACCCATAAAATTACCTGCCAAACGTTCACTCATCTGACAACCAACCAAGTTAAAAAACTTTTAATTAATTTAGATTTTAAATCATGCTGCGTTCTCGACACAGTCGAGCTTGAGTGGACATTTTAGCCCAACAGTAGTCACAACACGGCCACATTTGTCTGTGTACTACACCTCGGGGACCCTCACGCTGGAGACTCCTTGTTCACGGTGTCCCTGGAAGCGCTACTGTAGTCTGTCTAGCACTCTCCAGCCAGCACTGTCTGTAGCCCCTGATCACACTGCATTCACCAATTAACAGAATTAAAATGGATTCACAGGAGCCATTGGTTGGACCCAAGGGAGCTTATCACCTTCCAAGCATGTTCATTATCAGTCAGAAATATTGTTTTCGACTTGAACAGTTTTTGAGTGATGATGCATAAAAAGAGACGGAGATTATCCCGGGTCTTCCATTGATCCTTTAGATAGCTGTCCATTGAAAGCTCCAACTGTGCGGCATTGCGTAACGTTACCGATCCCACCGCTCCTCTCACCATCCATAGGCAGCTGCGCTCGCTGCCACAGTTAGTGAAGCCAGTTGGAGTGTAATAAGCATCACTTGTAGCCCTATGCTGTTAGACAAATTACTGTGGTATAAACCTGTGTTGACTGCATGGAGTGAGGCATGGAATATGTTTATGTTGATTGATAGTCATTTGCTCATTTTTTTTAAGGTTTTCAATAGGTGTTGTCTTAAACTTTAAGACCTCTCAAAGTCTATGTAAGGAAATGAATTTCACGTTGATTTATAAGTATCTGATTTTTTATACTTTCATTGAAAGGACCTTTAAATTTAAGTGTACATTTTGGGAAATAAATAGGTATTGGTGAAATATCAGAAATATAATAATTTCACAATTCACCTTTTATTTAGAATGGACAAAATATCAGAGTTGTTATGTTTATAAATGGTTTGTCGTATTGATGATGTATGTCCGATGACAAATATCATGTCATACAATGCTCTGCTTACATGCTAAAATAGTTTGACAAGGCGTTGACATATATACATCAAGGACATACAGTGATCAACAGTTCCATCTGTACAACACAACACGATTTATCCAATCAAGACTGTATCATCAAAAACAGGTTCATTGACCAATCCCAAATCACAATACATTTTACACTTCTCTATCTACACCTACACATATACCTTTCTCCATGACTTGAGTCAACCATCCTTCATTCACTCGACAAGCCACTAACTTCCTCTCCCCCAACCCTGGTAGGCCTGGCCAGGTATCGGAGCGTGCGATTGGTGGAGAGTAGCCAGACCCCCTGCATGGGAAACATCACCATGCCTTTACCATTCCTCCAGCCATGGACTAAACTTTCATCTGCCTGGCAGATTAGACTCTAGTTATCTGTAGCAGCAGATCCGAGCTGGCTGATTAACTAACAGGACTTTACAAGTTACCATAGTGTCACTGCTGCTGTAGCTCTGTCGGTGCCTGTATCGGCACTCAGTCTGCCAGTGTCTTCGTAGTACAAGGTGTATCGCTCACCACTGGATTAATACTGGAGCTCTGTCACAGGAACATCTGAATTGTGAGTATGCTTCTTCAATATCCCAGCTCAGTATTTTCTAATTTGTGGCAGCATAGTGAAAGAGCTTACATGCTTTATGGATATGTCACTGTATTTTTCACCCTTTAAGCTTGTAGATCACTGTCTTTGAATTGTTTCAAAGTATAATATATCTTTAAATAGGTTTACATTCTTTATGACCAACGAGACACTTGATTGATTAAGTACTTACAAGACAATGAGACCTTTTAAATGTTAAAATCTGAAAAGGGTACAGTTATAAAGTAGAGCTGATGGCCACAACGTGTTGTGGATGAGTCTGTAGTTTCTTTACCTATGAGAAACCCGATCACCCGCCAATTGCCATCACTGATTTATGGGTTTGTTTTGGTCCTACCTTTCTTTGTTCTCTGCATTATTAAAAGAAAAGAATGTATTTTTCAAAAAATGTATCCATAAATCAATCATAGTTCAATATATGGGCTCATATTGCAAATTCTTAAATGTTGATGAAATAATTTCTTCTGCTTGTGCAGAAAGGTGGAAATGTAACAATGTACTTGCCTGAGGTGAAGTCGAGCTAACCGGAATATTTGAAGTCCACAGATCAGATATGTTCATGTCTGATCTATTGTTGAGAATTTCATACTTTGCAATTCTTTTAATTTATTATGAAGTCAATGTAACTATATTTGTAATATCCTCGAAACTACAACTGGAATAATATCCTCCCTCAAATTGATTATTTGTATCAATAATCAGTCTTTAAGTGGAACATGCGACACCTGTCTGACTGTGTAGTAACAAAAACATGGACCGAAGGAGCTAGAAAGTTTGGCGAAATTATAGATGTGAATTATTTACACTTTGGTCTAGATTCTGGGGATCCTCTCCTGCTCCAAGACTGGCCAGCTGGGTCTTGTTTGTGATTCTGACATTAACTTTATTGGTGTGTATGACTGCTCTGGTCTGTGCGTATCAGCCAGATAGCAGTGTTTATATGGAACTTCAAGATGATGTCACTGTCAGGAGTGATGTTTTAGTTTATCTCATGTAATTCAGGTAGGAGATAGGAGATTAATGTTTGTAGAAATTGCTTTCATGCTGTAGCATTGAAGCTTTTTGAATTACTGGTGACAAGGCTTTTGCTTTTTGGGGTTATCTGTGGAAAAAGTGAGTTCTTTCATGCTTGGTAACGAAATACAAAACTTTAGATTTTGTTTGTATTTAAAAATCAAATTAGATCTTTAAATGTCAAATACATAATGATTACTCATATGCTGAAGTTCAGTGATTGAGTAAAATTGTTTAGTTAGCTGATTTAGAAATGAAATCATGTTGAATATTAATGTCAGTGTTGAGAATGAAAATGGAGTGCACACTAATCTATTGACTGGGTAACAATGGTATCACATAGTGAATGGAATGTGTTGTATTATAGCAGGAGTTGTTATCATTATTTCATGAATTCTTACAGTTATTGAAATCTGAGTCATCAAATGTCGTTTGTGTGACTGAGATATTTGACAATAACATGAAATGGGGCATATAGTTGTGATAAAAGTTTATGGTTAAAGTTAAAATGTAAATTAATCCTTTGAAATAATTGCAATCAATGTAAATACCAATTTAAGCATTGAATGTAATGTTTAATGATCAAGATAAATAAATGAGCACCATGTCAAAGATTATGGTATGAGGTGGATTCTCATCTAGTGACAAGTTATGACGTCTGCTCATTCAATTAACATGCATCATCAATACAGTCTCCTCCAACAGGTGATTATAGTGTGTGTTGCTGATATGGGAGGCTGCCGCTGTGCTCACACACGTGTGTGCCACAATGTAGTCGTGATCGCTCCTATCCACACCAACTCTGACACGCCCCCTGGTGGTCATATAACAAAAAAACACAACAGGATGGTTCCAAGTTTGCTGGCACTTTGGCTGGCATGGGCGGACATGTGGTCAAGTCATGTGGCTGCATGTGGACTGATATGAAACCTCTGCCCTTTCGGACATCTTTGTCCATACCACTGGAAATAACTTGTTCCACTCATTCATTCAGATTAGAAATCTTCTCCACTAAATACAAAACAATAGAAATGGCCAGATTCACACAGTAATAGAGATGAGAAAGACAGAATAGATCTTACGCATGATCCAGAGACCATATAATATTATATGGTCTCTGCATGATCAGACCATTGGAAATACCAGATCTCCCCATAAATACAGATGACAAGATCCTTTCCCTCTTTCACAGTGAGTGAGTGACTTTGGTTTTACGCCACTTTAAGCAATATCCAGATGGGTGGCTTCACACTCTTCTTTCACAGACCATTTGGAATAAAAAAATCCACACATGTATAGAAACGAGTAAGGCAGTAGATCTTCAGACCACTGGACTGACTGACTAACTGAGTTTGGTTTTACGCCGCTTTTAGCAATATTCCAGCAACATCACGGCAGGGGACACCAGAAATGGGCTTCACACATTGTACCCATGTGGGGATTCGAACCCGGGTCTTCAGCGTGACGAGCGAACGCTTACACCACTAGGCTACCCCACCACCCCCAGACCATTGGAAATACAACATCAGCCCATTAATGCAGATGACTAGATCTCAGATCTCCATCTACGGGTCACTGAAGTACACAGGCGAATGTTCTCCATAAACAGACCAATTGCCGACCCTTGTACTTTCTATACAGGTAACCACCCCTTCCAAAACAAAGTGTTGTATTAGCAAGCATCCATTGTTTTGCTCACATGACAGAGAAGGTTAATCCTTGAGGAGACATTACGCTATTGTACCTGTCACCTGTTGTAAGTGCAGGTCTCAGTGTTGCCATTAGTACTGTGTTTAATGCTCAGACGTTGTACTTTGGATCAAGGTCAGAAAAGTGTTGCTAACAGAACTAATCAAAGCTTTAAGAGCTCTCCATGAATGGCAGATATACGCCACGTGCTAGTCAGATATGTTCTTGCATCTTTTAAAAAAACAATTATGTTTCTTTCTTTGAGGAATAAAGAAATATTGATCTCTAATTTCTCTGAACCGCTGGAGAATATTTAGTAATATAAAACAGTGCTTTTTTAATCTCAGTGGAAAGGTTTAGGTGCAAACCAGGCATTGAATCAATTACATGTCACTTCTGCTTGGACCTAACAGTCTCAACCGAGTCCCTCATGCCTGTACATAAATGCCTTCTGGAGTTTTTCATCAGTTTCCCTGCTAATTGAACATGAATATGTATGCCCCATTTATGAATGGAAAGTAAATATGGTCATAGAAATGTCATTAAAGAAAAATCCCATTGATGTTTTTTTTTGTATGAAACAGAATGTTTTCCCACACATTTTGACAGTTTTGATGCAGGCATTTGAAGGAAATGAGATGAAAGAGAAGAGCTTCCTACTGACAGATTTTCAATTGTGGTGTTTTAAAATCCTGGCATTGCTTTATAAGATATTTATTGCAATATTCGATAAGAGAAATGTTAGTATTTTACAAAGTTCAAAATGGATGTACTTTGAGTAGATAACACACAGGTCAACCCAGATACAAAGGTGGTACCTTCTGACAATGTACATTCTGACAATGGTGGTACATTCTGACAATGTTGTTTCAGAACAAATGCAAAGAACACTAAGGATTGTAAAGCAATATGAGAATTGAACAAAACTGTTGTAAACCTATCTAATATTGTTGATATGACATACCTTGGAAATTGTTTCTGCAAAATCATTCATCTTTTAAGAACTGTTCTTTTTAGTGAAATATATCAAATTCTACATCTTGAATAGGGATTGTTTTGAAAGGTTATGCTCTATCTGAATCATATCTGATACAGAATATTGCAAGGTGTTGCTTATCATCGTACATGTGGTGCAAAGACATTCTTCTGATAGCTTGGGGTTTGTGTATATCAACCAGTTTTGCTTTTTAATTCATGATTATTTAAACATGTTTTTGATAAGTGTGGCTTTTGAGCTTTGTTTTACAGTGGGTGTGATAATTCTCAGTGTGTCACTCTTCTTGGGAAAACCTGTACGGAATGCGCATGGAAATTTCATGTTGAGAGGGATCGATTTACAACTGATTAAAATTGAGATATCAGTTCATAAGAAACTGTTCATACAGTGGATATGCAGTAATACATATTGACATTCACAAGACGACATCCATCAACAATACCGTACCTGTAGAAAGAGTGAAGTGTTTCCTGTTCATAGTCTACAGAGAAGGGAAAACCCATTGTTGTAAACAATTCTTGGACTTCCTGTAGCGGAAATATGAAGAAACGGTGAATAAATATTGACCATTCAATGCATGGTCATGTGACCACCCACACTTACAGCCATGATTCCTCACCTGAGGAAAGGTCAGCCATGTTTGACTGATGGTGGAGACCAGTGTCCCGCACGTGTTGAGAGGGCAGTAATCGGTACCAGGCCACCACTGTCTGTACCTAGGATTCCAGACATTCGACAGTTACTTGAATTAGACGTTTTGATTTGATGTCGCTTTAGTACATCATGCACAGAGTTCCATCGCCTGTACAAAGACAATGTTTCCAGGTGGTTGTAGTCAAAGTATTCTTGAAGATTGTAATCAATTTTAGATATTTGTGTCTGAAATTCAGAACGAAACAACATCCTTTACAACTTCATGACTTCACACACACACACACACACATGTACACGCACACCATTCATGCCTGTTGTAATTTCTCTTAGCTCATCATTTTCCTTTTTTTGGTATCAAAATCAAAGGTCAAAAATAATTGCCAAGAAATGTCATTGAGGCAACATGGCAAGGGGAGGCAACTCTAGGATTTACATCTGTGGATGACCAGGTTGCCTGCGATAAAATTTGTTGCCCGGTTAGTTATTTGTATTTCAGGGGAACAAAGTTGTGAATCAATATGAAAACTGTTCAAGTTCAACTTTAATTAAGTCCAAAGTGATTTAGTTATTTCTACACACCAAATTGTTTCATTTTTTTGTAGTCCCACTGTCACATGTGACAGTTTACACAGATAAACATTTTCACTAAAGGCATTACTTACAATGCCGAGACCTGGTTTTGCTGATCCCTCTTTTAAGAGGGTTTAAAATCAACTGAGACCATGCAGTGTGCAATCCAAACAAGCACAACTTTCATGATTCTGCTAACTCTGGGATAATTGGCAAGATCCATCTCATGGATACTGATTACCCTAATTACTGAGAGTCAATTTCTAATTTTCACGAAAGCCACTAATGACATCTTAGCCTAGAGTGGAACTGAGCACCAGACCGTAGAGCCGCAACGGCTGTCTCTAACAAGGAAATTAACGCCCATATTTGGTGCTGATGTTTTGTTTCACATGACAGCTGTGTAGTGACTATACATTTGTAATAACTTCGGCATGTGGTTACTCACACCACTAGTTAGCAGTGGTTACAGCATAGTACAGGGTCATGTTTGTTAGGAAAGTCTTTTTATTTTGATTGAGAATGATTAGATGTCACAAACTGTTCAATCTCAAGTAGTCGGCTGATAAACTGCGGCCTTTTAGATGTTCTTTTTCATCATTTTTAAGGCACTTCAAGATCTTCCCATCTATAAAAATAACATGTTTGGTTTTCCGATAAACATATTTCATGATGAGCGTCCCAATGTACACCATTGCCCTAGCAACTGATAGAACACAGCGTGAACAGTTCAACTGAACCCACACTCAAAACTTGGTTTTATCCAAACATTTTTTTTCCCAGCTTTCAATCCCCATATGGACAGCAGCCCAATTTGTAAATGCACAAAAATTGTTAACAAATATCAGCCGGTGGTCCCATGTGACTTGACAGTGTTTGGCCAGTCCATGAATGAACCCCAGATCGGATGGTCAGTTCACACAGACTTCACCCTGAGAAATATGGTTGTCATGTGTCAGGTTTATTTTCTGTCCAACTTGATTTCCTTTCAGGAGCTAGATTTATTTTTGTTTATATCTTTATGTGTTTACTGACATCATCTTAATTGATATCAGCATATTATGGTTTATGGGTTTTACATTAAATATATAAGTGTTATTTTAGTTTCAGTGCTAGGACTGGTTTGACAAAGCTTCTTTTGTTCACCATCTGTTGTCCAAGCCTTAACACAGGCATATATCTGTAGTGCTGTAGACTCTATGTTTCTGGTTGAAAGGTGGGAGAATATATTATAATTTTGATTATAATATAAGTTGGAAAATACAGGATATATATTTTGGACTTTTCTATATCAAAGTGTGTAGAGTTATTTATTCGTGTCTCATTGTTTACCTCATGGAACATATTGTTCTGCTGTTGAACCTATTATAGGCACATTTTGTGTGCAAACACATAAGAAAAGAATTAGTACTTTTTAGATTGAAAGCGTTAGTTTTTACAGGGCTTGCGGAATCCTGACACCATTCTTAAAAATGGTCTCGTCTTGTCTTGTTTGTTCAAGAAAGGCCTGATCTTGTTTATCCAGGCGAGTGAACCTGGTGAGAACTACAACATGGAGTCAACTCATGCGATGACACAGTTCCACAATGAAGCCATCATGTTTACTGACTTCAACTCATGCAATGACACAGTTCCACAATGAATCCATCATGTTTACTGACTTCAACTCATGCGATGACACAGTTCCACAATGAAGCCATCACATTTACTGACTTCAACTCATGCGATGACACAGTTCCACAATGAATCCATCATGTTTACTGACTTCAACTCATGCAATGACACAGTTCCACAATGAAGCCATCACGTTTACTGACTTCAACTCATGCGATGACACAGTTCCACAATGAAGCCATCATGTTTACTGACTTCAAAAGTATAATTTGAATACCCAAATGTTTGATTGCTTTTTGATTTGAAACTTTAATCAAGATAGCCTCATGTATTTCAATGCACACAGTGTTTCCTGATAGAAAATATACTACTCAAAAGAAATGAAGGACCACCTAATTCTTGAATATTTCCATAGTTCATCTATCTTAGCATGACAGAATAACTATATCATCATATAAAAGTTTTGGTGTTTTTAAGTTCCTTTAAGTAGTATATAAATGATTATAACAGTGAGGCAGCATTTCCAACATTAGTGATGTAGAGGATTCAGATCAGTCGGCATTGTCAGTCTTAATTCCGATTCTCCATGAAGAACATCAAATAGAAATTCCCTTTTTAATAATGCTAGTTACAATTGTATTAATGCATGTCAATATCATTTATTCTGCCCATCACTGCACCTAGTCACAGCACAAGATAAACAGATGCTTTCATCTCACTTGCATCGTGATGCCTGTTACGCGCAGTGTGATCAGACCTAATGAATTGAGTTACGACATTAATTTGATACACAATGTTTGTCGTTGCATTCCCAGCTCAAAGATTATGGTAAAGGAATTGTCAGGGGAAATGGAAGCAATCCAAGCGAATCTTGTTGCCCAACAGAGTAAACTGCCGAAAGTGATTCACATGGGAGCCACTATTATGTGAATCGTCTCCTTGTTTACCCTGCAAATATATAGTATAGATTGCTTCTTTTGACTCAAAAAGAGCTGTCCTATTACAAGGGATTATATGTTAACCATTGGCTAATTAAAAAGTTACGAGGATCGCAGCATGCTTCGTATGATTTTATTGCTGTGATGTGTACCTGCTTCCTGTTGGTTGTAAATGTAGCGCTGACTGTTTGGATATTGGCCAGATATCTGCTGACGGTTGTTTTGTAGAATCATTCTTTATTAGCCTTCCGATCATGTGAAGTCCCGTTTTATGGGTATGCCCATGCTATGTTGCCTAAACTGCTACCAATTAATCATGTAATGTTTATAAGGTTACACATGACTAAAACATTTTGTCAATCCTGCTGGGGAATAACAATCCAATTCAAATGTCCAAGGGAGGCTACTCTAATCATATTTGTTGAAAATGTAAATGATGTAATGGTATTATTGATAATATTAGTCATATAATTCATTAACACAGAACTCCCTAAATATACGTTCTCTCATTTATGAATCGCATATGGATTGGTGCAGTGTCCATGTGCTTAAAGGGGCAGTGGGGTAGCCTAGAGGTTAAAGCATCTGCTTGTAATGCTGAAGACCAGGGTTCGATTCCACACATGGATAAAATGTGTGAAGTCCATTTCTAGTGTTTCCTGCGGTGATATTGCTGGAATATTGCTAAAAGCAGCGTAAAACCACACTGACTCACTCACTCATGTGCTTAAAGTTCCAGTTATCATGTCAAATGGGGACAGTGGGATGGCCTAGTGGTTAAAGCTTTCGCTCATGAAGACAAAGGCTGGGTTCAATTCCCCATATGTAAAGCCCATTTTGGTGTCCCCTAGCATGATATTACTTAAATATTGCTGAAAGCAATGGTAAAACCATCTCTCTCTTGCTCGCTCACTTGCTCGCTCACTCACTCCCACTCACTCACTCACTCACTCACTCACTCACTCACTCACTCACATGACTTTATTTTGCTAATGTTTTTGTGGAACCATTCAAGCTAATGTGGATCTGATAACTTAAAATTGACTGGACTGTTTTATTGCTGACCATGTGCTGTGATTATTTTTATTTTTCACTAATATTTTTTCTACCCACCTGAAGATATTTTTTGTAAGAATAAAAAGACTCAAAGTGAGTTATTAAATTTGTCTGACATTAATTATGAGACTAATCGTCACAAATCCCTTTTAATAAAAAGTAATCGTCACCACACAGAGACACACAAAAGAAAGCAGAAGTATTGTCACAAAGAAATGCCAGTCATTGTGTGAGCAGACGGCAGAAGCTGACACTGGCCAGGCCTTAGGGAAGACAAAAAGTTTGGTAGTAACTGAGTCACATTCTTGAAAATGACATGATACTTTTTATGGAAGACACTGAGTGAAAAGAGTTTGTCACCTCCAAACATTTTTTGTTTGGAGTTTGCTAGAATGATGGAGTCAATGTTTTGAAAAGGAATGAATTATATTTTTTTAATAATGTAGATATATTTCATCAGAAAGTAACTGATTATCCCAATTCTGGATTATCCCCTCCTTCAGTTGACTGCAAAAGGTATAAAATAACTGAAATTTTTTTGAAATGATAAAAAAAAATCAGTGTTGACACCAGAAGTCCAGTAAAGCAGACCTACCAAAGAAAACTTTCCCACTGTGCAGAAAAACCCAGAAAAGCCCACATTAATCGTGAAATAGCAACATAAACATAATACCTCGCTACTGAAACAGTAAAAACGGCAACGAAAAACTATGAAACGGCAACATTTTTATATCAGCGCACTTTGACCTCTACTGCGCATGCGCATTACGATCCGCACTTCTTTCCAATTTCCGAGCAACTGTGAATCGCCTCGTGTAGAAAAAGTATTAAATATGTCGAAATAATTGCTGTCAATCATTTCATACGAATGGAAAGTGAACTAAACAAGTGTGCACACAAGTATCATGATGATAAATGCCAACAAAATAACACAACAGAAATACTTAAAAAGGGTATGTAACTTTTGTCCAAGCTGGGAAATGTCAACATGCGGTCGAGACTTCCTCTTATGTGCGCATGCGCAAAATCGAAGTTGCAGGCTCTTCGTTTTTTTATGCAGTTTTAGCGATTTAAAGTTGGTGTTTTTACTGTTTCAGTAGCGAGGTACATGTATTATGTTTATGTTGCTATTTCCACAATTACCCGGTAATGTGGGTTTTTCTGCGTTTTTCTGCACAGTGGCAAAGTTTTCTTTGGTAGGCCTGTAAAGGGTAAGCATTTTCTTCCCTAGCAACGGCATCTGCGTACTGACAAAATTTGCACACAATCTGCACTTTTTTATACCACACAATAGTACTAATACCATGTGTCACAGATTGTAGTGCAGACCATCAAGTGATGGACCAGAAAATAAAAAATCCAAATATTGTTGGAACTTAGCTGGTGCTTCCTCTGCAGCCAGTCCCAGGAAAATGTATTCCTTTGCCTACCCTAATGCCAACATTACAAGATACCAGAGCAAAATGTTGTTCATGCGCAACACCAAAAAATAATACCTGCAAAAACTTGGAGATGTCAAATTTTATAAGTGTAACCAAGCCTACCATGGGGTCGGCTTATAGACGGTCATATATGGTATATGTGACCTGACTAAGCCTTTTTGTCAATTTTTATATATGAAACAAGGACTGTAGATATTGTTGGAAAGACAATCAGCAAAGCCAAAAGATTTTGTAAAGTGCCAGTCATCTAAGCTTGCTACTTGTCTACATTTATAGTAAGATGGAAGCTCCCATATGTGGCAAGCGAAGTCAGGTAACTGCCTTTCTTTAATATGTTCACGCCCGATAATTCAAATTATCGTGACATACATAAGGATGATCGATATGTGACATTTATGTCAGCATTTACATTCACTGAGAAATCTCCTTAAATATATTTTGCTGATCAAATTCCAGATTAAATTCACAGTGGTTTGATGCCCAAAAAAGAACTGACAGATGAAGTCATAATTAGTTCACATGCAGATTGTTTCAAAGATTATGATGCAAGTGTTTGGATGATGTATCTGGATGGAAACTTTATAACAGCCATGTAGATTCCTTGACCATGCTCTTTCATTAGTGATAAGACAACCTCTGGGTATCTCACAGGACAAGAAGTAAATGGGGACTCAACAACCCAGACAGCCATCACTCAATGTCAGACATCTTTTCTTAATAATTAATAAGATTCTGCTAACATACTATCACCCAAAAGTAAGTACACAGAGATTCATTAGAAATCATTGAAAAGTTTTCAATGATCTATTCAGCAAACCTATTTTCAATTATTTGTATTGGAAAGGTGAAATGGTCAGGATAATTCACGCATAGTCAGGTATATTTACCAATGACATGCGACTCTTAGTCTTTGCATATAAGGTGCAAGCATTTTCGACAACTTATAGACAAGGAATCTGCGGTACAAACATACTCTTTTGATGACTTTGTCCTTCACCTTCAAGTCAAGACTGACTTGATATGTCGTGAACATAAGCGAGACTGAAGAAGTGATCACCATTCTACATCAAGAGGTGATATAACAGAACAGATTAAAACATACAGGCAAAAGAATCAGAGTTACAATTGTAAAAAGCAAAGACTTGAGATTGTGAGACTAAATCAATATGTCTTCCTTTGTCTGAAGGCAAGGAACTCGATATGGCTCTTTATGATACAAGTTTATACTTAAATGTGTTGGATGTCCACATGTCATTTAACCGATTGTCAAGAGATGACACAAGATATAGACTTTGTTATGTCTATACTTAGCTACAGCTATTCGTTTTTTTGTGAAATTTGTCTCATAATTTAAGCTTGTAGAAATGATTTCTGAGTCTTAAGGAGAAATGTGATACAAATGCTTTTCCAACAATCTGACTGTAGACAAATGGTTAAAAGGAATTTGAACTATTGACAGACTAGTTAAATACGTATCTAGTTTATTTTCATTTTTTGCAAATTGTAAAAATTTAAATTTGAGTTCAGATATGATTACATCTCTTTTTTTTCCTAATGGTGTTGACTGACTGCAAATAGCTGCAAAATTGCTGATGTGGCATTGAGCAACACACCACTCACTCACTCACTCACTCACTCACTCACTCACTCACTCACTCACTCACTCACTCACTCACTCACTCACTCACTCACTCACTCACTCACTCACTCACTCACTCACTCACTCACTAATGTGACTTGTGTTCCTGTTTGAATGCTCTTGAGTATACCTGATGACTGTACTTCAGAAATGGACCGCCTCCGTGGTGTAGTGGTTAGAGCGGTCCGAGCGGAAGGTCGCGGGTTCGATCCCCGACGGTGTCATACCAAAAGACGTTAAGATATGGTACTCGTTGGTCCCTGCCTGGCGCTCGGCATTAATGGGTACATCAAGGACTGGTCGGCTCGGAGTCAGTATAATGTGTCTGAATGGGGTATTCATGCTTCACTGCGGCATGGTATCTCAGTGGGCTAGTGCTATAAAACCAGCTTCAGTCTGGGCTAGTACAAGCAGCCGCACATACACATACACACACATGCACGGCGTCATATATGCGAAATATTCTCAAGCACGATGTTAAACCCAATTTCACCTCATCCACCTCACTTCAGAAATGTACTGATAACCCTCCATAGTATGGAAGACTTGAGGGTGTTATTATTTTAAAGTATTTGTTAACTTGTGATACCTATGACATTATGGGGTATCAAATACTGATTAACACCCACATCTGATATACATTATGATTATTTGATAGTTTGTCATGATGTATGTTCATGTATATGAATTAACACAAGCAGGAACCATTGTGGCTAGCAAAGATGGCTATTTGCTTTGCAGAGTTGCATCCCTTTGTTATGCCATCCTCTTTGATCATGGGTTCAAATCCAAAATCACCGTGATTATGACTCCTGGAATGACTGGAATGGTAAACATCTAGAACCTACTTTACTTGAGTCTTCCTCATCTTATAGCCAACATGCCGTGAAATACCGTGGTATTTGCCCTCAACTCACTCACTCACTCTGCTGTGGATATATGTGACTGCTATCACTGGCTAGCGGTTGTTTCTGCACCTTCATCCACATGGCTCTATGTTTCAGCAGTGAAGTCCAGATCAGCTTATCCTGTATTATCCTAAACATACTTTCTTCGTTGTCATGACAAATCACAGCCAGATTGAAGCTGAAGATTTGTTTTAGGAAGACGAACTATTTCCATATATTACTGTTTGTGTTGCCTATTGAAAAAGGGAAATGATTATTTTTTCAGTGAAGAATTTTCTCCTGAGTGCAGAAAGAAACATTACTAATTGTTTTTACCAGAGAACATCGGGATAAATTTTCAAAAAGATGCAAAACATTAACAAACTACCCAGGGAAAACGTTCAACATCAAAGGGAGTTGTAAACATATCTGCCTGCACGTAAATTCAACTGTCCGACTAGCAGGGAGATGATTGGCTAAGTGAGGAGTGTAGATAGACGAGTTATCTGCCCCTATGACACATGTGTACGTAGCACGATTAATCTGACAGTAATCGAGAGGGGATGGTGTTGGTGTGTCCCCAATCGCCAACTCTGTCAGTTTAAAGTGCTCCTGCACAGATCAAATCAATCTCCTTACAGCTCCGTCCCTGGCAGAACAAAAACAATAGCAGAGATCCCTAAGTTCATTTCTTCTATTGTGCTGGCTTGAATTTCAATGCCGATTTCTGTTATCGTTTACTCAAGAGAGACCAAGGCTTTGATTTGAAATTGAACTATGTTTGGAAAATAGATTATTTTACATCACCATAATTCATTCCAAACTCAATCCTGCTAAAAGAAAAGGACAAAAAAAACTGAAGAGAGAATATAATGTATAGTGATGGTGCTGTATTCTGCTGTAGATTTAAAAAATCTGTGTCATATATTTCCATGGAAGCCAGTCCTGACCCAATTATTACAACTGCTATGTTCAGGTATTGCTGTGAATGCCAAAAGCTTCACAAAGAACGTTATGTATATTCCCCAGACACTGTATCCCACAAATACTATGAAGAGCAGCATCACTCATTCACACACTGTTTCATGCCAATGTCTGACTTACAAGAACTGTTGGAACATGGGTGGCCCAGTTGCCTAAGGTGCCACTGTGTAATGAGTGAGTGAGTGAGATGGGTTTTACGCTGCTTTTAGCAATATTCCAGCAATATCACGGTGGGGGACACCAGAAAATGGGTTTCACACATTGTACCCATCTGGAGAATCAAACCACGCCTTAACCACTAGGCTACCCCACTGACCCTTGTGTAGAAACCCATGAGGATCCAGATCAGAATTGATCTTCAGTAACCCATGCTTGTCGTAAGGGGCGAGTAACAGGACCGGGTGGTCAGGCAAGCTGACTTGGTTGCCATATTCATGGTATCCCAATTGCGTAGATCGATGCTTATGCTGTTGATCACTAGATTGTCTGGTCCAGATTCAAATATTTACAGACTGCCGTCATATAGCTGGAATATTGCTGAGTGCTGCGTAAAACTAAACTCAATCACTCACTCCGTTGAATCATGTCTGTTCCGCATGACAAACCTTCGATCCTGTTTGTCATGAGTGTGGTTCTTGGTTTGTCAACATGATACATGGTTGTAAATTCCACCAAAGTGGTAAAAGTCTCAGATCTGCTGCTTTTCAAGCTTCTTTCCCACATTAAGCTGACTCACTGTGATATGACTAAAATAATATATTGAATATAAGAGTTCATCCCAACTGACTGACTGACTCACTACTAGTACTGTGGTGGTACTGCTTTTCTTCACCATATCACATCAATCTAGCATTTAACAGAAAGTAATAAACCCAACTCACTCACTCACTCACAGACTCACCATGATATAACTGAAATATAATTATATTAAATATAGGAGTTGATCCCAACTCACTTACACACTGACTCACCATCAGTACTGTGGTGGTTCTGACATACTTCTCCATAGCCCATCAGTCTTGCATCTAATGGAAGGCGTATCTCTTCCTCATAGTTTGTGCCAGCCACAATATGTCCACTTGAGTTATGTGATATCTTAAAAGAGGTTTCGTATTGATTAGTTTGTTTGATTCCTTATCAAAGGAATAGTAAATGGAATCTAGGTGATAAAGAACATCTATATACCTAAGACTGGGTCACCAATGATTGAATTATTCTTCATCAAAGACTTCCTGGTTTCTGGTAATGGTTTCATTTGGGAGGCCACAGGTGGCACAGTGGCTATGGTACCACACCTCGGTTGCATCTCTGAGCTACCAATATCTGCTGATCATGGATTTGAATTTCAAATTTGACCTTACTATGATAAATTTCAAATTTGACCTTACTGTGATGAATTTCAAATTTGACCTTACTATGATGAATTTCAAATTCGACCTTATGCTATGATGAATTTTAAATTCAACCTTACTATGATGAATTTCAAATTCAACCTTACTTAGTCTGTGTTGTTTAATGTGTTGGTAAATTATTGTTCCAGGAAACTTTGGGAAATGATTCTTCCAGTTTATAAACAATTTTTGGTGGACATTCTGGAAGAAATGAGAATGAAAAAGTTAAGTTGCTCCTATCAGTGAAAAAATGCCTTGAATATATAGTGAATTAATAAATATCCCATTAAAAAACACAAAAAACAAAACCAATACTTGCTTGATCCCCTCAATTCAATAAATGTCATTCACTAAGCTCCGTCACATGGAACATTGCACTGTACTGAAATATCTCCGGCGGATCTCACTGCATGTGAACAAGATCATTAAGTTGTTGGATCAACCACCCCCAACTGCTGTAATATCTATTATGAAAACCATCCAAGCTTTGAACTAATCATGTCCTGTTTTGATGCAAGAGAATGGATTTACGTTTTCGTTGTCGATCGGACACATGATGTCAACCTGCTGAAGTTGGCTTCAGTATGTATTCTTCAATCCTCGGTGCTCTCAGCGTAATCAAGTCTTGTAGATGCTCCTGAAAACAGAACAAATCTCTGTGAGGAGCTGAATCATTGACTGAAAGTAATATACTTAATTGTCAAAGCCCAAAAAACTTTATTAACTGCTGGTTCTTAGGCCGGATGAACACTTTTATCTCATATTTTACCCAATTGATTTTATCTTATCAGGTGGGCAGGGGGAATTTCCACATCATTCTGAAATGCTTCAGTTTAATGGAAGCATGTAATGGGAGATTTTTTGTCATCTGTGGATTTCTGACAACATGCCTGCCAGAGATTGGTTTATAAGGCCATGTCGATAGTGCTATGACATGTGGATTTGCCTGAGATTTTCATCTCTGGAGAGTGTAAAAAAATCTTGTCATGAAATCTATTTGTAATTGATTTTGCACAATTGAGATTCTGATGGTTGGACTCAATAATTGGTGTGTGTTAGTGAGATATGACCAGTTTATGTGATCCATGTTTCTCAGAAATGAAACTATATATTGGAGGTATGAGACACATTCACTCTAGTAATAATCTTGTCACTAAAATTAATTACATGTCTGTTTGTTAGTATGGAATAATATGAATGTGTTCAGCTATACTTTGTGTTTCAAATGTAAGTGGGTCCTCAGCAACAATGATTATCCCACTCTGAAGTGTGCAGGCTACCTCTATGGATGTTACTGGTACAATAAGCTGACATGGAGAGGTCAGCACCTCCGGAGACCATACCAGCTGTGACCAGGGACATCACGATCTGAAGATATGAAGCACTGTCTACAACGCTGAAGATAGACTAACAACTAGTCTCTGAAATGAACATATTTTACTGAAAAAAAGTTCATAGTAAAACAAATAAAAAATATAATGAAAAGGAGCCCTGAGACTTTCTTCATTTTCTGAGGAAATCTAGACTTGCCACATTTTCTAGACTTGGGTGGGCTTTCTTGGATATATTTACTTCAGGGTCTGTATGACAGACTACGCTGAAGACAACTGCTGCAAGATCCCTGTAGAAATTCCTCTGCAGAATTTGTCTAGAATATGTCAAGCTTGTCTCCACTGTGGGAGCTTCATCAGCAAATAGCTAAGCCCTCAATATCCCAAACATGTCACCCTGCAGAGAAGTCAGGGCAAATTAGGACCCCCTCCGTCCCCCAGTTTATCCTATAATGGAGATCCTGAGGGCAGATGAAGATTAGATCATAATGACTAATTAGTACCAGGATTTCAGTTTTGTTCTGTTTATTACTGGTTTCTTTAGTCAATGCTCATTTCCACAAAGGTCAATTTGGGATGGACTAGAGTCTAGAACACTCATTCACTCACTCATAAACAGTGCAGAGCACTATGATAGAGCTGCTGCATAAGTAGGGGTAGACTAACAACTAGTCTCTGAAATGAACATATTTTACTGAAAAAAACGTTCATAGTAAAAAAATATATATATAATAAAAAGGAGCCCTCAGACTTTCTTCATTTTCAGAAGCTGAGGAAATCTAGACTTGCCACATTTTCTAGACTTGCATGGGCTTTCTTGGATATATTTGCTTCAGGGTCTGTACGAGAGACTAAAGTAGTGGCAGTTGGGTAGTTTAGTGGTTAAGGCTTCGCTCACCATGCCAAAGACCTAGGTTCAATTCTTCATGTAGGTACAATGTGTGAAACCAAGTTATGATGTTTCCTGCCATGATATTGCTGAAATAAAAGGGGCATAAAACTTTATTCATTCACTCACTCACTGGTATACAAGCACAACCTCCAATTACCAGCCCCCCTAATCAGTCTTAATCCTCCAGATTCTGTGTGTCCTATGTTTGGGATACTGTGTTTAGGGTGCCAGTTATTATGGGATTATGAAAGGTTTCCGTGTGAATACACAGGCCTGAAAATAGACAGCAACACATGTTTAATTACTGTCAGGAGATTCAGCTTTGATCTAATTACATACACAGTAACAAAGCTGGAGACTAACAAGATTACCAGGTGCGTGAAAGGTAGATCATAGTTTCGTTTAGTAATTTCCTCGTAAATCCCGAGAATCTGTCAAAGGAGCGTTGAGGTTTAAAAGGTATTAATTACAGATGGTTAGGTACACATGCTGCCAGCAGTTCCTGCTGTGGTTAAGCATGCTTGAAAAAATGTCTTAAAATTTCTTTGTTGATCTGCGATAAAGTCATCAAACTATATGATTCCCTGAGACAAGAGTTGATACAGCCGATCATGTTGATGACAGATTCATCCTTCCAGGGAGGCCACTTAATGGGTCGTCATGGGGCTCAGTTGTCTTTACTTCATACTCACGCTTGTGACCACCATTATGGTGAAGTGGATGAAGCATCTGCTCACAGACTGAAAGGTTGGAGGGGCAGTGGGGTAGTCTAGTGGTTAAAGCATTCACTTGTCATGCCGAAGACCTGGGTTCAATTCTCCACATGGGTATTATGCATAAAGCCCATAGTGGTGTCCCACACCATGATATTGCTGGATTATTGCTAAAAGCGGTGTAACACCATACTCACTCACTGAAGGGTTGGTGGTTCGACCCCCGGTTGCATCACACCAAAAGATGCAATAGAATGGTAATTGTTTTTACACTGCCTGGTATTAAGGGATAAACCAGGCATTGACTGAATCGGATTCAGAATTCTGGGTTGATTTGATATCCATGTTGAACTGTAGCATGGTATCTCCGTGGCTGGCACTATAACACTATGTTATTTCTATCAACACATGCACATGTATGCGAGTTGGTGTTTAAGTGATGAACTTGAACCCCATTTCCCCTCGCAACATTCACGTGCGCGATGGACAATTAGTGACTCGCTTCACTCTGCATATGTAAGTCCCTTATCTGTACAGGATCCAGTGATAGTGGATGATACTGAATGCTCTTATCACAAGTATTCTGCCCAGGGCCAAGTATTGGGTAGTATTATCAAGATGATACTGTAAATACATGTATTAGAGGTATTATGCACTGTAATAATTACTATTACTCTCTTGATGCCATTACAGTGCGTGAGGACCCGTGAAGATCTAAGTTAGAATATTGATCTTCAGTAACAGGCGACTAACGGGATCGGGTGGTCAGGCTCACTGGTTTGGTTGACACATGTCATCGGTTCCCAATTGCGCAGATCGATGTTCATGCTGTTGATCACTGGATTGTCTGGTCCAGACTGGATTATTTACAGACCGCCGCCATATAGCTGGAATATTGCTGAGTGCAGCGTAAAACTAAACTCACTCACTCACTACAGTGTGTGAGATTCCTGGAATATGGTTAGCCTCCTGGCAAAGGTAACCAGCTCTCCTTCCTATAAGTCAAGACGCAGTGACTCGACTGAGACCCTGTGGCAAGCCCTTACTACAACACTGTGTATGATATCTGGTGTCTGGGCAAGCTGGTGGGGGGCAAGCGATGCTGACTAGTCTCTCCTTACTGGTTAGGATATCTGTGTGATGGGTTAGCCCCAGGGTGCACAGCTAAAGTAAGCAGCTCATCAACTAATGATGGCTACACTTGTAACTTCACTGGCAGTCTTCACAGGTCGCCACATTTCATAGATAACAATTCTCCACTGAGATCTTCAAACGCGTCTCAAATCTTGTGAGAGGTATGTTTTTAGAACCTCACTTAGCTTCCAGTCCTCTTTAGGGAAGGAAAGCCCTTAAGTCAAACTTATGCCACTCAAAAGAAGTTATGATCACCTGAGACTTTCATATTATTATATACCATTAAAAAAAGGGGATATTGGATTTACAAGATTGATAAAATGCAAATGATGAAGCCAAGGAGGAAACAGATGAAGAGAAAATATGGGAAAATGTGACAATTTATTCCAATCCTTTGGAAATATTTCATCTGTATGGATATATATAACTTTTTCTCATATACATTGGCATTGGCTAGTGGTATGCCCAAAAAAATGGAATGCCCTACTTTTCTTGAATGGTATATAGTTAATCTTTCATGCCATAACAGATGAAAGTTAATAGTCCTTAACTTCTATTGGGTAGTGAGTTAAACCAGAAACCCCTAGGGGGCATATGATACAGGGTTGTTCCTTCAAGTGGGACAGTAGTCGCTCGACACACAAATGGCCTGGGTTTGATTCCGATTAGGTCCAGTGTATGCTGTTTGTGTCTGGTGTCACTGATGCAACTGGAACATACAAATAGAAATCAACACAGAAACAGTTGTATCTTCCCAAACCTCAACATCAACTCATGCTGTGCTCACTGTAAGGAACTGGGCCTGGTTCCTCATGATTGATGTACAAACATTCACAGAAAATTCCTTGACTTCTTCAGTTTTATGTCTGAAAATAAAGAGGTTCTCTTAAATCTTTTCAGATTATGAATGAAAGGCAATAAAACCAAGTAATCAATGATATTTCTTTTCACAATTTTAATGGAAATCTAACGCAGGCTCCAAATCTGGTCATGTACATGACTTCGGTTTGATTCCAAAATTATGAATAATATTAAGTCAGTTCTTGGCATCTTCACCCTTATTTGTCAGCATACTTACCAACAGTTTCTCTACACAACACCAAGTGATGTGCCTCCTCTCTCAGACTGTTGTGGGTACCAACTTGTCATGACCAAACCTGTGGAGGGTTGCTCACACCATTGACCACTGATTTGTCTGGTCCATCTTAATTATCGGATAGGTTGCCATGGTCATGAAAGTGAGAACTGTGTATTTAATTGAAATCTAAATGAAATGTAATTGAAACACCTGCCAAGTGAAGAACATTGCTCTCCAAATTTATCAGACACTCACTGTCACAACCGTTTTGGTAATTAGCTGTAATAATATGTTACAGCCATCTTGATAATCATCATCATATATCTTATTTCCGCGTGGACTTATATGATTTATTTTAAACTTTAACCATGTGGAGAATTATTTTATTATATATTTTTACTGAAAATAGTTTCTAGTTTTCTGCAGATATGCTGAAGGTCAATATGAGCCATAATGAAATTTATTCTGATCAAAGCTTCAATATTTGACTTTGTTATTCATTCTAGTAACACATTCCAAGAAGAGTTTTTGTACTCCTTTCAAGTTTGTTATATTGAAGCTGAAATTTGTAAAATTTTGTGTTGAATGAATTTCTATTGATCTTTGAAGTCATGCAAGTTATTGCTGTTTAAGTGTAATACTGTATAGTATTTTTGCATCATTTATTTGGTTAAAAATCATCACTGTGCCATTGATGGATTTCTTAACCCAGCTCTCTGTTCAGTTTGGGGGCTTGTGTAACTGGTGCGTTAGTTAATCACGAACGGTAGTGAGTCCTTGTGTTTGAACCAGGCTCTGGTTACTGGTCCTGTTTCAGCATCAAGGTCATAAATCCATGGCTAAAGGATACACATCCCTTCTAATGGTGATATTTTAATAACTCATCAAAACATACAAATTAATGTGTTAATAAACCTCACGTGGAAGCAGTAAACACTGTTTTATGGCAACAGTTTGATGTGAAAATAAATAACTTGTTGGGTAATAGTAAACATGTGTGTTTGATGAAGCTTGACACTTGATGTGTTTGAGTGATGCCTTTATTTCACTCAGCTGATTGACATTATTTCTAAAGTTAGATGTGTTTCCATCACCAGTCTTTGAACCATATCACCTTCCCAGCACTTGCTATTATGCTACAGCTCGAAATGAAGCATGTCTATATTTCAGTCTAAGTAAACTTAGGCTCAGTATTATTCCTTACACAGCTATACTGAATTGTGAAAGTTAATATACGCACATACTGTTTGAACTTGTACCTTGAAAACGTTTGTATTCGAACGATTCCAATTGCTATTTTCTGCATGATCGCTTCCGAGTGATAAATATGGAGGATGCCATTATTCACAACAGTGAGTAAACATTCCCTCACGACGTTTCGAGGCCATTCCAGGTCCCTTCATCAGGTGAACTGACAGTTAGGACTATGACGTCATCACTATGATGTCATAACTGAGTTATGATGTCACAATGCAAGTGACATCACAGTACAAAGGGGAGAGTACAGTATAAGTGAGGTTGAAGTGTTAATTACATAATGTACTCTCCCTAGTGTACTGTGATGTCACTTGCATTGTGACGTCATAACTCAGTTATGATGTCATAGTGACGACATCATAGTCCTAACTGTCGGTTCACCTGATGAAGGGACCTGGAATGGTCTCGAACCGTCGTGAGGGAAATTAAAAAGAAGTTTAATCCATAAAAATATCTTGGACATCAATGTACAACTTCTAAATGCCACTGAAAGACAGTGAGTAAACAGTCGCTGAAAATACTGTTTTTGTCAATATTTCAGTATGTCATGTTGTGGAAATACAAGCTAATAGTAACCATGTCATCAGAAACCCCTCAGCATATATACTGCAGGTCAAATATCTGTGTGTTTTATGCAGATTTTCGTTTGCTGAGAGATCAGTGTCCGACCAGGGAAGAGAAAATCCAAAAAAAATTTGTACATCCCGCCAAATCTCAAATAGTAGCCGTTGTCTAATTGGTTAAATCCAATCGGCCATCTCTCGTTTAATTGGATGGTCAAAGGTTAGCCTACACAAGCTTGTACTAGGGTTTGTTAGATTCAGTATAGCAGTATAACAAATAATGCTGAGCCTAAGCTTACTTAGACCGGTCTATATTTGCCACAGGTTCTGAATCTGCCATTACACTGGGGCTCCTTTTTGATTTCAGTAGACTTGTTTCTATCAAAGTTGTATATTTTCAGATAAGTATTAGTTATTCCATTCCATGCAAGACTGAATCAAGACAACAGTATCTATATTCTTTCATAAAAAGCAAGAGAAAAAATACTGGATCATGAAAACAAAATCACTGCTTTGCCTTTTTGCTTTATAAACACACTGTTTCTATAAGGCAGGAAAACATTTGGTCATTTCGAAGCATAGCCATTTCCAGCCTGTTGGTTGAAGTTTTGGCTAAAATATTCCACTTTCACTATCACCATTGATGAATGAAACTAAATCAGATTAACTTCATAGAACATTTGAAGGTTTGAAATTTGGGAGTAAACACTTTTTCATGTACCCCTATGACTTGCCAGCACAGATGATCTCCTTTTTCAAAAACCTACAGATTGTATCTCTTCAGCTATGGCACAAAGTTGAAGCAGTTTCTTTGGTGAAAAGTAATTATAAATAATTATGTCACTTGGTTTGTAGACCAAACAAAAACATCAGAAGGCCTAACCTTGTTCAGTTACCCATTAAGTACAATGTGGGAATCTTGATGGCCAGCTGGAATATTGTTGAAAGCAGTATAAAGGTTCTATCACTCCTTATCAAAGGATTTCCCACAATCACAAACATACTTATCCTTGTTGCAATGAATCTGATCAAGTGTGTGGACTGACATCATGGAGTGTGATCTTCAGCTTCATCATGGTTGAGGATGTCCTGACAGTTGTTGAGAGTTAGTTCCTTCTGCCGGCACCGAATCAACATACTCATCCCACAAACATGATCACAACCAGCGGTAAACATGCTTTAGGTACGTCTGAAGCCAGTTGCAGCAACGCTTCATGTTTGATGTCAGGGCAAGGCCAAGGCTATCAGATTCTGGCTAATGTCAAAAGGTTTCTGAAAAAAAAGGTCATGATACTATGATGTAGTGTGTGTTGTGGCTTTGGTATGAGGGTAGGTAGGTCTTGTAGGCACCATATGGGCCAACAGGGAGGTCTTAGAATAGTTACACCTTGGGCTGAAGAGACGGACCAAATTCTTATCAATGCACTGACCCTGAGGTCTTCTTACAACCTCACAGATGAGGTCTGAATAATTTCACCTTCCATTTTAGAGTGTCATCCTGAATCACACTGATTCATAAGAGTCAGATATAACCAGTGTATGTGCACACCTGCCTGTTAAACTCCCAGAAGCAATGGGGTTAAATATCTTGTCTTATGTCATGTTCCTTCAGCTTCATATGCTGTAGGTTTTGTTGATATGGCTGATGTCATCCAAGAACATTTATTGAACAGCTTTGACCAGTATTTCATGTATATGCTACCTGTGACTTCAGTGTAGGCTTGCTCCTAGTCTCTACTGAAGGCTAAGCCCATGGATGTATTGTAATTCTATCCTTTAAAGAGGCAAATCTAGATAAGCGGATAGTGGGTCCAGTCTGTTATTTATATTTTTTTAGAAATGTTCATTTAAACTATTAATTATTACCTTAGAGACTTGTGCAGGTCTGAGTTCAGTGCAATGAGAGGTGAAAGGAGATATGTTGCAGATGGCTGCCACATTGGTGAAACCAACCATCATGCATCAGATGATTCTCAGGACCAAACCCATACTCGTCACCAAAATGGTCAATGTCTTAGAACTGACTACAGTTGGGGTTTCCTCCGATGCAAGATGTAAAGGTTCAAAATGGTGTTAATTTAAACTCATTCTATCAGACTCCCAAGAGTTGTTGGTACCAAACAATGAAAAGTATTAGAATGAACCTGGGATTTGGACCAATGATCAACAGATTATGGCTGATTGCATGGCAAGTGGAACCCAACACTAGCACCAGTTCTGTGATAATCATTCATTAATGATTCAACAGGTTAATTGCATCGAATCCTCTATGGAATGTTTATCATTGCAGGCTGTTATTTTTAAGCCCTCCCTTCCCATCATTTACTATACCTCATGAGGCAGAATCCTCTTTACATTTCTTGGTTTGCATGTTTTTGTGTGAAAAATCTATGGTCGGTTGGAAGGATTAAACAGGCGAAAAAATACACACAAAAAAACTTTCTGATATACATTTGTGTGTTAAAAAACTATCTGGAGATCTTGGCATGTGAGCAGTGCTGGAAGACCTTGTCTCGTCACTGTTGTCATTCAACCTCCAATTTATTTCAAGTGAACATGTCAGCTGGATTGTGCACAAAAAGAAATGGTGCTAATATTTTTAATTCCACTTTTTAAATTGTTTTTGGTGTTATATTTTGGGCCTTTTTAAGCCCAGTTTGAAAAACACTTTTTTTGGTACACCAACAGACATATATATTTCTTGATAATCCAAAATTGGCTTCCCAGGAGATATTCCTGGAGTGAGATCAATAGAATGAAATTCCATTCCAATGCTTTGCAGATCTTTGTTATGTGATCAGTTGCCATGACATCACAATCATATCTTATCTCTACCACTGAATATTAGCTTTACGTTTCAGTAATCAGCAGTTATCTACTTTTAATATCCAAGTAAAATAGTTTATGGCAAACAAAAAATCTACTTTGGATTTTTCATTGTGCCTACAATTCTCTTCATTATTCTGTAATGGTTTGATATAAATGATAAAATTAGTATACTGTAAACATACTTATTTTCAGTATGGTTAAAAGTGACCACATTCTCTGTGTCTGGGACACTGACTCTGCACAGATTGTCAATATTGACAGGAGTGTTTACATCAAAGACAACAGGAAGAACCTTCTCCGTAATTCATGCTATCAGAAGTTTTTAGCTTGTAAAATATTTCTGTTTCATGAGCATTAAGAATCTTCTCCCATTGTTCTGAGAATCATTAAGCTAATTAATGGACAGTTTCAGACCACTGCAGTGAGGGGATTCCATTAGCAGTCTCCATAAACATTACTGATAAGAGTTGTGCAGCAGCTGTTATATATACTACTCAAAACAAGAACATGTTCAGTTGAAAGGCTGTGTGTTACAATACCACTCAGCTAGGACAGATAAACTAACATCATATGAAATGTTTAGGTGTTTTTAGTGAGTGAGTTTGGTTTTACGTCACTTTTTGCAATATTACAGTAATATCATTTGGCTTCACACATTGTACCCAAGTGAGGAATCGAACCCGGACCTTCGGCGTGACACCTGAGCTACCCCACCGCCCCTTAGGTGTTATTATACTTGTTTAGAGAAGTATATTTGATCAAGCTGAGTACCTGATTGCAAGATAAATTATTTATTGTATATATAGTTTCTGAACTGTATTTTATTTGTAAGGGGTCTTGATTATACAAATAGGTACAAAATGCAACTTGGATATCGCATTCAAAGTAACAGGGCTCGAAATTCAAAGTAAACTGGCTTGAAATCAGCTGTTTACCAGATTAGCAACAGATTGATTACATCATTAATTTCATGGTAATGAAATTGAAACATGAAAACAAAAGTGAAATAAGAGAACCATTAGGCCATAATATATTAGTTGTTTTCCTCCCCGTGACCTCGCTATGTTCATTACCCATGAAGATCCCGGTTTTCAGTAACCCATTCTTGTCATACGAGTCGACTAACAGTATCGGGTGTCAGGCTCGGTGACTTGGTTGACACATGTCATCGGTTCCCAATTGCGTAGATCAGTGCTTGTGCTGTTGATGTATCGGGTGTCAGGCTCGCTGACTTGGTTGACACACGTCATCATATCCCAATTGCGTAGATCAGTGCTTGTGCTGTTGATCACTGGATTGTCTGGTCCAGACTCAGATACTTATATGGTCCAGGCTTGATTATTTACAGACCACAGCCATATAGCTGGAATACTGCTGAGCGTGGCATTAAACAACAATTCTAGCACGACAATGTGTGATACTCGATTCTGATTGGCTGAGAGCTCATCAAAACCGTACTTAAATGACAGTTTCAGGACCGCTAATTAAAGTGACCAATTCACCGCGTATGAATACAACGAACTCGTTGACTCTATTGTTTGTAAACAAACATGTCGGACATCGGCAATTTCTATCTCAGCAGCATCTTTGGTGTTTTTGAAGTAAAAAGCGAATGGTTTGAAGAAGAATTTTTTTACCCTAATCCCAGTGAAGAAACTACGAAGCTGGAAAATCCGTCAGCAGCGTAAAAGCGGCAGTATATTCAAAGCGGGTCCAGATCTACGTGTGTAGACGTCGAAAACACACGTCGGCCCACACATCCTAACCTGCTTCCGTCCCGGCCGTAATGCCCAGTCTTCCACTTCCACTGTCCATGTATCCCACATAAAACGTGGCATGTCAGGTCTTTTCCAAATTGGGAATAGTAGGGTGGTTATCAACAATTATTTTCGTGAATAAAGTTAGCGGCGACTAAACTTAGCGAGTTCACGGCTTGCATTTGGGCGAGTCGATTGTCATACAGGAGGGGAGATCAATAATTCGCTTGAGAAAAATCAAATAATTGTACTTGCGCACAGTATTAACTGTATATTTTTTTTTTTAGGTATGCTACTTGTTACAAATACAAGCATACTGTTTCCTGAAATATAGCATTTATGTTGTTGAAAATGTCTTATTTTGTTCATTACACAACCTGTCCCTCAACCGACGATTCCAAGCGATTTCCAGGAAAAGGCCCCTTTGCCTTTGTGTTCTTGCAGCGCCAAACAGTTCGGTTTTAAAACGCTTATCAGTCGTGCTAGAATGAAGATAAAGCTACTCTGTTTTCAATTTTGCGGTCCTTTATCGTTGATTTAAGACCGCTAAATGTTTAATTTAAAACCTCATGCTAACGCGTTCGGTTTTTAAATTACATTTAGCGGTCTTAAATCAACGATAAAGGACCGCAAAATTGAAAACAGAGTAGCTTTATCTTCTAAACAAACCAACCACTGTCTTCATGTGCTGCCTCTTTTACCTACAGGTGAAGACATAGACAAGGGGAGTTTTCAGTGGTACTTGATAAAATTCACCCAAAATGTTGTCCTGTCAAACATTCATGCTTTGTCTGGCTGTAGTTATTTACCCAGATACATGAAATAGTATAATTACAAAACAAAAAATGTCAATACCACCAAATCCACAGTCTTAAAAATATATTTAATGTGGCATGAAATCCATAAATTGCACTTACAAAGTTCAAATAAGATTTGTGAAATCACTCTTCAAATTGTGTTCAGTCATAAATGTCAGTCAAATGGTGTTAAATATGTTTTTGAGGTAGACATAAAACAGATATTGTGGTTACATTCTGCTGCCTGCTACGTGTGATTTCTTGATAGAAGTACATCCCAGGCGTTCTGACACCTAACCTCCCTCAACCCATGTCCTGATCAAATCAGTTTTTGATACTGAGTGTGCATAATGGCATTTGTTGGAATGGGTAACATGATATATCCCACACAATACATTTATATTGTCAAGGGAGGCTACTCTATAGATGAGTCACTTTAATGTGATTTACATTTCCGAGAAATCTAAATGAAATGGGCAGGTTTTTATACTTTAACATCATATATCAAATTTCCAACATGTTTCACAATAACATGATTGAATTTCTCCCTCAAAAATCCGTTTTGTGTTGCAAATACCTTATTTATGTTATCAGCATATGAAGTTATAGATGTTTCCATGGGAAAATGTATGGTAATTGGGGACACTACCTCACCTGATATAAACCAGACCTACTTTGATGTTCAGCTTCGCACATTCTGCGTCCAGATAGGAGAGATTGATGAATCTCAACAGTCGCAAACATTCATATTATGCATGATTGTCGCACATTGCCATGCCGAGAGATAATCTTTTCTTAATCTCCCCGGCTATTCAGAAAACAAATCAGGTGGTTCGAATTAGTTTCAAATCAATCATTTTTATCCCTTGTTTTACATGAACTCATTTTCTTCATGGATCAACCTACTGTGATCATGTGTTTTTTGTTAGTTGACCTAAACACTGCATTCAGCAATTACATCATGATTTACACAAGATATGGGTTTCTGTGTTCTTATGTACAGATTTGAACCCAGACTTTCAGTGTGATGAACAAATGCTTTCACTACTGGGCCACTACACCTGGTTGTAATGTCCCTTATAAAGGTATTCCTAACAGCAGTTGTCAGGAAGGCAGTATTTCCAAATTACCAAGGTTTTATAGTGTACAGTTTACTTCTTGACAAATCCTATTGTCAGTAAGTACTATCAGGACATAGAAACATCATACAAATTATACCACAAAAATTTATTTTCAAGAAGAGTATTTTAATACATTTGATTTATTCTCTTATCAAATTTGCAGCTCATGTTAACGTCTTTACAAGAGCATGATTAGTTTATCTGAGTGCAATCATTATCAATTTTTAATTCCTAGAAAACCCTGGATTCCCCACTGCATGCACAATTCACTTACTGTAATGCCACAGTAGTACAAGTTAGAGTGCAGGAATAAATTGTGGCTCTACAACAATTAGCAGGCAAAGTCTTCTCTGCTTGTTATGAACAGCTTCTGACAGATACTGGTGACAACATGGCCATGTTGAGAGGTAGCTGGTTTGTTCCTGTGCCGTTTGCCCCAGATCACATGACGCACCTGATACACTCTGGAACATCTGCCTTGTGGGACTAATCATGCTTGCACTGTGAAACAATAGCAATTACACGGACTCATCCAGAAATAAATCTTTCACGTTTCAGATTTTTTTGCATCAAAATTGCATGACCAGTTTGAGTAGGAGTTTGTGATGGATACCAGCAAATAGTTTCCTTCTGGACTCATCTGATATGAAGTACAATGTGTTGAAGGCATCAGTCATTGTGACATGATAAGTTGTCCTTGTGATTAAATCTGAAATGTAGCGGATTGGTTCATCATAAGTGTACTTGTGTGAACTCTGTACAGCATCTTGAACAGAACAGACTGACATGGACTGAACGGGGTAGTGGTTCACATGGGGAGAAATGGACAGCCTACTTAATTATACAGGGTAGTGGTTCACATGGGGAGAGATGGACAGCCTACTTAATTATACAGGGTAGTGGTTCACATGGGGAGAGATGGACAGCCTGCTTAATTATACAGGGTAGTGGTTCACATGGGGAAGGTGGACAGCCTACTTAATTATACAGGGTAGTGGTTCACATGGGGAGAGATGGACAGCCTACTTAATTATACAGGGTAGTGGTTCACATAGGGAGAGATGGACAGCCTACTTAATTATACAGGGTAGTGGTTCACGTGGGGAGAGATGGACAGCCTACTTAATTATACAGGGTAGTTGTTCACATGGGGAGAGATTGGCAGCCTACTTAATTATACAGGGTAGTGGTTCACATGGGGAGAGATGGACAGCCTACTTAATTATACAGGGTAGTGGTTCACATGGGGAGAGCAGGACAGCCTGCTTAATTATACAGGGTAGTGGTTCACATGGGGACAGATGGACAGCCTGCTTATTTATACAGGGTAGTGGTTCACATGGGGAGAGATGGACAGCCTGCTTAATTATACAGGGTAGTGGTTCACATAGGGAGAGATGGACAGCCTACTTAATTATACAGGGTAGTGGTTCACATGGGGAGAGATGGACAGCCTGCTTAGTTATACAGGGTAGTGGTTCACATGGGGAGAGATGGACAGCCTACTTAATTATACAGGGTAGTGGTTCACATGGGGAGAGATGGACAGCCTACTTAATTATACAGGGTAGTGGTTCACATGGGGAGAGATGGACAGCCTACTTAATTATACAGGGTAGTGGTTCACATGGGGAGAGATGGACAGCCTACTTAATTATACAGGGTAGTGGTTCACATGGGGAGAGATGGACAGCCTACTTAATTATACAGGGTAGTGGTTCACATGGGGAAGGTGGACAGCCTACTTAATTATACAGGGTAGTGGTTCACATGGGGAGAGATTGGCAGCCTACTTAATTGTACAGGGTAGTGGTTCACATGGGGAGAGATGAACAGCCTACTTAATTATATAGGGTAGTGGTTCACATGGGGAGACTGACAGCTTACTTAAGATGGACAATTTACTTAATCATACAGGGTAGAAATTGACAGCCTACTTAATTATACAGGGTAGTGGTTCACATGGGGTGGGGGAGATTGAAAGCTTACTTAATTCTACAGGGTAGTGGTTCACATGGGGATTGACAGCTTACTCAATGAGGCAGAAGCCCTAGCATGATGGAGATTAGGAATGTTTGCCACTTTTACTGGGTGAAACTTGTTAGCTCAGGTATGGCACCATCCTGGTGCAACTGGGAATTGAACCCAAGATGATAGGTTTCCGGCACACCTCCGGACAAAACTCTGCACCTCAGAGAATTCCAGTACCAGATGTCTGTGCCACCTACCCAATGGGGAGATATTCTGGCACCCTACATTGGGATGTTTGCGAAAGATCACTGAAAAATGCCCCTGCAATTAATCATTTGAGCTTACTGAGGAAATTAAATTCATATCCCTTCCCAAAAATGAATGAGGTATTACACTGATGATACTGGGACTTATCTGAACAAAGCAATGATTGCACTGATTGTTGTAATTCCCATAACAAACAAAGACTTTCAAAATGCACATATTTATTTTTGGAGTTTAATCATCATATTCTCAGTCAAGTTCCAATCAGTGTGTGAAAAAAGCATCAAATGTCTTGAAAATTCAAAGGCAGTTAATTGTTCCAATCGATTCCTCTTAGATACCAATCATTGCACGTCCCAGAAAAAACAACAGTTAACATTCTACGATACATTTAAGCTGACCTCTGAGTAGATAAAGAATTTTTGTAGTTCCTGCATAGGTTAATAGCTGCTGAAGTGGATTCCACTGAGTGATCCTTGCAGAGGAGGTCCTCCAGAATCTCTATGGCCCCTTGTTCCTATTTCAGATCTGTGTAAAGCACCCCGCTTAACCCATTAATGTGATCGTTCAGTGGAAAGTGGAACAAAAAACTGCTTAAGTGTTATTGATGAATTCCACACAGATAGGTAGTTGAGTGGTGAGGTGGTGTTAGTCTGTTTCAATCGACAGTCAATGACTGCTCTAGATAAACTGTAGCAAGACATAAACTGTTCAACATCTCAAGCCTTGGGCATTTTTTTCTCATCTTTCTGCTTGGTAGGAGAGCAACAAAACCATCAGACAGACTTTTTTTTGCCCTTGTTGTCTAGTAACAAGTTGTAAATTGTGCGATATATTGTGGTTGTTAGGTACAAGCTTAGCAAGAGGTGTTTTTGTCCGTTGAGTTTTGGTTCAAGTATTCCATTAAACAAGGAATAAGACTGGAGTCGCATTACCTTATTGTGGTATGATACTTACTGACGGAATGGGAATAGGAGTGGGTTGACCTTGGGTTCGTTAACAATAGCTTGTTCGAGAAGCCAGTACAAAAAAAATCCTTGGGTTTTAGACACGAAAAAATTAACATCCACTGGATGTCCTGACAAGGAAGGGTTGAGGTAAAAGAAAGTATTTGTCGCGAATGATTGACAGAAAACTATTCTCCTTCAACTACCTTGAACACAAGAACACCCTAATCCCCAAACCCATGCCCAACTCCACACAGTTATAAATGGTATATGTATTATATGTCTGGGAGCTCAGTCAGGCAGGATATTATGCTTTTACATTAAATTCCCTAGCTACTATATAATTTGTCTGAATTTCCCACAATGCCTGCCTTGCTCGTCTGAATGCTTCCTTGACTGCATTTGTAAATTGTTTTCACTTTGTGTCATATTTCTGATCACGTCACTTCACAGATTTGAACGAAACATGACAACATGGATTTTAATTTGTTTATGAGATTGAATCTGTCTGTGTCATTTCCTAACCCTACTCTGAAACCATTAAATATTTCCATATGAAGTGTAACGTACAAATCAGACATAGAGTTAAGGCCCCTTATTCATACTGCTCTTCAAGAAACACTAAGAATTCTCTAGAGACGAAATTCTAATGTGGCCAATATGGTGATTATGCTGGTGTGTTGTTGATTAAGGTTTTATGTTTCTGCAACTGACTGACACTGTCACAATGTCTGCTCCAAGACAAAGAACCATGAAATCTGTCTGAAAGAATGAAATAATCAAAAGCTAAGTTGGAAAATCAAAATATTGTTCTCTTTGTACTCCACTGGACATTACCATAGTAACTATTCTTGGGTTGTCCAAGTGCAGGGTAAAAAGATGAAAAGATACAATGTAAAAACTTGAAAGGCAAAGAAATGTCCTCAGTGGTCTCCCATAGAAACTAGTTCATGGCTGTGTGTGCATAAAAGAACTGCTCTACTCCACATGAGAACAATAACTGTGCAGAACAGCAACATTGTCATGAACACACTGTCTTTGATATTTTCACTCTCACTGACAATACATGAGTACTTGTGAGTGACTGGATATCCATCATATTGGCCACCATTGGGACCGGAGGTTATCCAGCTGAAGTGAAGTGTAATGTATCACAACCTCACGTGCTCAAAGAAATGAAAACGTTAGAAACACTTGAAAGACCTTATAGCCTGTTACTTGTTGTGACGGTGTTGCCCACAAGTGGGTCTCACTGTTAACCCTTCGGGAACCAGGTTTAATTAACAGCAGTTGCTATTTGAAATTCCCTCAGAACTTACATGGTCGGACTTCATTGTATCTGTGTGGTATACATGTTTCAGGAGAAATAGATGTTTAGTTGATGTGATTGGCTAAATTGTTGAGGTTGCTAACTCAAGACGACATGTATACGACATTTTGACATGATAGATTGCGGGCAGTGAGAAAGGTTGGGTCACTTTCCATTTTTTTGTCAAGCATGTGGAGAAACAATAAAGAGAGAGTGATATAACACTGAAGACCACCCTCAAGTAATGAAGATCATGAATCAATGATAGACCATTACATTAAGCAATACGTAATGACTATTCCATGTGCTTGTGGGGGCTGGATTTTTTTTTGTAAATAAGATGTTTTTGAAAACAGTATAAAAACACTGCACAAAGCTGATAAGTTGATGTCCTGGTTGTCTTGGACCGCCTCTGTGGTGTAGTGGTTAGAGCGTTCAGCCGGAGAACGGAAGGTCGGGGGTTTGATCCCCGACCACGTCATACCAAAAGACGTTAAAATATGGTACTTGTTGGTCCCTGCCTGGCGCTCGGCATTAATGGGTACAACAAGGACTGGTCGGCTCGGAATCAGTATAATGTGTCTGAGTGGGGTATTCATGCTTCACTGCGGCGTGGTATCTCAGTGGGCTAGCACTATAAAACCAGCTTAAGTCTGGGCTAGTACAAGTAGCCGCACATACACATACACAGGCATGAATGTCGTCATATCAGCGAAATATTCTCAAGCACGACGTTAAACCCAATTTCACCTCACCTCACCTCACCTGGCTGTCTTGAATAAAATATTTTGCAAGAATAAACAATTGTTCATCTTAGGCATTCAGAACCTTTTTGGCATGTCTTGAAGCAAGCTGTGACCAACAGAGAATTCTGTTTCTAACAATCCCAGCACTGGCGTATGCATGCAGTGGACATTTGATGGTGTCCGGGTCAAGGTCACTCAGTTTCAAATTTGCCTTAAATATGCATGTTCACGACTAAACAGAATTTGATGGTACCTGGTGCACATGATCACTGATCATCAACTTTAAGGTGGCTTTTGTTTGTAGAGTTCATGGTAGAGGTCAAGGTCATTGCAGGTCAAGGTCATTAAGTCAGAAGTGCTCAAACTTTGTAATTGGGATGCTACCAATGTAAGCTTATGACTGCAGAATTGTATTGATTTGCTCTTATTGAGGGAAACTGTCACCATGTAGTGTCAGGTTTGGTGTCATTCTGAAAAAAATTATTGAATATAGGGGTATGATGACTTGTAAACAAGCTTAACAGCCATTAGTTGTCTCACACTACACGTAAAGGTTACTGGAGAACATACTGCATGGCCGTTGTTCTGTAAGAGAACATTATATCGATTTTGACACTATGTTTCACAATACAAACATGGAGACAATGAGGGATTTTTTTCAATGTGCTTTGTCACAAAGACAACACTATGAAAAGTTAAAAACAATTATGCCTTACTAAAGTGAAGTCAAGAAGACTAAAGAACCTAGCAACATTGATGGAGTAAGACCAGTAACAGGTAGACACAACAGCATCAACAGCAGAAGCCATGATGGAAGACCAGAACAGAAGAAACAAAGCAAGACATGTTCAGGCAAAAACATAGAATAGAAGTTGTCCCAGTTTCTAATTTGAATTTAAAGATAATATGTAAAATCCAGATACATTTTTATCCTTTTTCATGCTCTCCCAACTTGATCATGCACTTTGAAAACAGAATATTTGTCACCCTTTTGAATGATTTTTCAGGGTTATTTTATCACATGTAAATTGGAGAAAATATCTACATACTGAATAAAATAGACATTGCTCCATTCTACTACATGCATTGCACAGAAAGTAGACTAGCTTAGAAGATTGCATAAGAGTAAGGTCTCTCTTGAGTATATAAAAAAAGATCATTGTCAGAAGATGATGAAATACTGCTTAACATGAAATACAAAGATTGATCATCATAAATGTTGAAAGTCAACAAGTGACCAAATGCAAACTTATTTTGTAGTTTTATCTTGGAATTTTACAATGCATTGTTAATAATTCCTTTAAGATGGTAGTCAATCAAAACTCTTTGATAAAACATGAATTCAATTAATATAACAGAATAGATAATATTCTAATGGCATATATTCAAAGTAACATTCCGTAAGAATTCAAATATTTTTGCTTGGGTTTTAATGACTTATTGCTGCGTGTTTACTGAACGCATTAGTCTCACTGCCTTCTGAGGGCTCAACATTTCACTACCTCTTGACTGAAGAGCCTCACTCACTCACACTCACTCGCTCCGCTCCACTCACTCACACATCACGGGACGTGCAATAATTTTGAACTCAATGTGGAACCCCATTTTCCCGCCTTAAATCTTGCTGTCTACTGACAAACAGCCCTAATTGGCTTTCAAACTGAGACAATTGGGCCATACAAGTGGAACTGTTGTTACGTCTGTGATTAGAATTACCGGCAGAGCTTGTTTGATGTATACTGAGAGTTGTGAAGGTGACATCAGTCAGTGTGAGGGAATGTATGTCGCCCTCCACTGTGACACAATCAATCTTCTTGACACACCCTACATGTCCACTTTCTTCCTTTGTTATTTCTGCTGACGCGCTGCTTTTTTGTTTTGTGCCCCCATGTCTTACATACTCAGTCATGTCTGTGTGAGGCTGATGTGAATTAAATGTGAAATGGTTTTTATGTCAGTGTTTTACATCAGACGTACCTAGTGTCACCAGAAGGGTCATGGTCATGTAGATGACTACAGAAATGACGGACCGCCTCCGTGGTGTAGTAGTTAGAGCGTCCACCCGGAGAGCGGAAGATCGCGGGTTCGATCCCCGACCACGCCATACCTAAAGACGTTAAAATATGGTACTTGTTGGTCCCTGCCTGGCGCTCGGCATTAATTGGTACAACAAGGACTGGTCGGCTCGGTGTCAGTATAATGTGTCTGAGTGGGGTATTGATGCTTCACTGCGGCATGGTATCTCAGGGGGCTAGCACTGTAAAACCAGCTTCAGTCTGGGCTAGTACAAGCAGCCGCACATACACATACACACGCATGCACGTCGTCATATGAGCGAAATAGTCTCAAGCACGACGTTAAACCCAATTTCACCTCACCTCACCTCACTACAGAAATGACAAATGTAACCTGTCTGAAATCACAATACAGAAATATTGTTCCCTATGTGAAAACAGAATAGAGAAATGTGCCTTGGGTCAAATCAGAATACAGAGTATTACATCGCCAGACATCTGAATACAGAAATAACCCAGTTTTATGCATGAACAGGTAAAATATATGTACAACACTGACTGACCCATTTTGTGAAATGCTTCAACATGATACAACCACCATGAACAAATTGTTTCATGCATTTTTTTGCATTTATAAAGCACTTGTATGTTAAATGTCAATAACAAATTGCATCTCTCCTTTTCATAAACAATCCACTCGGCATGTACCATAGTTGTGTTCCAAGGTTCCACAGCGGACCTGCAAGATTGTCTTCATGGTCACGTGGACAGAATGTCTGCCTGGTCTCAGATCAAGACACGTTAAAAGATGGTACTTAGACCTACCCTGCCTGCTGCTCAGCATCAAGAGTAACACATGTGCACACGCATGCACGCACGCACACACTCACACATGCACATGTACATGCACACGTACATATCTCTATATAATTGCAACATCTCTATGGTTTAATTCTGACCCAATGAACACATATAAATTACAGGAGAAACAGTTCACACCATCAGAAGTAAAAACAACATCAAAATCAACATTTTTTTGTGTGAAAATTTAATAAATCAAAGAATGGCTAACAAAATATATAACTATCAAATACAAAAGAGTTGTTCAATCACTTCAAACTTTGGGACACAAAACAAATGAAAACATATACCTGTCGCTCTTAAAATGATAAATTTAAGAAAAATATAAATATAGCTTCCCAGAATATACATCGCATGTCTTAAAATGATACATTGCAAGATATTAGAGTGACACAGAGCAAAGCATCAGTTTCACAATCATTCAGTTTTACTTGCTACAAATTGATGAAAATTGAAAGAAAGACTCCCTACCTACTATATTGTATGTTGAAAATAATATCCGTATGTACAGGCAGTGTCTTTAACTCCCAATATATCACAATATGTATCACACTGCGAATACCTGTATCACAATGTATCACAATATGTATCACACTGCGAATACCTGTATCACAATGTGTCACAGTACATTTTCTTCATCGATACACAGCAATAAATCATTCTGTCTGGAGCACCTGTGAAGAAGCTCTCTTTCTGCTTGATTAATGTCCAACATAAGTGTTTCACATTTCAACATAACATGCTATGTTTGGTCTTTTTATAAGTCGCAGTATCTGAAAATATTTAGCAGCAATTCATGTTAAATGTTAATGTGAATTAACCAGAGCCGTGTATTGAAAAAGTCAGAGTTCTTTGGTTTTGGTATATTTATACAATATATCACACTATAAAACATGGCCTGCAGCATTACAGTAACTCAGATTATTGCACATGGGAACTGATGGTGAAACTGTTGATGGTGGAGTTAAACAAACTCCTTAATGTATTCACTGATGTGCATGAGAATGGTTTGATGCCACTTTTAGCAATATTCCAGGAATATCACGGCGGGGGACACCAGAAATAGGCTTCCCACATTGTATCCATGTGGGGAATCGAACCTGGGCCTTCAGCAAGACGAGCAAACGCTTTAACCTCTAGGCTACCCCACCACCCCTTTATTGATGTGGACAAAGATTGATAAAGTCAGGGAAGTCATACTGTCCATACCATCATGAGGCCATTTTGTTCCCACCATTGTGTTTGTGACTGGTGTCATAGATGAGCAGGATACGGTCACTTTTCACCTTCCGGTCATCCCTGTTTGATGGTGATTCATAAACACATCATCCCTGTCTAATGGTGATACATCACCTGCTCGGTCATCCCTGTTTGATGGTGATTCATAAACCCATGTCATCCCTGTTTGATGGTGATGGTGATGGTGATTCATAAACACATGCTCACCCGGGTCATCCCTGTTTGATGGTGATTCATAAACACATGCTCCATAAACACACCTGTTTGATGGTGTCATCCCTCACCCGCGCGTCATCCCTGTTTGATGGTGATTCATAAACACATGCTAGATGGGTCACCTGTTTGATGGTGGTCATCCCTGTCTGATGGTGATTCATAAACACATGCTCGTCTGCGTCCCTGTTAGATGGTGATTCATAAACACATGCTCGGTCATCCCTGTTTGATGGTGATTCATAAACACATGCGCGGTCATCCCTGTTTGATGGTGATTCATAAACACATGCTCCGTCACCTGCGGTCATCCCTGTTTGATGGTGATTCATAAACACATGCTCGGTCACCTGCGGTCATCCCTGTTTGATGGTGTCATCCCTGTCTGATGGTGATTCATAAACACATGTTTGATGGTGATTCATAAACACCCGCGGTCATCCCTGATTCATAAACACATGCTGATGGTGATTCATAAACATGCGTCACCTGCGGTCATCCCTGCTCATCCCTTGGTCTGATGGTGATTCATAAACACATGCTCCGTCACCTGCGGTCATCCCTGTTTGATGGTGATTCATAAACACATGGTCACCTGCGGTCATCCCTGTCTGATGGTGATTCATAAACACACACCTGCGGTCATCCCTGTTTGATGGTGATTCATAAACACATGCTTCTCTTGTCACCTGTTGCGGTCCCTGTCATCCCTGTTTGATGGTGATTCATAAACACATGCTCGGTCACCTGCGGTCATCCCTGTCTGATGGTGATTCATAAACACATGCTCCGTCATCCCTGTCTGATGGGTCATCCCTGTCTGATGGTGGTGATTCATAAACACATGCTCGGTCACCTGATGGTGGTCATCCCTGTCCCTGTTTGATGGTGATTCATAAACACATGCTCAGTCACCTGCGGTCATCCCTGTCTGATGGTGATTCATAAACACATGCTCAGTCACCTGCGGTCATCCCTGTATGATGGTGATTCATAAACACATGCTCAGTCACCTGCGGTCATCCCTGTCTGATGGTGATTCATAAACACATGTCACCTGCGGTCATCCCTGCCTGATGGTGATTCATAAACACATGCTCCGTCATCCCTGTCTGATGGTGATTCATAAACACATGCTCCGTCATCCCTGTTTGATGGTGATTCATAAACACATGCTCTGTCACCTGCGGTCATCCCTGTTAGATGGTGATTCATAAACACATGCTCAGTCACCTGCGGTCATCCCTGTTTGATGGTGATTCATAAACACATGCTCAGATTCATAAGTGGACTCTGCCTTAAGTAGAGATTTTCTTATGATTATGAAAAGGATTTTGTCCTTAATATTTTTGGTGAATGATTTCCACTTAGATGGGAGAAATCTAAAATAGAAAGACTTTTCAGATAAAATATTTTGTTCTTCTGAAGGTCACGTGAGTCTGTTGGCATGTCAAATAACCATGTCTCAATATTGAATCTGTTATAAATTACTGTGACTTATTGTCTTGTAATTAGATTTATATGTATTGTATGCACCCTTCTAATCCAGCTGAACACACCAGCTTGCGGTGTGTGACGTTTTTTCCAAATTTCACATTTTTAGGCTTGTGGAATCCAATATTTGTTGAAATTTACAACACAAGAGTTGTGGACTACTCCATTCCTTCGTATCATTGTAGTTTATGACTATAGTTAATGTGTCGTGCCATGACAGAAGAACTGTTGTCATACAGAAGAATGGAGTGGTCATAAACTATCTGTCAGTAGGATATTAACAACATACCTGTCAACTCTCATGCATTTGGCGTGAGTCTCACGCTTTATTGACAAATGTCACGCTCTCACGCCTCCAAATAATAATCTCACGCATATCTGGTAGCCAAAAATAATTTCAAAATTAATACGCATTTTCGTTCGTTTTTGCGTAAAGTTGAACATTGAAAGAACGCCTGAATGAACGAAGTACTAAAACGATGTTTATGCGAATGATTCGGCTTATTATTATTTATTAGCATGCATCTTTTAGTGTCAAAATGATGCCATCAGAAGGCTCCAAATGCTCCTGAAAATCACTAAACTTCATTTTTGGGGGCCCCCCACCAGGGCATCGCCCTCGACTTGACCCCATCTGGACCCAGGCTTATTTTTTTCAGTCTCACTCCAAACCATCTTTAGGGGTTGACAGCTCTGTAACAAGTTTCAGTAATTATTCATGTATATCTAACAGTTACAGTTAGATTGTCTCAGGGTATAAGTATTGAGTGCATTCTTCTGACTTTGAGGAGAGAGAAGCTTAATTGAGTATGGTATTGTCCAACCCGTCTGGTCCTGTGAGCTCTCACTTCAGCTTAATCGTTCTGCATCATCATGACTGGCACACCATGGACTGTTGACTTTGTCCGCTGACTGTGTAATTTGTGTTAATTTCCAAAATAGCCTCTGTTGTTCCTGCCATTTCCAATCTTTGTTGTCGTCACTTTCTCCAGCGGATCATTCCGCCAAGCAAATAGCTCCAAGGCAGGTGTGCACAGTGCATGTCCACGATTCAAGTTGCTGTTTACCAAAAGCATTGTTCCTGGCTATGCAAGCATTAGCGTTACTGACCTGCGCTTCCATGTAATTGACAGATAACTGACAAAATATTGCCCGATAATTCCACAGTCAGAAAACAGCATTGTGGGATATATCAGTCCCACATCGACATCACTTCCCTATCAATTTCATATTTAGAAAGAAAATGATGTACGATTGTTTTATCCACTTATTCCACGATAGCCTTCCCAGTAAAGTGGAAAGGGATTGTTTGTGAGATAGGGTGGGGAATTTGTACAACTGCATTTGTGATTTGCACAGGAAGGGCTCATCATTAGTATCAGTTGCAATCAATTCAGCAGCTATTGATGATCATAGACATTTCATCCTCTCCCCTCACATCATCCAGGTCGTCCATCCCCTTCACCTCTCGCAGTCCCGTAATCAATTACCTCACCGCTTGACTTTGTTGAATCAGACGCTCTTCACCAATGGAACTTGCTGCCTGGCAAATACCACCAAATTAAAGAATATGTTCTGGCTTAACAATGAGGGAGTAGTAATCGAGATGATGTTTTTTCACCTGACTTTACTATCAGTCATTGAGACCAATAAGTGGGTTTTCTTGTTACCTCTTTGTTATCTTCCAGTGCGCATTTTCTGATCGAGATGTTTCATGTTGTCGTGTGTCATCACTAGACAGAGCGGAGTTTACAATGATCTTCGTCTGTTCCAGGACCTGGGATATTCCTATGCCTTTTTCCTGAACTGCTGCTCATATCAACAGGATATTTTTTCAGCGGAGAAGAAATGAAACGGAAGCTGTCAGCGTCAAGATGAGGTAAGTATCTTCAGATTAACCCAGTCAAAGATCACCAGCCAGATAATTTCATAAATCTCCCTGGCATGATAACCCCATCTGGTGGTTATGCTGAAAGGATCTTTGACTGGGTCTTCCTGCTACTTAAGATTGTGTTTGAGAAATGTGGATGTTTTTAACTGGAATAGATAAATGATTATTGGTTGATGAGTAAGTTGTAGCAATGTGAAAAAATCTTTTATAAATGATACCTTAATACAATTTCATGCTTAAGTGTCATAATGCTCATATTTCTGAAACACATTGGTCCAAATGTTGGCACACTTAAGAAATGGTGTGGGTTTTTTTTCTTAAAATATTCATATGAATATTTGCCTTGTGAGTTGTTGTAGTGGGCTTGTCTTGTTGGTTACTTAAACTGCTGTATGAAAAATACCCCAAGTTTGTATTCAATGGAATATAAATGTAAAAAATAGCTCTTGGCTGGTTCAATGTTTTTCTGGTGTTTCTGTATTCGGGTCATTGGTTGGTTCTTTGGAATTGGCAAACAAATAAAAAACAAACCTTGCCTTACTATGGTGCAAAATGGTGTTAGCATCAGAATACCATGACATCGTGGATTCTTGACGGAGTCCTTTCGTGCTATCAGAACAGAGCACATTCTCAACACTGTTATTAAATATGCGCAGTGAAATACCAAAATAGCCAGGAATGCCAGCATGGAAAGATAAAGTTTTGATACCAATATTTTTTTCTGACATTCTTCAAGAATCAGATTCATAAATGGCAGTGGGGTGGTGGGGTAGCCTATTAGTTAAAGCGTTCGCTAATCACACTGAAGACAAGGGTTCGATTCCCCACATGGGTACAATGTGGGAGGCCCATTTCTGGTGTCCAGCTGCCCTGATATTGCTGGAAAATTGCTAAAAGCAACGTAAAACCAATGAATGAATGGATGGATGGATGGATGGATGGATGGATGGCAGTTCTTCATGTTCTGGCATGTTGGTACCTGTGCGTCAGCTGGTTTTATGTAGCAAGTTGGCTCAAATATCCCTTATTTGTCCAACAAATATTTGGACAATTTGTCAGTCTAAAATGCTTTTTTGCATTACATTGCTTGATCATGTCGCAGTTTAGGAGTACAAGTTAGCTTTAATTATGCAAAGTAAATACCACAGATATAAAAAGTGAAACAGGAATTGTTCAAATGAAAGTTCAATATTTGTTGCACATAATAACCTGTACCAAGTGTTTTAAGCATTTTTCAAATCGTCAATCCGTGGTATTTGACAAGAGTCATGATGAAGCGGGACTACTGTACAATTAGGCTTGATTTATCTAAGCCTTAAATCTTCATGCATAAACACAGCCATTTGATGAAGTGCACGTTTGATGCATGTTCCAATAATGTCCATCATTACAGCATCGTTTAGATGACATTTTCAATCGTGGACAAGCACGCCTAGAGCTGTCTGCATCAACATTATAGGGCTGGAGTAATGGTTTTGAAGAACAAAGTATGTTTACTCGACTTTGTGGCTGGTTTTCAGGTCCACCTGGAGGCAAGAATATACAGACAATGTAAATGTCGAGTCTGGGGTCTAACTATCTGAACGTGTTGGATACAGTTGTGGACGGTAATGGCCTCCACCTGCAGCAAATCTGGCCTTATTCAACCAGCAGACTCAGTCTTTTGGCTGTGAGGCAAATATCAGACTTTCAGTGGTTTTGGAAATTCAATTGTTGTGTTATGTTAGGTTACAGAGGCAAAATTGTGTTGCTAATGAATTACCTCAAGACAGAGTTCAAGTCATGAGAGCCCAGTTGTTGGTGTTCATTTCTTTGTATACATAATACTTAGATGGTCATTTTTGTCAAAGGTGACAGTTTCATGAAGAAGGGGCAGTTGTGTTGGCTATTGAAAGAATTATCTTTTTTAAACAAATTATCTTTTTGATATGTTGTTTCGATAACCTTATTGGCATTGCAGGTGGTATCATTCAGTGCTCAATAACCAACTATTCAGGCAATAGACTTTGTATAATTTGTCTAAGTATAGCAAGACCTTTTGTCATGACCTGAATGCACTAGTTTGTCAATGTGTGGGTTAAATGTTATTTGGTCCTGTAATCTGATTGGTTAAAGACATGATAAAAGGATGTTTGAAGAAAAGTCTCATCCAAAGACAGTCTGATTAACATTCCTTAATATGTCTCTCTTGAAAAGGGTGGTGTTTGAAGAAACATTGAAAACTATGTCACATGGAAATGAAGATGTCATGAGGCCATTTTCAAAGAGTGATTGAAGTGGTACTGCATTGTAATATCTAAAACAATGGGACCACTTCCCCAACCCCCTACATCCTGCAGTAAAACACCCACCTCACCCACCACCCCGCCCCTATATCCACCAGTGAGCCCTAGCGGCTGTACCTGCCAGTGCCTACTCTACCACCCCCCTCTAACCTGAGGTGGCATGTTTCATCCACGGCCATGATAAACTTACAGGAAACATCACACAGTTGAGATAAGCATCTCCAGAGACACATTTCTTCAATGTTAATGTCTCCAGTTTGAATCACTTTTTCACAACATGAAAACATTGAGAATGATAATCAAGAAAGTTTTCCCCATTACAACTTGTATTAAAAGCTCAAATGGAGATAGTGATGCTTGATGCAATGAGATACTAAAGACTCATATGCTCTGACTCAATGACTGATAAGCCAAATCCCCTTTCTGGAAATACATTAACTCAAATGACTAAGTATAATGGCGTTGTTTTTGCCACAGCATGATGAGCTTATGTCTTGAAATCATGTATGTATCAGCTAAAATATTTTACAAGGAAATGATGTTGATGTGATGAGGCCGTGTTTTATTCCTGATTGCCAATTCCTTCAAGAACATGACCCAACCAGACATGCGTCCAGGTTTGTCGAGTGTATACTATTGCAATGGGGTTGGAAGTATTTCAGTACTATTGTAATATATAACATGACCTGGATATTCACACCAAGAAATATGTCTTCTTCTTTCATTTCATCTCTTCAGCTCTGATTTCTTCTTTCTTGAATTATGTCAGCACAGGGTTTAATTTCAGTCCAACCGATAGGAAAACTTATTCACCTATTTGGAACCTAGCAACGATTTTCAGATGTAACACAGGTTTAGAACTCTGGTCAGTTTAAGGGCAGACAACTCAGCATACTTCTTTATCCCCAGTGCCTCAAAACAGGGGAGATATGGACATCAGTTTGAGTAATCCATGGTTTAGGGAGGATGTTTGTTTATCTTTGCGTGTAGTATCTGTTGTATTCTGGTGCCAGCACCCATGAGGACCAATATCCTCCCATCTTCGTCTAGATGTACCTTTTCTCACTGCCGAGGAGCAGATGGCCTGAGTTGAATTCTATTTTATGAAATTAGGAGAAGCTGCACTTAGCTAAACATTTCTATGATTCATGGTATAGTTTCTGAGTGAAACTTCAACAAATATATCAAATTTCTATCTGCAATAAAGAAAAAGCCACTTTATCAGTTTCTTGGATCTTCATTATTAAAGGAAAGCAATGTCTTACATTGACATTCTCAAGTCTGAAGGTAAATGTCTTTTGTACAACCATTCAAATCCAGTAGTGCTTTTTCAACAGCAGTAATAACTGCAGCAGCCATGTTATGTCATCGCAATGAGAATACAGTTCATGCAGTGTCAGCTCTGTATGTACATTTTATTGCTTGTAAAGCTTGTTGCCTGTATTGTATTTTGTAAGATACATCTTCTGAGTAAGATATAAAGCATTGGATGCCTTGTGCATTTGCAAATACACTGTAGATGTCAAAGATAATTACAGCTGATGCTCAATTTAAAAATGGCCTTTCAAAGTTTTCTGCAAAACGTACATTGGGTGATGGGATTAGGAAGAGATAGTCGTAGCAGTAACTCTTAAAGAGTAGACTTAAAACAGTTGGAACTCTGCTCCTAAAACACCGACTAAAGTCATTTGACTCTGTTCATGCAGACTAAGGACAGTCGTAACTCTGCTCCTACTTACGACACTCGTAGTTCTGTACTTCTGATGTATAGACTAAGGACAGTCGTAACTCTGCTCCTACTTACGACACTCGTAGTTCTGTACTTCTGATGTATAGACTAAGGACAGTCGTAACTCTGCTCCTACTTACGATACTCACTCATAGTTCTGTTCCTCTGATGTATAGACTAAGGACAGTCATAACTCTGCTCCTACTTACGACACTCACTCATAGTTCTGTTCCTCTGATGTATAGACTAAGGACAGTCATAACTCTGTTCCTACTTATGATACTCACTCGTAGTTCTGTTCCTCTGATGTATAGACTAAGGACAGTCATAACTCTGCTCCTACTTACGACACTCACTCATAGTTCTGTTCCTCTGATGTATAGACTAAGGACAGTCGTAACTCTGCTCCTACTTACGACACTCGTAGTTCTGTACTTCTGATGTATAGACTAAGGACAGTCATAACTCTGTTCCTACTTACGATACTCACTCGTAGTTCTGTTCCTCTGATGTATAGACTAAGGACAGTCGTAACTCTGCTCCTACTTACAACACTCAATCATAGTTCTGTTCCTCTGATGTATAGACTAAGGACAGTCGTAACTCTGCTCCTACTTACGATACTCACTCGTAGTTCTGTTCCTCTGATGTATAAACTAAGGACAGTCGTAACTCTGCACCTACTTACAACACTCAATCATAGTTCTGTTCCTCTGATAGTTCTGTTCCTCTGATGTATAGACTAAGGACAGTCGTAACTCTGCTCCTACTTATGATACTCACTCGTAGTTCTGTACTTCTGATGTATAGACTAAGGACAGTCGTAACTCTGCTCCTACTTACAACACTCAATCATAGTTCTGTTCCTCTGATGTATAGACTAAGGACAAGAATATGACCTCGTAGTTCTACATGTAAGCTCCTACTTATAACAGTAATCCTACTGATGTATAGACAGAGGAAATCGACACTGTGAAGTTCTGTACTCACTGATGTATAGACTAAGGACAGTCGTAACTCTGCTCCTACTACGATACTCACTCGTAGTTCTGTTCCTCTGATGTATAGACTAAGGACAGTCGTAACTCTGCTCCTACTTACGATACTCACTCGTAGTTCTGTTCCTCTGATGTATAGACTAAGGGCAGTCGTAACTCTGCTCCTACTTACGACACTCGTAGTTCTGTACTTCTGATGTATAGACTAAGGACAGTCGTAACTCTGCTCCTACTTACGATACTCACTCGTAGTTCTGTTCCTCTGATGTATAGACTAAGGACAGTCGTAACTCTGCTCCTACTTACGACACTCACTCATAGTTCTGTTCCTCTGATGTATAGACTAAGGACAGGTGTAACTCTGCTCCTGTGGTGTAGATGTACAATAGTCATACCGTAACTCTGCTCCTGAATAGTTGACACCCGTTGCTCTCTTCTTGTAGCATATAAACTTAACACAGTATCTCTGCTCCAATGACATAGCTCTACGATTAATTTGTGAAGCAACCCCCAACAATGTTCTACTGTACGTATGAAAAACTACAACCATAAACCTGACCATGCCCCACCCATGCCTCCATAAGCTTCTGTGACAAGAGGACATAGAAGGCCACAGATCTGTTCTTGATGTTTAAATGGCTGTTAATCCCTTTGTGAAGTCACACTTGACTGGAGGGTGATGGTTGGAGAGTGACATGTTGACAATCTGTGTGATGGCTGGAACGAAAGATCAATGACTTGTGCCCATTGTGTGCGTGATGCTAGAGCTGGTTGTAGCTTAATACTGGTGATCTAGTGTAAAGATGATCATGTGTTCTCTCAGATGTCACTCTGCATTAAACCAAACATGCTGCTGATGTGTAGCTTTGACATTTTTTGTTTTATTGGAAGTTGGAATGTTTTTTGGATTTACTGGAGCCCTCCAGGTGGCTCTGATGACACAAATCCTAAGATGCAACAATTGCACAGAATTACATCCATTTAGGCAGAAACCTGTGATCGTGGTTTAAATCTGATTGGACTTCTACCTTTATCAGCAACATGACTATGAGAGATGGACCAGTATCACCTAGGGCTTTGCTTCAGATTCTGCTGATATGACATGATATTGCTGAAAAAATGTTCCTGGCAAGTTATCACTCACTCACTCACTCACTCACTCACTCACTCACTCACTCACTCACTCACTCACTCACTCACTCACTCACTCACTCACTCACTCACTCACTCACTCACTCACTCACTCACTCACTCACTCACTCACTCACTCACTCACTCACTCACGCGGTGGGGTAGCCTAATGGTTGGCTCGTCACGCCGAAAACCCGGGTTTGAATCCCAACATGGGCACAATTTGTGAAGCCCATTTCTGGTGTCCCCCGCCGTGATATTGCTGGAATTTGCTAAAAGCGGCGTAAAACCAAACTCAGTCAGTCAGTCAGTCAGTCAGTCAGTCAGTCAGTCTCCCTTAGATACATGCTGGTTTGAATCTTTGTCTCTCTGGTTATGATCCCTGGTTTTTGAGCACTAGACCTGTACTTTACCAAGGTGGAAACAAAACGGACCTGCATCACTTTGGGCTATCCCCCTACATCCCACACCATCCAAGAGCAAACCCCTTGAAATGTTTCACCTGCGTTCACAAGAAAAAAAACCATGCTTTTATGATTGAGATGTTACCTCAAGATGACACTTTATTTTGTTTATCATGCAACATGTTCACCTTAACATAGCTGTTTGTCAGTTAGAACTGACTTATGTTTTTATAAGCATTTTAGTTTTATGGGTGATGCTTTTTGACGAATATACTTACTCCCAGAACGTACTGTGAGTAGACGTCTACAGTGATGAACATCAACCACAGTTATGTATCATATGATTGGGCGGTTTCAAGTTACCGAGTAATCAACTTGCCTTCAGTGTAAGAATCAGTCTCAAGGGCATGTGTAATCACGTACATTTTTTGTATTTTATTTCTAATTGAATGGCAGATACAGTTTCTAAAGTTAATCAGTGTTAAAATTAACACTCACACATGGGATTACTGATTATCATATATGAAGTTAAAAAATCAACTCTGAATATAGCCAGAACAAATTTGTCTTTGAAAGATATTTGTGAACCAACGTCATAAGTCAATTAAGCCATGCACTAAATGTCCCTGACTGAAACATAATTATTAACAGATTCCGTCAAATGGGGATGATAAGTATCTATTTCTATGTAACATCTTTTTGAACATAAACTTTACACAGAGCATTATAACTTGCAGTTTCCACTGCTCATGGTGGAATTTGACAGTTGAAAACCTAAACAGAATAATGGAAATTGTAAGTATTGCAAATACATTACTGGCTTTGGTCTTCTATAGTGTTGTCTCATGTGTTATAGGAAACAAATTATCACAAAATGATAAATGATAAAGCAGAGGTGTATTATTATTCTCTGAATATGAATTCAAATCTTCTGTTGCCTAAAATGAGAGCAAACCGTTCTGCCATTTTTTTATACCAATTACATTTAATCTAATCAATCAGCATAACATGTATAAAAGCTTAAAGGACTACTTACCAACCTATCAAGTATTCTATAGAAAGTTATTAAAAAATACTCTGTGATATATATGTATTTTGTTTGGCATCAATCATGTTCTTGCTTATTTCATTGCTGAGATCCATAAGATACAAGAAACATTTTCCATGAGATTTTCCTCATGTTCATATGCTCTGTCCTGTTGACAATGTCAGCCATGAAGGTCAAGGTTACTTAACTGGCAGCAGAACATTTTTTCCAGGTCCTATTTCAATTTCAATTTGTGTGAATTGCTTCTTAAATTTCAACTCACTCAATATTCAAAAACACAGTTCCATTATTTCTGACACATAAATCTTTGGGAGCAAGTTTTGCAGAATGAGGCTATATAGATTAAAGTTATTCTGTTTGTAACAAATGTGACTGAAAGTTAATTTTATAGTAACTGTTTTTAAGACTCGAGATTTTATGTATTTTTTCCTTTGTGAATGCAAGTTACTTTCATTTGAAACCACCCACTCATGTCAGATGTGTAGGAGGGGAGATAGATCAATTGTTCTGAACAAGTTGCGCAATTAGACGACAGCTTCAAAAAATGTACACCAGACTCCAGCTGTCTTGACAGTGAATTAAATGGTTAACAAAGTGGCCACATGCATCCAACTAGCATGATTGGTACACGACAAAAGAAAATCAGTCATGGGCTTGTTTAAAGATCTGATTATTATTTGAAATATCATTTCGATAAATGTTGAAGACAAGAAATGAATATCACATGAATGCAAAATATATGTAATCCTAACAGCTAGAGCGTTGCACCAGAATTTAACAAACTGAACACTCAAGTTGCCTCCCTTTGACAAAACAAGATTCGCTTTTCATGAGTTCAAATCACAGATCTACCCAAATTTTGATGTTTGGTATGTATACAATTACCTAAACCTCAGTGACATACATCAACGTCATCACTCCCTCTCACCGTGTCCAACTCACTGAACTAGAAATATGTTGTTCGATGCTTGGTTTAACTGCATTTAGTCACTCACGTCAAAAAACAAACTGTTAGTTTTAAAATATACTTCCAGATTTAACTGCTGCTTTAGTCAACATGTTAAAAAATATGGATTTTTTTAAAGATTCTTAAGGACTTAAATATTGGCTGTAAGGCAGACTGTGTGTTACACTTGTGTTTAAGTGTGTTGAACCTAAGTATTAAGAATGTAGAATTTGACACGATCTAAGGATTTTCAAACTCTTTTGTTAAGCTGCTGTCAGATCAAGTTTCGCAGACTCTTGGTACAGAGTTACACCATCAAACAGACGTGTCATATCTGATAAAAAGGCTCTCCTCATATAACAGACTGTACTGGCAGAAGAACTGCAAGTTTCTAATGAAATATACAAGTATCAGAATGATGTTTCATGCTTCTCTGCAGGGCTGTGAAACCACACTGTTCATGTTACATGTGGTATTGTCTTTTGTCAACATATTTATATCTTGTAATGTTAAGAGATCTATCACACTGTTCTCATTTAGTCTTTACTACCATTGTGGGTTCCAGACAAACCGGGGTGGTGGGGTAGCCTAATGGTTAAAGCGTTGGCTCGACACGCCGAAGACCCGGGTTCGAATCCCCACATGGGCACAATGAGTGAAGCCCATTTCTGGTGTCCCCCGCCGTGATATTGCTGGAATATTGCTAAAAGCGGCGTAAAACCAAGCTCAGTCAGTCAGTCAGTCCAGACAAACCTTTGCCATGTTTTGTCAGTACCATGTCTGTACTATTTGATCCTTGATCGCACCTCATGTTCAATGTGTAGGACCTGCATCTTCTTCTGGTTCGGGGTGGCGGGGTGGAGGGGTAGCCTAGTGCTTAAAGCATTTGCCTGTCACGCCGAAGACCTGCGTTCGATTCCCCACATGGATACAATGTGTGAAGCCCATTTCTGGTGTTCCCTGACGGGATATTGGTGGAATATTGTTAAAAGCGGCGTAAAACTAAACTCACTCACTCACTCACTCTTCTGGTTCTATCCCTATTCAAACCCAAATATAATATGACTGAAATACTGTTTAAAGTAGCAGCAAACAGCACTCACTCACCCTACACACCTCAATTAAATGATTAACAGGATGAGTCCGTAAGTATCTAAGGAAATGATTAATAGTTTAAATGATAATTTCTAAAAAATTAGACTATACTGTCCATTACCAAACATCCATGGGCTTAGCACTCAGTAGAGCGTTGGAGCAAGGCTAGGGGATGGGTGGTTCACTCTGATTATGATTGGCTATTTACTAGTAACTACAATAATGTGAATCCACATCTGCATCTTCAGCAGTTATCATCCCATATTATACACAGCTACATGAACACATTGACAGAATACAGTCCTTGAGACTGAACTTTAACAAGGAAATAAACATTATCTTTGCCATGAGTTTGTTTCTGTAGTTGTTGGGTAAATGTTCTTCACAACGACTAATCATACATATAAGAAGCCACACATGCTGTGTTCCTCAAAACTACTAATCATAATGGCTTAAAAAGAAGCCACATAAATGTAGTGTTGTAACTGAGGCTATTCACCAGGTAAACGGAATGTCTTGCATCTGATGGTTTTCCTGACAAGGTTGTGTGCAGTAGTTCATGCTGCCATCTGTTGAAAACTACGGCTGTACATTATGGTAGGGGTAAACAAACGTTCTCCGTGAGATATGTATGGCCTATTATTATGTACTGGAGCATCCCGCTACTGATGTGTAAGACACATGGTTATAGTCTGTAGGATATGTACTACTCAAAAAAAGTTAGAGATCACTCATAGTTTTTGTTTGACTAAAGTTAATCTGTTATGGCCATATCATGAAAAAAATTGTGCATTCCTTGACTTTTGTTCAGGAATATATTTGGGGGCGGTGGGGTAGCCTAGTGGTTAAAGCGTTGGCTCGTCACGCCGAAGACCCGGGTTTGAATCCCCACGTGGGTACAATGTGTGAAGCCCATTTCTGGTGTCCCCTGCCGTGATGTTGCTGGAATATTGCTAAAAGCGGCGTAAAACCAAACTCAGTCAGTCAGTCAGGAATATATTTAGGCTATCATACAGATCATACACTGAGGCAATATATACGGTAAGAGAGTGAGCTGGTTAAACACCTCATGGAGGAGTATTACAGTTATATGATGGTGAGTCAGACGGACATGGGAGGAGAGGTCTTAGACGGTGCTTGTTGAAACCTGGCCATACTGTTATGACAAACCTAGAAACATAATCACAGTGATTCCAGCCTAGCATCAAGATAATGGCATGGGATGATGGATGATCCAACAAAATATGTACAGCAAATTAGGTACCGATGACAACAGCCCCCCTTCATCTCTTGTAGGACTGTGGGGTAGACTAGTGGTTAAAGCGTTCACTCATCACGGAGAAGACCCAGGTTCGATTCCCCACATGGGTACAATGTGTGAAGCCCATTTCTGGTGTCCCCCATCGTGATATTGCTGGAATATTACTTAAAGCGGTGTAAAACTCAACTCACTCACTCGCTCATTATAATAGATCTTGGTATGGTCTGTCATTGGTATGTTTCCTTCCATGTCATAAATTTGTTGTGGTTATATATTCAGAGTATTTATGGTATAGATGAATAAGCAGGTATTTATGCATACTGCTCAGAAAAGTTAAGGATATCCTGATTCTAAAGCTATAATAATACTCTCATGGCATGACATTGGTAGGTGATCCTTAATATCTTTGTGTAGTGTACATGTGGAGTTATTACACCCAACTTATACTTGCACAAGTCTCTAAGGTAAAAATTAATAGTTTAAATGATAATTTCTAAAAAATAATAAATAAAAGACTTGGGTCCTTGTACTGTCCGCTTATCTAGACTTGCCTCTTTGAAGGATAGAATTACTATACATCCATGGTCCAAGCATTCAGTACACCCAAGGAGCAAGGCTACACCCAACTATGCTAATGACTGACTGACTGACTGAGTTTGGTTTTATGCCGCTTTTAGCAATATTCCAGCAATATCACGGCGGGGGACACCAGAAGTGGGCTTCACTCATGTGGGGATTCGAACCCGGGTCTTCGGCGCAACGAGCCAACGCTTTAACGCTTTAACGCTTTAACCACTAGACTACCCCACCACCCCCTATGCTAATGAGGTAAAGGCAGGGACCGTGCATATGGATATGGTGTCTTGTACAGGGTAGAGGGTATTGATATCCACCTTGAGGACATGTAACAGATGCTGTGAGAACTGTTTTTACTTCTTTAGGCTGGTAGATACTGTAAGCTTCAAGGCTGATTAAATGTAGCTCTTAACTCAAGTGTTCAGTAATTGTGTGATTAATTCAGTCAGTACTCCCACCTGATGGTAATCAGGTGTGTATGTCTGTTCCAAAAATCACACTACCTTCTGTGAAAACTAGGTGGACAAATGGCATCTTGTGACATGCTGAAGTGTCAGTTTCACTAAGAAAATGTCCAGCAGCGGATATCGTTCTCATAATTGGCCCCGATGTTTTGCTTTGCACATTGAGGTTTATTTTCAGAGGTGCAACAGTGATTTCATTAGCTGACGACTGCGTGTGATTTTATGCAGCAGCTATTCTCAGTACTGGGGCAGTTCAAAAGCCGAGAATCCAAACAAATGTTCAGCAAGTGACAATGTGTTTCCCAGCCTGTGTTTAAAGGGATCCCCCTGCTGCTTGTTATTCGAGTGGATTACTGTTGGACTGAGGCAGCAATGAAAATGTTTGTTTTCTTACATAATATACAGCTTTTGGTTGCCAAGGAAAGTCATGACTTACATAAACACTGTGCATATGTTGTGGAACAATGTCAAGTTAATCGTTTATCTTCAATACTTTGTGAGGGGTACGTTAACCACTCACCTGCCAAAATGATTATTTTGCTCTTGGAAGTCTTTTACCAGTATCTGAACATGATGAACTTAACAAATTAGGATGGTTTTGTCCATAAGGTTTCTAACTCTTTTGTTGATTGTTACCAATGTTTCTTGTCTTAAACTTGTTTTGATGGCTAGGGAAATTGTTTTTGTTGGATGATAAGGGATCGTTCATAATTTATGACTAGGGTGAGGTGATGATTTTAAGGGGGCCAACCATTTTGTTCTGGGGAGCTAGCTTTAGAAATTATGTTGGGGGGAGGAGGCAGCAATTTTGTGTATGTAAAGATTGAAAACATTATGCTAAAAATTACAGGGGGCATTGACTTTGTACATCACATACAGGGTGGGTCATTTACTTTGTGCTTAAATTTGGGGGGGGGCATTCACATTGTACATGCTTCTCCATCAAAATCATCATCTCACACACACACACACACACACACACACACACACACACACACACACACACACACATGCACACAGCCATAAGTCACATGTTCGTGGCAATATTTTTGTTTTAGCTCACACTCAATTAGTTCTTATTGTTATGATATTTTCTTGTATAAAAGATGTTTAGTTTGGAAATGAAAGTCAGTCTGGCAATGTTTCCCCCTAGACCTGTCCTTAAATCATTGTTGGGGAACTTAAAAGAAAGTTGACATCAAAGGAGGCAACTTTCAAGGGACAACGGAGCAGCAATTTCCTCCTGGACTTCTTAAGTGGAATGAAATTGATGACTTCGTCAAGCACCAGTCCAAGGTCCCCCATTGTTGCAGGCTCTAAGCAGCATAGCACACTGATATGATTAGGGCTGTTGACACGTGAACTTGTAAAAAGAACCACACAATGATCAATAAACACTGCAAGATTGTGTATTGGGCTGTTATGCCAAGAAAGAATGTATTTGTTGATGTTTGGGCACAATAGATCGCAGTTTGAGGTTTAATGGTGTCAGGGCCTATGTCATTAGGGTGAGAGCTTGTCACTCGTGTTTGTTGTATCTGTCAGGAGGAATGTGTCACTTGTTGCCACTTCCTTTACACATGGCTAATTTGTCTTCCTTGCAAAAGAGTTCCTTTTATACTGACTGGTGATTGGAGCAGGGGAGGACCAATTGGGCATTTGACAGTTGATGCTTTGAATTATTGAAAAGACAGAGACAGAAGTTCTTTTGATATTGTGTTTTGGGGCTACACTGTTCTTTTTATATTGTTGTTGAATGGAAGTTTAGAAAGACTTGTCATTCATAGTTATTTTATTCTTTCATTTATCCCAGATGAAATATTTAATAGTAGTCACTCCCATTTCATCCTAATCCTCTTCTGAGCTCCATCAGTCTATACATGAAGAAGGCAGCCAGACATTGAAACAAAGAGTTTCACAAATAAGTATGAAATAGATATATGTGAAACATTCAGCCTGGTTGTAGCATGTCCTGATGAAGTACAAATAACCAGACAATGTTGCATGTTGCCATGTAGTCTTGGGAAAAAAACAGTCTTTTTCCTATTATTTAATTTCTTTTTTATCGATTTATAACAACATTGAAATCTTTATTCCACTACAGAAAAAAATCTGTTGTCTTTTCATATCGTTTCACAACCTTATTTCAGTGGGACCATGTTTGCTTTTAATTCATCAATGGTAGTTGATCGTATATTGTTTTTGTACCACTTACACAGAATTTTAGGCTGAAGGTTTTGTGAATGAGCTTATAAGAAATGAAAGGCCTCAGATTGCCGCTATTGATCTGCCTCTGTAGTCATGTTCCACTACATCTGCCCTCCTCCTTTGTGCAGACGGTCACCAACATTTCAAGGCTTTGTAGAAGGAATCCTTTTCCATTTTACCAGACAAGCTTGTCTTGTGGTACTGCAGTGAACTGTAATTGAAATGGCAAGTTAATATTAGTGTTTTTTAGTTGTGGTACTTTATCAGTGCAGAGTTGCCAGATGTGTGCTTAGCCTCCTATAGACCTCAATTAATCAGCACTTATCTATGTCATAACCAGCCCTGTCATCACAGCAATTAGAGCTCTCCTGTCAGATGCTCCTGCAAATAGAAGGGGCAGGAACTCCCCACTACTGATGGGAAGATGGACCAAATCTGATTCCTCGCAGGGAGGGAATACCTATCTTCTTACTCATTATTTGTTATTGGCAGTTTAATGACATGGCATTCAGTATTTCACACATGGAACTTGAAATACTGTTCTTTACTTTCAAAGTTTGAGCTGTATGTGGTTAGACTACTGTGAACATGATACAATTGTCCAATCAGTGCCATGATCATTTAAGTATCTCCATGCTTCTTTAGCTCTTGATAATCTTCAATGCTGTCATGTGAATATAAGCTCATGTTACACAGTACTTATCTGTGATGGTAGAATGAATGAAACAAAAGCATGACCCAGAAAAATGTTCTCTGAATTACTGAATTTCTCTGAAAATAGGTGTTCTCACTCCATTTTGGATGGTCCAAGATAAGGCTGAACATGCTGTTGTATCTCAGAGGCAGGATGGCCAAGTGGTTACAGTGTCTGCTCATCTGACTGAAGAACAGTGTTTGAATCCCAATATGGATGTCATGTGTGATAATAAAGTGAAAGCAGATGTAAAACTGTTTCAACAGTTTACGAAAGTTTGAATTCCATTTTAACTGTTTAATTCATCATTCCTGTTGGAACTTTTATTGATTGATTTATTGATGAGGTGTTCATAAATCTTGTAGAATTTCCTTGGCTCACATATAGACAGTGTCTGCTAGATGTATCTTTTCTCACTGTGTGATGTTATCAGACATAACAACCACATGCACTTGCACCAAACTGTCAACATTTTCACTACTTCGACACCGTTCCACAAACAAATGACGTGTATTTATAACGTGGTAAGCTCCTTCTGATGCAGGCCTGTTTAGAGTCAGATCCACTTCTCCGTATCACATCCGACTCCTTTCTGGGAAATCTTCACAATCTGTCTTTCAAATTGAACCACCAGACAATCAATTCCGAAGTTTTGTTTTTGTAAAACAGCAATCTATTTTTCTAAAACATCTGTAGGACTCATCACAACCTCTTCATCGCATTCTCATTCCCACCTACTAATGACAGGTCCACAGTATTTTCATTTCCACTGCTTCCGTACTTTTGACGAAGGCTCTGGTAGTCATGTGACCATGTAGACAAATAGCGCCACTTACAAGTGATCACACAGCATGTTGTATGCTTGCTGTGTAAACGTAGTTCCCTCTCTCGTCTGCTTGTTGCGAGAGAGTTGTAAGGAATAGTTTTGCCAGGAGTAGCCTACCACTGGTCTCCCTCGCTGCTCTGTTAAAGGATTAAAAGCTGTGTCGCTTACTGTTCACATTGATATCATGGAATTGGAAAGGTAAGTGCTTGAAATAGGATTGATAACTGCAGGATGCCATCGAGCCTAACAGTCTATGAAATCTTTATTACACAATACAGTTCTCTCACAGGCTTTTTCCTCATGCTGTCTAAATAGAAGAGACTCCTCTTTTAGATTCTGTTAGTTTCATAAAATATAAGAATGTATACCACTTACTGAAACTGAATCTGTTCATGGTCGTGACTGTAAATATTATGACTTCATTGATCAGAAGATTGAGTTTCTTATATCATATTATATGTAGTTGTGGTCTTTATACAGTTAACAATATTTAACTCTAGCATTGAATTCACAATTTCTAAATATCATTGAATTGTCTGTGTATTTTTTTGGCTTTTACATTTAGCATTTGTAAACTAAATCATTGCATGAACCTTTCTTACTAAAAATATCATTGAACATCATTATACAGGTGACATTTGTGAACTATGTTGTCATATATACGTTTCTTATCTATATGGGTACTATGTGTGAAGCCCATTTCTGGTGTCCCCCACCGTGATGTTGCTGGAATATTGCTAAAAGCGGCGTAAAACCAAACTCAGTCAGTCAGTCAGTTCTTACCTATAGAAATGGGAGAACTATTAACCTTTGATTACATTATGAAACAGTACTTGATTTCAGTCTTACTAAGTAAGGTTGTTTCCTTATTATTCTGGCGATGGGTAGCCTAGTGGTTAAAGCATTTGCTTGTCACGCTGAAGACCCGGGTTCGATTCCCCACATGGGTACAATGTGTGAAGCCCATTTCTGGTGTCCTCCTGCTGTGATATTGCTGGAATATTACTAAAAGCGGCGAAAAAACAAACTCACTCACACATTATTATTCACTTACATACCTTCAGCTGCTACCTCTATCTATGGACAGTAATATTCTTCAATGTTTATGAATATGTGTGTTTTATTTCAAGTTTGTGGCCAAATATTCCAAAGGTTAATTATTGAACAGGAAAGTGGATACTTGTTTGAAGCTGCTGCTCCAATTAATTTATACTGTCAAAACTTGATGTGAGTATTGAGAAGTGTAACCTGAGGTCAGTCCAATGTATTAGTAACACTAAAGTCCAGACATGATACTTGTCAGTTGATTAGAACAATGAAAAAGTATGCAGACATGATACTTGTCAGTTGATTAGAACAATGAAAAAGTATGCTTACTGCAAATAGTACCTTGATTACTTGTCTGAGCACAAACCTGAATGGTGATATTCTACTAAAATAACAATGAGCTTCAGTTTTATGACAGTACAAATCTGTGTGTTGACATTTAGCATGTTTTTATTTCTGACACTGATGGATCAAACCACTTCAAGATGTTGATTCCTGATTTATGTCCTGTGATGATGTGTGAACGGATGGGACATGTGCTTGGGTGTGGTATGGTCATGATTTAGGGTTGGGTATTTGGGGTATGGTCATGATTTAGGGTTGGGTATTTGGGGTATGGACATGATTTAGGGTTGGGGATTTGGGGTATGGACATGATTAAGGGTTGGGTATTTGGGGTATGGACATGATTAAGGGTTGGGTATTTGGGGTATGGACATGACTTAGGGTTGGGTATTTAGGGTTGGGTATTTGGGTATTTGGGGTATGGACATGATTTAGGGTTGGGTATTTGGGGTATGGACATGATTTAGGGTTGGGTATTTGGGTTATGGACATGATTTAGGGTTGGGTATTTAGGGTATGGACATGATTTAGGGTTGGGTATTTTGGGTATGGTCATGATTTAGGGTTGGGTATTTGGGGTATGGTCATGTGCTTGGGGTGGTGGTGGGGTAGCCTAGTGGTTAAGGCGTTCACTCGTCACGCCGAAGACCCGGGTTCGATTCCCCACATGGCTACAATGTGTGAAGCCCATTTCTGGTGTCTTCCTGCCGTGATATTGCTGGAATATTACTAAAAGAGGCGAAAAAACAAACTCACTCACTCACTCATGTGCTTGGGGGGATTATTTGAGGTGTGGACATGTGCTTGGGTGGGGTAATTGGGGTATGGACATGTGCTCATGTGGGGTAATTGGGGTATGGACATGTGCTCATGTGGGGTAATTTGGGGTACGGACATGTGTTTGGGTGGGGGTAATTGGGGTACAGACATGTGCTTGTGTGGGTAATTGGGTATGGACATGTGCTTGGATGGGCTAATTGGGGTATGGACATGTGCTTGCACATTGGGTGGGGTGTTGGTGCTTCCAATGGGTACAGTGTAATCCACCTTCATATACAGATCCATGTCCTTTATACCAATCTGCCCGATATCAGGCTCGTCTATACACATTAGGTGACATGCCACGAGGCAACTGAATACGGTATAAAACAGTGTTGACCCCATCCAAGTCATATAAAGATGAGCAGTATCTGTTTCTACCCACCATGCTTGTGTACAGATTGTCCTGTTGAACCTCCTTCAGGTCGTGATGGATTGTCAACCATTGGGTAGCTCCATATCTGGACTCCCACTTAACCGGCCATTACACAGGTTGTTGTACTTAGTAGCAATTTGAAATAAATCAGTCACTCAACTTCAGTGACCATGAAAAGATTAAGAGGAAGCTGTCATGAAGTAACTTAAGTCTCACACAAGTTGTTGTCACGTTTCAACTCAGTCAGTAGGTATTGTGGCAGTATTTGTGGCAACTCCTACTATGTCAAAAACTGTTTATTGGCAATATTAGAATGGCATAAGATCCAGACATTTTTGGAAATATTTTATACCAAAATAATATATATATATATTTTCAAACATTTAATCAATTCTATCCACATCTGTTTGAATCTCATAGCAGGTGTGGGTGTTTGTTAACATAGATCAGTGTCACCCATAGACACGGCAATACACTGATACCCATTATGACAACCTAACAGTTACCCTTGACGCCCAGATATTTCAGAGTTTACCATAAATTTCAAGGAGTCATTGCAACTTCTCCAATTATTTGTAAGCCTGCAGCAATTGATATATGGCTTTTGCCTCCCTTTAATCAGGGTCTATCTTGGGTGTACCAGTTCCCCTTGAGGAGATGAATGATGAGGCACAACAGGATGGGGACGCAGGTTTTTTCCCAATAATTTGTTATTTCTGCATGTCAAGCGGAGTTTATAAGTTCCAAGCAGATGTAGCAGTGGGTTCCTCATGCTGCCTGGGAACTCCAGGACTGCAGGAATGTGCAAGTGACCGATTATGATAAATGTTTCCAAGTTCCAATCTGGAAGGCTTAAGCTTGTTGCCATTCATTGCATTGTTGTTGCAACCATTTTGAAACTTTAAAAGCTTGATCTGATATACTTCATTAGCTGCGGTCTTTACACAGGAGGAAGTATCCTTGTGGTTGATGGATGTTCCCAGTGGGGAATGTCTAGACTATGGTTGCAATGTTACCAGAGGAAAATTGTGGTGACAGTGTGAGTGTGAACTAGTTGTGCCTGGTACTGGTGTGAACATTGCTTGAGCCTCATGACAGTGTGAGTGTGAAATAGTTGTGCTTGGCATTGATGTGAACATTGCCTGAGCTTCATGACAGTGTGAGTGTGATGAGTGTGAACTAGTTGTGCTTGGTACTGATGTGAACATTGCCTGAGCGTCATGACAGTGTGAGTGTGAACTAGTTGTGCTTGACACTGCTGTGAACATTGCCTGAGCGTCATGACAGTGTGAGTGTGAACTAGTTGTGCCTGGCACTGATGTGAACATTGCCTGAGCTTCATGACAGTGTGAGTGTGAACTAGTTGTGCTTGGCACTGATGTGAACATTGCCTGAGCTTTATGACAGTGTGAGTGTGAACTAGTTGTGCTTGACACTGATGTGAACATTGCCTGAGCTTCATGGCAGTGTGAGTGTGAACTAGTTGTGCATGGCACTGATGTGAACATTGCCTGAGCTTCATGACAGTGTGAGTGTGAACTAGTTGTGCTTGACACTGATGTGAAAATTGCCTGAGCTTCATGGCAGTGTGAGTGTGAACTAGTTGTGCATGGCACTGATGTGAACATTGCCTGAGCTTCATGACAGTGTGAGTGTGAACTAGTTGTGCTTGACACTGATGTGAACATTGCCTGAGCTTCATGGCAGTGTGAGTGTGAACTAGTTGTGCATGGCACTGATGTGAACATTGCCTGAGCTTCATGACAGTGTGAGTGTGAACTAGTTGTGCTTGACACTGATGTGAACATTGCCTGAGCTTCATGGCAGTGTGAGTGTGAACTAGTTGTGCATGGCACTGATGTGAACATTGCCTGAGCTTCATGACAGTGTGAGTGTGAACTAGTTGTGCTTGACACTGATGTGAACATTGCCTGAGCTTCATGGCAGTGTGAGTGTGAACTAGTTGTGCATGGCACTGATGTGAACATTGCCTGAGCTTCATGACAGTGTGAGTGTGAACTAGTTGTGCTTGGCACTGATGTGAACATTGCCTGAGCGTCATGACAGTTTGAATGTCTGTTTGTGAACAACAAACACACTCCTCATGCCTCAAGGACAAGCAGCATCAGAGAATAGGATGGAGTGACAATTGGAGGTTAATTCAGATCCAGATCAGTAAATCCTGGTACAGTCAAGGGATGTTACTCTGTATAGACTTTTGTCACTTAGATCAATAGCCTCATCTTTAGGAATGAGTCCACAGAGAAACTGACATGGATGTAATGAAATCAGCCAAGGATGTACAATTGTAATTTGATGTAAATCAGACACACATCCTTTTGCTACTTCAATTCAGCACTTCAGTATGAAGTTCAATACTGATCCTTTGACTTTTGCAAACTTTGTAGTTCTTTGGTTTTATAATTATGTTTTCCATTATAATATACAAACCATTCTAAGAAGTGAAGAACACCCAATTCTTTCACATGACATGTACTGTGCATGCCACTTTAACAATGGTAATATGGAACATGTCCTTTCAATTCTTTTGAGTAGTATTCTGGAAAATACAGATTGTTGCCGTCCACACGGAGAGCGGAACATCGTGGGTTCAATCCCCAGCCTGATCATATAAAAAAAACGTTAAAATATGGTGCTTGTTGGTCCCTGCCTGGCACTCGACATTAATGGGTACAACAAGGACTGGTCGGCTCGGAGTCAGTATAATGTATCTGAGTGGGGTATTCATGCTTAAGTGCAGCATGGTATCTCAGTTAGCTAGCACTCTAAAACCAGCTTAAGTCTGGGCTAGTACAAGTAGCCACACATACACACGCATGCACATCGTCATATGAGTGAAACATTAAATGCGACGTTAAACCCCATTTCACCTCGCCTCACATATTGTTGCCTATATGGTGTGTTTGGAGCCAGAATATCAAATCTGAAACAATCTTTATAGGCTGTGGCAACATGAAAAAAACGGTAACTTCCTTTGAGCAATCTAGTTGATTCTTTACTCCAGAGATTGCTGCCGATATGGTGTGTTTGGAACGAGAATATCCCTTCTGAAACAATCCTTGTTGGCATTAGGATCTGAGGTTGCTGTGACCCTCCTAATGAGGATACATGTGGAAAAATATGACACATGCATGTGGCGTAATCTCCTTTACAAAACTCATGCTGTAAGAGTCCCTGCTAAAGAATAAACCCGACAACAGTGGTTAGCGTGTCAGAGTGGCTACAGGGAACAGATGTGCGTCTTATCACTACAATTGGTACTGTTAATAAGAACTGGCAACATGAAGATATCAAAGCATTGTATCTGGGAACAGTTGATGAGTCTGATAGTGTCTGTGTGTGTGAGTAAGCTGAACAGTCAGAACAGAGTGGCATGGTGGTAGCTAGCTCCCCTTTCTTTCAAAACATAGGTATATGGGTTGTAAGATTGGGAGTTGTATTAGCTCGTTATTGACTGAGACATATCTATCCACTCCTTATTGACTTTGACATATCCATCCACTCCTTATTGACTGTGACATATCCATCCACTCCTTATTGACTGTGACATATCCATCCAGTCCTTTTTGACTGACATATCCATAGACACCTTATTGACTGTTACATATCCATCCACTCCCTATTGACTGTTACATATCCATAAACTCCTTATTGAAGGTGGCATATCCTTAAACCCCTTATTGATTGTGACATATCCTTAAATTAGGTATTGATTGTGACATATCCATCCATTCCTTATTGACTGTGAAATTTCCATCCACTACTTATTGACTGTGACATATCCATAGACTCATTATTGACTGTGGCATATCCATCCACTCCTTATTGACTGTGGTATATCCATAGACTCCTTATTGACTGTGACATATTCATCAACTCCTTATTGACTGTGACATATCCTTAAATTAGGTATTGGTTGTGACATATCCATCCATTCCTTATTGACTGAAATATCCACCCACTACTTATTGACTGTGACATATTCATCAACTCCTTATTGACTGTGGCATATCCATCCACTCCTTATTGACTGTGGCATATCCATAGACTCCTTATTGATTGTGACATATCCTTAAATTAGGTATTGACTGTGGCATATCCATCCACTCCTTATTGACTGTGGCATATCCATCCACTCCTTATTGACTGTGGCATATCTATAGACTCCTTATTGATTGTGACATATCCTTAAATTAGGTATTGACTGTGGCATATCCATCCACTCCTTATTGACTGTGACGTATCCTTCAACTCCTTTTTGACTGTCATATCCATCCACTCCTTATTGACTGTGGCATATCCATAACCCCCTTATTCACTGTAACATATCCTTAAACTCCTTTTTGACTGTGGCATATCCTTAAACTCCTTGTTGACTGTGACATATTCATAAACTCCTTATTGACTGTGGCATATCCATAACCCCCTTATTCACTGTAACATATCCTTAAACTCCTTTTTGACTGTGGCATATCCTTAAACTCCTTGTTGACTGTGACGTATCCTGCCAACTTTGACAACAATTAATCATGGTGAACTTTCATCAAGAAAACAAATAATTTTCCTGAAGAAGCATGACCAGTGTTATGTGGTAAGCATCATGCAGTATTTAGTGACGGATGTTTGAGCATATTGGCAGATTGATGAAATGTCACTTTGTGATTAGTAAACTTATACATCATGGGGACAAACTTGATTTAACACTTCTGAATGCTTGCGTATTACAAAATATGAGAAATGGTTGTCATACAACATGTATGCAATATTTTAAAGGAATGTCATAAGTGTTTATGAACCAGAAACCTGTGAATGCATGTATGTTATGCAGGTTGATGTGTTTGTGACATGGTATGGAATTTACTGCTGCACAATCGACCCATGAAGATCCGGGTTAGAATTGGTCTTCATCAACATATCGCATCATAACAGGCGACCAGTGGGGTCAGGAGGTCAGGCTCGCTTACTTAGTTGCTGCATGTCATCATATCCCAGATGTGTAGATCGATGCTCATGATATCTATCACTGGATTGTCTTATTCAATTATTTATAGACCTCTGTCATCTAGCTGGACTATTGCAATGCACTAACAAACAACTCAAGGGATTAGCTTGTGAATTTTGAATATGCAATGTCAGCAATAAATGAAGATTATATAAAACTTCACTGGAACGCAGGAGCTGCTTGTTGACATATGCAGCAAAAAACAAAGTAAACAAGTATGTTTACATGCACTATGTTAACTTAAATCATAAAAATGCTAAGTTGTTTATTTTTGTAATGTATGTATTTTTGTAATGTATGTACAGAACACATTGTGTTTGATTATTCCACCTGGAGTAAGCCTTATATATTGTCTTGATGATTCTTCACCAAGAGCACCATCTTGAAATAGTGACTTCACCTGCTAAATCTTCATCAAATCTTTCCACTACCTACAACCACGTTCTAATCTTGGAATATATATTATGCAAATATTTATATTTAATTGAAAAGTTTATTAGTCACATGAGTGTAAATGTTATAAAGAAACCATTTCAGTATTTGATTCCAGTTTTGCATGAGAACTTTCTTGCAAAATAATGCAGTTGGAAAAAGGTTTGATGTAATCAGATCGAACTGTTGCAGAAATCAAGCACTCAATGTGAGCCTTGTCTGTTAAAAAGTGACAGTGCAATTTTCATGATATGATTATTGTGTCGCTTATTTGTAAAGTCATGAATGCTGTGAGTGACGTCTGCCTTGAATGCTTTTTCAGTGTGTCCACATTTCGTTTTCCGATCAAGTTATTCCGCCTTAGTCAATATTTGTTTGCTTGATAAAGAAAACAGGTGTGGGGTAATCTTGATTTTCACTGTGGATAATTTGTTTCACATCGTTTCATCTATTCTCTCATTCAAGAGTTATATTTTCTCAGCATCTCAAGATCCTTATTTGTTGAAGCTTCAAACGTTTTTCATTGAAGGGATTCATATAATTAGCTGCAATTTTGGAGCCAGTGTCTTGAAAGCAAACATGGCTGCCATTGTACGTCTGCTCCAGTATTCATGACAGGCCTGGTGACAAATCTTGTTAGAAAGAGATAGTGAAAAAGCAGGAAGCTTCCCAATGATTTCCACCTGAAGAAGCGGAATGATTTATTTACTTTTTGTATGTGGGTGAAACAGGAGAAGACGAGACAGCCTTGAATTAATGCAGTGAACTTTTCTGAGAGAGATAATCTTCACACTTGTTGGTGAAACACATGTAGTTTACAGCACTGTAAGCGATGAGACTAGTCAGGTGGGGGTCTGATTAGGAGAACCATCTCCCTTGTGATAGTAAAACTCCAGATTGTTTCTGCTCTGGCATTGGGAGGGACCTATTTCTGGGAATGACTTGTCATTACCAATAAACTGGAATGCCTTGTATTTTGCTGAGCCATTTATAGAAATTGTTAGCCAATGAAATGCCAGTAAACATATGTGGGACACTAAATAGAGAATCTTATTGGTTAGTAAAATTGACATGTTTTCACCTTTAATTAGACAAACTGGCATTGAAAAGCTATGTTCATGTCAACTGATAATCATTTTTTGATTACATAGCATGCCTAAAAGTATTAATTTGATTAAAGAACATAGTCATGATAATTAAGAATATTAAATTTTAATCAATCTGACCTTGTTACATTTTTAACTGTTATTTATGATACATTCCTGTGGTGATTTCTGTGAATAGGACATATTCAAAAGTACATGTATTTAACTTCCCAGTGACCATCACGGTAGAAAGGACAAATGTATCTCTATGTCTGCTTATATACTACTTCCCATCAAAGGATGCTTAGCAGAAGAATGAAAATTGTCTCATCAGTTCTTCAATTTCTGTTTCATTGGCAAATATTCAATTTGCAGCGCATAACTATATTTTATATTCAGAAATATATATTTGACTTGCAATAAAAGGAGCTTTAAATTTCTTCCTCAGGGATTATTATATGAACTGGATATCGGTCAGGATATATGATATACTCCATGATCATCATGATATTTAATACACCAGATGTCTGTCAATATATATACCATGACCTTATACATTAATAGCAATTATACAGGTACAATTTCATGTATAAACTCAATTTGATATTTCATAGATTTAAGCAACATGACCCTTTCTCTACTCTTAAGAAGTCTCTGCTAAAAGCAGAGTTGATTGTTCGGTTCCAACTGTATCAGGGTCATGTGTTTTTGCAACACTATCAAATCATCATGACTCCAGGTTATTCTTGAAAAGGCGAGCATATCCTGTTCCACTAATTGCACCATCAAAAAAACATGTGCAAAGGCAAGGCATTTTCTCAGATCTGGTTGTTTTGTGGAGTAGTTTGATAGAATGGATTTCATGGTGTACTTCATAAACAATGAAAGATAAATTATTAAGAATAATAATTATTAATTTATAATGCACCTTTTCCATGTACAAGACACATGCTCAGAGCACTAACACACAATCTGATTATTACTATCCTGGATAACCCAAGCTGCCTGTGAGGCACTAAAAGGTTAATAGTCACATGACTTTTTCCACCGGGTACCCATTTTCTCCTGGGTGAACAGAAGGAAGTTTGAATAAACTCACTTGCCTAAATTCAAACTTACATGGACTGACTGACTGACTGAGTTTTGGTTTTACGCCGCTTTTAGCAATATTCCAGCAACATTCCAGCAACATCACGGCGGGGGACACCAGAAATGGGCTTCACACATTGTACCCATGTGGGGATTCGAACCCGGGTCTCCGATGTGATGAGCGAACACTTTAACCACCAGGCTACCCCACCGCCCCCCTCCCAAAATAACCCATAGAAGCAAATGGTGTGTATTGTACACAAGAACACATATTAATAGGCACAATGTATAAATAAATTTAGTCAGATATTTCACATTTCAGAAAGTGATTTATAGGCTTATTTTTTTCTCTTCCTGCCTTTAAGCAATGAAACTGGTCTGGCCCTAAGATGTACAGACTGTTATTCCTGCTACCTACCCTCCAGCTTGGAAAGTTGAAAAGGTGCTCTCAACATGATCATGATATTGTACACATTGTACCCATGTGGGGATTCGAACCTGAGTCCTCAGCGTGACGAGCCAACGCTTTAACCACTAGGCTACCCCACCGCCCCTTCAAACTTACATGGAAACTTGTCCATCCCCATATACTGTCTTGTACTAAATAGATACCAATCTGTATTCACGTGAAGACAACACCATGAAATCTTAGAACATGATATTGATTTCATACATATATATAACTCTAACTGGGTGTTCAGAGGACAGAATCTCCTTCAGGCTTATGTTAACAGTACAAGACACAAGACATGGCCATGGCTCAGTCAGAAGGCATGCAGTGTCATACACCATATTATCGTGAGGTCCTTTTGTGTATTCAACAACATGTTGTCATTTCCTGTGGCTGTCTCACGACACAAAACACAAATCGTGATCAGCGACAATATCCATGGCATGTTCCATGAAAGATCCCACTCAAGGCTTCCAAAGAGGATGCTGATCACCGCACAGTTATTTTGTGATGGATGAAGTTGGAGCTGATGCCTTATTGATCTCATGACAGAAAAGGGGTTTACAATCATCGCTATTGAACACTACATCTTTTTTCACAAATATTGCACGATTCTGTTCACAATTCATGATTGACAGAAAGCTTTAGAGTAGGGCGGTGTTGATTTAAGGGGGGATTTTGCATACTTTTCTTTCTAATATTTCTGTTAGAAATGCTATTATGGTTTGGGATATTTTTATGATGCTTATTTCTTATCTGATGTTTTAATGAAGAAATTATCCATATAACAGAAGGCAGACATGTGGTTATGTGAATATACTGAATGACAAAAGTAACTATGAGAAATGTTTCAATCCAAACACTTCATCTTTGAATATATATTTTTCTACAGTGAAGATAAATATTTTCAATTTGAAAAGTAAAATGTTAAATTCTTTAAAAAAAATAATTCTATTTCTCAATGATTTTTCCACACAAGTTGTGGGAAATGTCTCTTCAGTAGATAGGAGGGAAAGTAACATTAGAGGGGAGTGTTTTATGTTACAGTTATTAACTGGTGTAAAAAAATCATTTTGATTTCATAATGTTTTCAATTTGAAAAGTAAAATGTAAAATTTGTTTTAAAAATATAAAATTTTATTTCCCAATGAGTTTTCCACACAGGTTAATACAAAATGTTTTTTCAGTAGATAGAAAGGAAAGTAACATTAGAGGGGAGCGTTTTTTATTACCCAAGTCTATAAAAGCTCACCTTTCCAAAGTAAAACAGAAGCATAACTGCATTGTATAATGTTAAATAAAACTGCTTAACTGGCACCTAAACCCGGAAAATAAATTTGTATTACACGCAATATCATTTAAGTAATACAATCTGTCACTGATTGTAATTAAAATGGATTGTTGATAACATTTTCACTGAATAACATGTTAGTTCTCAAATAACAAAATGATGGACCTGAGCCTTTGATCATTTGTTGTACAAAAAATGTCGACAATTACTGAGCAGATAGATATATGTTTCTAACCATTGTTATCAGATGACAATAGATTATTGCCTACTGTAGAAAACCAATTGATAATTTCAAGTTTACAAGGGATAAAATTCCATCAATATTGATAAGCAAAAAGTCTTGTACCTAATCTATTAACCTGAATTGAGTAAGATTTATTAGTTTCCACCTGTCTAAACAAACCCGATAATTACTTGATGACATACCAGGTCATTTAACAAATAAAGTTTTTTTGCCAATTAATTCCTGTCAGACAATCATAACAGAAATAAAACACTTTATGAATTATTCAGGCAGGAGTGCAGTAAGAACATGTTTATTGGCAAAATGCTGTAAGCAAAATAATTGAAAACATTACACCTGAACAGCCAGGTTAGGTGAGCAAGCACAGGAAGTCTCACCTGGAAACCTACCTGAGCTGTAAAGGTGAAGGCTGATTGCTGGTGCAAGGTTAAGGTCGTATAGCAGTCTCCATTGATCTGAGCTGAGTTATATTTAGTCAGGCAGAGGGATTTTCTGTCACTGTACGTTTAGGTACGGAGTATAGAAGCTGTGTGAGTTGTTCCAAGAGTTGTGTAAGGTAGGTGGACAGTTATGTATGACATCTGGTTGTTACTGGTCCAAAACACATGTGGGGTTGTAGCACATGTTTGTCATTGCTGGTTTTAGGTGTAATTCACAGGTGTGTAGCAATAAAAATGTGTGTCAACCTGTACAATATATACATATGAGTCACAACTGTTACTATTCATGTTGAGTGTTGGGTCCTATATGTCAGATTACTGACTTGACCCGCTTGCATACTTTGGCAATCAGGTAAGCTGCTAACGACCTTACCTGGCTGGCAACACAGGTAACTGATAACGGAAGGGATGCGTGCTTGACTGAGTTTACAGGTAGGACTGAATCAGGCGGGATATTCCTCAGTGGGTTTGTATTCAGGTGGTGTAATGGAAGCTTTTAAACCCGAAGCAGTCAAGATATTTTTAGCTCAGAGAAACAAGTGAATGGAGAGATTTTTTAATTGCATCTGAATGTCTTAGTATATGTTTTACTCACATGAATAATAATTCTTGGAAGCTGCTAATTACATTGATTATTTTTTTTATGCAAAATATTGGCTAATTATTTTTGTTAAATCTTTTTTGGTGCATAAAAGTACTTACTGCTCATGAGTTTCTGTTTAATGTGTTGAGATTTATTCCATTTCTTATATATACTATGTGGCTAAGTACTACAAATTATAGAGATAATGTCAATTTTGAATTAGATTGTTTCAGTGGGACTTTGTGTCAGACAGAATTGGCTGTAATTGGTGTTAGTCTTTCAGTTTGTATAATTCCACTACTTTGAGATCCTGATCAGAAATATGTTTGGGAACTGGAGTACACCTGATGAAGAAGTCAGTCAACAAGAACCATATTACCACTATGTCACATTATTCACTTAACAGAGTCTATGTTGTCAGATAATAGATACTGATTTCTCTGGCTTTGGTATTAAATATTTTAATAGGATATTTGTAGGGGGAACAGCTTTTACATAGCTGGAATGGTTCTAAAGGGAAACCCTCCCTGTCAATGAATCACTCTTTCACTGCAGTGTGCTTACATTTATAGTCTGAACAAGTCAATAATATAATAGTATTAACATTTTACTCCTTTGTGAAAAGAAGCATGACATGGGGTGGGTCGGGGTTGGGTGTTATGATTTAATATTTATAATATAGGTTCACCATGAAGTTTCATTCGGGACCCATTTCTGGTGTCCCCCTCTGTGATGTTGCTGGAATATTGCTAAAAGCGGCGTAAAACCAAACTCAGTCATTCGGGACCATTGTGCGTAGAATGTTTATATCTTTCTACAGATCTCTGTAATTAGCTATCGAATTAATTCTCTTTCAACACCAGTGTTGAAATGAATATTGTATGTGTATTCAGATGCATATCAAGATGGGAATTGATTTGAGAACATAGTTTGCTTTGATTGTTCTTTTTATTAAATGTTTTTTTTCTTAACGGTTAGAACTTTTATCAATTAATCAGATGTACCCAACTGGTATATGTTCACAAGGGCAGATCCTCCATACTGAACAAATTTCACCTTTGGATACTGGGTCATTGAATAATTGATGCAGATAGAAGGTACTAAAATCACTTCAAAAAGAATGTAGGAGTTACAACTTACAATTTATACAGTACACAGTAATGTGGGCTTTTCAAAAAACATTTTTAAATGTTTTTTAGAAAAAAACTTGTTTAAGTTGAGAAGAAATAGAAAGTTAAGGTGTCGATACAATTAGGAACAGCAGCCGCCATTCTTTCAACTGTAGCCTGAATGAAAAATGCAAGAACACTTCAAGTATTCCATTCACATTTAAAAGTGCCTTTGAATTTAATTTTTTTCTGAAATATTTTAGACTGAGACTGACTCAGGAACATGTTTTGAACTCACAAGATGGGAGATGGGTATGAATCTTGGTCTGAAAGTACAATATTAATGTTAAGTCATCATTTGATGCACATAAATTACATGTTTGAACCATTTCATTGAAGCAGAAATGAGTCAAGTTATTTGACAAGATTGCAAGAACACTGACAAGTTTGCAATGCTAAGTCATCTCCTTAATATTACACTGGACCCTCACACACTTCTGAACTGATCATTTCCATAAGTCCCTATTGATGCATGGGCCTTGCAACAGCTGCAGCCACAACACCAACCAGGAGAGTTCACTCCACTTTAGCTGGCAGATCCTGAATGCCTCTCACGGCTATGAAAGAGGTCGACATTCATGTGTAGCATCACTTAACAAAACTCCCTTGCTGGCATCATGTAGTTTTTTCATGCCTATTGTGTACATTTTAACATAACTGGATAGCTGAAGGACGTCATCTAACTTGTGATTTTTCAACAATGTCAACTTGTAGTTATTTCGACAAGTGTTTTACACTGCAGTGATACTCTGACAGTGTAATATTAGATTATTGGGTAACTAGGTCGCAAGAATGTATGACCCAAACAACTCGTCCCCAACTGCTGTGCAAGTTTAAATTCCCTGTACCTGCCAAACAGCTCTTGAGATGCAAGTCAAGTCAAGTTGAGTGGCTAGTGGGCAATGAGTTGTCAGTGGACTGGGATCAAGCTACTGCAGAGAGCTACATAGTATTGAGGGTATCACACCAGATGGAGAAGCCTATCTCTGCTATTGATTCCATCATCGTATCAGTCCCTATCAGTGTTTGGCCACCTCCCAAATGACGAGGATGGTTTTGAGGGGTATGTTTGCCTGGGTTGAGATTGGCAGCCCCAAGTCCCCCAACAATAAGAGGAAACCAAAGATAACTCCTCATATTAACCCATCTCTGATTCACCTTTTGAAATGGTGTTTGCGATATCTATAATTCATAGAAGACAATCGGAAAGCTCAAGGGACTCATGCACATGAAAAGAGCTATCAGAATTTCCGTTATGTAATTTTTGAAAGTTGTGAGATTGTCATGTGTGTGGTGGGGCTGCTTGTTTGGTTATGTTTGCTTTGCATTAAAAGGTTATAGAGTCGATTCACTCACAATGATTGATCTGTGGCAATGCCCAGGCCAAAATTAAAGCATTAACTTGAAAGTATTTTTAGCATGGTGAGATGAGACCCTTTACTACTCCGATATAGACGATTACTTTGTATAAAGGTGACTGGCCTAAATTAAGTCATAAACTTCTCTATACTGATGGTATAAGACTTCTAATTCTAAGGGTGCGGTGGGGTAACCTAGTGGTTAAAGCATTCAAGCATCACGCCGAAGACCTGGGTTTGATTCCCCGACATGGGCACAATGTGTGAAGCCCATTTCTGGTGTCCCCGCCATGATATTGATGGAATATTTGCTAAAAGTGGAGTAAAAGCAAACTCACTCACTCACTCTAAATCTGAGTGGCATGTAGCTTCTCTAGACAGACAGTTTAATCCACGTTAAAATGTGGTACTTGTTGGTCCCTGTCTGGCGCTCGGCATTAAAGGGTACAACAACGACTGGTCGGCTCAGAGTCAGTATAATGTGTCTGAGTGGGGTATTCATGCTTCACTGCGGCATGGTATCTTAGTGAGCTAGCACTATAAAACCAGCTACAGTCTGGGCTAGTACAAGCAGCCACACATACACACACATGTACGTCATCATATGAGCGAAATATTCTCAAGTACGACGTTAAACCCAATTTCACCTCACCTCATGGACTGGCTGTAACATGTATACCACTGCTGACAGTGATTCTCCAACATAGTTTCAGCAATTATGGTAAAGAATTTAAATTCAAGCATACCTCCTTTATATTTTGAAATAAAAGTTTAATGTAAAGTGAAACTCAAGTTTTTATGTAGTTTCCTGTTTGTGGTATGCACACAGATCAACTTCATATTCTAAATCTGGAATATCACCTTGATTATTGACGTAGTGCTGCTGAACTTTACATGTTTGCTGAACAATCTTCAGATATGTCAGAACAGTAGTTTTATTTTATCCAGCTTATAAATAAATACTCACTGCAAATGGTATATGCTGCCAACTAAGTAGTTGTATTGCAAGTAGGATATTGGTGTGGTTGCAACACGTATTATGGTAAATAACGTCCTTGGATCATTTTGAGGTCAGCATGACCTACTGTACTGACATTTCCAGTGTATATGGGTTTGTTAACCATCAAACATATGTCCAGATCATCACTGGGGTTTTTTTGTCTGTCTTTACCAAGTTCCTTGTTCTCTGTAAGAATGGAGATTGCGTTTTCTAACTTAGACTCCAAAACAACATGCGTTGTGTACTTGTATGACCTATGTGAAAGAAAGCTTATGATTCCATATAGCATTTGAGAAATATGACAGTTGGATGTATGATAAAGGCCAATTAACCAATTCATATTTAGGGGTAACAGGAGAAGGGGATGAAGGGTTTTGCTGGGATTGAATCAAAGGAGGGATATATTTTCATTCTCTCCTTCAAGACTTTAAGTGTGTCTTCATGAAAACAACACATTTCATGTTCAGTGAAAAATTTCATTTTATGTGTCTATTATACTGTACAAGTTACCATCATTGTTAACATACATACAAATGTAAATTGTAAATTATGCCATTTTTCTTTCAAGTCTTTGCAGCATCAGTTGTTGATGTAGTTGTTGATGTAGTTGATGATGTAGTTGTGTCACCAGTACAGTGTTGTAATTCATTTGCATATAACAGAGGATCCAAACCAAGCACGGACATACCAGACATTTTACATCTCACTGTAGGGAGCTGAATGGCCGATATATCTTGAAGGTCATAAAGTATCACTTTATATAGACTTGCACAAGTTTATAAGGCAATAATTACAGTTTAAACAAACAATTTCTAGTGTGTGCGTGTGCATGTGCTATAATAATCTGACTGTTTTTAATCATTTCAACGGGCAGTGGATTAGCCTAGTGGTTAAAACATCCACTCGTTACGCCAAAGACCCGGGTTCGATTCCCCACATGGGTACAGTGTGTGAAGCCCATTTCTGGTGTCCCCCACTGTGATATTGCTGGAATATTGCTAAAGGAGGTGTAAACCATACTCACTGTTTTTTAATCATTTCTTTCACTTCTTTGATTCCTGCGACATGATTCAGGACCCGCAACCGCTGGAGGAACATGAAATATTCTTGTTCCTTTCAGCCGCTGTCAGAATATGAGCTCAGCAGCCTGTGTTGGTCATTATGAGTGATTGTGTGTCATCATGACCTCCTTGCATGGCTCGATGCTCATTTTATCAACCACTGGTTTGTTTCAAAACTGTTATGTACAGGCTACCATGATGTAGATGGAATATTGCATATTGTGGCTTAAAACTAGACTCAGTCACCAACTGAAGTCCGGACCAGCCACATAGCTGCTGGGGCTTCAAAATTCAGTGTATGTTACTCCTAAACAACACTCAAAGAAGTTCTTTTATTCCTTAAATAACTGGGATAGTTATAATCACTTGTATTCACTGTTGACCTCCTGTTTAGTTCATCGTGGCATTTGGGGACCAGGGACACTGATGTCTGGGGCACTGTGCCCCATGTTGTGTACAGTTACATCCCTTGAACATGCCAGAAACCTCCTGTCATAGGTTTGAATCCTGGATTTGCCCTGATTGTAGGTTTGTCAGCACCATATGTGTACTCATGGTGTACAACAAAGCAGTATACAATTGAGGCATCCATTTCTTCTCTATTTCATTCACGGAGTGGTGGGGTAGCCAAAGTGGTTCGCTCATCACACGAAGACCCAGGTTTGATTCCCCACATAGGTATAATGTGTGAAGCACTATTCTGGTCTCCGCCGCTGTGATATTGCTTTAAAATTTTAAGTGGCATAAAACTCACTCACACTCACTCACTCACTCACTCACTCACTCACTCACTCACTCACTCACTCACTCACTCACTCACTCACTCACTCACTCACTATTTCATCCAACATCAAGCTGAAACAATCTGTGCAGCAAGTCACTGATGAAGGATGCATTGAACCCACTCGTCTACTCCATGCACTTCTTGACCATGAATAACAACTACCCAAGTTCCTGTGGTATATGAATCTGGCAGTTAACTTTGATAAGTACTGTAGTTTCTTCAGCCATCTGTCAGTTTGCCATCGTTGTGTGCCAACTCATCTAGCAAGCTTGGATTATCCCAACACTCACTCAGCTGAAGTGTTCCCACGCCAGACAGCTAACACATTGAAGAGAATTACGTTTTACTTGTAGCGGTCATATCTCACACGATCGAGACAAATATTTCACAATATTGTCATCATATTTCAGAAATATTCACCTTTTATCTTGATTTAACTGCTCCCATTATGCTACTGTTATTCAAATCTGATGTAAGAACTCACATTAGTATCTCTGATGGAACTGTGGAGCTATTTTACTGAACATAAATCCACAATGTGTGAGATGAGTGTCACATGAATATTTCATTGTGCCAAAGTCTGAAGATATTAAGCATCAGACACTGTTTGGATAAATTCAGACTGGCTTGTTGTCAGGAACATGCTGTGTGTTGACTGTATCGACAACCTTTCCAGGAACATGCTGTGTGTTGACTGTATCGACAACCTTTCCAGGAACATGTTGTATGTTGACCGTATGGACAACTGTCCCAGATGCAAATGTGCAGCCATGTATTAGGGAGATCTGACTGCAAGGCTTGTAGAAATTTCAAACTAAAGGTATTGACAGAAATTATATGCTTATTCTTTCAAAAGTCACTGAATATTTAATTATTGTTATTCAAGAATAACTTAACTTTTAGATTCCCAAATCAATACCCAACATTCTACCTCATGTACATAGCAAGACAATTTCTTGATGAATTAAACCATATACGCGAAGTACATAGCATAACCTACCTTTCATGTTTCTAGTGATTCACAATCCAGTAGCAGGTTATGGACACATAACAAAAGAACAGTTCTATTTTCTTCAAATAAAACATTATAAATTTGAACATTTTCATGTTCCAATTTTGTTTTATTCATTTTTCATCAGTGTCATCATTATTTATAATTATTGGGGGTACAGGGGCAGGAAACATGGGGAGAGGGTCCCCAACCAACCACCAACTCTTAGATATGTACCTTCCCCAAATATTAATGCCTGTGTCTCAATAAGATCTCTGAAGTCAGCGACTAGTTGCCTCTGTTATGATATGATATTGTGATGACCGTAATGTTACTGTGGTAAAGTATGATGTTTCTATTCCAGCAGTCTCTCCATCCCAACAGCAACTGGACCATGTGTTTGTCTCAATGGTTGTGAAGATAATCCTCACAAACAGGCAGTAGTCACAAACAGCAGGAGTTGCTCCTGTGGGTGTGTGGCTTGCTATGTGACTTTACTGTGTAGTAGGGCATGATGGCCATGCATATGCTTGTGGGTGTCACCAAAATGGAAAAATTCAGCTCAGATCCACATTTGGTGTTCAAGTTTAGTTTTAGACATTGTTGTAGTGTGGTATGTCAAACTCGGACACTCTCTCTGGATAATATAGGTTATCATCAATGTAGGATGGATATGTGTTTCAATCTTAGCAGACAAAGCATCTTTGCCATCTTAGTCTCTGTGGGCTGAAGGTTGGGGCATCTACTAGACTAAGGCTTAGTCTCTGAATATATATAATTTTGATAGTAACAAACAAGCCCATTTATATTTAAAAGGAGCCCTAGAGAGACCAGAGATTCAGAACCTGAGGGAATCTAGACTTGCTTTATTTGGGGCTTTAGCACTGCAGAGAGGGCTTGGCAGTGGGGAAAATAATGTGGTTCAGGGACTGTGAGACAGACTAGGCATCTACCAACAGAGACAAATGATGATGGCACAATCTGGGCTAGATTTGCACAAGTCTCTAAGGTAATAATTAATATTTTAAATGATAATTTCTAAAAATTATTAATATTCCTCTAACAGCCTGGCATCCTTAGATGTACTGTCCATTTATATAGAATTGCCTCTTAAAGGATAAAATTACATGCACTATACATCCATAGGCTTAGCCGTCAGTACAGCTTGGAGCAAGGGTAAATCTAGGCCTGCATTAGAAGAAGCTATAAGGTGGTTCTTATTTTCACCCTGGAGTCTGCATGCTTTGACAAGTGGGGTATCTCACACCCAGTTTGCTACATTAGTACCATAATCTTAAATCTCACCTCACTTATATCTTTGAATAAGATCTAACAACATCCCCTTGTTGTAACAATTCAGTTATTGATTTTCAGTCTCATCAGTTGGTATCAGTCCATCATATGACAACAAAATATTCAGACCTGTGCTGTGTCTCATGTCCACTTACCTAATAGTATTACGGCAGTGCTGGATAGAAGACAAATTAATGGTATCAGGAATGACAAGATTTCCAAAGCACTTGGGTCTGGATTTACAATGTTTGGAGATATATAATCTAGACAAACAAGTTGTCCTGATTAATGAGGTCTGGTCTAATGAGGTTGCCAGATTAATGAGGTTGGGCTAACAAGGTTTCCAGATTAATGGGATCTGGACATTAAAATGTAGCTTTCTTGATTTTCTAAAGAGTAATTGTCAAGCAGACAAGGCTCCCAGTCTGTGTCTGGATTCACAGGTTCTCGAGATTATATGGTCTGGACTGTCAAGGTTTCCAGATTAATCAGGTCTGGACTAACCAGGTTTCTCAGTTCATGTGTTAGGTAAGGGCTAACCAAGATGAAACAAAATGTAAAACAACCTCTTTTTCATGTTGTTCTCAATAATTTATTAACTTATATCAATAATAACTTACTCAGAATAAGTCAATAAAAAGAACAGTAAACCTTGCACTGGTCATTCCCCTTAAATATTGCATTTTATTTCTTCATTTCATGTGACGAATAGTGCTTCCAAAATAGATTTCCAGAACTGTTCTTCATTTTGATAAACAAATTAATATTTTTCAAAATAGCCAAAATAATAATAATCATAAATATGATTGTTTTAGTTACATTTTGAGGCATAAATAAATGTTGAATTCCTCAGATTCAATCCGCCCTGTCTGGACAGACTCGTCATTGCTTCAGTAATAGCCATGTTTTTCTCTTTATTCTTGCAGCTATGATGCAAGAACAACTTCATAGTGTCCTGAATACATCAGGACAAAACAATTGGCAGCAATAAGAGGCCATAAAAAGTTAACTCAGTGACATTTTAAATGATTTTTTGTCAATTAAGCAGAATTGAAAAGGTCAACCAAATACCATACTACAATGCTGCCAGTACATGGAGGTTGCGGCAAGTATGGGGAAACATTAGCAGCAGTAGAAGATCATAACAATTAGCTTAGTGACATTTTGTAAACGTTCAAGTTAATGAACTGAAACCATGTGATGACTACAACTGTTTTCTTCATGAATGAGTGTGTGAGTTAGGTTTAACTCTTTCAAATGTGTTCCAGTTGTATGTTGGTGTGTCAGCTCAATGTAGAAAACCTGAAGTGACACAGGTCGATATTCTTATTGAAACCCAGAACAGTGGTTTGGTCCTGACAACCCATTCAACATTACAGTGATACACAAGGCTTCGAACCAACAATCGTAGGTTTCTGGCTAGTCTGGTTTCCTTTGACCATTACTGCAGTTGAATATGGTCATGTCGTCTTGACATGGTGAGTAAGTGAGTTTGGTTTTACGCCGCTTTTAGCAATATTCCAGCAATATCACGGCGGGGGACACCAGAAAATGGGCTTCACACATTGTACCCATGAGGGGATTCGAACCCGGGTCCTCGGCGTGACGAGCCAACGCTTTAACCACTAGGCTACCCCACCGCCCCTTCAAACTTACATGGAAACTTGTCCATCCCCATATACTGTCTTGTACTAAATAGATACCAATCTGTATTCACATGAAGACAACACCATGAAATCTTAGAACATGATATTGATTTCATACATATATAACTCTAACTGGGTGTTCAGAGGACAGAATCTCCTTCAGGCTTATGTTAACAGTACAAGACACAAGACATGGCCATGGCTCAGTCAGAAGGCATGCAGTGTCATACACCATCGAACCCAGGTCTTCGGCGTGATGAGCGAACACTTTAGCCACTAGGCTACCCCACCACTCTCTTGACATGGGACGGAAGACTGATGTGATGAAGGTCTCAGACATTTGAGGTCTTGGTAAATCTAGGATATGAACCTTCATGTACAGATTTCTGGTACACCTAAGGGACACAACTCTGTACAGGAACTTGCAGTATGTTAGGCAGCTGGGTGTGAGGTCTTGGTGAAACGGCAAGAACAAACACAGGGTAAATCTGGGACTTGATCTTGATTTGGTTTGGTTTGTTGTTTAACACCGCACTCAGCAATATTCCAGCTATATTGTAGTGGTCTGTAAATTATCAAGTCTGGACCACACAATCCAGTGATCAACAGCATGAGCATTGATCTACGCAATTGGGATATGATGACATGTGTCAACCAAGTCAGCGAGCCTGACCTCCTGATCCCGTTATTCGCCTCTTACGGCAAGCATGAATTACTGAAGACCACTTGTAATCCGGATCTTCATGTGTCTCCTTGGATACGAACCTACATATTCAGGATTCTGGTACACTAAGGGACACAACTCTGCACAGAAACTTGCAGTGTGTTAAACAGCTGGGTCTCCCATGACCGTGTTTGTGTAAGGGATAGGACACTCAGTGACAGGTATCATCTAGTGGTAATACCTCAGGATAGGAGATATACTGTCTCATAGAAGTGAAGGTTACATGCTTAGAAATCAAGTCATGTTTATACAAAACCACATGTGCTTCTAGAATGTCAACAGTTTTTTGGCGAGCCAGAGATTTTACCAGAATTTAATTCAATATCAGCGACACCATACTGTGAATTAAACTAGGGTGTCTACACAATTGATGTGGGTCTGATTTGATAAGTCCTGTCAAGCTGATAAACTGTCAGCCTCAGCCCTTGGGGGCCCATTTCCCACAAATATCATGAGGGAATATTGGTAAAAAGCTCACAGAAACTCGCACAAAGGATGGAGCGATCATGTTATTATTGGCTTGTTGATCTGCACCTGTCTCTGTGTCTGTGTGTGTGTGTGTGTAGATATTATATTCTGATCACTGCTTTCTCATGGCTTCTTTCCATTTAAAAATCTCAGTATTGTTGACCAAAGCAGTTTGACGTGCACTTGACTTTTGCTTCCAGCTACACGCTGTCACAATTCATTTATTTTTCGTTGACATCCAATTGTACATGACAAGGTTTCTGATGTCCATGGCTCACTCCCTGGTTGTGGTATTTCTGTGGTGTTACTCCGCTGGCAGGAGCAAGCATCTGTTTCTTGTGTCTGATCTTTTCTGTTATAGGTGGAGCATTATGGCATGATCCAGACATATCCGTTATCAGCAGAGTAATACAATTTAATGATCTGGACATATCCGTTATCAGCAGAGTAATATGATTTGATGATCTGGACATATCCATTATCAGCAGAGTATATGATTTCATAATATGGACATACCTGATCTAAACATATCCATTATGGCCAAGATGGTATGGTTTTGATGATTTAGACATATCCGTCATTAGCATGATAATATAGATTTTATTATCTAAATGTGATTATAGCATGATCCAGACATATCCGTGATTATAGCATGATCTAGACATATCCATTATCAGCAGAGTAATGTGATTTGAGTGAGTGAGTGAGTGAGTTTAGTTTTATGCAACACTCAGCAATATTCCAGCTATATGGTGGCAGTCTGTAAATAATCGAATCTGGACCAGACAATCCAGTGATCAACAGCATGAACATCGGTCTGTGCAATTGGGAACTGATGACATGTGTCAACCAAGTCAGCGAGCCCTTTTGATGATTGAGACATATCCATTATCAGTGTTGTGATATGGGTTCCAATCTACAAAGCATTCATAACATTTCGACCTGTCGTAAGTTTATCATAAGCTAATGGATGTAGGCTAATGGATCGGGATCATGGTTATTATTTTCTTGACATATCCATAAGCAGCAAAGAAATACAATAATCATTGATCTACACATATCCGACACCAGCAGAATATTATGGTTTTCATGATTTGGACATATTCCCTTATCAGCAGTGTGGTATTGTGTTTACAAAGAAAATATTTAACATATTTCAATCATGATGACCAGAATGCTAAAAATGTCCTTTGATATTTGTACTGATAAAAACAAAAGCCTGAAATTGCAAATGTTTGATGTCTCGATAACTGCTCTAAACAGCCACCAGAAACCAAATATGCCTTTATCTTACTTCCTGCATTCTAGGTTAATATCTTTCATACATTTTGCAGTGTACTGGTTTGGGTTTTTTAAGTGATTTTAAGGTTTGATATCAGTTCATATTTCCATTGTATTTTGATGGGAAATTGTACTTAAATATTTCATCATATTTCCAGCTTAGGGAGAATAACATTTATCACAGTTGGTTGTAAGTGATCCAGTTTCAGATTACTGTCATATTAGCACTTGAAGTATTTCAGCTTGGTTTTTTTAGATTTTTTCAGATTCTGCAAACACTAAAATATATGTTTGTTTTCTCAACTTTTGTATTTGTCTTTGCATGTATACAAAAATGACACAATCTGCTGAAGCTAGTTTGTTCCTTGATTCGATAAGCAAGGGGAAGGGTATCCTAGTCATCCAAGGCCCAGTATTTCATCTTGCAGAGGAGCTTCCCTTGGGAGTAGCATCTAACTAAGGTTTTCCTCACTATGTTTCTAAGTTTGTGAAACCATGCTCATAAGTTTATCAACGTGGTAAATGTCTATGTCCTGTATCACATTCATCAGATATGACATGACTGAAATGCCGTTCAAAGTGGCGGAATGTAATATACCACTAAAAAAAATGCTTTGAGGAACTCCAGATTCTTCCATAATAGAACAGTCAATCTATCAAGTGGGTGCAACAGCTTAACTATAGGGATGTAAATTGATTGGTAGTCCTTACCTTTTTATAGTGGCATTTCTATTGCATTTTTATACCTCTTACATTGTATTACGGTACAAACCTTTTGTTACCAAAGGAAAATGAGGTTGAATATCAAGTTGTAAGTTAATACCAGTGGAAAGATGTGTCTGTGTTTGTGGACCTTCCCTGCTGGCTCTGTTGGCTGTGTACAATCCCCCCGTTTGTTGACTGTTGACTAATATCATCACATGGTGGCAGCACAGTATTTATTTACCCTGTTCATTTGTATTCATGTCAGGTTGAAAGTATGTTGATTACCTGGGTCCTCGTGCATTACGCCTTCAGATAGCCAATCAACACGATCTTTGTTTAAACATTGTCTGCTAGTCCACAGAATGGTAGATGGTAGCAGTCGAGTCACTATCCCCTAGACGCTTCTGAATAAATTCCATGTGTGTCAAATTTCATTCATTTAAATGGAGTGTGTGATTAAACACTAAATGTCTCGGCTGACGTTACCTGAGAGCAGCGCAGTGGTATCAAGGCTGAGGTGTTTGAGCTTACTGTATAAAATTGATGGGGATGTTTGGCTGCCATATACAGATCATTCCATATTTTGGGTGACGTTGGAGACAAAGGGTTAATATTTGAGGCTGACATTTGGACTGACCAGTTCAAATTTTGGATTGACATTTCAGCTGACCATTTGATATTTGGGGAACCTGGTTCTCCTCCTAGTTAGAGGCATAATGTTTTTTTTCACTGCAGCGAGGAATGACAAACTGTTACTCTGAAGTTCGAGCCAACAACCAGACATTTAGGAGATGTGGCACAGTGGTTATGGTGTTTGTTATACAGATGACACTAGTTTGAATACCTGTGAAGCCAATTTGTATTGTTCCAAGCTGTTATGTGCCTCAGAAAACCATATCAGTTGAAAGAAGCAAGTCAATTCGACCAAGCTTACCCCGAGACACAGGGCAGATCCAGGCAGTACCCAACCCCACCCCATTTTTCCCTGACACATCACATATTGACCTCTTAATCCCTTCTTGTGCACTCATAGAGGTTGGAGTTAACTGTACACCTCAAACTTTTCAAGATCCTTGATCGAGCTTTCTATTTGTATATCTTCCATTAATCCTTCCAGAAGTGAAGTTTATCAATGACCTCTCACATGGTTTCTAGCTATACTGAATAGCGTGCTCAGACGTGAAGGCCAGCTGATATTTCATGTTGAGTCATTCATCAACCTGTTTCATACAAATAGTTCAGTTATATATCCTTTCATGTTGAGTGTTCATCAATTCAGCCACAGCATTTGAACTTGACCATACAATGCCAGCCATCACGGGTAGGGCTAGTTCTCATTTATGCAGTCATTACTTTGTGTTGTCAAGTCGAGGCCTGACAAACACCGCAATTGTGGAGGGTGTCTAGCCCTCTGCTCCTGTAAATCCAAGCCAGACTTTAATCAATGTAAATGGGTAATTGATGTTAAGCTCTTAAAACACTGTTCATGTACATTTACTATGTAAATATTTATTCAGAGAAGTCACGAGCCAGACCTGGGTGTAATTCCTGTATGAAACCATGCATGGTTGTTTTTGTACTTTTTTTTCAGTATTATTTATGTATGATAATTTGAACCAGAAAACATACGCAGTAGAGTGCATGTTCATTAATACTAAATTCTAACATTAGGGTTCAGTTGTTTCATATAAGAACGCATTGATATCATTGGGTAAGAGTGTTCCCTCTGTGTAGTGTCGTGACTATTTGGATTAGTCTGTAGCGCAATGTTAGTAATGGCATGTATCGATGTTATTGACTTAATAATGTCACACATGGTCCCATGTGCAGCACACAGGCCTCAACTCAGGTGGAGTTAAGGAAATATGGTCATGGTAAATTAGTTGGATGGAGAACAAAGTTCAACAGCTTGATTCTACATGTTAACACTCACAGTATGTGACATCATCTCCAAGTGCTGAGAGTTATGTCCCTTAGATGAAAACTAATGTTGGTTGTGGGTTTGATTCCCGGATTAGCAAAGGTCTTCAGCTGTTGCATCATGGTCTGAAGCTTATTGCTGGAAGGAAAACAGGTCTAATTAAAGGAACAGTGCTTATAGTTTAAATCAAAGCAAACTAGGATTCGTTCATAGGAACCTGGTACCCTTGAGGATACAACTTATCACAGGTAATTTACGTTTCAGTTAACAATGTACCACTCATGATCCCACTATGTGCATTTAGGGAATTATGCATGTGGGGTTCTTTGAATTGGTTTAACCTGCTTTCCTCACAACTGATAAAAACTTATGTACTTTTGAAAGCAGAGATATGTTAAGACTAATTTCATTAGTGAATGTGTTCACTCTCCATGAAGAAAACTTTATTTTTAATCCAAACTTGGAATAACTTTGTGAAAGCAATTCTGCTAGAGAAACCTTAAACTTGTCAGTTTACAATGTTTGATGTGAGAAAGTTTTAGCTTTGTCATTTGATATTTATTAAACTGTTTCCATGGCACAAAGGATATGCAGTCCTTAATATTTCAATGTAATTTAGATAAACCCCTATGAAGAGGCATGGAACAATATACAGTAATGAGTGCAACTTAATGTGGGAGTTATGAGCTGTGGTTCTCATTGGTAATTCCATCCTTGAACCTGATAAACCTCTTCATGACATATCACAGACTTTCCTCAAATATCACTTGACATTTCAATTCTAATCAGCCAATGCCCAATAAGTCTAACAGTAGTCACCACTGACACGCATGTAGGGCAGCCTTAAATATCCTATCAAGCCAATAGTTCACCATTAGGGCAAGCAAAGGGAAATCATTTGAGCTGCTGATTTCATCCAGGTCCTTTACAATATTGAGTCTGATGTCTGATGGCAAATGGGTTTTTTATAATTTATTTAAGAAAGTTAATGACATTTATTGCAGCGCTTGTCAACATGAGGAATAAACAAAATCTTGTTATGACAAATGTTCATTGTGCATTGTGATAGAATCAAGTAAAACAGATTGAGCACGTAATTCTTAAATTATTAGGGACCACAGTTTAATACATCAAACTTATTGAAATCTTGTTTGTCTGCGTAATTGTTGTAGCCCTATTAATATTCATTGGAAGAGAAATATATATGTTGTTAAAGAGCTTAGAAGATGAGAACATAAGTATGAATTGCCACAAATTAAACCTTATCAAGAATATTACAGAATATAATGTCACAGGTTGCAGGTATGTAAACAGGCATTGAGTTCACTGTCGTTTCTTCCCAGTGGTCTGGGGTTGTGGGGTAGCCTAGTGGTTAAAGCGTTTGCTTGTCATGCCGAAGACCTGGGTTTGATTCCCCACATGGGTACAATATGTGAAGCCCATTTCTGGTGTCCCCCAGCCGTGATATTGCTGGAAAATTGCTAAAAGCAGCGTAAAACTAAACTCAGTCAGTCAGTCAGTCAGTCCCAGTGGTCTTTCCCAACAGGAAGTTGCTACCTTCTACTGGGCAGGGTTGTTCATGTTATTCATAATAGCATCGCCCCTTGTGGAGGTATCAGCAGATTTGCAAAGGTGACATATTATCGAAAGAAGAGATCTGATTGAAATGAAACTGTGTCCAAAATATGCATCTCTCAGGGTTTTCCTCCCACATGAAGCAGACCTGATCTGAAATAACAGAAACACTGTACAACACAGAGCTTGACCCAACTCACTCACTCACAGTGGGTCAACAATCACAAAATGAAGAGTCTGTTTCTACCTCTTAGTGCTCATCAAATTTCAGCTGTCTTGTCTGATATGAGTACTGTTTGGGGAGTTTATTAATTATTTTAGAATTATTGTTAGACAACCTGTCTGTTGCAGTAGCCCTGTTGGGAGCTTGTCTGTAGACACACAGACTATATTCCCTCTTCAGCGTTATATTCCTGTTCTGGTAGTCATACAATGTCCAAAATAGTGACAAGTTTGGGCCTGCTAAGGAGCAGATTTAGAATATTTTCTGTTACATATTCTTTGATATTAAGGTAATGATGTTGAATCAGTATTTATTGACATGGAAAAGGATGTCATTGTTTGGTTCACCAGTTGTTTCAAGTATAATGTATTTCGGTATTCCTTGTATTATCTGTATCTTGTACTGGGTGAGTGAGTGAGTGAGTTAGTTAAGATTTAAAGTCACATCGGCAATATTTCAGCCATATCGTGACTAAAACTAGTTCTAAATTTGTAATACATACATATAATATATAAAACCCTGTCAACGAAGGACAGTAAAACCACTAGATTATCACAGATTGAGTTAAAACTAGCTAACTTATATCTTTAAAAGTAGAAAATTATTTCTGGACAATACCATGTAAAATTGGGCTATAGATTGCCAACAACTGAAGGTAGATCACCATACTAGGGACCATGGGGACTTACAGTACCTTTGCTACCTGCATGGACCCTAGCTGGATTTACACCATCCCTTCAGCCATTGGCGTTTATACCGAGAATTAGCCATACATTAAAATGACAAAATACTACGATTGAAACACCTGGTATACTTAAATTTACTTGAAATGTTTTGGGACTTACGACCTTCTCAGGAGGACAATAATCTTGTACTGGGAGCTTGGGAGAGTCTTGAGTGAATGAGATAACAGCAAATGTGAAATATCAAAGGTGAAAATACAACCAGAAACTGTGGAATCATGTGAAAATACAAATGTTGTCAGAGAAAATAGATTAAGCTTACTATGGAATCAATGGAAACTCCAATGTCATGAAGAGAAAATATGATGTTCAAATTTCATGTCAGGAAATGAACATTCAGTTTTGAAAATATTGTGCTTTCAAGTGTATTTTGTGCTTCAAGAGAATGTCACCCCCCTGAAGTGACTAATGCACCCCCTCTGCAGTCTTGGCGATTTGCACCCCTCTGCAGTCTTCACCCCTCTGCAGTCTTGGCGACTAATGACCCCCTCATGCAGTCTTGGCGTTCTAATGCACCCCCTCTGCAGTCTTAACTAATGAAAATCTTGTGCTCTGCAGTCAAGCGTATTTTGTGTCTTCAAGCAAGAATGCAGTCTTGACGTACTAATGCACCCCCTCTGCAGTCTTGACGTACTAATGCACCCACTTCAAGTGTGAATGCAGCCAATTGAGGTGTGAATGCAGGCCCTTGAAATCTGAATGCAAACCCTTGAAGTGTGAATGCAGCCCCTTGAAGTTTGAATGAAGCACATTGAATGAACCCCTAGAAGTATGAATGCAGCCCTCGAAGTGTGAAAGCAGCTCCTTGAAGGGTGAATGAAGCAGCTCAAAATGTGAATGAAGCCGGTTGAAGTGAATGCAGCTCTTTGAAGTGTGAGTGAAGCAGCTCGAAGTGTGAATGCAGCCGTTGTAGTGTGAATGCAGCATCTTGAAGTGTGAATGCAACCCCTTGAAGTGGGAGTGCAGCCCCTTGAAGTTTGAATGAAGCACTTTGAAATGTGAGTGCAGCCTCTTGAAGTTTCAATGTATGAATGCAGAGCTATGATGTTACAAAGTTTTAAATTTGTCATTGACTGACAAATCAGTGCCTTGGTTCACCACAGCTTGTGTAACTTCTTTAAGTGAAATGTCTGCACAATGTTAAATACACGGGAACAAGAAATTATATTTTGGAACTCTAATTTTCAACATATTCCCACAAGTGAATGTTATGTGTTGAAGAATGCTTCAGAACTGGGATTGTTTGTTGACAGATGTGAGCGTGTATTTTGTCAGGCTTATATTTCATGTGTGTTTTTCTTTATGAAAACATGTTACCTCACTCATTCACGTGTCTGGACTTTTTAATATCTCTGGGGATTTGTGGGACTAATTTGTCTTGAGAAAGTCTGGTGTGCACATGATGAACGTCTGTTTCAATAGTGGCTTCAGCCAGACTCCAACAGTCTTGTTACAACACATTAACAGACTTGTTGTGAGATATTTCGACAGCAGCTCTTTTCGGGATCAACTAGGTATGTTTTCAATTTAGAGGTACGTATTGAAATACTATTTCTGTGCATTTATGACTGTTTTCTTGGAAATTTGAAACAGTAACAGTTTGCTTCCCAAACAATATAATAGTTGAAATGTTAACATTTAATCATCAGGTGCTTGTAAGTGTCATACAGTGTGGTGAGTTGGTTTCACATTCCTTACTGCTTATGTAAGGAAACATAGCAAATATTTCTGGCATGCGTAGAAATTGGAAAAGTATCATAATTCTACATAAACCTTGATATAATTTGATAATGTTGACAGTGACAGCTTTTAATGTTCATGGAGGGCAAAAAACTCACAGTGGCGGCTAACGTGGTGCAATTCCGTGTGCAAAGCTCTGTCCCTTAGTTGTTACAGAAGTCGATGATCATTGGTCCAAGTATAAAATGTCCCCTGAATTCGAATATGAATCTTCATTTTATATGGTTTATTTATTCTCATCTATCTCAGATGTAGTGGCCATACAAAAAGAAATATATTTTAACTACTTCTATTTTCTGACAGTCTTAGATGTGCACATGACACATTCCCCTGATGTGTTGTTATTTGGCTGAAATCAACAGCCATGTTAAACCTAATCTTACTCACATAATGGGCTTCAGAAAAACATTTAAGGCATTTAACATAAGATAATGTAAATGTTTTACACTGATGTCATTTCATGACTTATTCCAGTAAAAGGGGTGATGGGGTAGCCTAGTGGTTAAAGCGTTCACTCATCATGCCAAAGACCCAGGTTTGATTCCCCACATGGGTACAGTGTGTGAACCCTATTTCTGGTGTCCTCCACATTGATATTGCTGGAATATTGCTTAAAGCATCATAAAACCAAACTCACTTACTATTCCAGTACAAAAGAATTGATAAGAAAAAATAATCGATATAACCAATGCAACAAATATGTTCTCGGACATACAACCAAAGCTACCTTTTAAGCATTACACTTGAAATTTAAAGTATGCTCCTTTCAAAAATTATATCATCCCAAGGATATTTGGCACTCAAACATCAAAAGGAGAAATCACTTAGGGACTACTCCCGAACTACCCAATTCAATAGATATATCCTACAACACAACAATAATGATAGTCTTTATGGAAGACAACAACAAGAGATTTGCTTAACTCCCTTCCTGGCTACAGGAACATGGCTATCAAGACGACTCTATAAACCCATTAGCTTATTGCTCAGCCCTTGGCCATACTAAGATATTGACAGAGTGCTTTTAGCTCCCGTGGCCACAGATGGAGAGAGGGCTGCTGTTCTGTAGTGTACCTACGGGAATCTCTGTCAAAGCAATAATGGCTGTTGTCCTTCGTTATCTCTTTTGGCACTGGCTTGTTATAGGTTCAAAATTAATAGCAATAATGGAATTTTAACATGTGCTGGCTTGTGGTTTCAGTTAGTCTTCTGTAGACAAGCAATCATTGACGTTGTGGGGATCACAAGTTCTGTTATGATTCAATCGACTGCCTTGTTAATGGGTTTTCTTCCTTTTATGTAGACTGCTGACATTGATAAGGTATAAAGCAAAATCCATTGCATCTTTTCCTAAAAAGCTTCATATTAAGTGATATTTAGGGAAGGTTTCATCTTTGATCTGTCATAAATGTATCTAACCCTATGAATGTATGTATCTCTATTTGTATGTGCTGTTTGCCAAATTGTCTATAAGCAATTAGTGTTACCCCACAGATTTGCCAGGTCATATGGTAATAGGTTTGAATCCCAGAGTGGGCCCAGGTGGCCCAGTCATTTAAGGCGCCTGTATTTGGTGTGTATGTTGGTTTCTTGGGTTTGAATCCTAACTTGTCCCAGTTATGAGTTTAAGTGGGTCAGAACCCTACCTGTGCTCATGGACTTTTACCAAAGTGGAAGCATATCACTCACTCACTCACTCACCACTTCAGGCTTCCCTCCTCTGAAGCTGTGATATAAATGGAGACAATTTAAAGCAGCTTTAAACCCAGCACACTTACTTTGTCACAACATATTCTCTTCCAATTGTGAGGTTATTCCTCATGCAAAACTACCGTGCATACTTTCAGTCTCCCTACCTTTAAAACAGTCCTCTTTCTGGTACGGCACAAATTGTATGCATGCAAACGAAGTAAATCACAGTGCTGATTCAATTACTGTTTATGCTTTAAAACCATATGCTCAAGTTTGTGCACAAATATTTTTTCTGTTTCATCAATGGTGTTGCAGTGTGAACGTTTCTTTCATTTAAATGGTCTCCCTTTTTCCTGTCATTCAAAATGTGTTGGATTCTTTTCACAGCCTTTTTTTCAAAGTATCACTCAACATGACACTTAAGTTGAGTCCCTCAATTTCCTCGCAGACAAATGGATACGCTGATTTAACGTTTTTGTACATGCAGGAACCCAACAACTTGTTTATTTTTCTATTTTCCAAAACAAAAAAAAGGACAAGCAAGAAAAAACATGCTATGTTTTCATTAGGAGGGCAAGGCTTCATGTTTAGACCTAAAAGAGCTTGTAACGGCCTGCAGGCTCCCCTCAAAGCGCGCAAACCTCATTTACAGCTTGGCAAAACTGTTATACATTAGCTCAAGTTTCAACGCTTTTCTGGCTGGCTGCGTTTCTTACTGCCATATGTTTGAAGCCAGTCGGCTCCTCAAACATATGTCTTCATACTTAAAGCCCAGATTTAAAGACCCCTCTGCAACTCATTTCATTTGGGGATGATTAGGGAAAGTTATGTTTTGGCCCAATTCTCAAATGGATTTCAGCCACTTATAGGTTTGTTTAGGAATAAGAGAAGTTGGTATCTCGGCTTGCTGATATCATTCAGTTTGTATGGTATGGCCTGATACTGGAGGTTATACTGGGGCACAAGGACGTCATATATAGTAATGAGTGAGTAAGTGAGTGAGTTTAGTTGTACACCGCACTCAGCAATATTCCAGCTATATGACGGCGGTCTGTAAATAATCGAGTCTGGACCAGACAATCCAGTGATCAACAGCATGAACATCGATCTGCGCAATTGGGAACCGATGACATGTGTCAACCAAGTCAGCGAGCCTGACCACCCGATCCCATTAGTCGCCTCTTACGACAAGCATAGTCGCCTTTTGTGGCAAGCATGGGTTGCTGAAGACCTATTCTACCCCGGATCTTCACGGGTCATATACTAATGAAAAGAATTGAAGGACATCCCAGTTCATATTACTGTAGTTGATCTGTCATGGCATGAAGTATAGAAGTGTGAAAGAATAAGATGGCTCCTGTTGAGATTTGTTCTATAAAATATCTTTATTTTTAAACATTCATGCCATATTCCTGTATTTGAAATTGTGCAAAACTCTCGAGGATGTGAAAGTCCAAATGTTAGAGTGAGTGAGTGTGGTTTTACATTGCTTTTAGCAATATTCCAGCTCTATCACAGCCGGGAACACCAGAAATGGGCTTCACTTATTGTACCCATGTGGGGAATCGAACCTGGGTTTTCAGCGTGTTGAGCATATGCTTCAACCATTAGGCTACCCCACTGCCCTGCAAAAGTTAAAAGTTAGTCGTGTAAAGATTTTTGTAACGGTAGTAATATTTAAGGCTGATACCCAGAAGAGAGCCATCAAGTATCCTTATCATATTTCACCCTTTAGAATATTCATGCTGTTCCAAAATGTACACAATCAGATTCTCAGACCGTAATCATTTCAATCAATTTTTTAAAGGTTAAAAAGAATATGTTAAATTGAAGACAACAAGATACACTAGGAATGTAAACGTTTTGAGTGGATGCCATTCTTCATCAGATAAATATGATTTGTGACTTAAATCTCAAGAGTTGCTGAAGAGGAGTTTGTTGGCCTGTTTATAGGGGTATTATCATTGATACAGTCAATACACTGGTGTAAGAGCTTAGACAAGTACATTCAACAAAGAGAGATATGTTTTCAACTGTGGGCTTTGTTCAGGATCACCTAATCCAGTACAAAGACATGACTGTACACCTTTAAGGATGTTCCAGATCAGAGGAGGATCAGGATGGTGGGTAGTCTGTCTCACAGTCCCTGAACCACATTATTTTCCCTCCTACCTAGCCCTCTCTGCTGTGCTAAAGCCCTAAATAAACCAAGTCTAGATTTCCTCAGGTTCTGAATCTCTGGTCTCCCTGGGGCTCCTTTTCAATTTAAATGGGCTTGTTTGTTACTATCAAACTTACATATATTACATACTTTCATACATTAGTCTAGGCAGTGGGGTAGCCTAGAGGTTAAAGCATTCGCTCGTCACGCCGAAGACATGGGTTCTATTCCCCACATGGGTACAATGTGTGAAGCCCATTTCTGGTGTTCCCCGCCATAATATTGCTGGAATATTGCTAAAAGCAGTGTAAAACCCAACTCACTCACTCACTCAGGTGAGGATCAATGATTTAGAAAGTTAGGGTGCACATAATGGCCAAATCACAAGAAAATCTGTCAGAATGTGCAGATATATTTGAGTCGTTCGAAAAAGGCGACATTCTGCCCCATGTGAGCTACAGATCGTACAGTGCTGTTAGGATGATAGTACTCTAGTCATCAAGTTTCATCCTTTCCAACCACTATTCCAAACACTGTACAATTTTATTGTCCTCAAGAACCTAGAGCTGAGGTAAATATATTAATGTTCTTTCTCTTCTCACATGGCCTGTGAAGATTCGGGTTAGAATTGATCTTCAGTAACCCATGCTTGTCCTAAGAGGCAACTAACGGGACCGAGTGGTCAGGCTCGCTGACTTGGTTGACTCATGTCATCAGTTCCCAAGTGGTCGATGCTCATGATGTTGATCACTGGATCGTCTGGTCCCGACTCGGTTATTTACAACCTGCTGCCATACAGCTGGAATATTGCTGAGTGCAACTCACTCACTCACACTCTTCACACTTGATGAAGCTCACCATTTACCTGTCTCAACAAAATTCATGCTTCATGCAAATCAAACCCTTTGACAGTTACAGTACAGATACCTTTAGAAATATATTTTTAATAAAGATATGATGCTTATGGCCTCACAGTGTGGAACAATTGGGGTGGAAATGTAATAATTACTATGTTGTGAACTGAAAGTGATAAGGTTAATGAGAGAAGTGTATTGTTTACTGAGACATGCCAGGTACATCTCTGCCTGTGGCGCTATCTCGGTGTGTAGGCAGTAGGTGCTCCACTCAACAACGCTGGAGTGTTACAGACGGAGGTTCATGCTTTATGAAGCACACACTCTCAGGCAATACTAATAAAATGGGTGCTGGTAATTAGCTTCAGGAGCACATTGGTGCAGAGAAGGGGAGGTGTAGGGCTACCAGTTCTGTGGTACATTCTTTGTCAAGAAAAGAAGCATGATGGAACTCTGAGAGAGGACCACCAGTATTGGGTAGTGGATGAGGGCAACTCTGTAGGAGGAACGCCGGTACTGGGTAGTGGATGAGGGCAACTCTGTGGGAAGAACACCAGTACTGGGTAGTGGATGAGGGCAACTCTGTGGGAGGACCACCAGTATTGGGTAGTGGATGAGGGCAACTGGGTAGTGGATGAGGGCAACTCTGTGGGAAACACCAGTACTGGGTAGTGGATGAGGGCAACTCTGTGGGAGGAACACCGGTACTGGGTAGTGGATGAGGGCAACTCTGTGGGAGGAACACCAGTACTGGGTAGTGGATGAGGGCAACTCTGTGGGAGGAACACCGGTACTGGGTAGTGGATGAGGGCAACTCTGTAGGAGGAACACCGGTACTGGGTAGTGGATGAGGCCAACTCTGTGGGAGGAACACCAGTACTGGGTAGTGGATGAGGGCAACTCTGTGGGAGGAACACCGGTACTGGGTAGTGGATGAGGGCAACTCTGTGGGAGGAACACCAGTACTGGGTAGTGGATGAGGGCAACTCTGTGGGAGGAACACCAGTACTGGGTAGTGGATGAGGGCAACTCTGTGGGAGGAACACCAGTACTGGGTAGTGGATGAGGGCAACTCTGTGGGAGGAACACCGGTACTGGGTAGTGGATGAGGGCAACTCTGTGGGAGGAACACCAGTACTGGGTAGTGGATGAGGGCAACTCTGTGGGAAGAACACCAGTACTGGGTAGTGGATGAGGCCAACTCTGTGGGAAGAACACCAGTACTGGGTAGTGGATGAGGGCAACTCTGTGGGAAGAACACCAGTACTGGGTAGTGGATGAGGGCAACTCTGTGGGAGGAACACCAATACTGGGTAGTGGATGAGGCCAACTCTGTGGGAAGAACACCAGTACTGGGTAGTGGATGAGGGCAACTCTGTGGGAAGAACACCAGTACTGGGTAGTGGATGAGGGCAACTCTGTGGGAGGAACACCGGTACTGGGTAGTGGATGAGGCCAACTCTGTGGGAAGAAAACCGGTACTGGGTAGTGGATGAGGCCAACTCTGTGGGAAGAAACCAGTACTTCATGAATATATTTCTATAGTAATAGGAACACTAGTATTGGATGAGCATATATTTTCTATATTGATAGAAACACTAGGATGAAATGAGTCACATGAAGCAAGTGCATGACTTGTATGTTACACAGTATTAAATCACTATCACCATGGGTACACGTTGATGAAGAGAGTGCACATTATATAACTTGCTGGAAGGGCAGTTGAGGAATAATGTACCTATCTGGACTGGCACTCGAGCTGTTTGCAAGGGACTATTAACTTTTCTTAGAAGATTTGTATACAATCAGGTTCACAAGCATGTGGTAGTGTTGTCTAACATGCAACTTACCTACCTTCACCTGCTGTTCCTAAAACAGCCTTCATGTTTGAGGAGGAAGCTACACAAATTGTTGTTTCTATTGTAGAAAAGTCAAGGTCATGCTTGACCATAACAAATTGAGTCTGTCTCTCTGTATGTCTTATCAGTTATGATCAGTTAGTTTTAGATTTGGGCTTTAACAAATCTGATTTTGACATAAGAAGTTAACAGACAAGTTAATTTTGCTTGTTTTAACCATGTTGCCATGCTTGCTAACAAGTTTTAAAAAACAACACAACTTTGTGACATGTCATTTTCAAAATGAGATTGGATCAGAAACATGATTTTTTCTTTCTAACATCCTAACTCTGACAATGATTTATTCATGTCATAAGAGCCTGGCCTCCTTATCATGTTGGGCATTCAAATTGAATGTAAGGTGTTCTGATTTTTAGGCATTTTATCAGCTTGCTAAATACAAAAGTGCTTCTTAGGGAAAGATTTCTTTGAATGGTTCAGTGTAAATATTATTCATGTTAATTATCAGTGATACATGAAAGTGAATTCCACCTTAAATCCTCTTTCTAGTGTTTATACAAGATATCCATGTTTTTTCCGGCCGCATTATCGGAAGACATTGAAAGAGCTAAGTGATTTCTGCGTGCAAGATAAAAATGCCAAGGTGAAAAGGTTTCTCACAAAACCTAAGTCAAACGCTCAGTTGGTGTTGCTGAACCTTTGATATGGTCTAAAAATAGGCCTCGGCTTGTTTTGCCTCTGATAATTACACATGTTTCGAGCAGATTTGACAATGCACATTTCTTTTGTGATAATTGTTTGACTATGTACACGAAAATACATCGGAAACGGCCAAAATAGACGTAATGTTGATCTTTACTTGGCTTTTTCACATGTTAAGCATGTTGTATCTGTTTGAAGATGCATTTATTTGCTGGAAGAAATTTGATGCAATTATGGGTATAAAGAACCAGCCAACAATTCCGTTCCTCTGATACCAGTGAAACTGGAGAGTTTTATCGTCTGGATGTCTCGGCTTGATGATTAACAATCAGTAAAGAAGCTTTTCTTATTCATATTCAGGAAATATGAGAATTTTGTCAGTTGTTTGTATTACCCATGTAGTAAGATGTTCTGTTTTTGTTGTTAAATAAATCATATCTTAAGCCGTTTGATAACAATAAAACATCAACAAATGTAGTTACACTGGACATTTTTGTACTGTTAAAACAGGTCCAAATATTCGTGTTTCTGTACAAAGGAGTTGACAACTTGCCTTGCCTGTGTAAGTGAGACTCTTTGATGAGACATGGAGATATTCCGTCTTGTTGGCATTAAAGCTTAATCTTATTTATTTCTGTGGGACTCAGAAGCTCTACTATTCACCTCATATTTACTTTGTGTGTAAATTGGCAGCTCTTCATTCCTTAATTGAATGCTGAACACAGTTTGTGAATGTTTACACTTTATCCAAGGTTCATCGTGGCAGTGCAAGGTACTATTTTGGGGGGTCCAGGAGAGCATGAAGGTTTGAAGTAGATATTCAGTGTTTACAGATTACAACCAATATACATCATTCACCTGATGAAGGAGTAAGAGATGAAGAGTATATATATTTACCTGATGAAGGAGTATGAATATATTTACCTGATGAAGGAGTAAGACCTGATGAAGGAGTAAGAATATATTCACCTGATGAAGGGAGTAAGAATATATATTTACCTGATGATATAACCTGGAAGAATATATTTACCTGATGAAGGAGTATGATATACATCATGATAGATATGAATATATTCACCTGATGAAGGAGATGAAGAATATATATATTCACCTGATGAAGGAGTAAGAATATATTCACCTGATGAAGGAGTATGAATATATTTACCTGATGAAGGAGTAAGAATATATTTACCTGATGAAGGAGTATGAATATATTCACCTGATGAAGGAGTATGAATATATTTACCTGATGAAGGAGTAAGAATATATTTACCTGATGAAGGAGTAAGAATATATTTACCTGATGAAGGAGTATGAATATTTCACCTGATGAAGGAGTAAGAATATATTCACCTGATGATGAAGGAGTATGTAAGATATATATTCACCTGATGAAGGAGTATATATCATTCACCTGATGAAGGAGTAAGAATATATTTACCTGATGAAGGAGTATGAATATATTCACCTGATGAAGGAGTAAGAATATATTTACCTGATGAAGGAGTAAGAATATATTCACCTGATGAAGGAGTAAGAATATATTCACCTGATGAAGGAGTAAGAATATATTTACCTGATGAAGGAGTAAGAATATATTCACCTGATGAAGGAGTAAGAATATATCATTCACCTAATGCATACATGCAGCATACAAACCGGCTTTCAAGTCGCCGTCATCATGAAAGTGTTTAGTAGTCTTAATATGTGATTAATAATGGTACATCATCATATAATTATTCCATGTGAGACCACAGTAGGTCTAGATAGACTTACATATAACAGGTAATTTGTATCGAATACATACCTACATACATACAAACCAGCTTTCAGATCAGTCATCATGGAAGTGTATAGTAAACATTATCTGAGTAGTGATAATATCTGATTATTAATAGTACGTCATCCTATAATTACTCCTTGTGGGACTACATTAGGTCAAGGTAGACTTACATATAAGAGGCACTTTGTATTGAATTCGCACTTTATTGGTTTTAAGAAACAAACACAGCATGATGGTAGTTGTGTTTGTGTTTATTTGTTCTTTAAATATTACGCCATTGTCGTAAGTACAACAGCTACATCTCAGTGGCCATAATCATGTCTTCCTAGACAAACCAGTGGTTGATATTATGCATACCTGTCCAGGCCACCACAGGCAACAAAGATACCAATCCTTACTACCAAGCCATTTTATTCATTTCTTATGACCAGTAACAGTTATTGGGACACTTTCTAACCAGGGTGGTGTCCCCTGCCAAGATATTGCTCGAATATTGCTAAAATCGGTATAAAACCATATTCACTCACTCACTCTAACCAGGGTCTGACTGGGTATGTGTATAGAGGTTTTGTCTCCGTTACACTCAGATAGACTGTATCACTGCTCTGTGTGCCTGTGTGCCTGTGGGCGTATTTGATCGGCAACTAATTCTGTTTATGACCTCGTCATAGTGTTGGTAATAGATACAGTTGTCAGACTTATATGCATTACTTCCATCTATATTTTTACAAGCTATAGGTCATAACATTACCTGAGACAAATTTATCTTGTTTTTCACACAGCTGGTGATTCATCTGCTACTGGAGATGACAGTTATATGGCTGCCGACTGTCAATAATGGCTCTCATTGAAAGCAACTAAGGATTTGTTGCTGGCAGAAGTTGTGGCAGAAGTTGCTTCTTCTGTGAATAACTTTTCTTTGTCACCCATAATTCTCTTCTACAGGAAATTGAGTGAGATCTCCAAGGAGGTATAGGTACATCCACAATGAAATTCATTTAACTGTGACATCATTGGTTGCCATGATGTCACAGTCAAATGACATCACTGATCTTTCTGTTTGTGAAGCTGGCTATCTGTACTTAAAGATACACTTAAGACAATGGTTATTACTGTTTTCAAACTTGAAATGGTGGAAGAGTGAATTTGGATGATAGACTCTCAGTCAAGTTTTTTAATATAAAGTATATATCCACAGTCGCTAAAAGGGTCAAATGTTTTAAAATATTGGGAACTGATTTGTTAGTCTGTCTCACAGTCCCTGAACCACATTATTTTCCCTACTGCCAAGCCCTTAATAAAGCAAGTCTAGATTTCCTCAGGTTCAGGTCTGAATCTCTGGTCTCCCTGGGGCTCCTTTTCAATTTAAATGGGCTTGGTTGTTGCTATCAAAATTATATATATTCAGAGACTAAGCATTAGTCTATTGATTTGTGGAAATGTCTGAGTGACAGACTATAGTACTAGGACGATGACATAAATTACTTTTATATTCCTGTTCTTATTTGAAAATAGATGTGTTTTATCATTGCACATAATCGTCTCATAAATAAGGTCTCATCCATGAAGATCTGGATTAGAATTGATCCTCAACCATCCATGCTTGTTGTAAGAGGCTGCTCATTGGATCTGGTGCTCAGACTGGCTATAGTGGTTGATACATGCCATCATACTCCTAATGTGTAGGTTGATGCTCGTTAATCACTGGATTGTCTAGTCTATACTTGATTGTTTACAGTTGTTTCAGTGTGGAATTAAACAACAAACAAACCAAGAATAATAAAAAAACATAAAACATAAACCTGCATCACATTGTGCTGTGTACAAAGATAATGATTGATGCTACACAAAAGAAGTAAATGAGTGAGTGAGTTTAGTTTTACGCCACACTCAGCAATATTCCAGCTGTATGGCGGCGGTCTGTAAATAATCAAATCTGGACCAGTCAATCCAGTGATCAACAGCATGAGCATCGATCTGCACAATTGGGAACCGATGACATGTGTGAACTAAGTCAGCAAGCCTGACCACCGATCCCGTTAGTCGCCTCTTACGACAAGCATGGGTTACTGCAGGTTCATTCTAACCCGGATCTTCTCGAGTCAGAAGTAAATGATCCCAGACCATTTCTCATGATTGTAGTGATGGTCATGGAAGATTAGTTATGGCCATGAGAATAGATCAGTTATAAGTTGTTGACCCCCTTTACAATAAAATACATACTGAAATACTTGTGCTGCCAAGGATTGGAAAGTTGCTTGAGACACCATGATCATAAAACGTAATTTGAGTGAATTTGTCAGCTTTTGATAAAAGTCATTTTTTTCATAACTTATGCAGTGACTATAACTATGATTCATGTATTGTATTACCAGGTTTTATAGGCATTTTAGAAAGATGTTTTGGTGATGTATACGTTGGCTTTATTGAGATGGCAAGGGTTGAAGAGGACCGGTATATTTTGTGGAAGATAAGAAGTTGAAATTTATAGGAAATGAATCATCAACTTTAGATTAATACCATTTACTTAAAATTGTTTGAATCATTTATTTACCTATCTGTATATATAAATGTTTTCATCTGACTGTAATATTGATAGTATGGCAAGTTGTTTTTGTTTTATATGAATGTCTTCATGTAAAGCTTCAGGCATGGTTGGAATGTTTGTCCTGTCAGGATCCATGGTGAAAGATTTTCATGCATTGTAGGGTGTTGTCATATCTGTGATTTGTATGGCTAAATAGCTACTGTTAAAATGGTCATTAAAGCCAACTTACTACAGATTTCACTACAAATCACTATAAAGGCATTTGTATTGGATTAATTAATTCAGTACATTATATTCAAACAACATATTATCTATCTTTGTCGTCAAACACATTCCTTACCTACAGGATATCTAACCGAGCATATTTTTACATTTAGTGTCAATATATAATCAGTTTCATTTTCAATGGGCAATTAGTCTCATAGAGGTATGAATTAGAAATCTGTGGAATTGTATATTCACCTCTTGGTGTCAATATATGATCAGTTTCATTTTCAATGGGTACTTAGTCTGATAAAGGTATGAATTAGAAATCTGTGGAAACATATATTCACCTCTAGGATTCATGGCATTAAATATGTCCTGAATATCATCAGTAAGTTTACTGAAATACCACAGCGCATTGATTCTCCAGCAGATTTGCTGATATAGCAGATTTGCCTCTTACCATATCCAGCGTTAAATGCATTATTTAAATCATTCTGGAGGAAGAATAAAATGTTGACAAAGATCAATGGATTGTTCACAGTTTGTGTCTGGTTTCTAGGGAAATTATGTTAATCTTGAAACAACCTTGCTTGTATTTCTTGTGAGATATAAGTTTCACTTGTCCTTGGTGTGAAAGAGATCTTATCTGACATACAGTTGCCCTTGTTCCTTTATGTACAATTCCAAAATGGAGGCCGGAAATTCTGTTGTAAGCCTTCTACATATTTATATTGCTGACATTAATGTACTTGTGTATGTGACAGATTCATTTTAATGGAAGCACCTGCTAAGAAGGAGAAATAATTGCCTGGTAACTACAGATGATAACTCTACATTGGTAGGGTGGGTACTGAGTTGGACCCCGAATTGGACCCGAGTACCAACAGGAGTATCTGGACCTATGTATCTCCAGTAATACCTGTCTATAGTTTAATGATATATATTCACTATACCTCACTGGTTCGCGTTTGCACATTTCTCTGACTTTTATAAGTATGAATGCAGATAAAGCTTCAGCCAAATTTAATTCATGCATGAGATGATCCGATATATCTGTCTGAATACATTTAGTCAGGGCTCTTGTAACTGAATTTCCAAGTCAGACACATTATGTTCTCAACAACTGGAAGATTGAGATAATGGAGGTTGTATACCTAGGTAGTAAATTTGGAATTGTCCCAGCCATGCTGGAAACTATTATCGGGAAGGTTTTTGTTCAGTCAAAGTATTTATCACTTCTCCACTTGACAATGGCAGTTTTTAATATATCAAGTGTGTCAAATAAAATGTGTAAAAACAACTTGTGGTTTGACAGTATTGAAAAATTCAGGAGATGGAAATAGATTTGGTTGTATGGTTATGTTAAGAAAACTTGGGATTCTGAAGAATTTTGGACTTGTGTACCTTTTTAGAAAATGATCTGTTCAATGGCCATGATGATGACATTTATCATGTCTTTTTGTGTTGTTGTTATGTCACTGATTATAGTTTCTAGGATAAATGAAGCATGGGTATATGTCTGTCTTTCAGCTGCAGCTCTGTGAGATACAATCACTCTTTGACATTTAATGAACAGCAAAGCAGGCCATAAATATCAACATCCTAAAAATGAGACAGCACGAAAAGAAAAAGTGTTTAAGGATTCTTTTTGAAACAAGTTGAGAAAATGTTGATAATAATTGTATAGTACAGTAAAATACTGTTCTGTTGAAGTTGAAGAGACGCATGTAGATACATGGGATATTCGAGGTTAGATACAACTGCAAAATGATGATTGAATAAGGTATACACAGGACCCAGCTTTTACTTCGAGACAGTTGTCCGTGAAATACATCAAGGTTGGACACAGTGTTTGACTGTAGTTTAGATGTTATGCTGTCTGTATGAAATGAAATCTGAATAATCCTGTTTTAATGTTTCACTTATGGCTGTTGTAAAAGGTCACAATAAGTTACCGGGGCAGTGGGGGAGCCTAGTGGTTAAAGCGTCGGCCCGTCACGCCGAAGACCCGGGTTCGATTTCCCCACATGGGCACAATGTGTTAAGCCCATTTCTGGTGTCCCCCGCCGTGATATTGCTGGAATATTGCTAAAAGCGGCGTAAAACCAAACTCAGTCAGTCAGGCAGTCACAATAAGTTACCATGAGGGATGCTTAGTTATCATTGCACGCAAGGCATTATATTCATGATGTCTTTCAGTGACATTTAGAACTTGTACATAGATGTCCAAGATATTTTTGTGGATTAAACTTCTTTTTTTATTTCCCTCACGACGTTTCGGGACCATTCCAGGTCCCTTCATCAGGTAAACTGATCCCTTCATCAGGTGAACTGATCTCCAGTTCACCTGATGAAGGGACCTGAACTGATCTCCAGTTCACCTGATGAAGGGACCTGGAATGGTCCCAAAACGTCATGAGGGAAATCAAAAAGAAGTTTAATCAATAAAAATATCTTGGACATTATATTCATGTACCATTTGGAACAACAATATCAAACTGAATGTGTTTTATCTCCAACCAGTATTTTCTCAAAATTGCCTGTAAATAGGAAATCAGATTGTCATTTGTTAACTGCCCAACACCAGCCCTGCCATATTAAGTCTGTTTCACCACTTGCCTACCCCCACCCCCATCACTCTCCCACCCTCATCTCAACATTGCTCACTCCGCACCCTGCCCTGCCCCACCCTGCCCTATACTGTGATATTTACGTATGTGATATGTGTGATGTTATCCATGAGACTAACGTGTGCTTATCTATTTCCAGGCTGCAGTGCCCAGGGACTATATGAAGGAGGCGGGTGAAGGCTAAGATGTGTAAGAGGCTGGCCATCACCCATAACAAGATTGTTCCAGGATGAAGTTTTGGCAGCGACTTGTGATCCTATGCAGTTCTGCATTCATAACCCTTACAGTTCTGTATTACTACACTGACGATGGCCTGTATGAGAACCCCCACATCAACCATGCCAGACTGGTGGAGCCCAACTACTGGCCAGTCAAACACTTCTCCATGGAACAGGATGCCAGCATGTGTCACTTTCAACACACAGCCACATCCAGATCTAATATCTCCACATATGACGTGTACCAACAGACAGACTTCAACTTGCACCCTGACGGGTCCTATGAGATGCCAACAGCACCTCCTGATTTCCCCAGTCGAGTGGACCATGAGCTGGAACAGCTTGAGGTGATTGTGGTTCCCCACTCCCACAATGATCCTGGATGGCTGAAGACTGTAGATGAGTACTATGTGGACCAGACAAAGCACATCCTGACCAACATGGTCAACAAGCTGACCGACTACCCTAACATGACCTTCATATGGGCAGAGACAGTCTACTTCAGTATGTGGTGGAACGAGCTAGAAGATGCTGTGAAGGTCCATGTGCGGCGTCTGGTCCGTCGGGGGCAGCTGGAAATTGTCCTAGGTGGGTGGGTGATGCCTGATGAAGCATCAACCCACTATGTGTCTGTGATAGATCAGCTTCTGGAAGGACATCAGTGGATGTGGGAAAACCTCGGGGTGAAACCTGAGAACAGTTGGTCAATTGATCCATTTGGATATTCTGGGACAATGCCGTATCTGTGGAAAAAAGCTGGCATGGAGAACATGGTGATCCAGCGAGTTCATCAGGCAATCAAAGGATCTCTCATATCTAAGAACAGTCTTGAGTTTATGTGGCGGCAGTACTGGGATACCAAAGGCTCCAGTGACATCCTGTGTCATGTCATGCCCTATATGTTGTACAGCATCAAATACACCTGTGGGCCAAATAGGTTCATTTGCTTACTGTTCGACTTCAGACAGGTCCCCAATGAATACTCTGAGAGCAGAGCAAAAGGTATCACTTCTGAGAACCTCGAAAAACAAGCCAAATATTTGTATGAACAATATCGCAAAAAGTCTTACCTTTATAAATACAATACCATTCTTGTTCCTCTGGGTGATGACTTCCGCTTCGACTATGAGGTTGAATGGGACCAGCAGTACACGAACTATGGGAAACTTATGAACTATATGAACAACAGGAGAGACTGGAAGATAAATGTGAGATTTGGAACCCTCAAGGATTACTTTGATCACATGAAGCAGCAGAAAGCCAGCAAGATGTATTACAGGAAGGATAAAGGCCTGCCTGTCCTCAGTGGGGACTTCTTCCCTTATTCCGACAGGAACAATGAATACTGGACAGGCTACTACACTACAAGACCTTTTGACAAAAGGTTTTCAAGGGACGTTCAGAACCATATCCAAGCTGCAGATACATTGAACACTGTAGCGTATGCATATTTCAAAAAGTGGAGGATGCCAACTAGAGATCATTACTTCAAATATGCCACTTTCTTACAACAGGCTCGAAGAAGCCTGGGATTGTTTCTTCATCATGATGCCATCACTGGAACATCCAAGGAATATGTGGTTGTGGATTATGAAACTCAGCTCCTGCAGGCTTACAATGCCACTCAGTCAGTGATGCAGATGACGATCCAGTCACTGCTGTCCAAGGGCAAAGTAGAGTCACCACTTGTGTTCCGACCAGAAACTGTGAGGCGCCACTTCAATGAGCAACCCAGGAAGCAGACCATTGAGGTGCAGGAGGAGGGCACGAGAGTAGTTCTGTTCAACCCTCTTGCCCAGTTCAGGAGGGAGGTCATTCATCTCCATGTTAGCACAGATCATCTGATCATTAAAAATGACAAGTTGCAAGTAATACCTTGCCAGGTGAATCCTATATGGGATGAAAGTTTGATTGTCTCAAATGTGAAGTTTGAGGTGGTGTTTATTGCTGAGCTGGCACCATTTAGTATAACACCTTTCATGTTATTTAAAACAGATGAATTTGACCATAACAATGTCTTCCCTGCCAAGATATCTGTGTATCATACTGAGACTCTTATTGTGCCACCAGAGGTCAGGTTTCCACAAAGAAGGCCAAGGAAAGATAACTCTAACCCAATAGTTATGGAGAATGAGAATATTAAGCTGGTGTTTGAACCTACCAAGGGTGGACTGCAATACATAATAGAAAAAGCCACAGGCAACAAGACCGATATTGGTCTAGAGTTTTTAGCCTATAAATCCCAGGGCAGCGGCGCCTATCTTTTTTATCCTTCTAGTGAGGCTAAACCTGCATTCTACATCAACAACATTCCAGTTATTCGTGTGATTGAAGGACCCCTGATGTCAAGACTGGAGGTACTATTTCAGCCCTATCTGCAGCATTCAGTCCAGCTGTACAGCCACCCTGAGCTGCAGGCGTCCGGAGTCCGCATCGCCAACACCATCAACATCAAGATGTTGAAGGAAAAGGAAATCATTATGAGAATGAAAACAGACATTCATAGCAAAGATTCATCATACTACACAGACCAAAATGGATTCCAAATGATCAAACGCAAAACAAATAAGAATGTTCGTATAGAGGCTAACTACTATCCAATGACATCAACAGCATTCTTGGATGATGAACATCGAAGACTGACATTACACTCCAGTCAGTCACATGGTGTAGCTTCTCTTGAATCTGGTTGGCTGGAAGTAATGCTGGACAGGCAGACCATCTACGATGACAACCGTGGTCTTCAGGAGTCGATTGAGGACATCAAGGAGGTCACGTTGGACTTCCTGTTGCTCCTTGAGAAGCGGAACCATGTTTCAAAACAGCAACCAGCTCACTATGCACTACCATCGCTGCTTAGCACTTCCTTAAATGACCTCCTTCAGCAGCCAGTCATGATATACTTCAGTCTTGTAGATTCCGACATATTTCAGCACACTTTGCTGCCATTGGGATCAGCATTGCCCTGTGACACAACTGTGGTTAGCTTCCGGAGCCTCTCCACAGCAAACCTGGCCTACAATGGTACAAGTTTGATTTTACATCGCCGTGGTTACAACTGTGATTTCCCTGCTCGAGGGTTGCAATGTGCTGTGACTGACAGATCAATGTCCCTTGCATCACTGCTCAAAGACTTCCCAGTGGGGTCTCTAAGGGAGACAACTCTCACCCATCTTTATGATAAAGCCACTGTTGATATTCATTCTCCTTTAGGGTTATCTCCCATGGAAATTGTAACATACCATATAAGGTGGTAGTTTTGTGTAAAGATTGGAGAGGCTTGAGACAAAAACATTCACACCCATCAAGCATAGATTTCATAGACAGATGACATGAATGCCTGTCGGTGACTTTGCTGTGAACCGATCACCATTGCAAGAACTAAGTCAAGCAAAGAACTCCAGCGATGACATAAATCATGCACAAGTGCTGTCCTTTAAAAACAACTGCATCCATTTAGACAGACATACTGATCATTATTTATTTTATATACAATGCTATCATTTCAGTAAGTGATACCCCAAAAGGATGAGTTGTTAGGTTTGTACACAATTCCAAAAACACAAACATCTGGGGCACCTTTTCAGTTTAACTCAATGGATTGAAAGTGTATGTATGGATTCTACTGGATTGAAGTGTTGCCCACTATCCAAAATGAGGTCCTTTTGTTTATATGATAGACACTAAGATAAATTGAAGGCTAATAAGACATTCAAGTGTAAGTAGTTTCTTGTATTCAAGCTGTATTCATTAGGTCATCTAGTAAGTTATATACTACTCAACTTTGGCTAGGGATCATCAGATGTCATTCTTTTTAGACATTCTTTTTACATTATTATCAGTTTTGTATGACATGGAAAGATCAAAGATATACTTATCAAAAACTTGTAAGCATGAAATGTGAAAACATCATTGTTGACATGCTTCAAATGGTTCTTAGTGTTAGGAAATTACCATTGAATACTGGTCTTGTCCTGATTGTTATATATACTACTCAAATTGATTTAAGGAACACCTGATTGTTTTATAACTATAGTTCATCTATTATGACTGGTAGGTGTTTTGACACACAGCCCTCCATGTGTTCCTTAAATTGTTTTGTGTAGTGTATTCCTACTGATCAACATATTGAAGACATTGTCACCATATTAGCTGACCGTATAATCAGAGTATATGTGTATAATGCTTTATGATATTGCTGCTGCTTCCATCCAAGCACAGTTATTTTTCCGATAACGTCAAACACTGCCGTAAATGTTGAGAGGCTGTGTTATCATATGGATCTGACCCAAATCCTGAAAGTTTGTGTAAAGTAATTTGACGAAAGTTTGTATTAAGTGTAAGATCTCCATCCAAGTCGTTACTAGTGTTCATGTTTTACCTCCCAAACATCTGAGGGTAGGAGGAGGAAATATGTGATACTTTGTAGGAATGAAATCAGTTATTACATATATACTGAGGGAAACAAAAAAGGGAACACCACTTGATGGCAGTGTTCCTTTATTTATTATCAGATTTCGTCGCACAGCACTATTCAAAGCTGGTGATGAAAACTGGACAATATTGAAGGAACACTTGAATTTTCCTGTGTTCCATTATCTGTTTCTCTCAGTATATTTCAGCATTCTGTCCATTAGGCCAGAGCAATTTTATTTCTTGTTTTAGGGATCTGCAGGTCGTAATTTTTCAAGAATAAGAAAAAAATTATTAATTATTTTTCCCCACTCAAGAAATAATATCCTAATGTTTTTATTGGCCAAAAATGTAAACTTACAAGAAAATGTTTTTTGAATTGTATTTTGTCCCATATACACTTCATAAGTTGCCAAAAGTAAATTACTTTTAGTATTTTGACTGGTGATTTTGTTCTTTTCTTTTTTCCCTCCTACCTTTAGGTTTTCTGAGGACAAAACTCTGTAAAGCAAGAAATAAAATTGGTCGGGCCTTACCATGTTTTCTTGTATAAAAACCTTTTGACATATTTGGAGTAATTTTATGTTTTGTGTTTTTGTGTGAGAATGTTGTCCCTTCACTTCAAGTAAAGTCTAAAGCATATGAATGAAAACAAACAAAGTCAAAATGCAACTTTAACAGTATGAAAGTACAGTTTAAGGTTGCAGATTAGAAGACAGATTTTTTCCTGTTAAATATTTGGACAGAAATGGCTAAAAGGTGCATGCAGATCTTAAAAAAACAAGTAATAAAATCGGCCTGGCATTATCACACTTGGATAGTGTAGTAGTTAGTTTGGTAGGTGGCTTTCAACCAGAGCTTCATGTTTCATATAGAGTTAGTTCACATACAGACATTATCATTAGTTTTTGAAGAACTTTTACAGCTTAATTCATCTCCACAGCACAGGAAACGATACCAATGGTGCTGATTTTATACAATGTCAAATTCTTAGGTGTCTTTTGTGCCAAAATCACTATTTTATTGTTTTAGGTTACTCACTGATCTTGAAATTAACACTTTTAAACGTTGATTGGGGTTTGGCAAATTTCATCAGGATGTGTTGAAATAAGGCTAGTTTATTTTCAGAATTGACTGGTATTAGCTACTGCTTGGATTAAAAATCACAATTACACAGAAGATAATCTCATGAAATTCATCTCGTGCTAAGTATTGTTGAAAGGTGTTTGAAAGGAGAGTGTTTCATGAGAGGGACTCATTTGTACTTAGATCACTTACATAATTTATGCCTATCAATACCACTGGATTATTTGTGACATGACATTTCAGGTAGAAAAAATTAGTTTCATCTAGCACAGAATGTTGATGTGTGAATTCATTAATTTTGCATTGTTCCACACAAAGGTACAATCAGCTGGCTACCAGAAGTACTACCAGAAACTCTCCAACTAATCTACCCTCATCAATATTCCACTCTATCAGATTCTATCCATTCTATCAGAAATTCATGAAACTTAACAGACATAAGCTTGTTGCCCTTTCTAGTCTATTACTGCAAGTGTATGATCTACATAAGCATTGTCATTGTTGATGTCACCTTGAATTCTTGTTTTGTAAATATCAGTGTCTGTTCATTTGGGATTTAGTGATGCTTCTGTACGCTTCGGCAGAAGGATGGGATGGCAAGAATAAATGATTATAAAGACTTAATCAGAAATATTTTTCTTGAGGTATAGAATAAGATAGCACAGCTATGTCTAGAAAATATCATGTTGTTTTATCATTCCAATAACAAACTTCGTTTTTAAATGGCATATTTCTATCCTTGTTTTTCAATTATTTGGGAAGGTGGAGTATTGAAGGTTGGGTAGTAGTTCTCATCATGCCATGATTTGGGGGGAATATTGCCTAAAGGGACGTAAAATTATACTCACTCTCAATAATATGTCTTGGATCACCTGAAACAACATTAAATATTGTGTGATCAGTTGTCTGAACAGTAGTACCTGTGTTGGAAGTAAGAATTAGTGAACAGCATACCGTCTGATCATGTTCATATAGTACACACACATGCGTATATTCCAGCATGATACAGTGATGGATATTTTTAATTGTAAATATTTGAATTATTTGTCTGTATATATTATTTACATTGTTTTTACTCAGCAGAATCATAGGGAGGTGGTAGAGTAATGTGTTGAAGTGATGTTTTTAAAAAAATGTCAAAACATGAAAGTGCTAAAGCTGAATCATTAAGTGTCCATCAGAATCACCTCTTTCAGATAATTTTATTTTGAGGCTGAAAAAATCATAGTACATATATGAAAGAAAAACTATGTGTAAACAATCATGGTGTCAAAACAAACTGAAAAATTCTACACAATTCTACAAAGAAATTGATTGTCCCTTAATTATAATTAGGACCCAGTATGGCCACACTGTAATATATTGTTTGTTGACTCTAAAGCTTGGGTAGATGAAATAAAAATATATTTAGTTTATCTCGAAATATTTTGTTTTATTTGGCTGAAAGTTGTGTTAGTGCATGATGTCATATTCCAACGTAAAGAAAATCTGCAAAAAATATTTGCGTTATTGTTTGGTAGACCCAAACTATATTAATCATTACTTTGATGATGATATTTTTGGTATTGATCATAATCCTGTGATTAAATTGACAATGGATGATACCATATATTGTATTGCAGTATTAATTATGTAGAAGTCTGACACTTTTTAATCATGAACAAAGGATATAAATATGAATTATTGATAGACCTGTATTGTAACAGGTCAGAGCTCATGAGTTACTTTGACAGGTGTTGGCAAAAGTACCATATTTCCTCTGATAAGTACTCTGGTGCTTCCAAACCCAGTGGGTAATGGAGACCAGGCTGTAATTAGAGACATTGTGCCTAATATTTCAACTCTTATGTTGCATAAGCTGCAGTCACAAATACATTGACATGAAAACGTAATGTTCTTTATACAGAATGTATATACTGCACAAAAATAGTTAGGGATATATGTAAATTTTGAAATTATGAATAATGATCTATTTATTCATTGACACACTAATAAAATATCAGTCATAAAAACACCAATATCCCTAACTTATTTTGTCCAGTATATTTAAGATAAAGTTGGGTGGTTGGTATGTAGTTTAACGCCGCACCCAGCAATATTCCAGCTATATGGCGGTGGTCTGTAATAATCAAATCTGGACCAGGCAATCCAGTGATCAACAGCATGAGCATCATTCTACGCAATTGAGATACGATAAAATGTGTCAACCAAGTCAGTGAGGCTGACTACCCCTTCATCTTAGTCGCCTTTTACGACAAGCATGGGTTGCTGAAGACCAGTTGTAACCCGGATCTTCACGGGTCTGAAAGTAAAGACTGACAATAGTAATATGGAATAGCAACAACAAAAACTGGAGTGTTAGTTATGTAAGTGTTAATTTATAAAGATACTTTAATTTAATATACCAAACATTTATTGTAAATGCTTCAAACCCAATGCTTTCTGGATTCCGGTGGGTATTGAGACCTTATTTCAGGAAATATGGTACGTTATGAAACAGACATGTTGTAAGTTGGAAATCATGATTGACAGGCTGGTCTGTGATAGAAATATGTTTGTGAAATATTGTAAGTGTTACTAAATTCTATTCTTACAATGGTACTGTTATAAATTTCTTTTTTCACAAAGGTACTGTTTTAAACTTCATTTGGGTACCAGTGATAGAAACCTGTTTGATTGTCGTGAACATGTTTGTCCACTTACTACTATTATTCTTCCACAGGGAAGTAAATAACTTCATAATATTTAAAGGGGTTGAAGGATAAAATTGTTTACATATTTTTGTTAATACTAATAACCTATGTAATTACCTGTATCATATTTTACTTCTTATCAAGTTACAACATATCACAGCCGAATTATGGTTTGTAACTGTTTTAATTCGTTTCTTACTTCAAAACAACATGGTGAATCTTATAGCATCAGAGACAAGTCAAAATTAACCTTTCATGCAAGTTAAGCACAAAGTGGTTGATAGCAACAGTTTTTGTAAGATGAGCAATTTTTATGTTAAAATATCACAAATTCTGCATTACAATAAATATAAGAACATGGGTATCACTATTTGTATTGATATAGGATGTAGGAATAATGTGACAGAATCAACCTAAATATGGTTATTGGAACCAGTGGCTTTATAACAGCAAGTGTATGTGTTCATTTAATTATTAATGATAATGAATAATATTGTCATAAAAAACATGTTGAACAATGAAATGATTTATTCAGTAGTTGTTGAATATTAATGATCCATTTATTTCAGACTATAGATTAAGACTTGCAGATTTGGTACAAGATGTCATGTAATGTCAATACTCTGATGACCTATCAAACTGGTATATTAATAGTAATGAAGACCATAATTGAACTATTACTGCCAGGTTAATAATAGGGTCAGACTTTAAAGGTCATTGTTCTGTTTGATGCATTGTACATTTCAAGAAGCATATCTGACTTTGCATGAATATATCTGTGAAAACAGACAGGACCGTCCTTTTCAATATTTGCCAGTTCCCAGTTTTGTAAATCATTGTGCACAAAATTATAAATATTACACAGCCACCAGAATGTACAGATAATTATTCTGAGTAGAAAACCTGTTGTGTTTCCCCACATCAGTTTATATGGGATGGACCATAGTCAAAGGCATCAGTTTGCTGTGCAGAGTTGTGTCCCTTGGGTATGTCAGAAGCCTGTGATGATGGGTTCTAATCCCAGGTCAGGTTTACAGGAACAAGTTACCTTTGTTTCTTCAGCACCATCTTTTCTTGAGTTTGCAAATATCTACACTGGACATGGATCCACGCTATCATCTGCTGGAACATTAAGACAAGAACAGTGCAGGTTTCTCCAGAGGTGTCGCAGGAACTTTGTCATTTTTAGGCCAAGAAATATAGGAAGCAACTGAAAGATTAAAACAGTTATTACAGTTACAAAGCATGTCTGTAAATAATTGATTTTATTTTGTGGCTTCAATATGACGGTTTTCAGTTTCTGAAGAAACAAGACAATACAATTTCATCAAATTATGATTTTATTGGGATTTATTGAGTATTTGGTGCTTTAATGGTTTTTGTTTTTTTTTAAGATTTATATGTTTGAAATGTTTAGAAAATATGTGCCATATTCATGTGAGGGATATATGTTCATGATGTTTGTGAACTGGTGGAGTATTTCTACTGCACCAAGATGGTTGTACACTATCACAGCCCTTCACAAGGCAGAATAACCGCTTCAGCCTATGTTAAAGCTCCTGTCAGGCTGTGTGATGTTAAACATAATGGTTCTCAGTTGACAACATGTCACCTGTCTAAACAAAGATGTTCAAAAAGTGAAAATGAAGTTATACACATTAAATCAAATATTATAAATTCTTCAAATTTAAAACCAAATTATTAGAATAAATACCCTAATTTACTCAAAAGAAATTCCATTTTCTGAAAACAAAAGCGTTTTTAAAATTGAACAATATTTAACATTGGAACAACTTACTGTATAATTTGCAGGAGTTTGTACATCAGGTCATCCTGGCCCAGTGGGAAGTGCTGTCGCTGACAGCATAGGTTCAGTTCTACATATGGGTTTTTGTGTTCCACATCAGGTATGGATGGTGAATTGCAGCTAAAAGCAATTTCAAGTCACTCGCTGATTCTAATTAATTGCAGGAAACATGTCTGATGCTCAAATATGTATTCCATAGTCTAAAGATTGTTTTAAACATACCATTATTGACGCCATGTTGAGTGATGCGTGTCAGTTGTAACAAATCTGGATTTCCATTGGTGCAGAAAGGTCCATGGTCAACGTAGAGATGTATTCATGTGACACCATCATCATGTCGATTCTGTCCCGACAATGGTTTCACAATAACCTATACAGGACATTTCATCATTAACTGTGTGAATATGTTTGAAATGTTGGTTCAGTTTGAATGTCTGATTTTTTCATGCCTTGAACTGATCATGTTGATTGGAAATAAAATAATTTAACCAATACTGTCTCATGTTTTGTTTGGGTTATTGGTAGTCATGGGCTGGGCCCTGACAGCGAGAATGTGCTAAACTGGTGTGAAATATCATACATCAGGATTAGTGGTTTATATAATTCGTTTGCAGTGAAAACGTACCGATGAATTTCACTTTAAACAAAAAAAGTAAATAAAATAAAGTGAAATTTTGATTGCGAATCCTCATAACTTTACCTTGCCAATTGAACATTAAAATCTCAGAATTTTATTCAACTTAGGATAAAAGTTGTTTAACAAACTATCATAGTTTCAAATCGCTATTATTGGTGTGTAATACAAGGGTGTATGCACATTAAATGAAACCCCAAGAACAAGAAGGGGTTGGTTTCCACGGTAGTCTAACGCTCATCACGTACCATCCATTTGTTTCACTGTTTCAACTACTGAGCTTTCCCCCTTGTAATACAAACCAATAATAACGATTTGAAACTATGATCGTTTGTTAAACAGCTTTTATCCTAAGCTGAATAAAATTCTGAGATTTAAAAGTTCAATTGGCAAGGTAAAATTATGAGGATTCGCAATCTTAATTTCACTTTATTTTATTTACTTTTTTGCTTCAAGTGAAATTCATCGGTACGTTTTCACTGCAAACAGACTATAGTGTGATGTAATTTTTCAAAACTCACTCACTCACAAACAACTCAAGAAACGGTAGTGTGGACTATTTGTGCAGGTTTCTGAAATATAAACTTGAAACAGTTTGCTTGAAGAGTCAATCAACTGCCGCAGTATCAGTTGCAGTTTATGTATAAATATTGTCATTAGTGAAGCAGACACACGCAGACAAAATCGTCAGATTCAAAAGTCATCTAATTACTAATACCATTCTGAAACCAAAGAAGAAAAGCTTGTAACAATGTAACATGATAGTGTTAATATAATTTGTGTTTGTTCTGCTTCGCTGAGCAGTATTACACTGATATTCTAGTTCTTCAGCCTCAGACAGCTCAAGTCAGTTCATTATAGTATGCAAGGCTACAGACCAAAATGCAACAGTTAAAAAAAACTCATGCAGTCAGAAAGCAAATTCATTTTGTAACAAACTACACATTAGGTATGTGCTTAGGTTCTTTACATTTTGTGAGAGGATCTTTGCTGGAAAGAGACTACAGTGAGTACTGGTTTCTTGGAAGACACACTAGTGGTGTATAGCCTGGGGACCAACTGGTGGTTGATAGTATGAAGACACACTACTGTATAGCCTGGGGACAAACTGGTGGTTGATAGTATGAAGACACACTAGTGGTGTATAGCCTGGGGACAAACTGGTGGTTGATAGTATGAAGACACACTAGTGTATAGCCTTGGGACAAACTGATTGTTGATATTATGAAGACACACTAGTGGTGTATAGCCTGGGGGCCAACTGGTGGTTGATAGTATGAAGACACACTAGTGTATAGCCTGGGGACAAACTGGTGGTTGATAGTATGAAGACACACTAGTGGTGTATAGCCTTGCGACCAAGTGGTGGTTGATAGTATGAAGACACACTAGTGTATAGCCTGGGGACCAAGTGGTGGGTGATAGTATGAAGACAATAGTGATGAATAACCTGGGGACAAACTGGTGGTTGATAGTATGAACACACTAGTGTACAGCCTGGGGACAAAGTGGTGGCTGATAGTATGAACACACTAGTGGTATATAGCCTGGGGACAAACTGGTGGTTGATAAGTATGAAGACAATAGTGATGTATAGCCAGGGACAAACTGGTGGTTGATAGTATGAAGACACACTACTGTATAGCCTGGGGACAAACTGGTGGTTGATAGTATGAAGACACACTAGTGTTGTATAGCCTGGGGACAAACTGGTGGGTGATAGTATGACGACACACTAGTGGTGTGTAGCCTGGTGACCAAACTGGTGGTTGATAGTGTGAAGACACACTAGTGTATAGCCTGGGGACCAAGTGGTGGGTGATAGTATGAAGACACACTAGTGTATAGCCTCGGGACAAACTGGTGGTTGATAGTATGAAGACAATAGTGATGTATAGCCTGGGGACAACTGGTGGTTGATAGTACGAAAACACACTAGTGTATAGCCTGGGGACAAACTGGTGGTTGATAGTATGAAGACAATAGTGATGTATAGCCTGGGGACAAACTGGTGGTTGATAGTATGAAGACACACTAGTGTATAGCCTGGGGACAAACTGGTGGTTGATAGTATGAAGACACTAGTGTATAGCCTGAGGACAAACTGGTGGTTGATAGTATGAAGACAATAGTGATGTATAGCCTGGGATAAAATGGTGGTTTATAGTATGAAGACAATAGTGATGTATAACCTGGGGACAAACTGGTGGTTGATAGTATGAAGACACACTAGTGGTGTATAGCCTGGGGACAAAACATTGGTGCACTTTCTGTTTTCTTATCAGCTCAACAATGTCCAGTAGAGGCTGATACATTTGCTTGTTGTTTCACTGCTGTACTTCGCAACAATCCACACATATAGCAGTGGTCCGGAAATAACCAAACATGTATACGTCTTTGATATAACCTAGTGTGAACCACACAATCCAGTGACTGACATAAACATCAGTCGCTGGCTCCACACACTACAGGGCACCAACATGAGGACCAAGTTGACCGCCATTTATCACAACAATTGTTTATGATGTCACAATCAATGGCGGATGTCCAAGAACAACAATGTGTACATTAGATGTGTATGATGATAGAGGGGTCAAATTCCGTACTCCCTGGTACTGTTAACAGAGTTATCAGCAACATAATGCAGACAAATTATAATATCACTGAAATACTGGTGACAACAGTTACATGTAACTAAGTCACAATAAATGGATATAAAATAGTTCAGAAATACACCTACCCTAGAAATAAGGTGACATATCATTTGCTCATTTAGTCATGAGATGTGCACATAGTCGACTGTGGGAAGCATTGATATTATAGTTTTAAGTTAGAAATGCTAGCGACAAATAACAGAAACATCTGCTTCCAGACCTTGTTCAAAAAGTAGATTTGTTTTTACAATCTAAGGGAAGTAACTCTGATTAGAATCATGTTCACATGAGACAGATGAGTACATTTTACACACAGCATGAATCATACATAAAATATACCATATTCCATGGTAAGTTAAGTCTGCTATGCCACAGTTTGTTGTTGTTGCAAGTCGTGTGTGGTTACATTTCTCATCTATTAACTCTTGACCTAAGAAACAAATAAAAATTCATTAAAAAAATTCTTAATATATTTTGATATCTTTTGATAAACATGGAAAAAGATGAGGAAGATTTGTGTCAATTTCAAACTATTGTGAAACTTTGATTCATGACGGGTTCACATTGCTGAGTACTAATCCCCTTTTCTTATTTTTTAAAGTCTCATTATGTGCAAGTTTGTACCATCTTTCCATACCTATGAAACGTCTCAGTCAAATGTGAAAATGGATAAGATATGATCACATCAAATCTAAATACATGTGTCTAAGATGAGTCACTAAAGACAATTTTTAAACTAAGCCAAATTATCAGCAAGCCTGGATATTCTTGCTCGTTGTTTGCTCAATCCTCTAAAACCGGCATGGGTCAAAGGATCATGCTCAGTAGAAACACTCTTCCTTTAACATTAGCATTTTGACACATTTAGCCACATCTTTATCTATAGTAAGGATATATAGAGGATACCAAATGACCTTCCATGTAATACCATTTTTATTCAACAAGTTACTGATTTGGTATCAACCGAGTGAAAGCAAGTTTGATACTTAATCTTTCACGAGTTTAATAAAAATGGTATTTCACGGAACCGAGTTAAGTATTCTGTTTATTACACTCCAACATAAATTGATAAACTGCCTACAATGTGATGACTATCAGCTTTCCGTGAATCAAGCAAGATCTAATACCATTGTGACAGAGGTATTACCATTGTGACGTAATAACTGTAAACCATTATGACATCATACGCCCGGCATCATGCCATGTTATTACACAATGTGTAATAACATTGTAGATTTATTAAACAATGATATCTTCAGCGGGCGAGTAATAAAAGTAAGTGTTGAAACACGGATCTAATTCTTGATGTATAAACACATCTCAAAGTCTTTCTCAAGTCTTGAGTTATCTCTGGGTTCAAAATAGCTGGAACATTTTAACATATCCTGGCTTTAAAATCAACCATGGAAGTGGTTGCAGCCTTTCCTCTACATTTTTCAAATGTTTACAATCTGCACGGTATATTCTAGGCATTGGCAGTCCAGTTATCCGTTGCAACTTTACAAGTGCAAGGATCCCATGATTATCCATAATGGGTTGGATCACAGAACCATACTGATCACAATCCTTTGTTTTCAAGAAAAATGCCTTGAGTGGGGATGATGTGTTTCACCAAAACTGAAGCTGTCCAGGGCATGCATTACTTAAGTCTTTCCTTACATTAGTGTTCAAAACAATATTAAACTCAATCACTTTTCCAAAATATTTATTCCAAAATTAATCAGTTCAGAAAGCTGAAAAAGAGATTACTGGTACATGACAAAATAGCAAACATTTCTTTAATATCACAATAACAATATACAAATACATCTCAGAAATAGATATAAATATGTACAAAAATAAGTCTTGTTAGTTACATAGCCACATAGTCTTCAGACACACCACCATCCATCGTTTTATCCACTTTACCATCCCGTACACTATCTGCTGAACGCGGCTTTTTAGCATAAGCATGTAAATTGTAGCGTTCCACATCATCAATGACTCTGAAGTATCTTTTCCCAAGATCCTTTGTTGCAATGGCTACAGGATGTGGCGCCAATGCCTCCATGACTGAGGCAGCAGAAGCCAGAATCTCCAGAGGATTGTCCGATTTAACGTAATGCTTGGTACTGCCGCCAAGTTTCCTTGACTGCCTCGTTTTCCTCACGTCAGTGGTATCATCATGAGGAGTGAATTGTCCCTCCTTGAGATCCTCAGTCCAGTGAAATCTAGACGGTCCCTTTTCCTTGCCATGGGGGAAATGCCAACTGCAGACTCGGGTATTAGGGGTTGGATCAAAGTCATCTCGCCTTAAATGACAAACACAAGAATGAAAGAGAAATGAATTCCACTTTGCATTATGACACAATCAACTGTATTCCAGTGTCTCCTTTCATGAAGCAACCTTTACTAAGGTTAACCTGAACTCCCATTCTTTAACATTGCACTAAGGTTACCTTAGTGACTTACGATCACCTTAGTGATTTGTGAAAGGAGGCCGGGATTTATTACCAGGTTTAGTATTATTTATTAGATGTGTATACTTCCATAATTTGACATTCTGCAGTTTGAACCGTTACAAGTGCAGGGATCCCATGATTATCCATAACGGGATCAGATCCATACTGATCATAATCTTATATTTCAAGAGATATGCCTTGTGTGTTTATCATGGGTTTCGATCGCCTCCGTGGTGTAGTGGTTAGAGCATCCGCCCGGAGAGCGGAAGGTCGCGGGTTCGATCCCCGACCGCGTCATACCAAAAGACGTTAAAATATGGTACTTGTTGGTCCCTGCCTGGCACTCGGCATTAATGGGTACAACAAGGACTGGTTGGCTCGGGGTCAGTATAATGTGTCTGAGTGGGGTATTCATGCTTCACTGTGGCATGGTATCTCGGTGGGCTAGCACTATAAAACCAGCTTCAGTCTGGGCTAGTACAAGCAGCCGCACATACACATACACACGCATGCACGTCGTCATATGAGCGAAATATTCTCAAGCACGACGTTAAACCCAATTTCACCTCACTTATCATGGGTTTCACAAAAACTGAAGCTGTCCAGGACATGTACTTCATGAACAATGTGTTGAACATTGAACCAAAGTTAAGATTACTGTTATTTCTGTTGCAAAATGAAATTAATATAATTACCATGAATACATAAAAACTAAGGTAAATGCAACAAAAGTAACAAAATGGGCAGAATGAGTACAACCTGAAACTGACCCCTCCATAGCACCATAAACATCATCAAACATTTTATCAATCTGACACCCACTTTCGTCAGCATTTTCAATTTATGCAAGAAGACCTTTCAGTTTATATCAGATGCTTGGCAAAATGTCTGGACACATATTTTATGCTACTGACGAAATGTTGGGATTTTTTTTTCCTAATTTTTATCAACTGAAAGAAGTCATCTCCGGAGTCACATCACTTTGTAAATGGTACTCATCTGCCCTGTAAGAACTGACAAACCAACATTTTCCTGAAATATGAATCCTAGCATATAACATACCAGCAAGTAGTTCCAAATCTTCAACAGGGATAATATAAAATAATGTAATGTAATGTAATATATAACTGCAATATAACATCATTTTGTGATGTCATGGCACTGAGTTTTGTCGATGGAATGTACCTGTACGTTTACCCATATATTATTAAGATACTTTAGAATAACTCCAACTATGAATAACACAGGTGTGACAAAAATATACGTTAATAAAGCAAAAGTATATTAATATTTATGGCAAGTAAGAATGCACAGACTGAATATCAAGTTTATATATGTACTCATGGAATTTTTTTCACTGGTAGTCTAGTGAAAGAAGTTTTGGACTGGAACGAGAGAAAGAGTGTGTTAAAATGGTCAAAGAAATATAACCAAGCAGTTGTTCAAATTGCATGACATATTCGAGAATAAATGTTCACTTCAAAATGCTAGACAACCAGATGTTTATCATTTCCTCTCAACGTATTCTTAAGAAGTGCAGAAGTCAGAAAACACCTCTATTCATCATTCAGGAACAAATTCAACATGCTGTACCCTGTGGAGAGCTGGTACCTCACAGCATGACAATGTTTGTCAATTCAATGCCCGCTTATGGTGACATTTTCAGCAAAACAATCAAGTTATATACTGTCTCCATTGTGGCCACCCACTAGTAGCGACCACACATCGAATCGAATCGAACCACACACCTCCAACACAGGTTCCAGCCAAGCCTGAGAGTGAAAGCAGAGTGTGCCTGATAGCGACACCTGGTACCTCCTGAGTGCAATCTGATGACCATTGAGGGACATCTGAGATCCTGACTGTTGTTAATCCTTGACTCAAATTAACCTATAAATGCTGAATTCATGTAGAGCTGGAGGTCTAGTAGGATAATGTTGTAACCCTGGGAGGCATTAATCAAGATTCAAGCCTAAAACTTGGACAAATTTATAAATGTTGAGCAGTGAATAGAAAACAAAGGTAATTCATCAAGTTCTATAACTAAGTGAACTATATTTCCACGGCTCCCACATGTGACTCCATGTCTTTTTCCTTCTTTTTCAACTTGCCCACCATTTGGCATTTCAGACACACATTACACACACACACACACACACACAATTCAGCCAGTCAGAGTAGAGGAAAATTTAGTTTTGTCACAAGAGTTGAGATCAAAATACCAGTAATATTTTTCCCTGAGATATATCCAGCCATTCTTGAAAGTGGAATCAATGGTATAACGGGGAAACCTTTAACTTCAAGTAATCGGTACCTGATAGGGTTGGGTAGTAGTGGTGAGGGTACCTGGGTAACCTTAAAGTGTAAATCCATAACTATGAGGATATGTTAGCAAGACACCATGTCTTGAACTCAAAGATGTGTTTACATAGTGTAATATAACTTGGCAGGTTGCCAACATAGCACGATGCAGGACTGCAATGCCCTTTGATCATATAGACCTGTGCCAGTTATATTCGGACACTTGACGTAATTTCCATAGACATACATGTTAATTTGTTTAATTTTCCGTTGCTTATTTATCGAATGGAAACAATTTAATCAACATATGTACAGTACCGTAAACTCCTTTAACATGGCGGCCTACCTGTGGAACCATAGGTAAGTTGATAAATGTGGTGTCATTAGTAAAATAGTGGTCGGAGAATTGAACTGAAATTATATGCGCAGAGCAGAGATGATTTCAAATTTGCCTGTCAAATTTTACATAGACCCATCTTAAACCAGGGATACTCTACAACACCCCCTTATATAGTCTCCCTGCTTAATCTCACTTCATGGAAATTATTTATGCTACACTGAAATAACATGTAAGTCCATGGAAATTACGTCAAGTGTCCGAATATAACTGGCACGGGTCTGTAGGAAAACCAAGTACCACAACGTGAAGAAATGTGAGCATTAACAGAGTTGAGGGAAGTACCAACCCTGGCAAATGTTCGGACGGCACCCCACCGTTACGCATATTTTCAAGTTGCTACAAAACATACCATGTACTGAAGGCAGGTACGTACAACTACACATTATAATGTTTAAAGTCGCATCAAAATGTATCAACCAGACTGACAGCTGACATGATCGAAATTGTTAAAATTTAATTCATTGGTGTTCCTTACTGAATCATCAAGATCCATTTCCTTCGAGTAGCAGGATTAGCAGGAAACCGATAAAATGACAAATGGGGATTTGTTTCACTTCTATTCCTGCACTGTGGAACGCAACAGTGTGGCATGTTCCTCGCCGTTTGTAACCAACATGTCGTCAAAATGGACCCGGAAGAATCATAGTCACGTGATATGAAAGGTCACCGGAAGTTAAGTGTTGAATTCCAAAACATTACAGGTCAAGGTCACATATAACTCGCCGGGCGTTGTGATCACGTCAGAAAAGCAGTTCGCAGGAGCTGCACAGTGTCGGAGACACGTCTTGTGGTTACCAACAGCTCTGTGGTGTGAGTATTTTTAGTTTTAGCTGCTTTGCAGTAGATGACATAGTTAACCATAAATGCAAATACCACGGAATCTGTCACATCTGCTGTTGCCGTGTTGGTGAGGGGAGGCCGGACTCTAATCTGCAGCAGGTACCAGCAGTCAAGTTAAGCCTGTGATTGTAAAACCGTGGTCAGTAGGTCAGCTAAGAGTGCTTGTGAATTTGTGGTTGTGAGAGTGGTTACTTGTATAGTTAAAAGTGAATGATATACCACCATTTATCCCCAGTGTTTTCCAATTATATGTAGTAAAAACGTTATATTATATTATTAATGTCCATAAGGTTGATAATCAGTAGATAACCAAGAAATAGTAATTTTGTTCCATGTTATGTTGGCCTGATGTTATCAAGAAAATGACACATATTTTATGAACTGACATTCTCTAGCCAACAATAGTTTTGTACCAAATATAGAGATCTTATATGTTTGTAACATTTTCATACTGTGTAACATATTAAACATATGATGAAACATGTGTTGCAATTAATGTCGAACACTTTTCTTTTATTAATGTTTGCATCAGTATGAAATGGATACCACTTTGTTACTGAAAGGTTTTAATTATATCCATGCATTAATATTCTCTGTATGAGTGTTTCAATTATATGCTTCACCTGGTTTAGTAAATGTATACATGTATACCAAATGGTGATCATGTAGTATTTAATGATGCATGAGCTACAGTTTCATGTCAATTATTAAGAAGTTATTGCTGTAATGTAAGACCTCAGATTCAGAATTGTCCTCTGTATACTGCATTTGGCAGTCAGGTATTTTAAACATTGCACTCAGCCAAGAGACTGCCATTACTCAACAACATGAACATTGTTTTATGCTGTCTCGACTAACATTTACTCTGTGAAGATCAAATAGTTTACAAAAAAAACAGTTTTGCTTGGACTGCATTTAATATATTTATTTCAGGGTTGTGTGTTATAAACAAATGCATGTCATCATGGCTATTAAAATTACAGTACATCAATGATTTTGTGTGTTATCAAATCATGCTTCAAATAATGTGTGATGTCACGTCTACCACACTTCCACAATAGTAGTATATCTATATATTTATACAACATGTAAAGTGCTCAGGAATAGCAATAATTTTGCATATTTTAGAATAAGTGTCTTTGTTTGCAAACAAGAGGAAAGTTCTTCCATGTGATGAGCATAACCTGTGGTGTCATTGGAAAGAAACTTCTCTCATGGAATAAGGTGAACAGTGCACAATGAGCTCAAGCCTTGTCAGCTATTGTCTATAATGCAAACAGACAGACCAGTCATCACTCTGTCCCTTTAAATTCTAAAATGTTTGAAAGTATGTGTATCAATTTCACTGAAGAAGAAATTTATTGATCAAGTAAGCAGTTTGGACCTTTATGTGTTAATATATGTCTGTTTATTTTCAGCCATTTATGATATATGTTACTGCTTTTATATAGAATGATAATATTGATATCATTATCACAGATTTCTATTGTTTTCAGGTACTTTAACTATGACAGTTATACGACTTGGAACCTTAGTTTCTACCAATTGGCTCCGTGAGCAGTTAGCCTCAATCCATCACAACACCAATGGGATCCTGCGAATCTTAGACACATCCTGGTTGCCAAAACCTGGCATTGATAGCTACACAGAATTCTATCAAAAGTTAGTATTTCTATTGTCATGATTCTCGGATGTCATTAGTAAATTTACCTGTAATGCCACTTTTAAAACTATTTCAAATATAGCCCATGTTGTGAAAGTGTCTGAATTATCTTTGATATAATAATCTAGTACAGTTTCTTGATATTAATTTCACATGTGCCCTATAGGCCCATTGCTGTCAAAGCTTCAGAAGTGACATCTTCATTTGAACCTCTCATATCTTAATGCAGAAAGGGGTCGGTGGGGTAGCCTAGTGGTTAAAGCGTTGGCTCGTCACGCCAAAGACCCGGGTTCGAATCCCCACATGGGTACAATGTGTGAAGCCCATTTCTGGTGTCCCTCGCCGTGATGTTGCTGGAATATTGCTAAAAGCGGCGTAAAACCAAACTCAGTCAGTCAGTCAGTAATGCAGAAAGTTTTTTTTTGACATTAGGGTGTAATCTATTTGAAAATCTATTTCATCACATTTGAAGTTTGGCTGAAATAAGGTCATTGTGGCAAATTGGATAAAAGTATTCATCGTAATAGAATGGCAATGTACTACCTTAGATAACTGAGTAGTGAGTGAGTTTAGTTGTACGCCACTCTCAGCAATATTCCAGCAATATGGCAGCAGTCTGTAAATAATCGAGTCTTGATCAGACAATCCAATGATCAACAGCATAATCAACGCAATTGGATACGATGACGCGTCAACCAAGTCAGCAAGCCAGAACACCCGATCCTGTTAGTGGCCTCTTACGACAAGCATGAGTAACCGAAGATCAATTCTAACCTGGCTCATCACGGGTAGATAACTGAGGACAAGGGCTTGGCATGAGTCAACCTGAAACTTTAACTGGCCAGAATAGTGATAACATGATGACGCCAAAACACATTTTGGGGCACGCATGCTAGTGCCAGTTTGTAACCCTGTGTACAGAAAGCCCAACCGCCAGATGAACGAATTAGGAAACAGTCCACGAGTGAGCAGCACCAATTATTCTGTTAGTTAAGGGAGGCATGAGAACAAAAATAAATGCTTGGTTATCCATTCAAATGAAATGGAATCACTTAAAATTTATTTTCCTATTATTCATGACCAGAATATCCCTATCCCAGCATAAATTACAGCTCTGCATGGAAAGCTTGTGTGACCTTTGACAACAGACTAGATCTCAAATCAAAGGAAGATGTCTTTCGTAGAGATCTTTGGGAAATATTATGGCTGTTTTTCTGCTGGAAATGTGCATGCTATGTCATTCTGATAATGAATAGGATCCTGCACTCAGCTTTTTAACATGGTCAGGTTGAGTGAGATTGATGTTGTAGACTGGTGCTCATTCAGTCAGCCACTGGTTTGTCTGGCCTTGACTTGACTGTGGCCGCCGTGGTATTGCTATTCATACTCAGGATGGGGACCAACTGATTCTTCAATAATCCTCCCTAGGACATCATGCAATTTTTTCTCAAAATCAGAGGGAGGTCATCTCTAAAGTAAATATGTTTGTACATGAGTGTATACTAGTATTTATTGAGATGGTCCTTTTGGATGTCATCACAAACATGGAACTATAGCAAGTGTGATTCATCATGTACAAGGATCACTTGCCTACATGACGTATTAGACATGGTACTGCACTCTGAACATTGTCATCAAAACAAATTCAAAATTTTATGTACAAGGATCACTTGCCTACATGACATATTAGACATGATTCTGCACCCTGAACATTGTCATCAAAACAAATTAAAAATGATTCATCATGTACAAGGATCACTTGCCTACATGACGTATTAGACATGGTACTGCACCCTGAACACTGTCATCAAAACAAATTCAAAATGATTCATCATGTACAAGGATCACTTGCCTACATGACGTATTAGACATGGTATTGCACCCTGAACATTGTCATCAAAACAAATTCAAAATTTTATGTACAAGGATCACTTGCCTACATGATATATTAAACATGGTACTGCACCCTGAACATTGTCATCAAAACAAGTTCAAATTTTTAAAACACAGGCACACATTTCTATGCATGTAAATATAATCCCTTGAATTTTAATTAATTTGAAATTGTTATGTTTGTTGGACTGTAGATTTTACACTGTTATCGGGCTAGAATAATGGTGGAAGAATATACATGGAAACATCACTAAATGCATTTAACAAGCAGTTGTTATGCTTATAGTTTTCTTATTTAGTCACCAACTTCTAGAATACCAATTAACAGATAACATCAGCTTTCAAGAACATATTCTAACATTTTGACTGTTTATAGAATGTGTACTATTTTATAATATTCTTGTTGCAGAAGTCATATTCCTGGATCTAAACATTTTGACTTGAACCAGTGCGTACAGCCAATGCCTCTAATACCCCGCAATCTCCCGGACCCCAAGTGTTTTACTGACTACGTCCAGGGCCTAGGCATCTCTAGTGATACCCACATCATTGCCTATGATAGATTCAACACAAGACCGTCGGTGCGGACATGGTGGTTGTTCAGGGTGAGTGAGTCAAGTAGGGATATATTGTATATATTGCAATATGAGCTGGCATATTGTGATGTGTAGTGTAATATATTGCAAAACCTTCAAAACTTTAATTTTACTACTGAAGAAAGGTTTCTGTTTACAAATGTCTATGGCCATGAGGTCTAATTGTTTAAAAACGAAGCAATGCGTTGAGACTCATGTGTTTTATTTATTATGACTTTAGTGTTTTTGTGGCATCACATGCAATTTAACAGTCAATACATGTCATGTTAACAATATATTATATTTGGGATAACACTTTCTCCTCAAAGTACAGATTCTAGTACTTTTGGGGGTTGGGTCCCATCTGGGATTTGAACCCACACTCTCAGAGTCCGGCACCTAATATCCAGCACACAAAGTCAGCCCTCTAAGTAACCCACTCACCCACTGAGGCTTCCACAAAATTGGAAGTCGGACAGCTTGTAGTCTTACTGAGAAAAAAGAGGTATAAAGATTACTTAATGCATAATACATAAAAGATGTATAATGCATAAGAATGGTCATGCTTAACGTCACCTGGGTTGCTCATTACTATACATTCCACTTATGACCGTCCATAAATATCGGTTACATCTGTGGACTAGCGACTAAAATGATGCCAACAAGAGAAGATATCAAATATTTATTGCCATAAAGTGTCCAGACGGATGGTAGATGAATTCAAATAAGCTACAATAGGGAAAGTAGTCCATCATCGTCTGATCTCAGGTTATTACCATGGAGTAGCCAATTATGGACCTGAAATGTCTTCTCACGTGTATGTTTGATATCAGGCATCTAAAATCGGTTACTCACCTGCAGAGGTGTACAAATAACTTTAATCATATGTAGACTTCTTTCAAGAATCAAGTACTATATATACTAAATGGATTGCAAGTAAATGTTGGCATTACAATACTCGATGCACTTACCCATGAAAATTTATGCTTGAAATCTGTATTGATGAACAGCCTTTGCTACCCATGTGATAAATGATGCTAAACCTATTTGCATGATACTACTGGACCATGGCTCAATAAAATAATCATGGAAGATGAAGACACAAAACAGGAAGGACCCTCATCAACCTGGGTCCTAATCCACAAAACGTTCGTAGCGCTACGACATCCGTAAGCCTAAGATAAGCAATAGATTTACGACAGGTCGTAACTTTATGAACGCTTTTGTAAATCGGGGAATATGAATGAAATTATTTTTTGTGATATTCATTTTATGATTTGTTTCTTTTTAATCTGGTTGAAAAAATTAAAACAATGTAGTCCAACGTAGTGAAGCTCATAAAATCTACTATATAACAGATCACGCACTTATTTTACTGCTTGGTTATAGGAGATACTGACCACTTACAAACCAAATACTGATTGACAATATTTGAATTTTCTTTTTTCAAAATAATTTGTCTGGATTTGATGGAAAGAATAAATATTATCTGTCTGGATTTTTTTGAGGTAGAGATTCACATCAGAGTGATAAAACGTCTGTCTTATAACAGTGGTATATACAATATAGTGACCAGAACAACGTGGACAGCAATTAACATTAGTCCTGTTAAAGATATTTCAGTTCATGAGTGAGTGACTTTAGTTTTACGCCGCACTCAGCAATATTCCAGCTATATGGCAGCGGTCTGTTAATAATCGAGTCTGGACCAGACAATCCAGTGATCAACAGCATGAGCATCGATCTGCGCAATTGGGAACCGATGACATGTGTCAACCAAGCCAGTGAGCTTGACCACCCGATCCCGTTAGTCGCCTCTTATGACAAGCATGGGTTACTGAACATTCATTCTAACCCGGACCTTCACGGGTCTTCAGATCATGAAAGTATGAGTGTGTCTCATTACACTGATTCAAGTACCATATTTTAACTTCTTTTGGTATGACGTGGTCGGGGATCGCACCCGCGACCTTCTGCTCTCTGGGCGGACGCGCTAACCACTACACCACGGAGGCGGTCGGAAATGGAAGAATCACAGGTGGCCCAACAGGCTAAGTCATAGTTGCAGAGCTGCATGCCTTAGTTTCTAGCATTAGCCAGTCTTGGGTTTGTTGCTAAAAACCCTAGGTTGGTTAGCAGCATGTTTGGTGCATCCACCAAGTGTAATTGCCTGAGACAACTCACATGTCCAGACATGGACTACTCCACTCTGACATTAAACCAAACTCATTTGCTATGTTTTCACTCCACAGTTAAATTTTTCACTATTTAAAACTGGAGGGGTTACTAGGTCTAATGCTTGGGTCTGCGCGATTACACTGCCATATATAGATCTTAATATCGAGTGGCTCCAGTGGTTCGCAGGAAGGAAACACAACACTTACCCACTTCCTGCTGCTTGTATTTCAAGGAAAAGTAGACTGTAAACAGGGTTGTGTTGATCTCATCATTTGGAAAAGTTGCTTTAGATTTGATGAGGGTTGTTAAATATTAATAGCGAGTGAGTGAGTATGGTTTTACGCCGATTTTAGCAATATTCCAGCAATATCACGGCGTCGGACACCAGAAATGGGCTTCACATATTGTACCCATGTGGGGAATCAAACCCAGGTCTTCAGCATGACAAGCAAATGCTTTAACCACTAGGCTACCCCACTGCCCTAGATGTAGGATGAAAATGAAACCCTATTTGGTTTGTAGATTCAACATTTGAAAAATGGATCAATTATGTGCATAACAGGGTCCTCCAAATATAAAACTGTGTAAATTGTTTCTACAGTAATGCACTTTTAAAATTAAATGCACAGCAGGCATATATATTTTCAACAGAATATTCATGGCTAGTGAAGCAAAATTGGCTATGGCTGACTGACAAGGTACAGGATGTAAATGTGGAGTTCTAGTCACCAGCTGTTGACATTTTACTCAACCGAAATCTTGTAGATTACAAAGCCAATTTTACATGTTCATTCTTTTTTGAGGTATAAATAGATCCAAGGTTGTAAATGTCAGGCTATTATCTACACTCTCACTCACTCACTCACTCACTGAGACTAATCATGTTGATGCTATTATTGGCATGAAAAGATTGCATTGTTAAACATATTATTAATTTCATATTATAACTAGTGCTATGGATGCAATGAACCAATCCAGTTAATCTGGTATTACTATCTTAGATATGTGCAATATATGAAATATACTTTAAATGCATGCTCAATAACCCTTGCAAAACATTCTTCAAAACTTATTAACAAACTTGCCCACAGGTTCTTTGCACTATATGACAATTAGACTATGTCTTAGCAATAAGAAGGGTGTATATAATTCATAGTTTTTGTCCGTAATATTAAATATTTACAATTCCAAACACTTGAGGGCAGTGGGGTAGCCTAGTGGTTAAAGCGTTGGCTCGTCACGCCGAAGACCCGGGTTCGAATCCCCACATGGGTACATTGTGTTAAGCCCATTGTCCCCCCGTCGTGATGTTGCTAGAATATTGCTAAAAGCGGCGTAAAACCAAACTCAGTCAGTCAGTCAGCCAAACATACTTGGCCAATGATTTCAATTCATAGGGCACTTATTACGTAAATATGCTTCACTTATATTTTGGGGACACAGGAGGCCTATGTGCCAAAGGTACTGCAGTTCACTGTACAGAGTTGCATGAGAGGAACCTATGAATGTGGCCGATCCCCGACCGCGTCATACCAAAAGACGTTAAAATATGGTACTTGTTGGTCCCTGCCTGGCGCTCAGCATTAATGGGTACAACAAGGACTGGTCGGCTCGGAGTCAGTATAATGTGTCTGAGTGGGGTATTCATGCTTCACTGTGGCATGGTATCTCGGTGGGCTAGCACTATAAAACCAGCTACAGTCTGGGCTAGTACCAGCAGCTGCATATACACACGCATGCACGTCGTCATATGAGCGAAATATTCTCAAGCATGACGTTAAACCCAATTTCACCTCACCTCACCTATGAATGTGGTTTGAACCCTGTGGGTGTGTCAGCAGCCGACCTGTGCTAATACTCAGTCACTTACTTTTTTCATATTTCTTCCTCATCATGCACAAATATTCATATGGACAAGTCCTATATATATAGATATTATTATGTTACAAAAGTTCATGTCATTGATGACAACAATTGTTCTTTATTAAAAAAATATGCACTTTGCTTACAAATAAAATTCCACATGCATTTATTTAGTATTTTCCTAAATTTTGTAATATCTTATCATTAAAATACATGGGTTTTTTATGAAATTCCTAGATTTTGCATTTTCACTTCTTGAGCTAGAACAGAAAGCATCTGCCAAGGGAGCTGACAGTCAGTGGTTCAAACCCTGGCTATGACATACCAAATGATGTTTAAGTAATGTTACTTGGTGTTACCCTGCCTGGAACTGCCTTTTTCATATACAATACGTTCATTGTTAAAAATGCTTTAAAATAGAGCTCAGTTACAAAAGAGTGTATTGAAATTGTTTGTAACCATAGTAACTGGAGTTCCTGACATTGTTTTCAGTTGTATGGCCACAATAGGATATCGGTGCTTGACGGAGGTCTGAAGAAGTGGGTGGAGAATGGATATGAAGTGACAGACGAAGAACCTGAAGTCAAGGTGAGTAGGTACCCTTGTGACATGGACAAGGTGCCACATTTTGCCCCCTTCCCATAATTTCTAAGCATAATTTTAAGCATAATTTACTGTACAAATTTTCCTGATCTCTCTCTCTCTCTCTCTCTCTCTCTCTCTCTCTCTCTCTCTCTCTCTCTCTCTCTCTAGTGACCTCTCTCTCTCTCTCTCTCTCTCTCTCTCTCTCTCTCTCTCTCTCTCTCTCTCTCTCTCTCTCACTCACTCACTCACGTCCCTAACAGTGTAAGAATTTACATCGAAACATCACTACATACAATAAACAAGAAGTTGTTATCCATAAAGTCATATGCTTCATAAGTGGTTCTTCTCTCTTCCTCTGAGAAGCATCCTATAGATGCAGGATCATCTCTCTGTCCAGCTAGCCCCAAGTTATGCAGAGTTGTCACTTGATGGCTCAGGTTCATTCAAGGATTCCATCTAGGACTCGATGTTATCCCATCCCATCATGGCCCTGTTGCTATGTAGTAATCAACTGCGCTACATCGTTTATGATGTCGGCAAGAAAAAATGACCAGTTCCTAACATCAGCCGTCAATCTGGTGTGTCAACATACAAGCCTCCTGTCGGCAAGCCTCATCACTTGTGGGAGCCTTAAGACATACACCTTGCTTCAGGACAAGATTCTTTTCATGCCCAGCCTAGCATGTCATGTCTTCTCCCCTCGGACGCCCAGCATCGCCACTGAAGAGGAACTGGGCTTTAAGTGGAGGGATGAGAGGATTTCTGTTCAAATTGCCTATGCATGGTATGTAGTGACAGTGATGACTTAGGATCTGTCGTCTAGCAGGTTGGGCTCTCCATCAGCACCCATCTTACGACAAGCATGGGTTACTGAAGGTTCATTCTAACCCGGACCTTCATGGGTTTGGTCAAGGGGATTGCCCCAGTTGTCAAGGTCCTGCCAAGCAGGACCAAAACCCAGTGTATTGAGTCACTAACAATAACAGGCACCTGGGTTAGTCAGGCCATGGTGAGAGTCTGGACACAGGCAATAATCCCTGAGTGGACGTGTGAAACTATCTGTCTTGCATGCCAACTGAGTGATTGAGTATGGTTTTACGCCGCTTGTAGCAATATTCCAGCAATATCGTGGCAAGGGACACCAGAAATGGGCTTCACACATTGTACCCATGTGGGGATTCAAACCCGGGTCTTCAGCATGACGAGCGAATGCGAAGTAGGAAGGCTTTTCCTATTCTCGCGGTACTTACGGATATCAGCTGAAAACATAACATAGACAATTCTTATCGTATTCATGCTTGTTGTTTTTAAATGAAGTGCCTTCTCGTCTAACATGTACATCTATCAGCTGCCAGATCCATCAGGTGAATTACCACTCGTGAGCCTGGTGATAAACAATGCCATCCGCCATTGATGAAACGAGGCTTTTCCCATTCTCGCGGTATTACCAGGAATTAACGTTATTGAGTGTTTGTAAGAGCAATCCTGCCGGAAAGGGCGGGAAAAAGTAATGATATGTCCAAGTTGGTATAAACTCCCCAAGATTTTGATCACTCACAGACTTGGGCCACTTCCTAGTTAACAGTCGGTGATGTAAACAACCGCTAAGTGTCGCGCATCAGCGATTTCGGCAGAAAACGTGTTTACCGCAAGAATAGGAAACCCGCGAGAATAGGAGATGGACCTATACAAGCAAAAACGTTTTACTTTGAAGTGACACAAAACCAGAGAAACAATCTGTATATAAATCTGAACTTTGTTACACAATGAATAATACTGCTACATGACACTTACATTCATGTTTCACACCCTACATACCTAGATGACCCTTCCATGATGATGCTGAACATTTATCATTCTGTTCATATCAAATGTATTTGGTCTCCATTAGATCTATTGTGTGCGACTGAAAATATAAAGCATTAACATATAAACTGTGTATTAGTTTCCAAAAGTCACGATCCATGCAGACATGTGTGGCAGCTGTATTATGTGCATTATAACATGGAGGTGAATCATGCCAGCACACTTTCCAGCACAGTGTCATGGATGTTAAATTCATGATTCCAGATGGCAACCAGCATTGAACTATGGCACGTCTTATTAACATAATAATGACATCCCATTCTGACAAAATGTAATATATATTCCACTAAATTGACTTAATTTGATTTGGGGATTGTTTTTCGGGTTCATCCTGATTATGTTTGTATTTTTTTAAGTGCCACGCACAGGTTGATACAATAGGAACATGGTTGAAAACATAGTTTGCTAATCTTCTAAATCACTGTTGGGTAATGTTTAAAATGTATAGCTACTGTTTAATTCCTACTGTCTAGACTTCTAAATATGTGCTGTTTTGCGAGTATTGTAGATAACAGGGAACTATATAGAGGATATTGCCTATGTCATACTATGTTTACGACACGAGTGCCTAAATATTGGTATTTCCTGAGCAAGAGCAAAGAATATACCGATATTTAGGCACGAGTGTCGTAAACATAGTATGATATGGGCACAAATATAATATTCTATTTATTACCGAAATCATACAATTGAGGAAATTTAACCCACATCTACTTTCAAAACAAAGGCTGGCTACCCGCCGTCGCTGCATGTAGAGCATAACATCATAGGCGAAACGAGTCATCATAGCATTGTTCATGAAATCACGTCACCATGACAAAGTGATATTTTGCCCTAGGGCATCATATGAAAAATATGAACCCCGAATAATTAGTGATATTCAACCTTCTTTTTGCTAGTATTTCTAATGTTGAAATTAAGCATGAAGGTAAGAAACATGCAAAATAATATGGATGGTGAATCATACAGAGTACATGGGTCAATGAATTCATGTTTGGTAATATTACCCAGTCATTCTAGATATACTCTGGAGTACCTATTAAAAGGTGAGAATCCTCCATTCGGTACCCCTTGTGATGAAGGAATCATGTTCAAGCTTGTCCTGCTTGACTTCATCTTTAACATCACAAGGGATCAATATTTCAGTGTGAAAACAATGAAGGATCTTGTTAACCATGTTAATTATCATTTAATATTTGTTTTTAATAGAAAGAAAATTGTTTTCAAAATAATATCTTTTGTGAAAAGATTAATGGTATTTTCTGATTGGTAGTATAAATTTGCAACTGAGATTGTAAGTGGCTGTATACTCGAGGGTTTTGAAGTAACATAAAGTTATTGTCTTCCTGAGAGGGTACCTAAGACCAAGATCATGCATGTAGCAAACGTACTGTAAGTCCCCATGGTCCCTAGTATGGTGATCCACCTTCGTTTGTTGGCAATCTATAGCCTGTTTCTATATTGAATTGTCTTCAATAGTTAAAAAGGTTTAGATTGACATACTATTGTTACATCTATATCTGTGATATTCTAGTTCTTAATGCTGTCCTACTCTGACACGTTTTTATTAATCTAACTTTATATATTATAAATGTATAACTTGTTCTAGTCACGATATGGCTGAAATACTGCTGATGTGACTGTATATCTTAACTCACTCACTCACTATTACACTGAAGGCTTATTCAGACACATGTCAAAACTCGACATGTCTGTTTCAGAGAGGGAATTTTGAAACTCGTCTCAATCCCAATCTGCTGCGTGACTATGATGCGATGGTTGACAATGTCCAAACAAAGCGAGAACAAATAGTTGATGCCCGTGATGTGCCGAGCTTCATGGGAGAGACAGATCTGCCTCCAGGTAGCTGTGTGTTGATGTCTTCCTACCTCGGGCCAAGACATCCCACATCATTGCATTCTTATGTCATAGTTTTTCTATCTTGCAGTTTGCTGATATTTTCCAAGTCAGGTAGCATGATTAGCTTTGGAAGGTCATACTATAAATAGACATAAAGATGCTAAGTCGGTTAAAAGTTCAGGAAGTGAAATTATTTAATGATGCCTGAAACACATGTTACTTTGCCTCTGTTAACCAAGCTTGATTACATGGTATTGTTACTTTTAATCTTCTATCATCATAAGGCAGTTTGTCTTGTATGATTCCCAGGGAGTTGAGAATGAAATTGCTCACTGATCCATTGATCAGGATAATACAGTTTAACTTGCTTTAGTTTTGGATCTAATGCATTACTAATATGCTCTGTTGTTGTTGTTGCTGTTGTTGTTGTTGCTGTTGTTGTTGTACACATGCAAGGTAGTTATTCAGCCTATGGAACATGGTGTAGTGTTTCTTTTCACTATTAATACAGTGAATATTGTGTTTTGTCCAGAGATCAAGTCAGGTCACATTCCTGGAGCAAGATGTATTCCATTTGAAGATATCTTCAATCCTGATGGGACATTCAAATCTGAAAAAAGATCTGAAGAAATGTAAGTCTACATGCAAGTCTCCTGGCCTGATAACCTGGGCCTACTTACACAAAGCAGTCTAAGCGCTATGACTATCTTAAGTCTGCGTTAGAATATGGGAGTTATGATTATCATAGCACTAAGATTACTTTGTGCAAGTGGGCCCTGATCCTCAAACTATGGCTGAGGCCACTGAGAACTTAATCTTGCCCAGAATCCCAAGCAGACAACATACAGTAACTACTTCATGGGTTTGTCTACACTCTGTTCCACCATAAGCGGAATACATAGACAGGAGATGAATTCATAACAAAATTAACTCATATCCAAGGAGAAATATCCACTCATGTACAACATTCATGGTGAATTTGTAAACAAAATGCTAAACTTGGGGATACAGACTTACAAATTGTTTCAAAACAAAACTGTAGCTTACAATTCTCCCCTACCCCATGTCCCACCTACTGAGGGATCCCTTTGTCCATTTCAGAATGGACGAACTCGCAGATAATTCATTTATACTATTTGTGGTATTTACAAAGGATCCTGTGAAAGACATGCTAATCTGTACCATATTTGTTTAACTGAACACTTTATTCACAAGAAACAGTTGAAAGAAGACACCCAGAAACATATGCAAAACCTGCAACAAATTAAAATGTTTTTTACACAGCCATATGCCTTCTTGTACAAACAAAGGTAAATGAAAGGCATGAATATTTCGCTTTAATAACACATGTACATGTCCACAAATCACTTCCAGTTTGTTCTGAGGCTCACTGTATATTGTGTCTATGGGTTGGCAGTGTCTACAATATCACTACATACACATACCGAGTGCTAATATACTGTGTTATACACACTGATGTGATCTACTTTTAGTCAAGCAATGAAATGGGGCCATATAGAACTCAGCCTGACACAGTGCAACAATAATGGGACCACCTGTAAAATCTGATTTGAAGAACTGTATGGAGTAGATGGATGCAAGGCTGTAGAATCATTCATAAGAAAAATAGCTGTCGTTTTATTTTGTAGTCTTAGCCCTTAGCACTTGTTGGTCATTGGCATGATGCATTGGTTACAAATGGCTATGTGACAGCCAGTGTCGCGAGTGTCCATGGACCACTTGATCAAAGACACCTTGTCCATATGACCCTGTTAACCCCATCAGCAAGCATTTCTTCACCGAGATGACTCTAGGTCCTGTTACAGTAGCTGGACTAATAATTGGATGTATGCAATATTACAGGTGATGGATTGGTTGGTTGGTTTGTTGTTTTACGCCGCACTCAGCAATATTCCAGCTATATGGAGGCGGTCTGTAAATAATCAAGCCTGGACCAGACAATCTAGTGATCAACAACATGAGCATCAATCTACGCAATGGGGATACAATGACATGTGACAACCAAGTCAGCAAGCCTGACCACCCAATCCTAGAGATGCCAACCTCTAAGATTTTATCGTAGTTGCTACAAATTTTAGCCTCAAACTATGACAATACGATTGCACTAGAAATTCTATGAAATTTGAAGAATATTCATTACAATTCAGATATATAGACAAAAACATATATTTTCATCGATTAAATACATTTTTGCCAAAAAGAGAAGGCAAGAAGAAATGTAATGCTGATAATTTGGAAATCTGCTTTTGAATGAAATGTGAAATTACAGCTTCACTCTTGATTAGTGTTATATTATCTTTCTCTTACTCCATCATGATTTTAAGTATAAAGTTGACTACTAATTTTATGGTCAAACTACTAATTTTGATCCTTGAAACTCCTATTTGCAACATTTTGTGGTTGACATCTGACGACAAGCATGGGTTGCTGAAGACCAATTGTAAGCCGTACTTCACGTGTCTACAGGTGATGGAGGAATGTAGAGTGTGCACACCAGTGGAGTACTGAACTTGATCTGCATTCATCTTCTGGCTGTTATGTTGAAGTTGCTTTCAGAAAAGGTTCTTGTATGTTGGATATTGTCAGGGTGTTGTTGACGTGATAGAAGCGTGGTCCAGACTGGCAATCAGTGTGTTTTTATGCATGTCTGTTAACTCTGAGAGTTATCTCCCTTACAGTATTTGACCAGGCTGGCATTGACCTTGGCAAGCCTCTTGTAGCATCATGCCTGGCGGGACTAACAGCGTGTGGCCTTTCCACAGCCGCTCACATCCTTGGGAAGGAAGTTGTACCAGTCTATTATGTGAGTAGAAAACTCCTAGTGAGTGAGTGAGTGAGAGAGTACTGTTTTAAGCCGCTTTTAGCAATATTCCAACAATATCATGGCGGGGGACACGAGGAATGAACTTCACACAATGTACCCATGTGGGGAATCGAACCTGGGTCTTCGGCATGACGAGCGAACGCTTTAACCGCTAGGCTACCCCACCGCCCAGAAAACTCCTAGATTCATTCAGGGTCAGAAGAAAATCAGAAAGCTTATAATAGGAGGGATTTGCTGTGAGGTTTGGGGGAATTTTTTATTTAACACTGCAAACTCAGCAATATTCCAATCATATGATTATGGCTTGTAAAGAACCAGATAACCAGACAATCCATCGATCAATCATGGCACGCATTGATCCAGCATCAGGTTATGATGACACACAATTAACCCAGTCACCAAGTCTGACCGCCCAATCCATTAGGTCATCTCTTTCAACCAGCATTGGCTGTTCTCACCCAGATAGATTCTTCTTGCCCATGAGGGTTTTCCTTAGCGTCAAAGATCCACATGCAATGGGTACAAGGTGTAAAGGCCATTGATATAATATTGCTGACCTAAGTTGATGTCAATCGCTTTGTATCCTACACCTGGTAAATACAAAATACTTTTGACTTTCTGTGGTATCTGATTTAGTATAAACATCCGCAAATGATCACATCACAATCATACTATTTGGTTAATAATTGATTATACAATGGATAAGATTAATCTGAAAGTAGATTTTCAATCAAATCTCTGTGCTAAAGCTAAATCAACAGTCTTCTGGTGGACAACTCCAGCAAAGAGTTGAACATACAAATAAAATAGCTTCTTGCAGAGAGAAGAACATTATTATCATGAATCCGTATAGGGACTTGACAGGTTTATATACCGGGTACTAATCACATCCATGGATAGTTCATGTGTGCATTTGTCCTTTTTACATTTTGTTTAAAAAATAAAATTTGAAAAATTAAATGCCTCTGGATACATTGGGAAGAAAATGTAACAATTATGTTCTTGTGCACTTTTTTCTATACCCATGTTTCATCACCAAATGGAGCCAGGAAGAATATGTTTAGAAAATCTGTGTACCTGGACTAGCTAACCTTTTTAGAACGTATGTCCAGTTACATGTGCAATATCTTACTTAAATTGCGGCATCCAAATAACAAATCACTGTGTAATCAGTTTTAACACACTGTGTCAAAGGTAAAAGTACAGTCTGTTAAAGGTTAAAGTCATTTGACTCTAAGCCTTGATGTCCTTTATTCATTTGAACTAGCATATTCATACTGCAATGGATTAGAATTAAAGCATGAGCTGAAAATTTGCGTCGCTTAAAGTAGTGAGTGGTCAATTCATTGCAGATAATCTACAGTTGAAAAGAGTAGAGGGACATCATAGCTGTAGTTTGATTGACTTGTTGATGTTGTACCTCTGGTAAACACCCAAAGATATTCACACTGATAGACAGCAAACCTTATGCCAGAAGAGTTGTCCCCCTTTGACTAAGATGGTTGTGTCTTTTCAGGGCTCTTGGATAGAATGGGGACAGAGAGCTGACGCTGATTTGTGTGTCACTGGCAAGTGATAGCAGCCATCTCTAGGATCTGTACTGACAATATATGCAATAATCATACTATGCGATTTATTTACTGACATTTAAACGCAATATTCAAATTGATTTTCTATGCAGAACATGCACTGAACTGTTAGATCACTGTGATAAGGTCCTTGATGTTGATGTGCCATGGCCTGTATCAAGGGCTGTTTTATGCAGTAAACACGGTTGTGTCTTGTACACCCTACTGTAGTCATAACCATATATAGATATTGTATGCATGGACTTTTCAGTCCCCACTGGATTCTGCGATTCCGCGGTCTCGGAATATTTTGCAGAATTCACCTCCCAGTGCAGAATGTCATCAAAGCCGCGGAAAAGCAATTTCCATGCAGAACACGTGCAGAATTTGCAATTCCTTGCCGCAGAATTCATAAAATTACAAGCAGAATTTTGAATAACAGTCGACTTGTTTACAAATCATCCAAACTTCGAACATGTCATTCAGCGAATCCCATTCAGCCAGCTAAACCAGGTGTTACTAAAAGTTGGGTAGGCATTTTTAAACGTTCATAGTGTACATCATAATCGTTTATGTTAGTCATGTGAAGTCTAATAGTTTTGATCTGAACTATAGCACAATACGGAATTATATGCCTGAAATTATAGTACGAACAATTGGTATTATTACAAAACATGAATTGGCAACAAGCGTTATATTAACAATCATATTCCTCGTGCCAGTACTAGTTGTACATGCACCGTTCCAGTTAATACCGGATGCGCTTGTCTGCTAAGTTCCCGGTCGATAAGTGTGGTCACCGTCATGGATAAATTTTTAAACAAGCGAGGTCCTCCTAGTCAAACGGGATCTAAACTTGGAAATCTGTCTGCTAACGAGCGAAGTCAGATGTCGAGCGATCTTTATGAAGATGGTGGAAAGCTATTTTGCAAAGTATGTAATGTCGTCATCGATCACACACGGAAAAGTACTGTCAAAGATCACCTACTTAAATCGAAAAAACATCTCGCAAGGAAAGCTGAAGGTACAAATGGAAGTAAGTCAAAGAAACAGAAAACGATTGACACGTCTCTCCATTCCAAAACTATTGCTGAAAAGGAACGTATTGAAATATGTCATGCATGGGTGACCCAATCAAAGCATTGGTATTTCTTTACTACAATCAGAGACTCCAGTATGACAAGTTCAATCAAGAGACAATGGCAGATATTCCAAATATTCTTCCGGAAGATCCAGACCGTCCCGTAGTTGAACCGCCACTTCCTGCTCTCCCAGAACTCCCATAGCTACCTGAATTGACTTAATATTAACGTAACATGTCAAGTTAAAGAAAAAAAACACGGAAAATGTTACAAGCCTTTTATTTGTGTTCAATTTGATGTCAAGTAACAAAGTTTTAGCAGTAATATCATTGCAGAATTTTGTGCAGAATTTGTAAAATTCAAATACTTAAATTCGCCGCAGAATTTCATTTTTTTTGCCGCAGAATCCAGGGGGGACTGACTTTTGTTGACAATGTGGTGCATGTACTGAAGTCAAAACATTTATTGTTTTCACTTTACTAGTTGAATGCAGACTTCATTATTTTATTTTATTTTCATTTACAAATGGAATAACAGTTTCACTGATTTTTGGGTCGTTGAAGCAGAAATAGGTGCTCATAAGAAGATGATAAACTTGATTGTAATTGTGTGAATGTTCTGGTGTAAGTCCTGACACCATTAGGAAGCAGGACATTAACTGCTGACAGCATACATCACATGTATAATGTATCTAGAGGGAGGCAGGGAGTTACTTGTAGCAATATTCCCACAATATTACTAGATCACCTGAAATGGGCTTCACAAGTATCCACATGGGGTTTTGAACCTAGGACTGAAGTGGGGTGACCGAACACTTTAACCGCTAAGTCACAGGTAATATGAAATCTTGATAACAATGAAAATGACTTTTATGTATGTATGAGGATGTAAGAGTGCAGTTCATTTTGATAACGGGACAAAATTCTTTATTCTGTTGTGATGTGTTGATAACCATCATGCAATGGTGCTGTGTGTGGTTTTTCTTCTGGGTATTTGTCACTATTTTTCTTTGTGGTAGACTCTTTGAGGATGTCAGCATTTTCACAGTTAAGTCTCATGGATATAACGAGCGGTGTTAGATGTACAAGCATTTGAACTGCGCTGTCATGGACGTAACTAGTCATGTCAGATGTTCCAAAATTTGAACTGTTCCTTCACCATATTTACCATTGACTAATTTATCGATTATTGATGTCAGTAATTGTTGTGGTGTTTGTTTCATTCACCAAATGTATAACAGTATGCAAGAACTATATTTCTTGCTGATAACAGTATGTTTTTGCATGATGTTATGTACCTATTTCACATACAGTGCAGTTCCTGCCGTGGCCCTGTATATTTTTACAGCAGATTTATGTCTAGTGATATGTGTGAATGAAAGCATGTTCCATAGCAGGTCTCTTTTGACAGCGTTATCTTGAGCTTCTGATTTCACATAAGTGCCTTGTATGCATATTTTTATGAAGATTTAACCGGATGAAGACATGATTGCAATGACTTCGAAGCTTGATTATATTGATCATGACTTTGAGGTAAAGCTGTTAAAGATTTTTTATGGATACACAACTTCTTTATTGTGTGGATACGACGTTTTGGTGTAGATGCTAACACTGTTATCACTTGCTTGATAATGGTGTTAGCATCTACACCAAAAGTGCATCCATTGCAATACTGACTGACTGAGTTAGGATTTATGACGCTTTTAGCAATATTCCAGCAACATCACGGCGTGGGACACCAGAAATGGGCTTCACACATTGTGCCCATGTGGGGATTCGAAGCCGGGTCTTCGGCGTGACGTCCATTGCAATAAAGAAGTTGTCTATCCTAAAAAAATCATTCCTTTTCATCATACCAGCTTCTAAATGCCACCAAAAGAGGTTGTTATAGGAGTAGTTCTAGTTCTAGTTCTTGTTCTAGGAATCACTTGAGCTGCTTCAACACAATACTAGTCTTACTGCACGGCTATCCAGGGTACTATATTTATAAAAATATATAAATAGATATAAAAATATATATTTCCATACCATTGTAGTCAATACAGTCGAGCACCGTTGTGCCAAAATCTGGTAACTTGATATCTTGGTTGTCTCAATATAACATCTCAGTCCTGGCAAAATCCTTCATAATTTATCTTTATTCAAGCTCTTTTAACTCAATTTGGATGTCTCGATATTTCGGATATCTCGATATAATTTCATGGTCCCAACAAGCAAAATTACCCTTTTAACTTGATATTTACAAAGAAACTTGATATTCACCTACCTTTCATGGGCAAGTATCCCTCTGAACTGAGGTTGTTTCCACATGTTTACACATGTGCGGCAGGAATCAAATTTAGGCTGCTGTAGTGTAAACTACTTAGGGCTAATTGAGTTGAAGGTGTCACTTGTTTTTTTATTTAATTAGGATTAATTAAGAAGGAATTAATTAGGAAGTACTCACTGTTACGACTAAACACTACTGACAAAGGATTATAGTTTCGAATCAAAACATACTGAGAAGCGTTCTGTTTTCTTTCATAGTGGTATGTAATGATAGGCTCTGATCGGATGTCTCGAAGTTCGGATAACTCGATATTTTTACTTGGTCCCATGAATATCAAGACAACGGTGCTCAACTGTACCTGGAATATTTCACTGCAGCCTTGATTAGTGTAAGCTGTGCAGGCAATGTAGAAACTTAAACAGCAGTCAACAACCGACCTGTGTAAACACTTTATATATGGCCACAGAAGTTACAATCAGAGATACGATCACAGCAAATTGTGAATCATACTGATTAAACCTACCACAGTTACAGCTGAGACTACACCAAACAAATTGCACTTGCACCGTGTTGTTAGCAGGCTCTGTAATTCACTGTTCGATTCCATTGAAAATATAGTAAGTTTTGATCATAATGGTGCTCACTTTATGGCGTCTTCTCTGAAGTTTGTGTGTCTATTTCTATTAAGGTGTGCACATATTCCATAGTCTGGTAGCCTTCCGTCTTCTTAACTTGCCAGTAAACTATCAACCTGGGCCCCGTTCCTCAAAGCGATCGTAGTGCTACGACAGTCGTAAGTCTATGTTAAAGTATGGGAGTTATGATCATCTTAGCGCTACGACAGTCGTAAGTCTATGTTAAAGTATGGGAGTTACGATCACCTTAGCGCTACGATCGCTTTGTGGAATGGGGTCCTGTACTCTATGACCACATTCTGAAATCAGGACATTGAACCCCAGTATTTGTTTCAACTTTGATTTGTATTGATTATCAGCATAAAATATATGTCAAGCATAGATGCATATTCAGATTTCCATGATTTCCGTGACATGGATGAAGTTAGTACAACACAAGAATGTAGGTGAGTGTGAAATGTTCCGTGCTAGTATGTAGCAGTAGGTCCTTGTAGTGATGTCAGAGAAGCTTTACAGCTGTACCTACAATAACCTGCTTTTTGACTTTTTATATGAAGCTGGTGATGTTTTATGTCATCCAAGATATATTGAAAATAAAGCTTGTATTGAGTATATGCTGCATGTGTTGCTCTTCCTGGTTACCATGGTGGACTATCTGTAGTTGGTCTGTTCATCTGCTCTGGTTAAAATTAACTGGGAGTGAATAAGTATGATGTTACACCGCTTTTAGCAATATTCCAGCAATATCATGACGGTGGCATTCACACATTGTACCTATGTGGGGAATCAAACCCTGGTCTTCGGTGTGACGAAAGCTACCACTAGGCTACCCATCCATCCCTAAAATTAATTGGAGAGGCAGGGCAATAGTGTTCGATAATGGCAGCTTCTCAAGGTTTGTTTGATTGACATCCTGAAGGTGAAGGTGCTAATATACAGGTAGATTTGGCATTTAATATACAGGTAGATCCGGCATTTAATATACAGGTAGATTCGGCATTCATATACAGGTAGAAACTGCATTCATATACATGTAGATTCTGCATTGATACACACGTGAGCCTACAGAGTTGTGAAACATTTATACATTCAGATATTTGTAGGTGATCAGGTACACCAAAAGTAAATGCCAAGAGACAATGCCAAGAGAAAACCATTGCTCAACAATATTTCACAAGAACAAATTTCCTGATGGCAAAACTGATTGCTGTATCTGCAATAAATACATGAGACCTCCAACCTCTAAGGTCAAGGCATCTAACCTTGAATCAGGTCTGTAGTTTGACTCCCATTATGGGACTTTGAATGGCTGCTCTGTCTTGGGGTTGTGGTTGAAAGTATATTTTCATATACTTCAACATGGAATGACACTGATGGTTGTAGTAGCTCTGTGATGACAGGACCCTAGGACCCTTGATGTAGTAATATGCCATGCCTTGACTGTACTGTTTACAAGATCAAGGGGAGATAACCAGTGTCAGCCTAATTCGTTCAATCAGAAATGACAATGAAACAAGCATGCTGTATGCAATAGCTCAATGGATTGGGGTGATATGACTGATACCCTGACAGCTTCTTATGTTGCTCATAATATCAATCACTTGCTTGACTGGTCCAGACTTAATTTTTTTAGGTAAATGGACTATTGTTGTGTGTGGTGTAAAACTACAAGCACACAAGACATGTTTAGATGTTTCATCACTGAGCTCAGTGTTCACTCTATCATCCACTGCTGTCCTTGCTTCAAGTCTATATTTAATTTGGCTGATTATTGCTGTATAAACCAGTCATTGTCATGATGTAGAAAGCCCTTTGTGGGGATTCTGTGTGTAAGAAGGCCTCCAGCATCCTATGCTGGGCCCACTTGCTCAGAGCAATCTTAGTTACAATCAATCTTAGGGCCTTACAATCAACTTTACAATCACCATACAATTGCCCTAATCCACTTGCACAAAGCCGATCTTAGAGCGATTGTAAGACCGTATGGATTTAAGATCGCGATCTTAGCTAAGATCGCACTCTTCAACGGTGGAGGTGCGAATTTCTTAAACTCGACTCCTGTCTACAGTTGTCTGCAAGTGCGCATAGCATACTGCGCAAATAGAGAGTGATACTGGTCCCTGCACACAATACATACCTCCCTCAATCGCACTTTGCAGAAGTTCATGACAAAAATTCCAAGAAATCTTCGAAGGAAACGATTACGTGGACTATAGCATATATTTTTCTACATTTTAACTGTCTTGATTTATGAATTGAGAATGTGATATTTCAACCACGGAAATACCTACCCATGTTTTATGAAAATATTGAACTGCGAAAAATACATTCATAAATTTGGGTCTAGATTTAGTGACTTAATAATTATGAAAATTATAATAATATATCAAATATCGACAATATTTACTTATGATATAACACCTAAATGCATGATTTGCCACTGGTTGTCAATGAGACATTGTTTAGTGCACAGCTGTTTTTTTTCCTTTTGTTTTTTTGTGTGTGTAAAATCAAAAATATACCCTAGAAGTATTGGTTTTCTCACAATATAACCAGAAAATGTAATATGGCTACAGAAGTGTTGTAAAGAATTCATGACAGGGAAATAACGAATATCAAAAATAATATATCGAGAGAGCAGTTGTTAAATACTCATTCACAGTATATTAATGATATGACCCTATTGGCGTTGATAAATATTTTTCTAAAAGTGAAATTAAAATTGAATCTTGATTTTGCACGTTAACTTGATTACTTTAATGATTAACTAAGACAAAATCACTCCATCACCGAAAAGAAAATATCTTGAGCTCTGCCATTGGGCATGACAGACTCTACGGCAACGGCATAAGCCAGGGGAAACCACTCCCATCTTGCCCATAAACTAAAATTATCTGCTCTTGAGTTAATGAAAGGTCACGGCCATTGTTAATCGCGCGGAGCGGACACCATTTGCTAGTATCCTTCCTTGATTATCAAAAGGTATGTTGTTTCACACTTATTCCAACACTGAATCGGTTGGGAATAGTACTTTGTGATATCGACTCGATAGTTCTGTGGTTCACTACAGCAAATAACAATGTATCCGACGTTAAATCGGTTGTGCATTCTCCGTGTTGTTGAAGTGTCGAGGCGAATCATACAGTACAGTTTTATGCAATATAAAAGCACGCTATCTCCAAACGTAAAGCTGATTATTTGCGTGAAACTTGAACACCATTTTGTCACAGACTACAATGATCTTAGCTCCTTACAATTGGTCCGGACCAATTGTAAGTTTCGATTGTAACTTACAACGATCTTAGCCTACAATCGCTTTGTGGAAGTCGATGGCGATTGTAGCCGAAGCCTAAGATCGCGATCTTAAGGATTTACAATAATTGTAGCGCTAAGATCGTTCTGTGCAAGTGGGCCCTGGTCATAAGAGGTGACTTAATGGATCAGGTAGTCAATGTTTGTTGACTGTTGATAGTGTGTCCTCATATCCTGAACATGTGGATTGTTGCCTGCAGTATCAGTCACTGGATTGTGTGATCCAGACTTGATTATTACACTCCACAAACATATTAGCCTGCAATAATGCAGAGTAGCATTCAGCAACAAACAACAGAATGTGAAAGGAATATCTAGTGTGTCATGGGTATATTGCTAACACTTGGTTAAAAATCATAAAAAGTCTCAGATTCAAACCCATGATCAGGATCATGAAACACGTAGGGGTTGCAACACTGCACTTTAACCCATGGCACATTACATAAATGGGGCACCTGTGTTCCATTTATATCTGTGAAGAAAATAATAACAAATATCCCCACATGGCACCAATATCCCCACATGGCACCAGTATCCCCACATGGCACCAGTATCCCCACACGGTTCCAGTAACTCCACATGGCGCCAGTATCCTCACATGGCACCAGTATCTCTGCATGGCACCAGTATCCTCACATGGCGCCAGTATCTCTGCATGGCACCAGTATCCTCACATGGCGCCAGTATCTCTGCATGGCACCAGTATCCTCACATGGCGCCAGTATCTCTGCATGGCACCAGTATCCCCACATGGCGCCAGTATCTCTGCATGGCACCAGTATCCCCACATGGCACCAGTATCTCCACATGGCACCATTATCCCCACATGGCACCTGTATCCCCCCACATGGCACCAGTATCTCCACATGGCACCATTATCCCCACATGGCACCTGTATCCCCCCACATGGCACTAGTATCTCTGCATGGCACCAGTATCCCCCGCATGGCATCAGTATCTCTGCATGGCACCAGTATCTCTGCATAGCACCAGTATCCCCCGCATGGCACCAGTATCTCCGCATGGCACCAGGATCTCCACATGGCACCAGTATCACTACATGGCACCAGTATCCCCCGCATGGCACCAGTATCTCCGCATGGCACCAGTATCTCCGCATGGCAGTACCTACATGGTAGTATTCCCAGATGGCACCAGTATCCCCACATGGCACCACCAGTATCCCACATGGCACCAGTATCTCCACATGGCACCAGTATCTCCTGCATGGCACCAGTATCCCACATGGCACCAGTATCTCCACATGGCACCAGTATCCCCACATGGCACCAGTATCTCCCGCATGGCACCAGTATCTCCACATGGCACCAGTATCTCCACATGGCACCAGTATCTCCACATGGCACCAGTATCTCCACATGGCACCAGTATCCCATGCATGGCACCAGTATCTCCGCATGGCACCAGTATTGGCCCAGTAATCTCCATGGCACCAGTATCCCCACATGGCACCAGTATCCCTACATGGCACCAGTATCCCTACATGGCACCAGTATCCCTACATGGCACCAGTATCCCTACATGGCACCAGTATTCCCAGATGGCACCAGTATCCCTACATGGCACCAGTTCCCTACATGGCACCAGTATCCTACATGGCACCAGTGTTCCCTACATGGCACCAGTATCCCTACATGGCACCAGTATCCCTACATGGCACCAGTATCCCTACATGGCACCAGTATCCCTACATGGCACCAGTATCCCTACATGGCACCAGTATCTCTGCATGGCACCAGTATCTCCGCATGGCACCAGTATCCCTACATGGCGCCAGTATCTCTGCATGGCACCAGTATCCCTACATGGCACCAGTATTCCCAGATGGCACCAGTATCCCTACATGGCACCAGTATCCCCCGCATGGCACCAGTATCTCTGCATGGCACCAGTATCTCCGCATGGCACCAGTATCTCCACATGGCACCAGTATCCCTACATGGCACCAGTATCTCTGCATGGCACCAGTATCTCCACATGGCACCAGTATCTCCGCATGGCACCAGTATCCCTACATGGCACCAGTATTCCCAGATGGCACCAGTATCCCCACATGGCGCCAGTATCCCCACATGGCACCAGTATCTCCACATGGCACCAGTATCTCCACATGGCACCAGTATCCCCCGCATGGCACCAGTATCTCTGCATGGCACCAGTATCTCCGCATGGCACCAGTATCCCTACATGGCACCAGTATTCCCAGATGGCACCAGTACCTCTACATGGCACCAGTATTCCCACATGGCACCAGTATCTCCACATGGCACCAGTATCCCCCGCATGGCACCAGTATCCCCACATGGCACCAGTATCCCCACATGGTGCCAGTATCCCCCCACATGGCACCAATATTCCCAGACGGCACCAGTATCCCTACATGGCACCAGTATTCCCACATGGCACCAGTATCCCCACATGGCTCCAGTATCCCCGCATGGCACCAGTATCCCCACATGGCACCAGTATCCCCCCACATGGCACCAGTATTCCCAGATAGCACCAGTATCCCCACATGGCACCAGTATCCCCACATGGCACCAGTATCCCCACATGGCACCAATATCCCCACATGGTGCCAGTATCCCCCCACATGGCACCATTATTCCCAGATGGCCCCAGTATCCCCACATGGCGCCAGTATCCCCCCACATGGAACCAATATTCCCAGATGGCACCAATATCCCCACATGGCACCATTATCTGACATGGCCCTGTATTCTAAGCTAATCCCCTGTGTCTGGGGATCAAATATTTCACACCTGGATGTTTTTGGTTTCTTTATCTGTGCATGATCTGTTTTCTGACATCAATAACATGCTTTGTCTCTCGGGCTTCACAACATGTAGGTTGTTTACTGATAAAAATTATCTTGGTTGACTTGAATAGGTGGGAAACAGATGTTTATTATTGATGGAGATCTATTCATGATTCCTGGAAGTAATAAAAGAGTATTTGTGATGTCAACATAAAGCAGCAGTAGCAAGCATGTCTGTTTGTGATGATAGGGGTTGGCTTTGTTCCAGCACTGTATGTGTGTCTATGCAGGGGTGCACACAGGTCTGCATGTTTTACAGACACATCTAGTGTGTGTTTGGGAGACATGTTTAAGTGTATCTCTGTGTTTCCTCACACAAGAACAATATTTCATTGCATATTTGGCATATATGGATCAGTGAACTAGACGGGTCAAAGGTCAGTGTCAGGATAGTGATGTTGGCATGTTGTTTGCCTGGCCCCTTCATTTTGATGGTTTAGTTGAAAAGCTATTAAAATAGTATCACAACAATCATACAAAATTAGTAACTGAAAGTAACTATTAAACTTTGAACATTAACTGATAAAATTCACTGTATGTAGCTATGGCCAGTCATCCTAATGAAGGACAAAGCCTTCTCAAAAGTAAATGAATTCCTGTTACTGTTGAAATCCTGCATCTTACCATTACCAAACCAAATAATTTAACTGCACTCAATTACCAAACCAAATAATTTAATGACAAATAAAACACAAACAGTTTTATACAACTCATAACAAGTCAAATTGTTTTGAGTGTTCTTCAACGTCTTGTGAGTATTATGTACAGTTGTTTATCATTTGAGGAAAACCTGACCAGGGTGTACTTAGCTTCTTAACTTATTTTTAGAGTTTGTTTCTATTTCTGTTTAGATTAACATAAGCTGAATTATTAACATTAGATTTATATTGTAGAATTTGCATTAACGCACAAAGAAATTTCTTAATGCAAATCAAACTTTATAGGACTGCCAATTAGCCCTAGCATAGTCTCCCTTTAAATGTCCCATACCCAAAACGTTCATATTAGATTATTTGCTATTGTTCAAATTTCTGAATACAGACATACAGCAAATATATGATATGATATGCAGAACTTTATGGCTTAACATATAACTCACAAGTCATGCTATACATACATGTAATACAATAGCCAGCATGTGTACTGAGTGTTTGTACCCAATGATCTGTTCAATTATTATATCTGTTGTCAGGGATTACATGTCAATCTAACCAGGCCTGTATTACCACTAGTTTAACCTATTGAATAACAGTCAATATGGAGGTTATGTCGAGAACCTGTCATGTATGACAAAACATATTAATAACATGTCCCATTTTACTGTAGGTTCATATATGAGGCATGGCCATGTCAACTGGCATTACATTTGTACATGTTTGGTGTAAAAGTAGATATAGTATTATCGAATATACAAAATGCTGATTTTAGTGCTGTGATATTTTGTTGCTTGTCTATAATGTATGTTTAAACAGTTATAGATCCACTAAACTATGTCTATAGGAAACACGCTTATGACAAACTGCCAGATATAACAAACTGTTATTTTTTTTTCTGGCCACTTGCCGTATATTTATTTTAAAATACATGTGTTCGTTGTAACTACGTTTGCAATTTTTTTCATAGCCCGAAGGCCCAGGTTCGATTGCCCACATGGCTACAACATGTGAAGCCCATTTCTGGTGTCCCCTGCCGTGATATTACTGGAATATTGCTACAAGCAGAGTAAAACCATGCTCATCATAGGCGGATCGAGAGAGAGAGGGGGGGGGGGGCATCCCCCCTTTTGTCCTGAAAGTTTATTAAATGACCATTGAAACTCGGGTGAAAATGAAGTGTGCACCCCCCTTTTTCAAAAAAGCTATATCCGCCCCTGCTCATTCACTCACTCAATGTAACTTAAGTTTACTATATGGAACATTATGAAAGAATCAGTTTTGCAACACAACTTCATTTGTTTTGATACTGTTGATGATTCATTTTACAATATCATGTTTCTTTTCACATTTAAACAATTAATGATGGTATGTGATATGAGAAATACTGAAAATCCGTCAGAGCCTTATGTAAGAGATAGTCTTGCCATCCAAATTTAATGTGACATGTAAGGCCATATTAGGTTATTTCTTTTTTTGCAAATGTTTCTTTGACAAATTTGGTTTGGTTGGTGGGAAAGTATACTTTCTCATTCAGCAGGTTATCTGTATGTGATCTCCTCTGTTGGGAAAGTTAACCTTGTCTCCATCTTTTGACTGCTATTTGTAGTGGACATGTTAGTTTGTTTTTCAGCAAAATTAAAAATATTGTATCTATAAAAAAGTTTAACTTTATTGGATTGGTGGAATATGTAAAACAATCAGAAACAATGTTTTGATTAATATCTTAAGAATGTCTGTTCATGACAAGGCTCTCCACCTCAAGCTTATGACAGTATAAGGTGTGGGAAAATATATGGGATTACAACAAAACTACTTTGTTATATTGAAGTATAATCAATTTCAGTCCAATAATCCATGGAGACAATGGACGGCTGAATTGTTCTGAGCTGAAATCATAAACACCATTCCAGTATGAAAAGAAATCAATGAGAGCAATATGAAATTACTTATTGTATAATGAACATAATACAGGCCAATCTCGCCCAACTCTGTGGCATTACGTACATGTATAATCTAAGCTTATCACATGTCAAGGGGCCTATTCAGACCGTTATTATACCCAGGTATATAATCCCACATGGGACTAACTCAGACGTCAAACGCCATTGCCAGTAATGATTGTAGGCCCCCACTTGTTATGTGAAGATTAAAAGTTCTGATTATACTTTTTTATTAACAAATGTCCATCAATAATAAAAGGGGATAAATAATTTTTGTGAACAACTACATGTAGTTATCAAACGATTAATGACTATTTCCAGAAATTAATTATACATGTTATTTGTGATTTGGCTAACAAGTACACTTTTGTTATGAAGGATGTTCCCTTTGGTTGACATAAATTCTCTCAAATATTTCCGTTCTTATTAATATTTTGATAATACGAGTCAGTAGATCTTTTTAACAACAACAACATTAACATAAACAAATCCACTTCAATGGAAGGAAGTTCCTGGTGCTGTTTGGTATTACCACCCTGATTTTCATTCTCAGCTCCCTGGGAATTACTCCTGCAGTTATGGTTATACAGTGTATAAGTTTTAAGTATCCACATCTGGTGACATGGAGCTGAAGAAAACTGTTGACACACAAATTTATGTTCTGGCTTTGATGTACAGTGAGGCATTAAATATATTCTCACTTTTCTAGACTAATGTCATGCGGTACATCTTGTCCATCAATATGGTATACATAATGTTTGGGGATACAAGCAACCAATGGATATACATGCATTTGAATGCAAATTCTTATGAGATTGTGAAGTGGAAGGCAAAATATAATGTTTATATTTATTATTTGATAAAAAACTGTTCTTGGTATTTGTGTGTATTATCCATCAACTGGTGTGATTTACATAAAGTATGAACGGTAGAATGATGCATTTCACCATGAGAGAAAGACGGCAGCAATTCTTTTTACCTGTAGGTGCTGGGGAGCATTAACATCATGTGAGGCAGGGTGTTTGGTAGGGAGGTCAGCAAGGATGAGAGCCTAACAATTAATATATTATGACCTAATAGGTAATTATTGAAGGCACAGGGATCATGGGGGTCCCAGTTGGTGCGGCACAGAGCTGAGAAGATGTTCCTTAAAATATCTGTTGGTCTTGAGTTCAAATCTCAAAGTGGTAAGGGTATACAACCTGCTAAAAATAGTCTTTCCATCACTCATTATCTAAACGATATTACAGAAATACTATTCAAAGCAAGTAGTTTAAACAATTAATTATCTCAGTACACCTCCCTACACTACCACTAGCAACACATCACTGTGTCAGGTACATCACAGGTGGAATGCTTTTTAATTATTTATTCTTCTCTGCCAACTGTCAGGTTGCCTGGGTTCAGACAGATGGTATTAGTGACTGACTCAGCCGGATACCACTTACTTCTTAATGACCTTTCTTAATGAGTCTACTCATGTTGGGGAACTGATGACCCAGTATCTGAAGCAACCACATCGCTTTGTACAGAGTTATGTCCCTTAACTGTGCTGACCAGTTGGCAGTGAGTTTGATCCCAGACTCACTTTATTCGCAATATGTGATTGTGAAATAAATCTTTAGAAACTTTGTACACTAATTTGACATCTGTGAATTACATGAAATACTGTATTCTTCTATTATATGGAGACTATAATTAGATGCTGTGAAAATGTGTCAACTTTAACTGAAATCAGAAAAGATTTGTTTTGTGTTCAAGAATATCTCAAAACTCATGAAATCTGATTTGACTCAATACAAAAATATTGATTTGTTTGGTTATCCCAAGACTAAATACACAAAAGAATTTACTTTGAGTATTGTCACCATATTGCCAAATATAGGCACATATGGAATTATATTTTTCGCTGTGTGTCCGTATATGATCCAAGGTCCTGTGTACATTTTTTTGTCTATGACTTCATGTTATAATTAATGTTGTGCTTGAAATGGGATCTCGTGTATTTAGGATCTTCAATAATTACAAAATTAATTTAGACATGAAAATCAGTTGACTTGAAGTCACTCTTGACAACATGAATCAAACTTGTTGAAAGTGCCAACTTTCCAAGCCTAACCTCGCTTTAAATGGCATTTGTATGTTGTCAAGTATGAATATATAAATATGTATAAATATACAGGCAAACAAATTGCTTATTGAAAAAAACATTATGACATATTTTTTACGAGACATATGAATTTGATTGATCTGTTCCCCATCTCATATTTAACTAAATGTCTACTACTGGAAACAAGCTAAAGAACACCAGGACTATAGTTGATCCACCATAGCATGTCAAATCAATGATAGCAATATGAGAGACTCGGGTGTTATTTAAAGTATTTTGAGGAGTGACCTGTAATGTTCTGCAGTCTGAATGGGCAACTCCTCCAGAACATATAAACAATACAAGTGTGTGTGTAGTGATTATCCAAGTGACTGGTGGCGACCTGACCTACCTGATCTGCTAGCAGTGCTGACCTATTTCAGCAAAACTGTATTGATTAATTATCTCATGATAAACGAGCAAGGTGGCCCTGTTGTCCATGTCGGTTACCTATAATCAGGGTTTGAATCTCCTTGATTATGGTTCTTGCTTTGTTAGCATAGCTTTGCTCAATGGGTGCAAGAAACAGGTGTTTATTACCATTGTGGTCAAGATTTCCTTCCACATCAACTGACGATAACACTGTGATGTAACTAAAATCCTGTCCACAGAGGGATTAATCCAAACTTACTCACTATCACATGTTAAGCGACCTGTGATAGTATATACTGAGGGAAAAAAATAAGGGATCACATGAAAGCACAAGTGTTCCTTTATTTTTTTTTCAGGTTTCTTCACAAGCATTGTATCGCATAGCTTGTATCGCATAGCTTGTATCACATAGCTTGTATGGCATAGCTTGTGAAGAAACCTGAAAACAAATAAAGGAACACTTGTGATCCCTTATTTTTTTCCTCCCCCCAGTATATCAACAACTCCTGGCATTACATTGCATTTGTGTAAAACAATTGAAAGAAAACCAATATATACAAAAATATAATTAAAACTTCGTCCAGATAAAATAGACTTCATGGACTGACCCTTGACTTTGCTCTGTGGTGTAAGGTGCACCACCTCACTGTGCAGAGTTACATCCCTTATCCATGCCAGGATCAGCTGGTCATGGGTTTGGATCCAGGATTATTTACCATTACCATGGTTTAACCAAAGTGGTAAATAAACATGACCACAGCAGTGACAGTAATCTGGGGTGACACAAATCATGGTTGCTGATTTGAATCCCATGAGTGTAGGTTCAAATCCCTCTCATGGAGATCCCTGGTCTGTCCCCCCCAGGTGCTGCACTCAGGGCACCTCCACTCATGTCACAAAGTGTCATAGATGCTGTAGGTGCTGCAGTTTTGTTCTTGGTTAGAGTTCGTCTTCTGTAACCCATGCTTGTCGTAAGAGGCGACTAACGGGATCGGGTGGTCAGGCTCCCTGACTTGGTTGACACATATCATCATATCCGAATTGCATAGATTAATGCTCATTATGTTGATCACTGGATTGTCTGGTCGAGACTCAATTATTTACAGACAGCCGCCATATAGCTGACTCTTCCAATGTTCTGTGGAATGATGCCCCTATAGAGCTTATCATGTTATTATAACACATCCAAACTGTTGTTAGGATAGTAGCACTCATACCTTAAACATTAGCACTAAACTTATTCGGGATACTGCAGGACTTATATTGGCAACCAGTTCCAGACATCACATACAAGACCCTCTTCATCACCTGGGGGGGACTGGTGGCCCACTTGTACCAGGTGCCTCAATTGTTGTGCAGAGTTGCATCCCTTGGTTCCACCTGGAACCTATGATTATGGATTCTAATCCCCCTAATCTCCCAACTTGTTTCTAGGTTTGCCAGCACCTTATCAATGGTCACTGGTTTCAGCAAAGTGGTAAATGTTTAACAACTGCACTACATCCCACTTTCCTCCTACATCAAGCTGACACGACATGATATGACTGGAAGCAGCATTAAACCTTACTCACTCACTCACTCACTCACTTATTCACTCACTCTCAGTGCTTCAGTGTATTCTGTGACTTGACTGGTGCTACCCTTCCCTGACAGAGTCGGTTTGCTCATGACATCAACCACTGGTTTGTCTGTTCAGACATTGAAGACTTCTCATAAGACAAACTAAACAAACAAAGCATCACACTCCAAATCTCCCATATCTCCATGTTAACATCACTCAGTCTAATATAAGAAACCCAGAAATACAATAAATACAATCTGGAAAACAATTTACTATGAAGTGGAGTAATTGTATTCCAAGATCAAACTCTGTATTTATCCAATGTCCATCCTTGCTATCATGGGTCCTCATTCCTTGCATTCCAACACCTCTGTTGGTATTGGTACAATTTGTCGCAGGTAACACTCTCACCTGTAATCAAGGTAGGTGAGACCGCTTGATTAGGTATGTAAGTAAGCGGAATGAGAGCTTTGATCACATTTTATGCTGTAACAGGGCAGTGTAGCTAATTTGTCAACTAAGTGTAAAGTCTGGCAGAACTAATACCTCTTAAACATTTCATGAAACTATGGGATACATGGCCATCACACTGTAGCCCCCTGCTTTCTCTCACCTGTCCGTTGCCAAGCAACAAATCATCAGGTGTCTACAACAAGAGGGTCTTGAGGGTCTGGCACAGTCAGGCTATCGGCACTCGGGGATATCAGGTGTGTTCTGATTACTGGATATGGCTCAGTGACAAACAGTGACTTTAAATCTGTATAGTCTGTGTAGCTGCTTGAGTTGTCTGTAAAACAACGATCTTGCATTTGCAACAGCTGTGGATTTTGTAGAGATTTAACCAAGGTTTGTCACAGAACTAGCCGCAGTCATGCAGGACTTCCGACGTGCCAAGACCATGTACGACATGTACGCAGAGTAAGTACATTATTTATTTTCTTGTATGGCATATCATTTAGAAAGTCTTAACATTGGGTTAATCATTCCTGCACACTATGTAATCTCATGTAGGGTATATAACTTATTTAATGTTATTGTAATTGTTCTGTAAGGTATTGATTGTCTTTGAGGGTGTATCATTTAGAAAGGCTAAACATTTCTTTAATCATTCCGGTACACTATGTACATTCTTGTAGGCTTATCATTTATATAGAGTCAACAATTGGCTCAACTGTTCTGTAAACTGTTGATTGTCTTGCAGGGTATTCATTAACAGTGATATTATTGGTATAACTGTTCCTATATTAGTGTAGCTTTTATCATTCATAATAATATTGGTTTAAATGTTCCTCTACAGTATATATTTCCTTGTATGGTATAATGTTTACAGGGTATTAATACTGATATAGTTGTACCTACCTATTATATATTTTCTAGTAGGGTATACAATTTATATAATGTTATCATTGGCTAAACTGTTCTTGTGAAAGGAAGACTATACTTGAAAGGCTGGTAGAAGTTTTCTGCCTAGATTAACACATCATAATTAATAACGCACACACTTTCTGTCTGTAATAGGAGTCATCATGAACTGTTCAAATGGTAGCCAGACATATGATCTAGCACACCAGAACACATTTGAGGAACATTAATTAGTTCCTCCTTTCAGTGAATAAATCATGTCCGGTTCACTCTTGGTTCTTATATAAGGTTTCTACAATAAATGTTATAACTGCACTGCTTACAAGTACAAAGTACATGTATACACGTCTACTCATGTCTGAATGCTTAGTTAATTAGTTCCTGATTGTTATAATGCTTTCCTTAAACGTGGATATAGGTCATGAATGGGTTAATGTTGATCTTTTTCTGTTTATAAGGATGAATAATTTGGGAAAATGAGGAATGTCTTTTTGTGCTTTTTCTATGAAAACACAGGATAAGTCGTTTATATAATTAGTTTACAGATATACTGTTTGTATGCATTAAACCTGTACATCTCTTGTACAAGTCTGACTTCTATCATGATTGTGGGAAATAAATATAATGGCAATAAAGCATAAATTAAACTGATTTTATTTAAAAAGAGATTCTGTCATGACAGTAATTTATAGAATTGAATCTAATAATCTCTAATAATATCTGTATAACTACCAAGGTTTGTTCTGAGGTCACACCAAGGTTTTATTCAACAACACCAGCTGTCACCTCCAGAGAGAAGTCATTATCCTCTCATCATGGAACCCTACAATAAAATCAAATACATATGTCTCCCTATTCAAAAACTCAGGGATTATCTATTGACTTTCTTCCAAGCATGAAACTCCCATGGTGTACAGAACAGAGCGGGGCACGCTCACCTGTAGAGGCGTACAGAGTCGCTGTATGTTACCTTTGTATGGCGGCAGGGGTTGGGGTATTGTCCTTGGCATGGCACATTGAATAAGTCATGATATCATGTAGTCCATTTGCACCTCAGCTCATATATTATTACATATTTCATTGATCTCCAAGAGACCTGCAAAGGAGGTTATTTCTCATGTGCAATCTAAGTCCATTGCTCGTCTATAAAATGTACTCAAGCAAAAACGTTACACATTTAACGATCCTTAATATTTTTTCAATTAATGTTGGGTTGAAGCTGGCTGTTTTTACGACTTGAGGATTAATCTCTTTTGAAAGCATTTGATAAATGGGATGGTTTTATGGAGAGATTTATTGAACTGTTTGTTGGATTAAGATCTTTTATATCCTGTTTTGTTTATTATAAGTTAAGGGAGATTTATGGTCGTGTAGATTAATGTTCAACTTTCAGTTATATCATTTGTACTTCAAGATTAAGTGGATGCTAGTAATAAATGGTTCCTTTTTAATTTTATATGATTTTATCTCATGGTATTTTTTTCTAGAAACACCTAAAATGTATAACTATTTTTAATAACACACTGTCAGTTGATATGGTATGATAATACTTCACCAAGGAAATAAATTCATCTTGTGCCCTTCAGTTTCAGCACAATTATTTAAGCTGTGAATAATTCATATATTTAGATAAGATTTGGAATCAAGCAAGGCCATCACCATTATATCTGTGTATTTCTCAACTACATCATTACCCCATGAATATTACTAATTAAATAGTTCCTTCAATTACATATCATTTAAATAAATATCGTATAAAGAAATGTATTTGATTTGAAGGTATTTAATCAAGCTCAGTTAGTCTCAGTTGTCCTAAATGCCCCCTTCTCTGGCATACTTTACTTTGTGGCATAGTTTGGGAGTCAGATCAGTGTACATAGCCAGTACAAGTATATTTGACTGGAATTTTCACATTGAATGAATAGAGATAAATCGTTGATGAACTTATCTCTGGTAGCAAGGAAAAAACATGAAAAATGTATTTCAACTTGACATATTGGCTTTGTCAATCTAGATAAACATTCCATAGCATAAAGTAAACTGCACACTGGCATCTGGAGAACTTACCAGGGCTCAGAATATAGCTTACCAAAAGGGGGTTGGCACCCTCATGAATACACCAAATGCATTTACTTCTGTCCAGTATTACCAGTTTAAACCGAATTAAACAACACTTAAACTACCTATCCAATCAAATTGTTGGAAAAGCAAGAGACCACAGCTGGTGACAGTTATGGCGATACCACTTCTGAAACAATGAGTATTCATCATGATAATGAAAGATGGTTTAACCAATAACCATTGTCATGTTTCCCTGACCTATTACCTTTAGTAATCAAAATTGATTTGTCAATAAATTTGTTTAGTTCAATATGCTTTATACTAAAGTACTGTAAAGTTAGTGCTAACAAGTGAGTGAGTGAGTGAGTTGGGTTTTACGCCGCTTTTAGCAATATTCCAGCAATATCACGGCGGGGGACACCATAAATGGGCTTCACACATTGTGCCCATGTGGGGATTCGAACCCGGGTCATCAGCGTGACAAGCCGACGCTTTAACCATTAGGCTACCCCACCCCGCCCAGTGCTAACAAGTACATGCTATGACTGAAGTGCAGTATTTTGTTTCTTTTGCTGTGGAAGGTTCGCAGGGACCCATCACTACATGTAATGCATTGGACCAATTATTATCTGAAGTTAATTCTTCCTATAATTGTTATATCTTTATTGTTATATGTGTATTCTATTAATCCTTCAGATATAACACTTGAGCAAATATGAATAAAAGAAATTGGTTATTTATCTAATGGTTGTACTCCATTTGTTTGGATCCATTAACCAAACACTTTGTGCCAATGTTTTTGATATGATCGTACATGCACATGGAGAATGGTATGGTATTGAACGCACTTCATACAACCATGGGTTACAAGCACTTGAAGAAAAAACAGTATTGATTGTACTATGCACATGAATGCTTGAACATACATTATAAATACAAGCTGGCATTTATCGTGTTACAAAAATCTTTTTCTCAAAGAGTATCAACTGATGATCCAACATTGGAGTCAGACACCATGCATGTACAACACTCGGATACGTTAGAGAATATGTATAAAAGATTTCCAATTCAAGCCTAGAATCGTTTGGGAAGCCTACATTGCTTCAACTCTGAAATTAAACATGGTTTGGGCCTCCACTTTTATTATTATTTTCTTTTGTTGCTACATATACATTCATAGCATAATGTTTGTTTTTTCTAGAACTAACTGCTGGTGATAGGGTGAGATGTCTGGTCAATGTTAGAGTTGCCTCCCTTATTGTCTACTTTACCAAAAGCTTGCCATGACTATAAAAGTATGGTTTTAATACAACATAGAGACAATATCTGAATCTTTCATAGCTTTTGGTGTTTGTCAGTTCATCAAAGTAGATAGATTTGAGCTTGGAAGTGAAAAAATGTGTTTGAAAAACAAAATAATTTCACTATAACTAGCAGCCAAGATATACTAAAAATGCTTACACCGTGCCATGTCATGCCAAACAAGCACAACAAGCTTAGCTACTGAAGTTGATAAATAAGTTGTTGAGATCATATTTTCAAGAGCGAGATCTATATTCTGAAAAGCCTCTTTCATAATTTCCCTTGTCCAGCTACCAACCATGATTTAAACATAATGATATGTAAAGCAATAAACTAAGTAGGGGTGGCCTTAAGGACTCATTTTACAGCCATTATTGTACATGACTGTAACAAGATGTCCTGTGTCACTGTTAATGGTTTGGGTTCAACAACATACATAAACAAACAACGCCTACAACATACCCCCTAGCACAACTGTTATCACCCCTATGAAGACATTACTTCATGCTAGAGTCATAATTTATTCATCAAGTAGCAGAAGCTTATAAAACCCTTTTCCAAGATTATTTTATATCACTTTCAGAATACCGATGTTTGACATGAGTAGGCCTGAATGATGAGTTGTCTTCAGTGCTTTGTGGTGAATACAATATCCTTGTTTCGGGTAACTTGGTCCATACCTCACTGTCATCAAAGCTGTATCTACACAGTGATAGCTAGACATCAAGAAATCTCACAAAGTCCACATTGACAATAATATGTACTTCTCTCTAATTTATTTTCTTTTTTAAATTTAGATAAAAATGTTGTTGCCTCAAAAAGGTTTATGACTGTAATATACATATAAATATTGTTAGTAAACACAAAACATGCTTAAATTAAGTCATTGATTCTTTTTATAATTTAAACTATTATTATTATTCCTGCTTAATGTATTCCTGCCTTCATAAAATTAAGGGGCGGTGGGGTAGCCTAGTGGTGAAAGCATTCGCTCGTCATGCTGAAGACCCAAGTTCGATTCCCACATGGGTACAATGTGTGAAACCCATTTCTGGTGTCTCCTGTTGTGATATTGCTGGAATATTGCTATAAGTGGCGTAAAACCATACTCACTCACTCACAAAATTGAGGGATAAACATTTCTGAAACAGGTACTAAATGGTCTTGACTTATGATCTTGTACCTGCCAACCAACCAGAAAACCAACTACGGTATGTAAGGGTACTGTCTTTTGGGGCTAAGTATTTATATACTACCTGCTATAGTAGCCTCTTACCGTCAAAGGTCATTTCAGGTCAATAAAGGGGCTCCACCCACACTGATTTTAATCTACTTTAACGACATCTTATGTACTCATCAACGTCTCACATGTTGGACTTCAATTTATTATGTTTCATGTTCTGTAATGATTATTCAGGCAAATTGCTGAACACATTGTTGGCCTGAATTGTGCATTACTTTAATGTAAATTTAAAAACATAAAAGCCTTTTTTATCAGTTTAAATGATCTTAAAATGCCTGTTTTAAAAATACCCATTACATACAGATATTGATTGCATTAGGAGAATGGTATTACTACTTTATTTCATTGTTTCGTTACAAGTCAATGAATAAGCAAACAAAACATGATTGTAATGTACCATGTTACCTCATTTGGTCTAGAAATGCTAAATATCAAATGCAAACACTAAATATCAAGTGCAAAATCAAAGTTGAATTTTAAAAGTTGTTATGCAACCTTCTTAACAGTGATTACAAAATAAAAATTTATATGGGGCAGATTAAGGGAAAATATTTTTATTTCAGCAAGTTTAGGAAGACACAACTGTCAATAATTATTGGTTCCAAGTTTGGTATGACACATTACCATGACAACTTTGTTTTTGAACAGGAAACCAGGCGGTGGAACCATTGAGCCACTCCCAGAAATCCCCACTGCCTCCAAACCTGAGTAATTGTCTCCCTTTGTCCTCACTTTCAGCACCAAGTTTGATGTGTCCACCTTTTATGTATGTTTGCATGTGATAGGGACAAACCATTTGATGTTCTAGGGGGCCTGAGGGTTTATTATTTCATGAAAAATCTTCATTGGATGAACTAGATGTAATTTCTTTCCAAATCAGTTGTAAGAGACAAAAATCTTTTTGTGGCTTTTCCTTTGAGATAGGTACAATTGTTTTGTTTGAAGCAGAAACTGAACAAACTGTAACAAAACTTCTGACCCTCCACCTCCAGAACATACAATGGTCAGGTCATTATATATGGGTTTCACATGTTGGGTATAACTTTGTGTACAAAACATATGGACATACATCACCGAGTATACATGTACAGTAAAACCTTCTTATTCCAGACAATGCTGTTGAAAGTGAAATCATCCGAATTGCTGAATTTCTGGATTAATGTAGCAATGGATTGTTATGTAATGATATTTCACAACAGTACTTGTCAGGGCTAATGAGGTTTCTCTGTACTGGCATCCATGTCTTAAGCTGCATGTTTCACACTTATACCATATTCATGTGTTATCAGTTAATATTCTCATACACAGATCATGATACCACAGTTTTCTCATAATCCTTTATCTGGAAACTGTATTGTACAACTTGTATGGAGAAACAGTGTTGCCATACTGTCAGAGTTCAAATCCCAAGAAAACAGTATTAGTGATACGGCCATTAGTGTAACCATGGTGATAGTTATATCATTATGTTTTAAACTGCTTTTGTGCCTCATATCCCTGTGGAAATCTGGATTAGGATAGGTCCTCAGAAACGCATGGTCAGGCTCAGTGATTTGGTGGACAGCATGGTCTCATACCCCAACTGCTGATATTTGTATCATGCAGTGATCTTGTACAGATATTAGCAGATAACAGGGATATATCAAACACATATTAACAGGGGCGGATACAGCTTTTTGAGAAAGGGGTGGGGGGTGCACACTTTTGAGAAATGGGAGGTGCACACTTCATTTTCACGAGAGTTTCAATGGTCATTTAAGAAACTTTCAGGACAACCCCCCCTGGATCCACCTTTGACTGTCATACACCTACATAATGCATGTGCATGTTTTCTGTTTATCACATATGCCAAATAACACTTGTTGCACTTGTATTAAAGTTGTAATGTGTTTTTATATTTTCAGATTATGTGAATGTGATAATTATGTTGTTGATTTGTACTAACCAATTATGTGTGATAGAAGCGTTATGCTGTTGTTTATAACATCAATCACTGGTTTAGCTGGTCGAGACTGGATTCATTTCGCAGTTGCTGTGATGTAGCATTAATGTTGGTGAGCGTGTCATCTTTATACACATAGAAACAAGCATATGTAGCCATATGTTGTGGTAGTGTTTTACCACATTGTTGTAGCTGTTGTTACCTACGTGTGATACATAAAATATATCCACTGGATATTCTAAGAAACAAGTTGAACCAACCGATTCCATGTTGTAAACCCATGAAAATATGGTTTAGAATTGGTCTTCAGCAACCCATGCTTGTTGTAAAAGGCGACTAACGGGATCGGATGGTCAGACTCACTGACTTGGTTGACACATGTCATCATATCCCGATTGCATAGATCAATGCTCATGCTGTTGATCACTAAATTATCTGGTCCAGACTCGATTATTTACAGACCGTTGCCATATAGCTGGAATATTGCTGAGTGCGGCGTTAAACAACAATCCAAACATCCATGTTGTAACTGGTCCTAAGCTACCTTCACTGATATCAAGGGTTGTGAGGCTTGATGACTGGGTTGACTGTGTCATCATACCCTAATGGCGTTATACATATTATACAACAAACTGTAAATTGTTTTCACTCCGACTGGTGCCAAGGTAACCACATGTCTATCTACTTGTACTTATTATCTCCATGATAGATTCACCTATCTCTCGGAGGTGCTTCAGTGGGGATTTATTGATTGAGAAACATAAGATATTGTCTGTTTGATTTTTCTCAAAGTACCGGTAGACTTTGCTCTACACAAATCAACTTGTCAAACTGGTTGTAAATCAATATTGACAGTTGAGGTTAAGAAAGCACATGTCAACAAACTGAGCAGTAGGTGCAATCAAATTGTTGGAAAAAATATCACAAAATCATATTTAAACATAATATAAGTGGTTGTGTATTCATATTAATATTAGCATAAGAAGTGTCATGAGAAGAATTAAACATGATGTGAATGTATTTTCATAACCATATGAAATCATGTATAAATGGATGTATATATGCAACATTATGATTCCTATTGTGATCACCTGGACAATATGGTGATGACATCATATGAGTATTTATAATTGATTTGGGGGCCAATCAAAAACAATCAAAAGCCTAATGGCTGGCTCAAAATAGGTATGCAAGTAAATATAAATATGAAATAGCTGTTATTTATTTTTGTAATTTATGAAATAAATGTACTTTTGAAACAATATATCATGACATGTTTTCATGAAGCTTGTAATTTAACCACTTAATCCTGATAGAAGTTAAGGAGGCGTGAACACAAGCCACATGGCATTGATCAGTAGCTGATTACCTATGTATAAATTGATTAGCGATATAGAAAACCTTCCAAGCAAAACGTTGACGCTAATTAGAACCCTGCAAGGAGTTTCCTCAGTGACTTCCCTTTTGTACTAAGTACAAGTAGTGTGATAAGTTCCTGGTTCACCTGCTGAGACCCATCTCCAACATGTCGAAGAAAGGCAGGTTTGTAGAGTGGCTCAGTTCTAAACATATTTGATGTGCAAATTTCAGGGATATCACTGTCTAAGAAGGTTTTGTGTCATGTCTATCATTATTAAGGTACACATTTGATAAAACATGTAAAGGTTTAGTTGCATTATTCATTTTGTATATTTTCAGTTTTATTTCATATATGGTATATGTTATGGATTCGATTCATCTTGAAGATATGCACATATCAGCCGAGCAAAGTCCAGGCTTATTGGACAGTACAGATCAATTTTATGAATATCCTGTTTATACATTTGTCACTCATTAATCAACACATGACCTCTCTGCTATAACTATTGAAATCTATGTAACTTGAAGCCCATGTACAGAGCTGCTGCCATTGTCAGGGATGACACATTAACTGAAACAGGAAAGACTCAGTGTTCAATGAGTTTTTGATTAATGTGTTGATTGGTATTTAAGTTCCTAGAAACTAGTTATACCACTACATGATGACCAGTTACCATGGTTACCTTGGTTGAATGATCAAGAGCTTATCCTTCAAAATATGTCAGCATGGTTAGTGAGAAAGGTTTTAGAACCCTCCACTGTTAAAGTTTAAGGGGCAAAGACATAGGATTGTATGCATCATCATTCGGAGAGTTCTTGAAAAACTGAGTGTTACCTCCATATCGCCATTGATTGTGTGTTTAGTTGTCCATTAAAACACTTGGGTATGCCTGTCATATTTTCAACATGTCCTGGATTTTAGTGTCAAAAGAAACAAAGTTATGTGACCAAGTGGGGTGAACACCCTGTCACAGTTATGTCCAAGTAGTTTCCCTTCAGTCATAACATAATTCTTCCTTTCTTCAGTATGCCAGTTGAGGATTACTTTGGGCGTATGGGAACCATCCATCCCTTAGCCGGTAGTCAGACAGCCAGGTATGGTGCCTCATCACCAGGTGGCCACAAACCCCGCCCTCGCACCAGGGGGTCCCTCTCCGCCAGATCCTCCTCATTTGATGTAGGTATACAGGTGAGTTGGTTTAACCTTTACTGGGTGAATTGGGCATAGATCAAAATCTGGTGGAATATGCACAAGATATATATGGGAGACAAATCAATTTTCATTCTTTATCTATTTTTTTTTCATGACGAATTTATGTTTCAAAAACAATATATTTAAATAACTGTGGCTATTCTGTTTGGGTAACTATCACTGCACAAAAAATACTAAATTTGACATGTTTTATTTTAAAACCCCAAAAATATAGAATTATCCATGAATGTTTGCTTCTCACCTGAATATACAGGTAAAACTTGACCAGGTGTACATAACAGTAAACGTATCACTATGACAGTAATGTGCAGCATAAGGGTAGAAAAAAATCTTTGGAAAGGTGGATAATGAAAAACATTAAATTATGTCAACAAGCCTTAAGCATCTGCCAACCCTAAGCACACAGCCATTAACAAGACAACCAAGTGTTCTTCAATAGACCCATCCATACATGCATACCATACACCAAACACACCTGTACTGAAGGAACTGAGGACAGATGACTACACACTGCTAACTGAATGATTCCCTTTGCTGATCTGGCTATATATAAATCATTGATTAGTGATTAGGGTAAATGTTTGATAAGATTTAACACCCAAGATCAGGAAGCTAGTCATGGTTGGTGTCGAGATTCAGAACCCACTGACATTACTAATCAGGCTTGTCTTTCAATGAGAAACTTAGTAACAAGGACTTTCATTTCCTTAAGCTCGCAATATAGCTGGAATATTGCTGAGTGCTTTGTTAAACAACAAATAAAATCATTTCCTTAATCATATTAGGCCAGGACATACGTAAATAGGCATGGGCTGTTGACTAAACCAGTTTCTGTTTAAAATACTATTCAAACCACATATGATGTGTTTTTACATATATATATTTCCTATATTTGGCTAAAGTATAAAAAAGTAAATATGGTTATTTTAACATCTTCATAGTTTTGTACAATTCTTTTATTAGTTCATTCAGGACGAATCAATACTTACATTTTAATTTGAATGACAGTATATTCTTTGAGTTTTAAACTAGCTCCATTTCTGCTGTGTTTTGAGCCATAGTCATCATGGCAAACTAAATTAAAAAATGAGTAACGTAAGATGATGATCTGTTTGTCCTGAACATTTAAAGGTTACACCACCAAGAATCAACTCTTTAATTATCTGTTCTCATGTCAGACTTTATTTCCCTAATTGTAATGTTCTAATTTGAGGAGTTCTGGTGTCACCCATATCTCTCAAGCAAATTACTTTTTTTCACAGATGAAGACACTTTGAAAAAGAGAAGTGTATTTTCTAGTGTTGAACACTGTATATGACTGTCTGCAGCTGCGTGTTTAGAGTTATAGAGTGTGCTATAGATACCCTAGAACGTATAGAGCATGGCATTAGATAGTGGACTCTTGTTGCTCAGTATAACTTGTCAGAGACTTCGTTATAGTAAATTGCTGTATTTTCATTGGTTATTTGTATATGTACTACTCAAAACCAGTTCAAGAACATCCATGTTTTATGGGACTGTGGTGAATATGGCAGTCACATGAATAAACTGGGTGTTCTTCAGCCTCAATGAGTAATGTAATAGCCTGCAACATTTATCACATCATCGTTGATCCAGTGTATTAAATCTCCATTCTAAAAGGGGGCGGTGGGGTAGCCTAGTGGTTAAAGCGTCCGCTCGTCACGTCGAAGACCCAGGTTCGAATCCCACATGGGTACAATGTGTGAAGCCCATTTCTGGTGTCCCCCGCCGTGATATTGCTGGAATATTGCTAAAAGCGGCGTAAAACCATACTCACTCACTCACTCACTCCATTCTAAAAGCATTTAAACTCAATCAGTCTTACACCACGGAGGCAAATCAGTCTGGGCTATATATTATTATAGAATATATATCATTATAGAGTGGAGATATTATACACTGGATGTTAGAGGATGTATTTATCAGAGTAAACATTGTGAATGGATGAAACTGCAGCAGGTGTCTTGCTTCAGGGTTTTCTTATTCAATGTATAACATTTGTAATATTCTACAGTCATATATAATACAATTTTAAATTCTTAAATAACTGTACACAATTTCATCCAATCAGTATCTGAACAATATGCAGTCATCCCTCACAATAACGCACTTCACGATACCAGGGCCCTTATTCTCGAAACGTTCGTAGCCCTAAGAATTCTTAACTTTGATCGTAGCCAATGTGTTAAGAATGGTCTTAAGAAGTTCTTAGATCTACGAACGTTTCGAGAATAGCTAGCTAGGTCTTGGTAATCAATGGCTCCCATAAATAATTGTTCAACAGTGATCACACAGCCTCATGTCATCGGAAGTCTATGTCTATAACAAATCTAGATATTTCATTATGACTTGTGTGTAACTTCAACAGATATATCTACCAAAGTAGTTATGGTGTGTCAGAAAACTGGTTCAGTGTTGAAACTTGACCAAAACATGTACATTTTAGTGAGTGAGTGAGTGAGTTTGGTTTTACTCTGCTTTTAGCAATATTCCAGGAATATCACAGCGGGGGACACCAGGAATGGGGGGTATATTTGTAGAACTGGTAAATCCGTTGTCAGTTTCTCCATGTGGCCACATGATGATGATGATAAAATGATTTGTGTTGTTTGTCAAAGTTTGTTTATCTACAAAAAATAGTTTTCCATCTCAATCAATTTCAACACAGAGTCTTCAATCAATAGTTGAAAAAACACTTCTTTGTCTTGTTTTCTAAGGGTTGTCAATGATGTAACAATTTACCTGTTCAAACCGGTTTTATTTCATGATTAACTGGTTCTGTTTTTCTTTAATTGCCATACTGATAAATGTCACTGAGTGCGTGTGTACCAGTAGTCATAGTCCTTGCAAGCAGTTCAAAAGTTTGAAGTAAAAAAACCAAATCTTAATTCCTTGGGGTGGATTATTAGGTGGGTCTTGATATCAGAGGTGCTACAAAAGTGAACATGTCTTTGATTGTCATATAGAAGTTGGAAGAGCATTAAGACATAAAACTGCTAAGAGTAACAAATTTACACATTGATTCGACAACAACCAAAGTTGTATTACATTTTCTCTGAACATGAACAGCATCACTATTGTTGGTACAGTTATATGAAATATATAAAAGCAAACGCCAGTTCAAAAGCCTTCTTTATTGTGTCAGCATTGGTAAAAGATTTCCCAGATGTATGGGGTAATGACACTATTTAATGGTTTAAAGTTTTTCCTTTTAAAATCATTATCTGACATCAAACTTTTGAATGGCTCTGAAGGTGATGTGTGCCTTTACTTGTACAAAGCTGTGTAGTCAGTAGTGTGTGGTCGTCTTCCATTATCAAGGGTACAGACCTGTATTCCATAACAGTTGTACAGTATATGATCCTTCTTGTCCTATGTAAGGCAACATAAAACTAAATAAAATAAACAATTTAAATTCTGAAGGAACCTACTATGTCAACATGCAATAATATTTCATCCCTTTACAAAGAATTTCAAGTGTATAAAGTAAACAATTTGAAATTAATTTTGCAAAAGTAAGAAAGATAATAACTGTTTAATATCATACTTAATGATGAACATTATTTTCTTCCAGGCTGATATGCCGCCCATGGGTATCCATGACGACAACAACCCCTTCACTGGGCCCATGGATCCCGTCAACCAGCAGTACTACTACCGACAGTGGAAGATGAACCTCCCATCTCCCAAGAAGCCCATGTATTATTACCATGCTAATCATATGTTACTTATTAGATTAAATTTTAAAGTACCCAAGGAACACCAGACAGAAAAAAGTGTCAGACTATTAAAAAAATAGTAACATGAAAGAATCAGATTATTTAATTTTATTTCAGTAGTAAATATGCAACGTCTTCCTTTTTTCATGAAAAATATCACTTTAACATAGTCCCAGCAAACAGGCATATTTCTCTTGACAGTTGCATTCTGCAGTGTTTTAGAAAAATATAGTTAAACATGAAAGGCTGCATGCCTTGCATTTTAAAACATTTTGAACATAAAATTTGATTTCCTCATTTATTTATTAGTAATACTAATTTTAGTTTTTATTAAATCTTTTATAATATGCATGTAAGATGTAATGCTTGTAAATATGTACTTCATCAAAACACTGAAAAAGTAAATATATGTATTTTGAAAAAAAGTAAATATATGTATTTTGAGAAATGTAGTCCTCAAACATTTATTCTTGCATACATAAACCAGGTTTTGGGTTTCTGTCTAAAGGTTGAATATTGCATTATTCCAGCTACCGCTCTGGCCGACTTGGCAGTCCCTGGCGTCACGTCAGGTCTTGTATCAACAATGGAGGCAGCCATCTTGTCTTCATTGATGGTACGGAATGAATTTTCACACTTTCAGTTTTCAAACCAAATCAGACATTAAAATACCAATATTTACTCAAAATATTCAAACCAATACATTTATCATTCTAATAATTCTAGCAAGTTTAACATTCTCAAAGGAAAAAGGTTTATTATAAAAAAGTTTCAACAGTAGCTATGTCTGTGTTTATACGTGGACTAGGCATGTGATGTGTGTCGTGTTCCTCCACTGAATGCATGTGTTCTGTTTATAAATGCTTACACAATCCACGGACATAGATGCGACAAGGGGAGTGAGACCTAGAGACAAAAGTATGGACTTTCTATTTCTAGACACATCAGCCACAGTAGATTAACAGCACTTCATTCAGTCCTTGATTGTCAGGCTGTTGTATCTTGGTTCTGTTTTAATGAATACCCTCGACCCATCTGCTATAGTAGCTTCATTTTGAGCTGGATTTGAATAACAAAATGCTCAAAATATCTGGCCAAAGAAATAACTTATGAGCATGAGACACTCTGTGCCATGTCAGAGATGGAAATTGAAGGATGCTGATGTTGATTCAGAAACAAGAATCTGGCGGTGAACGGGTCCAGGGTATTTGTCACAATAGAAAGGAGATGAGATGAAACAGGAAAGATGTCTCTTTACCAAATCAAATGTATGTTTCATTAAAAATTCCCATAAAGGAAAAATAAGTTTAACTTTTTACACTTAATGGTTGTTTGTTTTGATAGAAACATGGTAATTCTTTATTTGCATGTTAACAGGAACTGTAAAGACGGAGGAGAACTTCTTTTATCCCCCCGAGGAAGTCCTTAGTCCCCCGGACCTCTCCATGTACCTGTCTCCTCGTATTGCAAAGCGGTCATTCAACAGGAAGCCAGACCTCACCTCCAGCTTCAACGAACGGGCAAAACAAAACTTCAAGTACTGGTACAATGAACCCAAACCAATCAACTGTAAGTATATATGTACTTGATGTACGCAGTGCCAGGTGTGAGGTTTGAAGATTGGCTATTTGAGTAACAGTTTCAAATGATTTCCAAGCTTGATTTTTTTATCAGGTATTTTCACAACAGCTACAGTTTGTTAATTCAATAAATTATAAACTTCAGCTACCCCTAAAGTGCATTTGCATAATTTTCACAAAATCTAAACTGGAACTTTTCATGATTCTTAGAGTTCTCTCCCTTCATCTGCAGAGTAATGGCTGAATCTAAACTGGAACTTTTCATATGATTCTTAGAGTTCTCTCCCTTCATCTGCAGAGTAATGGCTGTCACTGACTCAGTATACACAATATACAATACAAGTATCTTTGTGGTTATAATTTAAAATATGAGGTTATAGAAAGCTAATTCAAGGCTACACTTTTATAACATATGTTGTGTTGAATTGTTCAAGTGTGCTCTGGTTTTATTATCAGCGTCATCTGTCCACAGTTGTTTTGTTGTTTGTTTTGTTGTTTGTGTATTGCTGTTGTCTACAAGTAATTGTGTCACAGATTCACATTGCCACACCATATGTTCTTAACTAGGATGTAATAGTAATAATTCAAGTAATTTTTGAGGATGTTAATGAGCATATTATATAATGAAATTTTCTTCACAAATTGACAAAACTTCTTCACAAGGAATGTCAATGTTGACGTTGCTAGTTCTTTTTTACACATAGTCTGTTGTATATACATAATATGATTTTACTTAAAGGTATTTTAAAGTTTACACCCTATTATTGTGTTCATGTCACCTAGCAAGCGTCTCTATTGCAGCTTATGGGAGAGAGAAATCATTCCGTGAATGCACAAGTAGAATACAGCAATCTTGATGTGAAGTGAGAATCTCTCAAACATACTCAGGCTAACTTGTATGTAACTTACCCAGCTACCTCACTAACCATAGATCCATGAAACCAGCAACCTAGATAACTAGCTTCAGACTTACCCTTCATGCTGTATAATAACTGTCGTTTCTAAGGTTGGAACATCAGATAACAGATTATTTCGCCATACTAAGTCTGTTATTAGATTTATTTATTCCTGCTTCACAACATAATGCCCTGCTCCCTATTATTGCTGTGTGCCCAAGTCCCCACTGTGAATCACAAAAGTTGAAAGTTAATGTGCAAAGATGCCTGGATCTGTTTGTTTTAAACCAGTGCAATCTACAAATATTTGCCCCCAGTCTCACATTTCAGAAAGAATTTATGACATTTAATGATTTAAAACAGAAACAGTATGAAAAATGAAAACACAAACAAATAATTCTACAGTTAACTGTCAGTCCAAGTTTAAACTATCAGCCGGATTTGACTGTTTTCCCTGACAACTATTTCATGCATAGGAGACAACCAGAAAATTGTGTTTTCAAATGGTGTCAACATAAGTATAGTGTCATACAGTGAAATGAAACTCTGGTTTTATAAATCACCATCAAAATGTGTTTAAAGTAGATCAGTACATGTTCAGTGGATGTGTGTCTTACACTGCTTCTCATATTTATTAAATGCTGCATTTATACCTCTTTATATATATCTTACTATGCTACATCTGAGAATATACCTAGGTAAATATAATGTATGAAGTGCCCTGGGAGCTTTGGAAAGTTCCCCTTATAAATAAATATTCCACATTCAAATTGGTTTAGATCTTACACAGGGCATGGTTGGGGCAGGGAATCTTATACAGTGAAACAGATGATCATATTACACATTAAAACAAAAATGTGTTCATATTGTTTCTGATCAGGGGAGATAACTAGGCCTATACTCAGACTGGCACATCAATACTCCTATATATATTCAACCAGTAGAGACTACGATTACAATCTCTACTAGTAGGATCGGAGATTCTACCAGTAGAGACTCTGATCGCAGTCTCTACTGGTAGAGACTCCGATCGCAATCTCTACTGGTAGAATCTCTGATTCAACCAGATCGCAGTCTCTACCCTGACATATACATGTATATGATATGCAGGGTGTATATTGTCTGTCTGTCAGTGTACTAGTGTGAACTTGTCCTGTACCGTCCTGGCTGTTCCTGTTGCAAGTATCAATGTTTGTTGAGTCTGATACAACCATCATCATATATATAGCTGCACATGAATATAAGATGTTATATGAAATCCTTCAATGTAAGTCACAGCGTCTGTCCTGCATAAAGCACTGATATCAGAAAAATGATCATGTTCAAGACATTTTCCTATCATAACAGCATTATTGTAAGATTTGAACCCTGAACTCATGCAGATTATACAAGAGGCAGTTGAAAACTATCAGTGCCTTTGTTAACCATCACGTTTAACCCTCTCACACTCATATTGTATCTAGAGGTAAGAGAGTGGAGATTTATGTCTGATATCATTCCACAGCCTCTGATAAACTATAGTCTGTCTCAACCAGGTGAGCAAGGCACGATTGAAACCCAGCACTGCACTTGTACCCCAGCACTGTCACACAACGGTGACCCGTTTTATGTTAGTTTACCAGGATCGAAATTAATATGAAAAAGATATAATGAATCACTCATTTGTTGCCTATCATTGCGAAAGTGATATTGGGAAGAAGAAATCTATCAAAGGCGGGACAATACAATCCTGATCTTGGATCTTGAAAATGGAAACAATGATCTTGAACTGCTATTTGCTCTCATCAACTAGAGTTATCTCCCTTCATTTTCACTTAAAAAGGTTTACAATATATGCAGATTATTTCAAGGTAGATAGATGTAGCTTTGTATCATCTACAAGTTGTTCTGAGTAAGTCACTTAACCACTACCCCCGTGTTGAATATAACCCATTATACCTGTTTGTTGTGTGTCATATTGAATACATTTATGATGTTACAGTGTGGACACATTGCTGTTACTGATTGTGTTTGTGCATCCTTCCAAACTATATGATGAATTACTGTTTGACTGCTGTAGTCAAGCTCTTTAGCCAATAGGACTTAGGTACACAACATACACATGGAGCTATGTCTTCCAATAACGTTGCAGTAACGACAGCAGTAGATTTTGTGTTGAAAATTTTTGACTTGACCACAGCATTCAAAGAAAATGATTGTGTAGATACCACATATGTCTCTGGGGACCTTTAACGATGATGTCCAAATATGTCAAATTACAGTCCAGTCTTTGAACGACACAGATCACATACTGACTCATACAAGCCTCGATCAAATTCAAAAGAGAATACTTCGAAACACTTTCAGTAATGTTTTATAGTTATATCTGTAAGTTATGGGTTTTATGGGTTCGTACCTATTCTCAAAATTACAAAATGTTTTATAAAACCAGTTTGCTATTCTTAAACCAGACTAAAATCATATCCAGAAATATAGTGTTTCCAGCAGCTCACAGCTCTTTCGGGCGTGATATCTACACAATCATTGCCAGTCCCCTTCCTCTCTAACCTGCTAACCTGTTTCCCTCAGTTTCCTCTAAATATGATTTCGGAGGTCGAAGTCGTTGGCTTGGAGTATCTGGTGAATCCCTAGCTGGTCGAAACCCGAGGTTCACTATACGTTACTAATTCAGGTGATTACCTCCCTTTGGTTGAGTACACTGCCATCTAGTGGCAGCGTTACCCACTACAACAGCTGATTTTGTGTGTAGTGTTGTGGTAGTCAGGGTAGTGTTGGTAGAAAGATGCATTTGTTGTACAGATAAAGTAGTTTTATCTTAGTTGTCAGTCTATTTGTCATTGTTTTTCAGCTATGTGGCTGGAATATTAAAACTTTTGTTTTGAACATAAATAATTCTTTAATTCTCATATCTCCTTGTGGTTGAAAAGTCTCTTCTTAGGATAACGTTTGTTGAATTCAAATTCATAAATTCTTGACTTTTTTGTAAAAGAGAACAGAGCCCTGTTTCACAAAACCATATTAATGCTAAGGAGATAGTAACTCATATTTTCGTATTGCTAAGATTGTTAGAGGAACAGGGCCTGTGCAAGTTCTTTTGGTTACGGGTAACAGTTTTGATTGGTTGAGTCAGTATCAGAAATGCCATAAAGCTCTTTGCATGGAATTATTGTAATGTATTGTCCAATATGTTGAGCTATATCTACCTCTTTAATACACATACCTCTCCTCTTAACAGTCATGATATTCCCTTGTAGTATATCAAAGCTGACTGTTCAAGCTAACAAATATTACTGTAATTCATGTTAACTGTGATCTTAATTCAGGACTGAATCGTCAGATATAAAATGAATATTCCATCAGAAATAACCCATGTCTTAAGACAATGCCTCCCCCATTGAGTAGTAATCACGATGGTGACTTCAGGATATTTCAGCATAAAAATAACCAAGACTACATTTGTACTTTGTATTTTCAGTGGCAGCTAGGTACCGAATGAAGGCTCGTCTGATGACTATGGGAGTGTGAAACAGTTGTCTTACAGGCAGTCTTTGCTTCCAGTGAAGAATCAAGCCAGTATTGTCAGTTATTAATTTCAATGTACTTTCACGCTGATGTATAGAGCAGTCATCAAAGGGCATTTGCACAATTTAATTATTTTTTTTAAACCTCCTGGGTTTATGTAGAATTTAAGGAACAAAATTCAAGTTATTTTCAAGGCCCCTTCAATATTCAAGGCCGCACAAAGGAACTAAAATTGATTTCTATTAAAAAAAATACATTTCAACTTAGGTAGTTCATTCAAGTCAGGGATTGGTTAGAAGTCAAGGTCTTTTAAAGGCACATTATCCATCGTCAAGGTCTTTTAAAGACAATCTAATTTCAATCCTTTTTCGAAGCTGTGTGAACAATTACCTATGCAAGTTGATATCAGTAACTCTCTATGCGTCACCGAGACTCAACTTCTATGCATGGTCATACACCCAACTGAGAAGTGCTAGTCTGTAGTGAGAGGTAGTCTTATTTTAAATATTGTCATACCAGTATTTAAAGGATTACAATGCAAGATTTGTATAATTCAAACAGATGGAAGTAATTCAAACAGATGGAAGTAAAGGGGTTTAAACTAGGGAGGTTCTATTGGCCCTTGAGATCTTCTGCGTCATTTGAATCTAGAATCCTCCTGAATATTCAACATTTAACATTAGTTTTAGGGAAGCGGCACCTTCGCTGCTACTTCTGAACACTGTATAGTTTTAAATCACAGGGATGGCAACAGGAAAATCTATTTTCAGCTGAAAACTTAATATTGTGTCATCGAGTTGAGGGTTTCTCAATGGATTTAGACGATTCACAAGTTTAAATAAAATCAGCGGAGATCTGTGGGTCAGCGTAAAATTGCCATCCCTGAAATCATGTTCATTGTTACAAGTGTAACAAAGGACACCAAACCTTTCAGTATTAATTTTGTGAGGTCACAGTGGAAACATTTTGCATAGTTAGACTAAATGTGAAAACACTGACTTTGGCCATGTTATTGTACATTTATGTCAGCTGGTTTCCTCATTTCTTTGTGAATGATCAAGGACAAAAATTGCCCTTCTTAAACATATTTTAAATGTTTTTTGACTTATGACTGCCTTGTGCCAAATACCAAGTCTTCTTGAAAACAAAGTAATTACTCTTATTTGTGTAAATTTTGGTAATGAGACTGGTCTGGTATAACTAAACTTGATAAGTGAAACATTTATCAGCTTATGAAACTAGTCGTAACGTTGGCATACAAATGAGACATCTCTATTAGCTATAAGTCCTAGCTTGAAATCAGTGTTAACCAGCTGCTGTGGATGTACACGCTGGGATGTGGAGAGGGTAATCCGAAGTGCTGTATCACGTTCGGAGCATCTTGCAATGGCAGTATTACACCATGAATGTACATAGCTTTGGTAGCTTAGTCTTGTTCGTTTGAAGTTGCTTGCACTATATTGTGAACTGAGTCAACCGCTGTACATATATTTCAGGCTAATAAAAATGAGTTTTATATAATGATGTGTTATGTTCTTGTGAAAGTGTGTGTTGCAGAAATAAAGTTGACATATCTGTTGAATTGGAAACATTTGTATGTACTGAAAGGTTAATAAACTGTCATTAATCACTTGGAAAACATGATTCCCAACAATAATAAGTACTATATGGGGATCTGCCCTCATATTCTATAGGACAAGTGAGGTGGTGAGGTAAAATTGGGTTTAACGTCGTGCTTGAGAATATTTCGCTCATATGACGATGTGCATGTGCGGCTGCTTGTACTAGCCCAGACTGAAGCTGGTTTTATAGTGCTAGCCCACTGAGATACCATGCCGCAGTGAAGCATGAATACCCCACTCAGACACATTATACTGACTCCGAGCCAACCAGTCCTTGTTGTAACCATTAATGCCGAGCGCCAGACAGGGACCAACAAGTACCATATTTTAACGTCTTTTGGTATGACGCGGTCGGGGATCGAACCCGCGACCTTCTGCTCTCCGGGAGGACGCTCTAACCACTACACCACGGAGGCGGCCTAATAGGACAAGTATTTGAGGATGTATACAGGACAATGTATCCAGTAACAACTAACATCTTGAATCACCCAACGGAGCTCATATTGAGTATACACCAATACTAGTACTGTTCCTGTTGAAACATGTCAATAGGGATTGGTCATAATCTTCATCAAAATACACAATTGTTTACATTATCAAGAACTAAATATAACTGAAATGGAGCTAAAGCTTCCATGTTCACAAGAATGAACTGAACATTGTATGTGATTTCGTAAAGAAAGTTTCTCTGACACTTGCCCTATATTATAGTGGGGAAGTTTTCATGGTGACAAGATGCCTTGATGACAAAATGTTTTCTATGTTCAAAACTAAACCTGACATGAAGAAGCTCATCAGGGCTTTACCAGTACATTTGTTTCTTGTTAAGAGACACAATCAGCATTTTGTAGCTATATCACGGTACGGCACTGTGTATTCATATCTTATATCACAGTAGTCTGCAAATTATCCAATGTAGCCCACACAATCCAGTGACTGACATCTGTGCAACTGGGAAACAGAGTCAGCAAGCCAGTCAAAATAACCCTGTTTGTCGTCTCTTATGAGAAACAGGGGTTGCTGAAGATCACATTTAACCCAGATTTTCACAGGTCTTTTGAGAAAAAAAAAAATCAAAATAGAAGATTATTTAAAAAAGAAAGTTCCTCTGAAACTTGTCCTACATAACACAGGGGAGGTTTTCTTTGTGGGTCAGGTGATGAAAAAGTGTTTTCCATGTTAAAATCTGAAAATGACCTGAAGGGGCTTAACATGTTGTTACCTATATGCTTTGATAGGATACAATATATTTAAGAAATACAGTTCGCTCTACCACCATGTATAGTGTAATAAAACACACTTTTCGCAAGCGTCCTCATGCTTTAACTATAATAGTTCAGGGAGAAAGTGTGTTTTATTACACTATACATGGTGGTAGAGCGAACTGTATTTCTTTTCTAAGATGCCAAATTTAATACTTTCTAAGGATAATTACGATTAATTTAAGGCAGAAAATAAACAACGGTGTCGGTGACCTAAATTAAGAATCCTCGCACAGGGCTAACTGGCGCGCTGTTCTATTGATGTGTCTGCCCCCCTACGTTAAGACGAACGTTACCAGAAAAACAAATGATAAACAGTTTCATGGCGGTTTACGTTCGGATTAAATATCTTCTCCAAAGTATTTTAATTACATCTGTGATTAACGTAAACCATGTGAACGTTGCATTTCTACTACCAACGTATGTTTAGATCAGTACATCCAGACGAAGCTGAGTAGTCTAGCGACATTCCACTTCCATTGCATTGTGGGAATGTAAACATTGCTAACGTTACCGTGTCGCTGAAAACATGCGAGTCGAATTGAGACATTTAAAACGTCAGAAAACAAACGTAATGTTTCCACCAGTGATGTTAGGTGAGTGAAGCAACTGCAAACCAAGAAACGGGATGCAACGCAGTAGTTTACTGTAGGAGGCTGAACGAGGGGATGACAACTGACATGCATCGTGACGTCGGTTACACTGTGACGTAATGTAAAATGGTTCGATTACGAGGGGGCACACTAGAATGGCGCAGTGACGGGATAACGTCATTCAATTGTTACGTCATCAAAAAACTATACCTTTATCGTCTGATAAAGTAGTTTTTTTTTATTGTTCTAAGCACTAAGCATCTTAGAAATATATATATATACATACAGACACACGTGTATATGTGAGGGGAGGTGAAATGGGGTTTAACGTTGTACTTAAGAATATTTCGCTCTCACATGACAACATGCATACATATGTGTGGCTGCTTGTACTAGCCCAGGCTTTAGCTGGTTTTATAGTGCTAGCTCCCTGAGATAACATGCCACAGTTAAGAATGAATACCTCACTCAGACACATTAGACTGACTCCGAGCCAACCAGTCCTTGTTGTACCCATTTATGCTGATCACCAGGCAAGGACCAACAAGTACCATATTTTAACGTCTTTTGGTGTGATGCAGTCGGGAATCGAACCGCTCTCCAGGCGGACGCTCTTACCACTACACCAAGGAGGCGGTATGTGTCTTTGTGATGAAGATTCAAATATGACACACAATAATTTACACTTGGACACTTGCTATGCAAATGTATAATCCACCATCAAAGTGATGACTAGAAAAACAACTTGCGAAAACCAACAATAAACATATTCTGCATTTCTTAGTCAACAAAAAAGGCGTTTGCTCATTCCATCAGAAAATCTCCCATAAAAAATGTCACTTAATATACGTCCCTAGTTTAATCATACTTGTAGTTGTACCATTGTGCAAATGACCTTGTGACAATAATCATATTATTGCAATGCATCCAACGTTTAGTAAACCAATACTCTATCAAACAGGTAACACCCCCCCTCCCCCCAATATCTCAAAACCTTAGAAATACAACCACTAAAGATACCTAAATGCCACTGAGCATCTGTAAGGTGGATATTAGGCGCTTTACAAATGTATATTTATTATTATATCTCCAAGTCATCAGTGAGATAACACGAACTAGACATAGCTGAGTACTATCCATTATTGGAAGCTAGTATTCATCTGGTGTGTCACATGTTATCCCTGGGCAAAAGCAGCAGATCCAGGCTTTTTAGAGCGTGTCCATGTTCATTATCAATAATCACACTAATACCAATAAGTCTAAATTCAAGTGTTTTGTCAAAATTTCACAGGGCCAAAAAAGAATGCATATCTTTAATGTATGATGTTTTATTTACAAAAACAAAATGTTACATCAAAAGAGACTAAATACTGACAATGACGTGAATAATGTGGAATCTGAAAATATATGCTGATGATATTCTCAATTGAAGTACTTATCAAAAAAGGTATGAATGCATTTGATGTGCCTCATTTCTTTAATATGTTAGTATGTTGATCTTTTATCAAAACACATACCTGACTGTTACAGCTGTGATGAAATAAGATAAAACTGAAACATTGATTAATTAGGCAAACTTGATTCCACAGAAACAAAACAAGCTTACAACATGTGCAAAACAGACATACAAAGCCCTTGCAATATCTTCAGTTGTATTTCTGTTAAGTCCTCACTTGAACACTTCCCCAAGGATTGATAAAAGGTAGTTCCATGAATGTTCACTTTCCTGATGCCAAAGGATTTCTGAGCACAAGAATAACAGAATCTCCTCTTAAGAACATCTTTGAAATGTATCTGTCTTTATTCACTGGCTTTGACTTCTTCTTCCCTTTGCCTGTTTTGGGAACCTCTGTCCACATCTCCTTTACATTTTCCAAGACCATGTTGCAATGCCTGAACAAGAAGAACATAGGACATTAATACTCAATTTATCGTCACATAAAACACAATAAGTAATGAAGAAATTAAGTCATCTTAATTGATCAACTTAATTTCAATACTACCCGATAGAGAATGTTTCAGACTAGTCACTGGTGGAAACTGATGAGAGATAAAAACTATGAAAACATTCAGAACTGACAAGCGAGCATAGTGTAATAACAAAAGGAATTACCTGTCAAATGCTTTAACCCTGGCAAGCAGTTTCTTGTTGTTCCGACAATTGATGAGGACTTGTGTGTTGTTTTTTACCGACTGTGTCAGAACTGACAGAGGTCCTGTATTGAATTCTTCCTGTTCTCTTGCAGACAGCTCTTCTGGTGTCATTTCACTCTTCGGTTTCTGCATTAGTGCCCTATGAAAATATAAATACAGATTTGTATGCATAACCTTGTTTATGCACGAGTACACGAATATCTATATCATAATGTGACATGGTAGATTGTCAAAACGTTTACATGACGTCGTAAGAAGCAGTGTGATCGAAAACAGGACACACGATCAAATTATCAACAAAGGATAGTAGAGAAAGTTTTCTGACCTTGAATTTCATTTTAACCTTTTGTAAACAACTACGGCACATATTTCGAGGTATGTAACCTTCAGTTAAGGAAGCACAAGTATACTTAGGACGGATAATGAAAACATAAACAAAAACATTTGATCACCGGTAACATAAAAGAACATGTGAACGTACATAAGCCATACGACAAAAATCACCGTTGGACATAGCTGCAATAATATCTTGGCACATATTTACACTGTAAAAATGTACTTACGACATCTTGATACAGTTCGATTACACCGATTGTCTCTAAACTTTCCTATTCGCCGCCAAACGCTTCCAATACGTTTATGAAGTGCGCATGCGTGATGACCTTGTCGGAAAATTCATCTCCAGAATAGAAGAGTTCCAAAAAGTGCTCGTTGCGCTCCAATCACAACACGCCACAAAATACTGAAATAGGCGTGTATTTCCAAGGTACTTGCGGTAACACGGATAGTGTAAAGGCTAAAAAATAACCGGGTAGGTATTGATTAATGAAATTTGCGTCGTAAACTGACAGTTAGTCACTGCTCCTTATGTTTTCTGTTAATTTCGGACATACTAATCTGCTTACAATGAACATTGTTACTATCAAATAGACAAGTAAGATCTGTTTGGCGACTGAGAACTGAATCAGTGAATGGTGTTGTCTTATATGTAATTCTAATCGACTGAGTATATCTAACTCTAAGATGCAGACGGGTGTCAGTGCACTTTGATGATTGTATATTAAATTATATGATAGATTTTGTTCCTGTTTCAGGATCATTCAAAATGAAGGTGGGATATCTGTACCAACTGGTAGCACTAGCATGTCTATGGCTTGCAGTGGTAGCAGACGGAAAGACAGAAAAGAAGGAAGGCAAGAAATTACAGATCGGAGTGAAGAAGAGGGTTGATCCAGACAAGTGCACTATTAAGTCCAGGAAAGGAGACACTTTGAAAATGCACTATACTGTAAGAGAAATAATGATTCTATATGTGTACATATCTCAGTAAAAGCAGAGGGTCATGGATATCTCAGTCAACTGCTGAATTGCATGCCAGAAACCTATCTTGTTTGTTGGATTTCCAGTTTCACCCTGAATATGGTTGGAGGTTTGTTAGTAGTCTGTCTCACAGTCCCTGAACCACATTATTTTCCCTACTGCCAAGCCCTATCTGCAGTGCTAAAGCCCTAAATACAGCAAGTCTAGATTTCGCCAGGTTCAGGTCTGAATCTCTGGTCTCCCTGGGGCTCCTTTTCAATTTAAATGGGCTTGTTTGTTAATATAAAAACTATGTATATTCAGAAACTAAGCGTTAGTCTAGTTTGTTAGTACCGTATCAACACTTGTGAGTTGAACTAAACTGGTGAGACCAGCATCACTTTGGGCTCCTCCGATGTTATTGGTTTGTTTGATTGGTTTTCTGCACCCAGCAATTTCCCATGTACACAATGGTGGTCGGTAAATAATCAGGTCTGGTCCAGAAAATCACATTAACATCATCAGTGTTGATCTATTCATTTGGATACAGTGACATGTTTCAAGCAAGTCAGCAACCCAGACCAACTGATCCTGCTAATTGCATCTTATGACAAGCATGGGGTGCTGAACACCAGTTCTGTCTTGGATTTTCAAAGAATTCTCCCACAAAATAAGCATTATGTCCAGACGTTTCACACATCAGTGCCACTGTCATTGCTGACATGCCATGATATACATGTACCTGAAATACTGTTCAAATCAGCATTATGCCAACATCAATAATTAACAGCTGTCGAGTCATCCAGCTCAGTATTAAAGGCAACATTTGTTTGCATTGTGGATAAACTATTTTCAAAATATTCCTTTTATGTAATTGGCTGCTCATCTTCATGCATATGCATTGATTTGGCAACAATCATATTGAGTCTTCCGATAACTAAAGTTAAATTGCATTATTTTTTGTTTTGTATTACATTAACAGGATTTTGGTTATTTTTGTATTTCAGGGCAAGCTAGAAGATGGTACCGAGTTTGATAGCAGTTTGTCAAGGAATGAGCCATTTACCTTTACACTAGGAGCTGGGCAGGTCATCAAAGGCTGGGACCAGGGATTGTTCGGGTATGGGTGGGACATTCTCACAGCATGAGTAACATTTGGTTAATCAAACTCATTAAACAATGTGCAAGATAGTGGTTCTTTCTTTATCTTGTTGTGTCGTGATTGTGTTGTTTTCTATTTAACAGACTGAAAAAAAAAGGTCAAAAGCCACAATGAGAAAATAAAATATTTAGGTTAAGTCTAGGTTTCCTTGCCATCTTTTCAATCTTTGTTGATTCTAAGAAAATAATACACCTGCAAAAATCATGTAACATATGTTATTCAATGTATTTGGAATTACTCTTTCTTAGTAAAGTACAGATTCTAGTACTTTTCTTTGGGGGTTGAGTCCCATCTGAGATTCAAACCCACACCCTCAGAGTCAGGCACCTAATCCCCAGCACGCAAAGTCAGCGGTGGTGGCTGAGTGGGTTAGGTGCCTGACTCTGAGGGTGTGCGTTCGAATCCCGGATGGGACTCAACCCACCAAATGTACTAGAATTTGTACTTTACTTAGAAAGTGTAGTCCCGAATATAACATGTTGCATTTGACCACTTTCTAAATAGCATTGTGTAATCATGCAAAAATCATGTCATATTTTCACAATATTTTATTCTTTGGATAAGAAACCATGCAAGAAGAAATGCCTCACTGTAAGTGCATGAACATTTTCATTCCAGGATGTGTGAAGGTGAGAAGAGGAAACTGGTTATACCAAGTGATATGGGTTATGGCGACAGAGGTGCACCGCCAAAGATTCCAGGTAAGAGCCAAATCACATGAAGATACTGATGATATGAACATCTTAATCAATTTACCTGTATATGTCCCTCATGTCATGAGACCGCCTCCGTGGTGTAGAGGTTAGAGCGTCCGCCTGGAGAGCGGTAGGTCGCGGGTTCGATCCCCGACCGCGTCATACCAAAAGACGTTAAAATATGGTACTTGTTGGTCCCTGCCTGGCGCTCGGCATTAATGGGTACAACAAGGACTGGTTGGCTCGGAGTCAGTATAATGTGTCTGAGTGGGGTATTCATGCTTCACTGCAGCATGGTATCTCAGTGGGCTAGCACTATAAAACCAGCTTCAGTCTGGACGTAAAACCCAATTTCACCTCACCTCACCTCATGCCGTGAACTACAGATTCTTGTACTTTCGTTGCGTTAAGTACCATCCTGGGATGGGACTCAACCCAACAAAAGTACAAGAATCAGTAATTTACTAAGAAAGTGTGATCCCAAATATGTAATATGTTACAGTGAAGACATACTTCACTGGAGGCTTTCCTTGTTCATTAAACTGGTACTCTGATGCTATTCTAGGTTCTCAAACTTGACCACCCACTCACCAACTCACTTAGCCATGCTATGATTTGTGATCATTGGTTTGGATTACATATTCATTCTTATTATGATCCTCACTCACTCACTCACTCACCCATGGATCTCTGTGTGTATCTTCTCCCACATCAAGATGACATACCATGATTTGCTGAAACACTGTTCACCATTAAACCCAAATCACTGAAACAATCATTCCAGCACTGTTTCCCATGGTCTGCCCCACAAACACGTCCCTTTACAGAGTTGTGTCCCTTTAGCTGCAGTAACCCGCAGGCTAAGATTTCAGACTGATTACATTGCTGTGTCAGAACTACAACATGCTTCTGGTTTCTATGAAAATGGTGGATGACCAAGACCCACATCTGACTCGGTCATGATGCCCTTAATGTACTAGGAATCCTGTTCAAATTGCATTAAACATTCACATATTTGGAATTTAAAAGGACAATGTGCTAATATCATTCCTATGGGCACGTCTGATGACTTTCATGATTGTATCTACCTCCACCGTTTTTACATCAAACCTTTCCTATGGCTGAAAATGGGCCCTATGATGTATGGTATTTTATGTACTGTTCATCACAAGGACTTTGCAATATTTTGACTCATTCACTGTAAACTTACATGTTATCATTTACCTTGGGTAATGATAGTATTCTGTAGGTACTAGTATCCAAAATAGTTGTATAACTCTGTGATGCAGCCTCTTCTGTAGTTCTAAACCAATTAAATAAACCTTTTTGAAGTAATTTGGTTTGAAATGCTGTTTCAGGAATTCAAATTTGCATCTGTTTGTGTGCTGAACAAGGCAGATAATTCTATGGATACACAGCTTCTTTATCATCAAGAATACATCCATAGAGTTATCTCCCTTGTTCATCAGATCAGTTTCAAACTGCCATTTATAGAAGCTGCTCATGTGCTGCCCCAAGTTTTTCACATGTTACATAAACTCACAACAGTGAACATGTTAAAGTTACAGTAGGCAACACACAGCATCTGTAGTGGAGTTGTGAATGTAAATGTGATACCTCTATTCTGTCAGTAAATGCCATACAGGTGTGTAGTCGGAAGAGACAACTGCCTTATTGCTATCATCTATTATACTGTGGTCTTGAGTGAGTGAGTGAGTTTTGTTTTATGCCGCTTTTAGCAATATTCCAGCAATATCATGACGGTATCGCCAGAAATAGGCTTCACACTTTGTACCCATGTGGGAAATCTTTGGTTTGACAATCGAACGCTTTAACCACTGGGCTACCCCACCGCATCTTGTGTTTTTGAAGTGTTATTGCATATGTATGCAGTAAACTACACATTCAGGTTTATGGCTGTATATTTGTCTCTGTTATGCAGATATGTAGCTCACATGAAGTTCTGGTGTATGAATAATGTGTACATCCTGTATTTCCAGGTGGTGCAACACTCATCTTTGAAGTGGACCTGATCAAGATTGAAAGGAAGGAAGAATTGTAATCAAGTCTTATAAACAGTAATGGTTCCTGCATTTACAATGTCTCAAATGGATCATTTTACGGTCTTTGACCATAGACTTTATTCTGCAGATAAATGTCCAATGTTTTGAAATGATTACACGATGTTTGTTTACCATGTTTATGGATTAGATTTCTTGAATGAACTCTTTTAATTAAGATACAAATCTACAAAAGACTGTAATTTTGTTGAATGTTCTTATGTCTTGTTCATAGAGAGCATGGAGTTTCTATTTATAATTGATTTGTAATTGAATTACATCAATGTTTTGTTCAGAAGTGGGAATTTCAGTCTTCATACCTTTGATGCATTTCATCAACTAGCAGCTATAGGTGTTGTATTCAGATATCAAGTTAAACATCCAATAGTCAAACTTGTGATAGAGAACATTTGGCGATGAAGAAAGCAAAATTACAGTGTCCTGTTTTAAAATGGTCATGAAAGTATGTGGCACTTTTCAAACACGCCATGACTATGCCACGAGTGACAGTGAAGAGCTCTGCTGCAGGGGTTACATATAATGTAGGGTTCCTGCATAGTTCACCTGTTGTCATCTGAAATACTAATTATATTTCAAGAAGTCATATTTGAAGCAACATGTGACCAGCATTATATAGCTCGATGGCAAGGTTAAAAGATATAGAGTTTGTATACTCCTAAACGATACAACTAGTTTGTAGACTTCAACAGTGTGCACAGAGCCATTGTGGCTGCTTTTTTCATAAACAAAGTGAAACCCTTTTTTTTTTTGTACTTGTCATGAGAGACACATAGAACTTTGTACTTTTGGAAGAATGATTAACTGTTGTCCTTGACCCATGACCTTTACGGAGTACTGGTGTTTTATAATCATGTATACTCCTAGTACTAGTACCTTACATGAATCTGATGTATGAATGATTAAGTCCTGATTGTGCCAACTCTTATCCAACTACTGCGAGTGTCATGTACAAAGAATGTCTGTTGTCATCTTTCAGTCAGTACATGGATTAACTGTTCTGCTCCAAGTGTTCAGTTATTATGGCAACAAATACAATACTGCTTGTGATTACTGGGGCTGTTACGATTCATTCATACTCTGTATCACTTCATGAATTCAAGTTTTTATTCGTGATCACATGTATCAACTATTCACGAAATTCGAAAGGGGTGTTAATATTTAAGTATGGGTGTTATCTTTCAAATTGAGATATGCACAATGGAATATATCCAGTCCAGGCACTGTTATCTATTCAATTTGACGTGGTCTCTGGGCATTGTTGTGTTCCATTTTCACTGTTAACATGGTCAGAACATATCAGAGAATGTATTTTGTTGTTACACTGAATATGATGAATACTACAACAATTGCTCACTTAAGTTATTTGTCACCCAATATTCGCACTCATTACCCTGTTTTCATGATATGTATCATATTTAGTCTCGTACTGGATTTGTTGCAGCCCTAGTATTCAGCTTACATGGAAATATTCTGCATAATGCATAGATGTAATACTTGAATGGTAACCTAAGGACTACTTACACATTCTACTTAAAAACATAATTTTCTACTTTCATGCTGTTAAGCAAGTGTTCCTGAATGTTTGAGTTCTGTTGAATGTGAAAACGAGTAAAAATGTCTGAAGGAAACAAAGACTTTGGCTTTTTTGAGGAGTGGGCTGGAGTCGTCTTACCTGTTTAGTGAACAGGATGAGAAGACGTTACATATGGTTATATTTGGGATTACACTTTCTTAGTAAAGTACAGATTCTATAGTACTGTCGGAAATGCTAGAAAAATGCTTTTTGACTTATATTTAAAATTCAGAGGTATTACAGTTACTTAAATAACAAATATCACTTCAAGAAACATCTACCTAATGTAGACCGAGGGAATAAATTTTGAGACAAGCTCTAAAATGTGTTTTTACTGATGAAAATACAAAAAAACTTAGAAAAATAAGGGGTAGTTGGACGTTATTTGAAACAAACATTAACTGCCTGTGTTATGTCATCAGCATGCACGGTATCGACAGGTGAAATTGACACCTGAGCACACGCTCGGGGCGAGGGGTCATCTCAATAGATGTTTTCTGCAAAATGTTGAATATGTGTACGTATAGTATACGTATCAGTTATGTAAGGGATCATTTGTGTATGTGTGTGTGTTTTGAAATAAACATACGAATTACTGTACATTGGAAAGAATCCTATCACTTGTGTTATCTTATCGACTGCTTGTAGAAATGTGCAACGTTGCTGTTTTGGTACCAAATTCTCTCCTGTAAACTGCCCTTTAAAAGCATGGGAATTTTAAATCGATTGAAATAAAAATTAGGTAGACAATAGGCGAGTTGATATATTGACAACATAGTACATTTATCACCTTTATAAAGATATTAAGGCTAAAAAGCATTTTTCTAGCATTTCCGACAGTACTTTAGTACACCTTGTTGGGCTGAATCCCATCTGGGATTCGAACCCACACCTTCAGAGTCAGCCACCTAATCGCCAGCACACAAAGTCAGCCGCCCAACCTGCTTAGCCACTGTGGCTTCCACTGACCATTGATGCTTAAAGGTCACATGCAACCAAAAAATCAAACATAATTAAAACACAATTATCACTTATTCATGACATATAATATACATTGCTGGTTATGAAAAAACATATAAACAAAATTATAAGCGTACAATCGCAAATCAAAAGTGCAATATTGTGTACTTGGGTTTACTTCCCAAGAAACGAAGCAGCCGGGATACCGAACCCAGTCAGAGCGGGTGGGTGTGCACTCAAGTGTAACGGTTGGTTCATTTGCAGATGCCCTCACGGCTCATTGTGTGTGTATATATAGAGATGTTGGGTTTTGTAAATACATGCTCATTTTTTGTGTATAACATTTAGCAATCAACAGACATCATAACATGTCATGTGTTCAAGTATCACACCTGCCTGTCTGTGTAATTACATAATGTGACAGACACCGAACTCGGGCCATAAATCAATGCGTTTTGTTTATGGTGTATAGCCTGATTGGTGTTAAGTTCCAATTGCATGTGGTCAGTGATCGCAGTTGTGTATTGAATATTGTCATTAGCAGACAGGCAGGCAGACACACAGGTGTCAATAAAACAAGACATTGAGTTTTGTCTGTGACAACGACATATCTATATCACAGTTAGAAATTCTGTCAACGCTAAATAATGACATTGCTTTTAAGTATCGAACTGAGAAAGTGGCTCGGTAAGAAGAACGTGTGGTGAAATAGACAAATGAAATTATATAAACAGTTTATTTACTGTCATAACATATAAAAAGCTCGCGCCTGTGAGATATCAACAAAACATTAGAAAAATAGCTCACACCAAAGCCTTCACCGAGTATTCACCGGACAGCCCGCTTCCAAGTTGCGCGAACCTATTTCACTGCGCAGACGTGCTATGAGTGCAGCCCAGCTGTTGAAACCAGTTTTCAATTTAGTGAATCGTTTGAACTCCGATTTCGCGCTTTTTTTTTCATCGCGTTATTTTTCAACTTTATAAGTTGAATTTGCATTTTTGATGATTTGTTTCGGTAAGTCCATACCGAAAGGTATCAGAATCTGCAAAGTTGTGTTTTACGTTGCATGTGACCTTTAAAGTGGGGGCTTGATGGATACTGGCGCTGAACAGCTGGTGCTTCTTGCTGGCTATGATCATTTGTGTTCCTCATCAGTCTTTGGACTGGCCCTGTGGTTAAATATGCTGGAGTGCCCAAGGCCAGGGTACAATGTGTAAAGCCTATTTCTGGAATCCCTTGTAATATTGCTGGAATATTCTTGAAAGCAGGGTATTTTATTCACTCACTCGGTGAATTAAATTGTTCCCCCACTCAGTCCGGGACAACCCAAACATTAGTTGTTACAATGGGCACTTGATACCTGGGTTAGTTATTGTTGTTTAATGCTGTAGCTTCTAAATCCTGATGTCAAATCGGCAGCAGACAAGCTGGAGAAATGATCTGGTCCAGTCATGCTAATGAGAAGCTAAGGTGACTTGTGACCTGCTCTACTCCACTGGATGCTCGCACCGCTGATACATGGCTGTTGGGCCTTGCTACTATGGACCCAGCACCAGTTAGCCGGTATGGGCAATACAGATGATAATTCTCACAGAGAATGCCTGCTGGACAAGCTGGACTGATTCAGCTGAACCGACAACAGCTGAAAGTGATTTGCAGTTGAAGTTGTGAAAGGTTTTCAAATGCGCCTATATCAAAACAATTCTGTATGTGACCTTGAATAAAACCATCTCCACATTGAATACCCAAATAATGAAAGATACCCTGTGATATTATACTGGTGTCATTTATTGATGTTATAATCATTATCCTAAACCTAGACAATGAGGTACAGTATGGTTATTGCCAATTGATGATGTTAAGTGTCCAACTCGAGATTTCCCCAGATAAACACACCTCCTGGAGTGACATACCTTAAGTGTGAGATAACATTATTTAAATAATCCCTATCGATTGCGTCACTCTTGTTAACAACTTGGCAAAAGATAAAAATGTAACTTATTACAAGAAATGAATTACATTCTATCTTAATTACACATATAAGATCAGTTATCTTAAAATGAAACTGCTTGATCTTTAATGTAATAGTTATAAAAATAGCATTGTCTAGGGAAATCTCTCGAGCAGGTATTGAAACAAAAGTAATCTCTGGACAAGCATGCATCAGATTTTCACTAAAATTTGAAGTGCTTCACTACTAAAAGAGCTACAGGGATGGAAGCACTGAAAATCAAACAAGACATTCTAGTTGCATATCGTGGGTGTGATATGCAATTTCCATATTGGTATTATCTATAAAAAACAAAACCTGAAAGGTACAGTCATGTCCAAGTTTTGTAAAAGCAGACAAACAAAATCCAGATGACTAAGGAAGTAGTACCCTTCACAGTATACTCCCCTAGAGAAGTCCAAGAACACCCGATTTGTTCATATGGCTATTGATAATCTGTAACACCTTGACAGATTAACTCCAGTCATACGGAAAAAACACCTGGGTGTTCTGTAATTTCTTTAGAGCAGTGTTTTACACACTTACATATACACTGTTGCTAAGTGATTCATTCAACCTTTATCATGCAGACAAGTTTAAACACAACAAATTCATGACAAGCTGTCACTTCACAGCAGAAAAGGATATCAAATGAACTTTTATATATGTCTTGTAAGACCTAATATTTAAAAAGAAATATTTAAGTGAATGTTTGACAAGATAACATATTGAGAATCAGTTGGAAGAAACATTATGCAGTTCAAGGGTCAGATATGTCTGTCTAGCCTGATAATCTCCCCCATTCTTCCATGGAAATTGAAGCATGTTTTAACCGCTCACTACCATCAAGCAACCAGGCCCATTCCAGAAAACAATTCCACATACATAGCTAACTTGACAAACTTAATAATACAGCACTTACAATAACAAGTCCTGAATATTAACCTGTTAAAGTTGATTGAACCTGAACTACAGTTTGCCACAATGCAACACTAAAAGTTTAGGATTTTAGCTGCAGTTAAACTTCATAATAATATCTATCACAAAATTATTATCAAGGAAAACTTTCATACCAGTTAACACACTAGACTAATATGTAGTATTTGTGAAACATGATGAAATTATTTATTTCTTATCCTGCCAGTAGTATTTACTTCCATATTTCCCCACAACCTGTTGTCACAAAGAATAGACCCACTGATGATGGAACTAAGTTGAAACATCAAATGACACAAGGAAGAACTAAGTCTTGATGTTCTTTTGGTAAATGGATATCAATTTCACAGCACTTTTATCCAACAATGAGTACAATGTGTCATTGTCTCCTAGTATCAAGACTTCAACCATTAAATAAATGTTGTATACTCTGCAAAGTTTACAAATGAAGATTCTTTAAATATCTGTAAACAAAATCATTGCTGACTAAATAACCATAACAAAGGGATTCTACTCCAGGTAATAAATAATTCTAATATATGTCTACAAACTAACCGAGGTGTAATTCTACAAATATAAACAGAGTATCCTATCCTCATAGAAAAGAGAATATATAATTAACACTGTTTTTAACAAGCGAACAAACTTATAACTCCTGATAACAGGGTTGAAGGAAGGGGAGGGAACTCTGTTTGCCTTGTCTTACTTTGGATCACTTGTTCAATATCCAACAGTACACTATAAACCTGAGATTTCATTGATTTGTGTAAGGTGTAGAAAGTCTTTCAAAGATGAATATTATGTTGAGTAACATTTTCTGATCTTTAATATTTTTAAATTAATTTTCAAATGGTAACTCAATATCACTGATCAGTCAGTTTAGTTTGAAAACCTAATATTTTTAATGAAAAAATACAAAATGTATGGCCATAAATTTCAATTTCCAAAATATGTATGGATGTAAATGTCGTTCTTCAGATGCCTGCTGAACATATGTAACCAAATGATGTAATGTAATATACTGTCAATGGAATAATGAACATATCCATGAAATTTTCATAACATAAGAGGCCAACTATACACAGACACCTCACTTACATATAACCTATCCAAGCATTTTCATCAAACTGATATACCTTGTTGGGCAAATACATTGTGAGTGATGATTTTGTCTCATCATGATAGATGACTGGTTTTCAAATCACTAATGACCTGTATTGAAAATAGATCTCTGTGCGACTCTTCTCCACATACATATGACAAACTGGGCTACAGTCAGAAGCATGGAACTCACGATCATTGCACACTTATAAATTACTCTAATGAGGAAACATTATACTGATAATGTTAAACATAAATATTCACACTTCAAGATTCAGATTCTAACTCATGAATTTTGGATGTCCGCTGGTATGGTTTAGTGTTCTCAGCTCAACTGGAGCCGCCAGCTATCAGGAGTCTGAATGTTGCAAGGATGCCAATAATCATAATATAAGAAAAAATAGAACATATTGAATATGTTCCCATTTTACAATTTCTATGTTAAAAGTGAAAGGAAGTAGTGCCATGTGGTAATATAATGATGTCTCTCTATACTAACCTCGTTAAGTGATGTCATGGCACTGTGGGACATAAATGAAACGTTGCTGCACATTTGATATTCAGGGAACTACGTATCTTTAAATGTTTTAAAATTATCACACTGTCCTGTGGAAAAAATTGGGTTTCCTATATCAGTTTTTTGCCTCCATGTATCAAAATAGTTTTTACAAATGAACAAAACAATTTACTCACATGCAAACGGTTAAAAAATGACTTGAATGCATATTCTTATAAAGTGAATTTAGCTTTGTTGGTATAGTGCATAGAGTGCAACAGAAATGGACACTTCCTTCCTCAATTCGAAATGTAGATGAGAGTAAATACCAGCAGACACCCTGTATTCTAATAGTCTCAGGGAAATAATACCAGATGGATAGGCCATCATAAATCAGTTATTAGTTTTAATCCACATTCTTCTGAAATGTGAACATAGGGAAGCTGATATTGTTCTGTTATTTTATCAATATGTTATGTTATTTTTGTTATACTACTTTAATGAAAAATGATAATAATTACAGTACACAATGAGGTAGGATGAATCAAACTTTGGCAAAAGGACAAAACTAGCAATCAATTTATGATGGCCTTGGTTTTACCAACATGTTGTTGAGATAACAGCAAGGTCCATGAGAAATAAATGTAACCGAGAAATAGGTAAACGTAAAAAAGCTTGGTGCATGCTGCCACAGACATAGTACATCATTCAGTTGCCGACTTCCCAGCAGCCATATTGATAAATCCAAAGTTTAAAACAATATGTAACACACAGGTACCGGTAATTAAACAGGTTTATGGAGATGGACTTGATGAAATCAGAACAAATCTGAATTATCATCATCATTTAGTTTGAAAAAAAAGAAGAAGAGTATTCTTCATGTATATGCTCTCCTTATCTGAAAACTATATCATTAATAGAAGTTAATAAATATATAAAAATACAACTAAATTAGTTTGGTTTTAACTAGTTACAGGATTCTTACTTTTCAAAATCTATTATCAACTAAATCAGCAGCTGCATCATCCATTTATTCTTCGGGGGACCAAAATTTGCAATTCAACAAAAAACATTACCCCCCCAGTAAAACGTCTTCAGTTTGATGTTAAATCATGTCATACCTACCAGTGATGACTTTTATCTAGAGTCTTATTATATGAGGAAGAATTTAAAGTCAGCAAATTTCATAATTGTAGGTCATGGTGACCTATATTCTGTGTGAAATGCAGTTTGCAGACCCAAACAATGAGAAAGTGTTGTTTCTCTCTTTGACCTTCACCTTCATTAGCTTAAAAGACACCAATACAGGTAAACATTTTGGAAAGGTCAACAATAAGACATATCTGAAAGATTTAGAGAACTATACATAAACACATCTCATTCATGACCTTTTAGTCTCATTCAAAATGAAATCAATTTGGGACATCCCCCGATGTTGTATCAGTAAAAAACAGCATTTTTTTATGTTGTCATGTTGATTTAGTACAAGAACTCCTCAAGTGAGCATGACTTTTGACACAAGTAATAAATATATTAAAAAATGTTCTTTGAAAATCTAGTCCCCACCCAAAAATCTTAACATTTGTGATTTCCAAATCTAGTCTAGTGGCTGCAAGCAATTCCATGGAACTTAGAACAGCACCACAATAATGCAGTGCTTAGTTACAGGTAAACACAATGGCCCTTGGCAGGCAGGTTGATGAAGCAACTTGTACATCATACAAGGACAGCCTGCAAGGCTGCACAGAGGTAGATACAATACATTAATGGTGTCCGTTTGTACACAGACCAGCTGCAGGGTTCCACACATCTTGCACGTCTGCTCCAACACTCACTTGGACGTAGTGCAGACTGCTGCTACACGTACACCAATACTTGAGAGTAGGGAAGAAATTGTTATCAGCAGTGCTAAAAAGTTTGGGATCCTTGGTTCCTGGAGCTTTACACCAACTGTGTTTGAATCTTAAGTCTACCAAATCTTGAACCTATAATACTAGTACAATGAGAAGTAACTCAAACACTGATCATTAAACAGAATATTTCAAGCCCTTAATGGCTATAAAGGAAATATATACCAATGAATATTGCCAAAAATCTTGAGCAAGTGTCATTTATCAAAACATGTTTAAATTATCTTTTTAATATTTATTACACTTAAAGACTGAAAAAAAAGAAGATTTGATAGGTCGGCATAAACTAAACCTAGGTGTAAGAAATAAAAAATCAAGTTACAATAATCAACAATATATCAGTTGAACGTTTGATTAATAATTAAAACACAATTTCCTATCCTTCCCTCAAGTATTTCTGCACTTTTAGACATGAAATAATTGAAGAGTTTGATTGGTACCATTGAATGAATGACCAATGAGTATGATGTCGGTTTTATTATGAAATCTGGTCAATGAAAGAGACTACGTAACTGCATCATCATGTGCATATTTCACACCATGTCAAACGCTTGGTCACCAAAACAAACTTTTCAGAATATGTAAACCAAATATTGATAAGATTTGCACTGATTGCTTAAAAGAACCAGTGACAGTAAAGCCACATCTGATTGGTCTATGAAAATTCAAGGCTAACTGCATTAACAAATTTGATTGGCTAATCAATGGCCAATCACGACAACACATCATATCTACAAACCAATGTCCAGCACAAGTATAAAATCCAATGAGAAATGAAGTGAAGACACATGCACAATCATTATGTCTTGAAATATGTCTTCTGTACAATCATGTACTGACCACAAAATGAGAGAGAGGCATCCCCTCACACAACTTTGTCAGTGGTACAAATCTATTATGAAGGAGTTGAGTTTGTATTTGCATTGATACTCCCACTTCCTAGCCAGGCACCACCTCAAGAATCGGACTCGAGACGCCTGAAGGAAGTTCCAAGATGGCGTGTTGGCTTAACCATTTTTTCACGTGCTTTCTCTCGGCCTTCTTCTTTATGGTCAAACTCACATTCATGAAGTTCAGGCAATCTGTGCAAGGGGCAAAATACAAGCCCTGAAAAAGAAAGAACAATAATTTTAAAATGGAGAAACATTTCTAATTCAAAGAATGTATGAGTGAGTATTTCCTCAATATCACGGCAGGTAGCACTAAAATTCAGCATTAGACGTAGTACCCATGTGATGAAGCAAACACTGGCATTAGCTATGATGAGGGAATGCAGTATCAACAGCGGTCGCGATCAAATAACAAATGATGCGAGTTTAGTTAAAGTGGGACACAACTGGATCACCCTCAAAGCAGCAAACACCTTTGAACACCATCAGTATGAACTTGTATGACAATCCAAAGCAAATGAAACCCTGACAAAATATTACATGAACTGTAAGGATAATTTGATCACCATTAATCACTTAATAATGTCTTGATATTATACCTTGAAATATCAATTTTGGTCCTGTAGGTAATTTTTCACAAAAGCATCAGGCAATCCTAAACTTCGATTGTGACTTTAAATGACTATACCTTATCTTTAAATGAAAAGAAAAGTACTGATGTGAAATGCAAATTTTAAAACTGTAAAAATGTTGCTAATATCTTGTAAATTTGATGTACATGATCTCATTTCATTTGTATGTTGGGTATGTTTGTTTTTAATCATGCACCGTGTATTTGGGTAAATGATGGCAGCTTGTAAACAGTCTGGACCAGACAAATGAGAAATTTATCCTGAAAGCAACAATTCATGCATTTGGGGAAGGGTTCCAATCAACCCCCTGATCATGTCACCTCTAAGGGCATATAGCTAAGGATTAACTGTCACAAGGAATCCCTGAATGGAATAAATAGAGAGTCTCTCCCGAGTGCATTTTGATATCAAATATATCACCACGAGTTGATAAAGTTACAAATATCCAAGGCTTGCTAAGGATATTTTCACTTTTATCAATGAGTGTTGATAGATTTGATATCAGAAGACATGAGGGTGAGATTCTATTTATCATCAAAAATCACTCTTCATTAGTTTTGAATGAAAAATGTACATCTCTGAACATGTTACTGCCATTAGACTTGCTGTGCAGAGATGTCATAGCATTGTGAGTCATGTAATTGATGACGTCAGGGCATTGTACAAAATCTACTGTCAAAACGATACATCCTATGAGATCTCACATAAGCAATATCTCCTGTGGAACACAGTTTTGGATGAGAAAATGTGTTAGTATAAACGGGTGATCTAAAGATATGAAAGAATGAACTTTAGAGGGTACATTACCACATCTACATCTCCCAATTGCTCTCTGAGCTAGCTCCAGCTTGCAGCTGCATTTGTAACACCTCTTCTTATTTTTCTGGACCATGTTTGGCTTTTTTGGCGATGACTCTGAATCATCTGATAAAACACTGTTATCTCTGGAAAACATAACAGTGACATGATATATCATTTCCAAAACATTTTGCCTAAGTTAACATTCAGCAACAGACATCTATGATCATCATAACCAGCGCATATAGGTCAATAACCTTTTTCAGAGAAGCTTGTGTAATGTTACATCACATCCAGAATGCAATTTATTACAGATACTGAAGTTTAAGTTCACATAATTCCAAATTCAAAGATATTGCAAAGGGTATCACACTTCTGTACAGTTATAACACGGCATGATTATGTTACTAAGTAAATATAGCAGAATATTCATAAATGTCACAAAATGCTGCAATTCATGCTCCAACACATCAGTAACTGATGCATTATTCATCTAATGTATTAAAGTGCATCCACTGAACTAAATTCAAAAGGATATGCAAGTATGTTACATAGTAACGTAAATATCAAAGTCCTCATCAAAACTGATCATAAAATTGACAGAATATTTCATCAAATATGGCTGCCTTGGCAGCCATTTTGCATTCTTTAACCCAAAAACAAAGAGCATGATAATACACAACAAACAGGGCATGATTAAAGGGAAATCTGAAACACATCAATTATAGAAGAGCTGCAATACACCTGTCCAATGTAGATACATCTATCAATAGCGGAGTCATGACACAAAACATATAGCGATACTTGATATACACTGTTTTCGCTTGATACTCTCAATATGCTACAGCTGTGAAGAGGTTGTTGCTATCAACCAGTTCATGTTTAAAGTAAGTGACAGCTAACTTAAGGCTCTTTCTGACCATGGTACTGGTGTAAGGCAGTCAGATGTAACATTTTGTTTCATGATATTAAGCAGGCCAGGTTAGTTTGTAAATATTACTTAGAGAATATGAACATAGAATCAAAACAAATATAGCTATGAATGGATACTTGCATCTTGTATTACACAGACAGGTATAAAAACTGCACATTGACTAATATAAAAATGCAATCCATCAATACATTACTGTAATTTCGATGTATTGTCTATCCACATCCACTCAAGTATGAACACACAATTAAAGGTATGTTATACTTAGGATTACACTTTGTTAGTTACGTACAAATTCTAGTTCATTTTGGGAATTCAAACCAACACTCTCAGGGTCACCTTATCAGCAGACGCATACACTTTGTTGGCTGGAAATAAAGTGTAATCCCAAAAACAACATACGCTACTTCTTTCAGGTATTATATTCCACACAGAGATCAAATACTTCTTGTGTACCTTTTAGTACCCCTATTCCCATCCAGTGTTACATCAGAGCTGGACTGACTGGAACTGCACTCCTGACCTTCCTGAGCGGTATGTTTTGTCTCACATTTCTGTGGGGATGTGCACTCTGACGGTGACTTTTTGTCTGAGGAAAGTTCACACTGTGCAGTACAACTACCTGCTGAGTCACTATGCTTGTCACACACATTTCCTTTGAAATTTGACAAGTCTTTAGGATTTTCTCCATTTGGTATTTGGAGCTCTTCAGCTTTAGAGTTCTTTTTTGATAGATTTTCAGGATTTGTCCGTGAGGAGTGGGGAGCTGAATCCATAGTGCTTCGTAAAGCAGAGGTTGGTTGGGGAACACTTGGCTTTCTCAAATCTGAAAGATAAAATTTTCTGTTAAAGTTGACATATTTACTTTCATCATGCATGTCATCTTTTGAGGCAAACACTAGGCTTGTTATCATGAACATCAACCAGTCGCCATGGTGACAACAGTGCACACAATCATTATATTACCTCCAGGGCCAGGATCTAGGCACAACTATTTTCAGTACTTTTCATAATATTTTACTGATCATACTGATTGGCTATTTCATGCCAACTGCTGCACTGTTTCCATCGTTTTTGCCGTCACCTCAATGCATTTCACAAATAATTCAATATTGTCACTTGTACTACACATTGTTCCCACAACAGATCGACAACGTCGATGTCTCCACCTGCATAGTGTACCTACACACCAGTCAGAGTACCAGTTATCTGTCCTTTATGGAATAATGTCCAAAGTTCATCGCCAAAGCTTGGGATTTATTGATCAATACCTGTGGGGCAGAGAATCCGCAATTTCTTGTGTATCTCTAATTATTCTCTAAATGTAATATCTAGAATACATGTGCTAAGAAATATATTGAACCATATATAATATCAATATAAAAAGACCATGTCTGAAAAGCTTTGCACTTTATGAAAATACAAAAATATACCATACACACGTCATTTCACATACAGTAGAGTACACATTGAAATGAAGTTCAGTAAGATCATGTTATGCATCAAATCATCATTTATTAGCTGATTAATAATAATAAAGTGGGTCAAATCACCAAATGACCCTACTTGTATTCAAAACTCTTTTTGCCATAGTACATTAAAATGAGTATGCTCAAGTGTGAGCTCCAAGCAATTACCAAGACTATTTCTCCGAAAGCCTGACAAAGTGGTAGTAGCCAAACATGTAGCAATAAATGCTGTCATGTCTTACAATTATTCCTTGAGACTGAGTTAAGTTTACCTGAAGTCCTGAATGATATGGACCAATATTCATACACACACACACCTGCAAAATGTTCATTAACCAAACATGGCAGCATTTACTCAACAAACACTAATCACCTGGGATGGTGTATAGTTAGCTGTAATGAAAATATACTAATAAACAATATTTGAATATCACTCAGGCCTTAACCATGTTAACAGCTCAATTAAAGTTGGGCTTTTCCTCCAATCCAGTTTCTCACATATATACTACTCAAAGAAGTTTAAGAACACATGATTCTATCATAATATTACAGTTAAATAGAGTAAATGAAAGAGCCATGAGTTTTTTACCTTTTTCTGAGTAGTATATATAAGCTATGTGGATTACCTGGGACTGTATGTTCAGCTGTCATATAAACATACAAACAACATTTGTATATCAGTCTTAACATGTAATACGTACCTACTGCTGAACATTACCAGACAACACTGGTTGTAGGATCAAAGCAAGGATTCTCTTCCCCACTAGGACACAGCCTGCCTTTCTATTGATCACAGTCACTGCTTGCAGACACAGGCAGTGTTGACAGAGGCCTTAATAAACTGTCAAGATACTGCACACCTATACAAGCCGCACACAAACCCAGGATAGGGGTGGGGGAGAAGTTGTGTGTGTCAGATTGGAAAGGGGTGGCTTGAGGGGGTAACACGTTGCTCAAACACTCGTAGACTATCAGGATACAGTTTCCCACAAACTGACACAGCTGCTGTGGTAGAAGTGGTAGACACTGGATAGAAGGTCATTCAGTCCCCATGCATCATGATAGTTTATCAGACACTGTTGCAGTGGTTACTGTTTGCTCAAGTCATTGTAACACTGTCCATACCTCAGTCAGTAAATGACATTGGGTTCAGGAGGTGAGACACAATCAATGTGACCGGCTGGTTGAGCTGATGGATAAGTGCTGGAAGACTTATCCATGTGCCTGGATCATGTCTGTAGCTGGTGAGCCCTGCAAGATATATCTCCTCACCTCTAAGCCATTTTCCTACAGTCAAGTAAACTTCCATGATACACCACGCTAGGGTCTCAAGGGTCAGTCGACTAAATACAGATTACAACACAAGTAATGGTCACCAAAAGGTATAAAAACAAATCCACTGCATGACCAGTTTTACAACCATTTTAAGACAAAAGTTCCAGAACTAGTAAGCAATGTTGAGAATTATTACATTACAGAATTCAATACCATACCATTAAAAACCATCATTTCCATTTACATAATAGTGACACTATCATGATTCTGTGCTCGTCAATGAAATATATTGACCTATTTGATGGGAATAAAACAATGCATTTACTCCATATTTGTGAAAATTGAGGGTCTGTTCATTTGTAACCAAGTATATTATGAATAACAACACTTAAGAATGGTCTTCCTGATTTGTTTTTTATGCTTTGTAACTGCATTTACGTCCCACACCTTTCCCTACTGGGATAAATAACACCTAATTACTTTCAGCAAAACAGTTCACCTAACTCACACTTTTATGGAACATCATAAACAATAAACATCTGTACCATTGATCCTCTTGAACCATAAGGAAACATGACAGCCTCGTATTTCTAACATGTATTACTTCAAAGTGTGGTGTGATATACGAGTCCCACTATACTAGCAGCTACAAATGTATGGTAATACCTTAACATAATGCATTTCATTACAATACACATATGCTTGTTCCGGACAAACACGAACATCTGTCCATATATCAATCATTTCCCATGTCAATACCAAAAGAACCACCAGAAGGGTGGAGCACTTTACACAGCATGACTGGGAGCAGAGCTGGACTTCACTGGTCTACATGAATACATGAAACATGTACGAGGAAATATAAATACTAAACTGTGCCCACACTAAATTAATCATTAGCATATCATCCAAACTTAAAATATGCTGACAAAATATAAAAGGCAAAGCGGAAGTGTGGAAGTACTTTGGGCTTAAACAACCAAATGACAAAATTGAGGAACCAACCATTTACGCAAATATTTATTTATTGAATGAATAGTGAGTGAACATTATCACGAACATCTTGTTTTGTTCTATTTATGAACTTCAGTTTTTGCAATGATTTTTCAGACATACATATCACAACAAACTGGGATAAGGTTTGAATCTTCAATACCCATTCGTACAGCTTATGTCGTGTACTAGTATCTAGGTAGTGGAATATTTCAGCTGATGGATAGGTTCAACAAGGATAGGGATGATCACATGTACTTCCTGGTGGACAATAGACTGCAACACACACCATTACTTCCCTGCTGCAGTAACCAGGCAACAGATGTACCTGTAACATACTAACTGCCCTCCAACATGGCCGCACTGACCACATCAACAGGTGCAAGCATGTTGAACCTTGCACTTTTACCATAGTAATGCAGCAACATATATTCAACAGACTTTGACTATCCCAAGACGTTGGCTTCAGACCGGTGTGTAAGTTGGCAACTGTAACAGGGACTTATCTCTCCTCAGTCTGTTTTATATTGCAGATGTGTTTTACAAAATTTGACATATTTCACACACAAAAAAAGGGGTGGTGGGGTAGCCCAGTGGTTAAAGCGTTGGCTCGTCATGCCGAAGACCCGGGTTCAAATCCCCACATGGGTACAATGTGTGAAGCCCATTTCTGGTGTCCCCCGCCGTGATGTTGCTGGAATATTGCGAAAAGCGGCGTAAAACCAAACTCAGTCAGTCACACAAAAAATGTCCATGTAAAAGCAATGTAGAAATGTTTGCATTGATGATCAATTTTCTTTTAATAAAATATAAAACATGTACAAAAATATCTTAATTGCTGTGTTTTTTTCTAAAAATATACATGTATTACCCTATAAGGACATGACCTATTATTAATGTTATTAGATTTGTTTGTCCTATTTGTTGATTTCTAGTGCAAATTCCAGTTATCAAGCACAGTCAGATTTCTGGTACGACTTAATGGATGTAACTCTGCACAGGGAATTGGGATGTCTTAGACTTGTGGGTCACTTGTGCCCACAATGGATTAAACACCCCTTAGAGATAGCAATACTGGAGTGTGTTAAGAGATTGCAAATAATTGTCTAATCCAGGCTTAATACATATTTCAAAGGACAATTACAGCTGATTTTCAGAGTAGCCAGTGGATTAGTCACATCATTTCTAATCAATAAGGGATTTGGTTCCATTCAAACATTAAATGGCTATCTGGTAATCCTGCTAATCTCCTGTGCACACACAGTAATGGCATAGTTACACAATATTCTTGACAAGTCGGTAATTCACTATTCATCCACATGATTAACATCTGATTAAAGCATTTGACAATATTTGGGGAACGATAAATCAAACATATTACCATGGTTACCAGATAATCATTTGTTGCTATCTTTCTATTGTTGATGGAAGTCACACATATGACTGCATATTTGGATAGAAACTCAAAACATTACATATTCAACTTAAAATTATCCAATTCATATATTCTTTTCACAATATCATGTTTCCAAACAAAATTCCATTAAAAATGATATTGAAGAAAACATGTTAAAACTTTTGATCACTTGTTTTTGCCTAGCTGCATTCTACAACAAGTATCTAAGTAGGCAAGTGTTTATCTTGAGTCTAGAGCAACAGTCATTGGTATTACATGTGAGACCCCTGTCTGCAAGGTTCCCTGATCAAATTGACCCTGCTAGATGAGGAATTTGTTCCCTCACCCCAGTATCAAATCATCAAAATGAATGCTTGCAAATTCTATGCAGCTTGCTGGAAGGATTGAGCTGGAAAGCAAGCTAGCATGGGAAGTGAATACATTTCCAGTGGCCTGACAATAAAGTGGATGTCCCCCCAAGGTAGGGACTAAATTTAGCCAGATCGGAGGGCCCTGCATGCTAGAGAGATTGAGGTTAGACTTGACAACGTGACACAGATAGCAATGCCACTGACTAAACACAATGTGAGGCAGGCAGACAGGCTGGCAAAGCAGGCAGGCAGTCCAGCCTGCCGGGCTAGGCCAATGTCTGCCTTTATCTCTCTACTAAACATTAGGCTAGACTGACTCAGTAGCCTTTTAGTTCTACTGTACATCACAACAGCACTGACCTCACTACTTTCCCAAAACAATTATTTAAATCTACAAATGTAAGATGTATTCTGACTTTGTAATTTTGGTGGTATTGTGTTACAGTGGAAACAAAGTGTGGCAAAATAATGTATGGGAGACTGTAAGCAAGTGTAGGCACTTAGAGTTGTCTGTAGCCTGTCTGTGCTGCCTGCTTGACTGCACTTGTCTCCCATCCTTGAGGACATACCAGCAAAGCTATGGGGAACATGGCTTCTCCTATAACCTGCACCAGGGCTGTTTGATTGCTGTGTTTCCATGTAGTATTTACACCAATGAGTCTCTTGAAAGAACATATTGTGCAAGATTTGCATCTGATAAATGACATATTGATCAACCATGCCATTCTCAGGAATTTATTTGAAGCTTGCCGTGACTTAAAACCAAATATAGTGGTTAATAAGTGTGGATATTGTTCTCAAAGGATGCTACTAATTGGAACAATGTCTCCTGAAGTATTTTTTACAAAGAAACCTCAGTTTCAAGGGAAGACAAGAGTGGATTCAAAGTTGGGCTCCACCATCCTATGTTTGTTGTAGGAGGGGACTAAATAGATCAATGGTCTGACTGGAGTGAGTGAATGAGTTTAGTTTTACGCTGCTTTTGGCAATATTCCAGCAATATCACGGCGGGGGACACCAGAAATGGGCTTCACACATTTCACCCATGTGGAGAATCGAACCTGGGTCTTCAGTGTGACGTGCGGACGCTTTAACCACTAGGCTCCCCCACCGCCCCGGTCTGACAGGATGATATGGTGGACAAGGGATCATTATACCTAGACAGTATGAACCAATGCTCATAGTCAATCACTGGAGTAATGGACCAGACTAATCTATTACAGACTACCACCATATTGTTCAAATATAGCTAAAGCAACGTTAAGTGACAAGCAATACAAGAATCTATGAACAAATTAAAAAGGAATTAAGTAATTTCCATCAACACTCACCATCCACTCCTTATGTCTACCACTTACCCATACTTTCCTCTGTAAACCCACATACCTTGATGAATGTCCTCAAATACCCCTTTAAAATCCAACTTATGTTTCCCACCCACGATGAAGACATGAACCAATACAGTGATCTTTGCACATTGAGATGGCACATGTGGCAAAGAAGTCTAAAGTGACGTAATTTCTTGCACAGCGTAGTATCCATTACAGTGGCCAGAAACTTCAAAATGATCGGGATTCGAAATCAACCCATGTTTGTCTTCCCACCTCCCTCCAAAAAAAAACAACCCCACACAAACCCCCCCAAAACAACAACAAAAAAACAACAATGTTGTAATATATCTAGAATACTGTTCACACACTTACTTTAATCATTATTGCCTAAAGGCATATCGTGTGCATGTGTAAATATGAACCTGCTAAATTGAATTTGGAATTAAATGCACAGCTGAGGTTACCAATGCTAAATTTAGCTGTACAGTAGCATCATCAAATCTACACTCATCATAAACAGAGCTCTAACTACACCATAAATTAAACTCCATTCTATCAATGACAGAATTAACTGTTAACAGTCTTAGAGAAGATTATAGCAACATATGTTTTGGTTGCTAAACTGCACATCATATTACAACATCATACTGCTCATTGTGATCTGAGAGAAAGATCTGACCCCACAGATGGTCATTTACACGAACCTTCGAGCAACCTATTGTCCCATTTGAAATACACATTCTTCGTCCATATCTACAGTTCTTGGCTCCCAACACAGCAAAATGCATTGTTCCATAGCCTCTGAAGATTTTGTAATACACAATTGTATATTGTACATCCAAACGTCGAGATATGATATAAAACAGACCTAACTACACAGGGTTTATCCAAAGGACAATTTCAGTGAGTTCACTTACCTTTATAACACTTTGAACATAAACCTGATGTTTCACTAGACCTGCAAAATAGAAAAAAACACTCATACATGATACAGTCACAGAACTCACACAAACAATGATAAGTACCAAAAATAATTGTCTCCAGTAACATCCAACTTTTCTGGCTTTAACTTGGGTGCTTTAAAACCCTGGATAAGTCAAACTTACAGTCCGGTTCCTGCAAACCAATATTTTACCACTTTTTAAACTCAGACTTGTCATACCCCATATTTTCCAGTTCTGAAAATATGTCAACTTATCCTGGTAGTGAAGCTCAAAATATAAGACTGACTGACTGACTGAGTTTGGTTTTATGCCGCTTTTAGCAATATTCCAGCAACATCACGGCAGGGGACACCAGAAATGGGCTTCACACTTTGTATTCATGTGGGGATTCGAACCCGGGTCTTCGGCGTGACGAGCCAACGCTTTAACCACTAGGCTACCCCACCGCCCCTCAAAATATAAGAAAAATTCAACACAATTTGTGTCAGGTTTAACAGCTTTGTACCCATGCTTGTATTGTATAAATGTTATTTAACAGAACATACATGATATGATACGTCTGCCCTGTATTGTCCGACTACTAGGTCAGAGGTACCATGGTCAAGTTGGATGTGTTGAACCCTCTTTAATTTGAACTATTTCTCGAGCCCTAGGCGTCAAGAGAAAAATGGGTTCAACTGTATTCAGATAATTAAAAGAAAACATACTTCTACTATCAAATGATACCTTGAACCCAGTTACCCTTCAACTTTTGGTCCCATGACCCTTGCACAAATCTTCATGAGTAGTGGTTAACACAACAAATGATTACGTGTTTGTAGGAATCACAATCTCATTTTTCAGACACAGAATATTTTTTGACTGTTTGCATTTTACAAATCTCAGAAAAAGATTAAAATATTAAGCACCAAAAAAATCAAGAAAACATAACTGAATTAGCAATGTAAGTTGTAACAAGACATGTAAGCTGTTTAGTGTTTATGTGAAATAGCTCTTCCTTTTAGTATCTTGGCTTAATATGTTACCTTTCATATCTTACACATGTGAGCAGCTGTTTAAGGTTATATATGGCCTGAACATAATGGCCACTGATGGACAATGCAACAGTTTCACATGGCAAAAAAACACCTATTGCCACATTATTGTCAAGGAATTGACTGTTTTAACAAAAACATCAACCTGTTCGGAACAGATGATGACAGAAATTACCAATTTCACGTGTTCCATTTCAACAAGGTATTTGCCTGATAACAAAGCACAATAGAAACCATGTCATGTTTGCCTGAAACCTAGCTGACAAGTGTCTCTTTGTTTGCGAAAATATGACAATCTCACAAACAGTGTGGGGAAGCCAAGCCGAAGCTGCCAAAATATGCCTTGGCATACATCATGCATGTGCAGCATGTGTTGACTCAAACCTCCATCACTACACTTGCTCAACCTGATAAGCATCAGTGGAAGGAGAGGCCAATACATCTCTTTTCTCGTTATGGGGACTCTCAATAATATTTTGAGGCGTCAAAGTCCTCTGTTGGCTTCATGGGAGCACACTTCACTTGATGTCAGAGCATTTTACTGATGTCTGATCGCTGCATATGATCAAAAACCTAAGCCAACCAGACAAAACAACTTTAAAGTTATAACGAAGAAAATCAACAACTGAAACAGTGAACATAGGCTGCCGTTCCTTTGTGAATACAGATGTCTCTGACATGTCATATAATATCTGCAACCTTGATAAGTTTGATTATTAAAATACCGTATTAGCTTTATTAGGCGCCCCAGGCCAGCTTCTAGACTGATCTTAAGTTATCATAGGAGCATCCCCTTCAAAAATGGATAATGAAAAAAAAAAAAAAAAAAGAGTCAAAATTTTCTTGTGTGTATATTGGACATTTTATCATAGAAAACATGGCAATGGAGAAGGACATTTAATATTGCCTTGCTACTATTATCAATCTCTATCTCTGAAAACAGATTTAACTTCATGTGTATTGTTAATAAGTGCCCCTTTGTACAAGTGCCCAATGTGTTTATTACAGCAAATAAATTAGCTTTTTTCCTGCAGCAGTTGTAGGTTACCTGGTTAAAGCACTTGCTCATCATGCCAAAGACCCGGGTTCAATTCCCCACACGGCAACAATGTGTGAAGCCCATTTCTGGTGTCCCCCATTGCAATATTGCTGGAATATTGCTAAAAGCTTAATAAAACCATACTCACTCACTTTCTCCTTCTTTGTACTGAGTATCAATTCAAACGTGCAGAAGATGCAATATTTTTAATCTGGTTGAACCCTAAGGGGCGAATGTGTGGTACATGTCGCAGCATAGTGGAAACATGCTAGCTGAATCCATACACAGCAGACATAAGAACTCGAATCAAGATAAATGACTGTCAAAGGTTCAACTAGTACATGATATAACCATCCATTCAGGTTCAATAGCGTGCAGCTAATTCTTTCACCATTTAGCCAGGGTAAATTATGGATTTGCAAAAATTGTTGTATGCTTGTGTGTTATGTGGTGGCATCAATAGGTCATTAATCTGCAGTCCCAGCAATGATAACCAGTCAAACCAGCCTTGTCTGCAGCAACAGTTCACAGAATATGATAGGACTTTTCAATGTTGATTCTATTCTAAATCATGAAGTAAGCATTGTAAACATACAGTTGAGTACACTGGGTGCACTTGGAACAATCAATCAATAAATATGAAATGCCTGTGATGAAAATAATGGATTGCAATCAGGACATTTCTATGACAACAGAAACGATGAAAAAATGTCATGTGACCTATGTAAAAACACACCTGAATGATACTTTCGTACTGATGCAGATAGTATCATATATATATTTTTGCATAGAAAAAAAATAATTTGACAAAAATATGGAGAGAATTCAGATCTACTGTCTGATTACTACATTAATATTCAACATATTCACAATTGGAGAACATTCCTAAAATTCTTCACAGTTCATCAGGCTTATCAAGGTTCAGATATTGAGGCTATGAAATACTTATCTAGAAAGATTGCCATCTATATGTGCATTATCATGATAATGATGATTTGAAAAACATCAGTAACATTTCTTTCTCTCATCTTGCCTGTCTGGCCATTTTCTGTAATGGTGAGGGAGTTGGATTTTATTCAACACTTAGCAGTGTTAAAGAAATATCATAGAAAACAAGAAAGAGATTGGCACTGTGAGCATTGTGCCCATGTAAGGGATCTAAACCAGAGGTGAGCCACACCAAGCAGCCACTTGAACTACTAGGCTACCACTGTCCCCATTCCCTGTAAATAACAAATTAAAGAGAGCTTGACTTTATTGTTATTTTGTTACCTGTTTCCTATGTGCTTTGGGTCTCGATTAGACTGACAATCTCCACATATATATGATTTTGACAGAAACAAATAACTCCTTTTAAACTGAAAATGAAAAGAGCCCCAGTGACATTGGTGATTCAAAACCTGAACCTGAAATCTAGACTTGCTTCATTGCAGAAAGGGGAAATAATGTGGTTGAGGGACTGTGAGGCAGACTAGGTCTCGATGTGCAAGGAAGATGTTCCAATATTTACGGTTTAATACATGTTATAAGGTCACTGTGCATAGTTTTATATTCATAATTACAAGTGCATGTGTTATCCTATTCCCCAAGATTCTCACTGGCTGACATGGAATCAAGATTGAATGTTATTTGTCAGTAACTGCAACAAATCAAGAAGGGATGTGTTTGTTCCTACCAACACGATTATATACAATTTGTGATTGTTATTCTTTCATAAATGCACAAAAAACATAAAACAATCCTAAAATACTACACACCCACCTCGTATAACGTCATAGTCCCCATGTATCACCAGACAAAGTATATATCACTATTCCCTTCATTTTTACATAACGTGAGTGTATATGCAGTGGTTGCAAAACATGACAGAATGAATCCAGAATATTTACCAGCATCATAACACAGAGAGAGACTGCCTGTGTCCAAGCCTATTGTGCCTAATAGCCAACTTGAATCTGTGCAACCTTTCTGTTGATTTTGTGGACTAGTAGCTGAGCCCACAAGACCAAACACACTGTTACGAGACTCAGGCTATGGAACAGCGGATGAGGCTGCGCACTGGAATCAAATATACAACACCTGATGATCAAAGGTGTTAATTTCATATTGTAACATTAATGAATGGACTAGTTTTAGATGGGCTTACTAGCCAAATGATACATTAATTGACTTGGATTTGAGTTTAGCAGTTGAATAAACAGATATACAATAGCCAACACTGTCTGGGACAGTGACACAATAAGTTGGGAGTTAGGAGTTGGAAGACTGAAAAGAAACCGCCAATCCAGGTCTTGCTATTGGGAGATTCTCATATCTATTGTATGCAGGCCTTGCTTTCACAAAATTGGGGCACAGGAGGCTTTACTGCCCTAGAAACCCCATGGGGACAAACAAATGGCATGACATAATCTACTACAGCTTAACCTAAATGAATTATTTTGAGAATAATTCACTCAATCAGAATCACAGATGCTACAACCTGATCTGATTACATATATGCCCTCATTCACTGGATATGAATAATGATGACGTATTAGTTATTTGGATAATCTGATCAAATAGGTTACCAAGGCAACAGTTAATCATCTTTCAACAGCCTTGGGTAAAATATATTTATTTGGTCTGCTTGTTATTACTGGTGAACATTTGCAGAAAACCAGTGATTTTTCAGCTACAACACTGCAACCCATATGTATTTGGTTCTGTTTGTTTTCTGAGGTAGTCATCTACATAACAGTGGCCTGGAAGTTATCAATGATGGGTTAGACAAAACAATGCTTGACATCATGAGCAATATCCATTGCTGTTGAGGTATTACAACTTTTAAGTGCACAGGGTTGTGTACTGTACACAAGGGGTTGTGACAACACTGAAAGAGTCTGAACACAAAGTTGACTCCAAGGTTTTTACACCCGGTCACAAGTGGGCTCGATCCCGTCACCTCAAGCTCGCTGGATCACTAGCCTGGCGCTTTAGCCAGTTCGCCCACCGCGCCCCCAAGTAATGGTATCTCATAACCTGATCTTTTACAACAATAAAAGGTTACTTTGGACCTTGGATAGAAGGCTCTTTTAGGGAATCTAATGATTTATAGAATTAGCAATGATCCATTATAAGGGGATACAATGGCAATCAGCAACGTGACATATTTTAACCAACAAAATCTCAAATTTACAACAAGCAGGGAGTATTGTGGACTTTTTTCTGCCCTGCAATGACCACTGGAACCTTTGAAAAGATGAGTCGAGGAACAGGATATTCAGGGCTCATGATAAATCTTTGAGCCATTGATTATTAACCCACATTATCATTTACATTTTGAATTGAAGGTTTTCCTTGTGTACTCATTGTACATGTTCTAATATATGACATGGGACAAGTCTTTTTGGTTTTATAAAACTATGAGTGGACTTTTCTGAAGATAATTCTGCTTCTATGTTGTTTCAGATAACCTCTTATAGGGTATGCAACTCTCGTGAGGTGCTACTTACAAGACGGGCCCAGCTTACTTCTGGTACCAAATTTCCGATGACAAGTGTACATTCAAGAACCAGTTCTGGTTCCAAATTGCGTGACCGCCAAGTATGACTTTACTTGACCGGACCAAGTGTACAGCCATGCTTGGCTGTGACAGCTGTCGACAGTCGTGAAGTTGGCTGATTTGGACATGATTAGATCAGAAATATATATGTTATTCCTGCAAGGATTATCAGCTTCTTACAGTCAACTGACAACCACGAGACCATTCGAAAAGGTATGAAACCTTGTTTGTCTCTGGAAGTACCAAGGTCTTGCGAAATGACGTGACCGACTTATGGGCCCTATTGACTTCTAATATTCATGTGCTGCGTTATGTAAATCACAATAAGTTCATGTATATGTGATGACTGCATTTAGTCCTTAAGAAAACATCTGTAAAGACATACATGTAAACAGGCTGTAAAAAAAACACATTGAGTGAGTAAGTGAGTTTTGTGTTTACACGGCTTTTAGCAATATTCCAGCAATATCACGGCGGGGGACATCAGAAATGGGTTTCACACACTGTACCCATGTGGGGAATCGAACGCAGGTCCTCGGCGTGATGAGCCAACGCTTTCACCACAAGGCTACCACACCGTCCCCAACACATTGAGAAATCACACAGTAAACATGCATTTTGGTATGCAAGCAAGCAACCAACTTAAATTAATTGGGTTATGGTGACTTAGTTCATGTGTCATGGTAAACTAATGCTCACCACTGTCAACTAGAAGGGTCTTTGCATGCAAAATGAAAAACAGACAAATACATGTACGCAACATTTCATGGACTCCTAAAGAAATTTCAGCTGCTTCACAACAGCTTTCTCACCACTTCCAGTTTTCATATGTAGTACAGCTTTAAAAACAAAACTTGCCATGCCTCTAGGTATCTTATTAAGAACGCTCCACACACTTTCAATTTACTGTAATAACCGTGTCCCTCAATTTCACTCAATCTTATGTGAGAATATTTCCAGTTGCACGCCTCAAGGGCCATACATAGTTTCCAACTCATTAACACCCACAAACCTGAACACACGTTTAGCAATACTGTGAATGCAAACGTTATTTTAGGTATGACATGCAGTACACATACAGCCATAAGGAAACAACAGCTGTTTTGAACGTACCATTATCCAAAACTGGGTGACATAATACGCTTCCACAACAACAAGTACTGGCTTCAAGTAGAATACAGATATAGAACATCTAATTTAAGGCTTGCTGTCAATATTAATCAGAATCTCAGATTGAAAACATAAATAATGACTAGGCTTACAACATGCATGTCAGTCTGCCAAATGTCTAGTTTTTGATCCTCGACAACTGACAACTTATTTTTAGCAAGAAAAGAAATTAAAGGCTGTGATTTTCCACAAAATATTTAATCAGAAAACTCCTATTTCCCTTCATGATCAGCAATAACATTAAAACAAATTAAGAAGGCAAACTTTTGATATTCTGTTCTTCCTGTTGAAAAACGAAGGATCAGATATCAGGAATATCACATCCTAGCAACTAAGGGACACAACCCTGCACAGTAAGTTGTGGCACCAGAGAAACACCAGTCTCCTTCAGATGCTTGAACAATGAACATGGTAATTAGCATGGTGATTCATGTTGCAATAGTTTGAAGTAAGTTCATTCTTGTAAGTTTAATATTGCTTAAAGTACGAGTATTGGGTTTGGTACAGGTCTTGAATTTCTTAACACTGATTTCAAAGTGTTCCCAATTAAAATGCATGAAACTTTGAAAGCCAAATAGTCCTCATCATAAACCCAATGTAAACACTTAAACCATGTAAAGAATAAGAGTGTCCATTGAATCAAATCAAAAGGTATTTAAGGAACCTTCCCCCCCCCTTTGCAAAATTTAAATACTGCACTTGCAGTACATTTAGAAAGGAAAGAACTTGACAAAAGCATCAGTTATAAGTGTGCTGGGATTTAAAAATAATTTTAGCAATAAACTAGTAATATCATGCCACAGCCCACAGGACACCTTACATGTTGGTTGTTTAGAGCCATAGTCAGCAGTATTCAATCTCTATGATGGGAATCTGTAAATAATAGTTACGACTAGGATCTCGGATCTTCATGGTGAATCAATAAATGGGCTTCATACACTGGGAATGTTGGGAATAAAAAACATGTCTACGGTCACAGCAAACAATTGAAACACTGGGTAAACACTATACCCTGTTCTCAACATAAACACTATAAATATCACAGAAAGATTTGTAATTATAGCAATCTGATTATCAAGCTAAATATCTGAGGAAAAATATTTCCTTGTGTCATATGTTGAGAGAACAAGACCGCCTCCACGGTGTAGTGGTTAGAGCGTCTGCCCAGACAACGGAAGATCGCGGGTTTCGATCCCCGGCCCCACCATACCAAAAGACGTTAAAATATGGTACTTGTTGGTCCCTGCCTGGCGCTCGGCATTAATGGGTACAACAAGGACTGGTTGGCTCGGAGTCAGTATAATGTGTCCGAGTCGGGTATTCATGCTTCACTGCGGCATGGCATCTCCAGTGAGCTAGCACTATAAAATCAGCTTAAGTCTGATCTAGCACAAGCAGCCGCATATACACATACACACGCATGCATGTCGTCATATGAGCGAAATATTCCTAAGTACAACGTTAAACCCCATTTCACCTCACCTAAGAGAACAATGCAAAAAATAACATGTTGTTAGAGAAGTAACAGGCTCAGGTCTCTTGGCTATCTTAGCAAATTTGATTGAAGTCAATCTTAACACTCATATATTCACTAATCTTATGTGCAAATACAAAATAAGTTCTGGATATGAATCTATCAAACATACATTCAGTGAGTGAGTGTGGTATAATGCTGTGAGAAACAGTATTTCAGTTATACAACTTATATCAGTTGGATATGAAAGGAATGCCTATGACATACTGCTGGCTGTTCAATATTTACCACTTGATGATAACCATGGGAAACAGTATGGTGGTGACAAACCTATAAACATAAGCTGGGCACTTTTGAGCTTCAAACCCACGATAATAGGTTTCTAGCATGCAACTCTGCACAGCAAATTGATGACTAGGCCACCTGGGTCCCAATTACACAGAGAGACTGGCTCAGTTTGACTCAAGTCACTCATTAAAATGTCTAGACCTAGACTGGAAATGGGCTCTGATACTTTGCAGTATATTTCACCTTCAGGCAATGTTTGAAATAAATGTCTGCGGGTTCTCTGGAGCCAGGAATATTTTATCTTTACTGGCTATTTTCTCTGCTACAAAATTTCAAGCCTGCATATATTGAAAGTATCGACGACAACAGAATGAGGCCTAAATACTACGATTAAAGCAAAGAGAAGACTAAAAACATTCATTTTGCTTCAAAGATTACTGGAAAATTACACAGAAATGACAAATCTGGGTCTTTGATCAAATATCACATTGGAGTACTTCTTAGCAACAGTCTCAGAGTCTTGTGCGGTTGAATAAGTTCATAAATCAACTCGAGACAGATATTAATAACACTACTCGGTGAACACAAGGTCTGGCATACAAGAATAGATGGTCATGTAATCATTAAAAGAACATTTTGACAGTTAAAATTCATTATGCTTGATATCATCAATAAACACCAACTGAGCTTCGTTTAAAAAAACCCAACGAAACATGTCAAATGCAACACTGGAAAGGGAAAGCAAACAACTAATCATGATATTGGTTCACGCATTAAAGTCGCAAAGAAGAAAGTAAACAAACTGTTTCTCCTCAAAGACGTTACGCTTCGCTGCGTTAGGCTGACACTCTGAAAGTCCCCACCTCCGGTCAAAACATGCGAGAACAGGCATTTTGGTTCGGTCGAAAATGGAGTTTGTGGATCAGATATCCTTACCTTAATATGGAAAATGTGATAGTAATACAATGATTGTAAACCACAACTCAACGAAGGGTCGCAAATCGTCAGAAATATACTCTAGTAACGCCAATAAATACACGACATCACACAAAGCTAGTCTCCATCTTAGAATGGGCAGGTCCATATCGACCCGGGGTCGCTAGGCTCGTCATGTTTAGACCGGGTAGATTTTTCTCTAAAACCTCAAATCTTACCCCCAAAATCCACAAGGACAGCGTGGAGGTTCGCTGCTATTGGAATCTTCCATCTGCGGAAGACGAAATTTACGTGGAGACGAATATTTCGTCTGAGAAAAAGACAGAATGTAGTGAAGGAATGACAATCACACCAGCTGGTTAGTTTTCACATCAGAACGAGGCTGGTCTGTCATTTCCGGGTAAGAGGTCACCATGACCGTGCATGAATGGGTTCCCACGATCAGTCGCGCGTGTCTGTCGTCTTTTTTAACCAATTGATGAACTATTCTTTTGGACTTACGTAATATTTAATATTTCATTTCCACCAAGAATCAATATTTCTATTTATATAAAAGGAGGTGCGTCTAATGAAAGAATAATTGAAGGACGGTTCAAGAATCTTATAGAATAGGTTGGTTTCTCTTTTTTATACATATATTTCTGTGACGAGTATTCTACTGCGATTTTTCATGTTACATAAAGTGTGTTTAAACACGTATGACATACATCTGAAAAGTGGAATCAATGACCTACATAGATATATACGGTCAGGTTTTTATTTTGGCCTCCTTGTTATTGCTTGATGTCCCAAAAGACTCCCTTTCTTTTAATATAGTTATACAAGTAATTCATATAACTTCCGAGAGAGGATCGGTGTTTTGTAGTTTTTAAGTGTCTTAGCGACTGCAAATTCGAATAGAGCTTTACTCAAGTTTATAATGTATTATCTGCCTGTTATTTATTTATTTACTTTTGTTTACAAACACCACAATGCTTATAAATAAAAAATAACTGTTTCCCTGAGGTTACTAACGTTTGCAAAAAGAAATAAGTATGTACTTTTGAGCATGTTAATGAGTGAGTGAATATGCAATCTAACAATAAATATCACAGATTTTAATTGAAATGAAACACAGAAGCGTAAAATAAAACATATCTCTATGAGTTGCAATGATAACGTCATTTATAAATCCATTCAAATTTTTATAGAGACCATTATAGTTAAGATGTTGTGGAGTTAAGTGCCCATTCACACAGGCATAACAGTCACGTTTCAAATTGCCTGCTTTGTAGGATCCCTTAATTGGCACACACGCCTGTACATGTCATAGACGCCAGCCCTAGTGAAATAACTGCAGTATATGCGTTACGATATAATCATCATTAATATCGTAAAGTATTTCTTAACTTGGTTTCGATTATTTTTAACACTGCATTTGACATCAACAACAAAATAGAGTATCCACCCATGTTAGATGGTGGCCGAAAAGGAAACACAGAATCGTTGAAATGGTTATTTCATGTTGACGCATTTAATACGGGTGTCATATGCCAGATGCACTAATTTAAAAAGGGTGACATGTGACGCGCACATGACATGAATGATGTCTCTAGGAACACACACTGTCTCTGGGTTTCACTCTACACAGTAATTAGCAGACCGAAGCATGAATTTTCAAGTGAGTTCTGTCATTTGATCGACAGTTTCGTTTGCGTCATGGCGTGTACGTCAATGGGACTGATATTAAAACGTCATTGCAATATCGCCAGAATATTGCTAAGGCCACATAAAAAATATTCTTGTTTCTCAACACTTTTAAAAAAAATATCGGTCGTGCGGGTGGATTTTATTTTTACATTTCATTTGATTTTATGTCAAAAAAACACACCTTGATTTCTGTGGAAATTTACACCTCTTTTTCGTTAGAAAATCAAAACTTAGAAATGTGACAGATTCATGCACAGTTTGAGAGTCAAAGTTGCATTTTCTCTAGGGTAAAATTTAAAAAATAAAATCTTAGGGTCGGGCTGTAATGAGAAACAAGAATATTTTTATATATGGTTCACAAATTTGAGAGAATAACCATGGTTTTGATATACAAGTGTATATCGAGAGCTACCGTCAATAAATTGCGTTCTGTGTCAGAGATAGACAGATCGTTTCTATTGCACATATAACGTTAAAATGTTTTCGTGTACACAGTTTGTGACACGATTTGGAATTTCAGATATGCAATCGAAATAAAAAGTGCCCTGACACATATCATCAGGGAGGGTATAACACAAGTTATAGATAGCCTTTACTCACTTGATATTTATGTGAACACACCCTAACAGGAGTTTCTAAAATTTGGAATGATTCGAAAAGGCAGTTAACAAAATAATTCTCTAATATGACACAAATATCTCATTCCTATGCGAATATTAATCGGAGATAGAGTTGCCCCCTTTTATCATATGGTCCACTCGTGGAAGTTGTCGCAGTAAGTCTAAATGTAGTCTAAAATGTAGTCTAAGTAAACTTAGGCTCAGTATTATTCGTTACACTGCTATACAGAGTATTGTAACGAATAATACTGAGCCAAAGTTTACTTAGAATGTTGTTTAGATTCATTGTTCTGTGAAAAATCTGTATATGTACTAGTATTTGCATGTGTAGAGCTACGAAATCCTGTGGTTTGCTTAAAACCTTCATCCTCTCTTTCAAATACTGAATACACAATCATCGACGATAAAGTGCATGAGAGGGATGTTAGGTTTGTCATGAAGGTTAACATGTCATACTTTATAGTTATTAGTGAAAAGATAGCGATGTCTGTAATTTGATTTGTTTACCATTATGTAAATTTGTAAGTCGCCTTTTGGAGTGAAGCGTACGTTTAGCGTTCAAGAGATCCTATTTTGTATATTATTATTAATTGTACAAAAACACCCTTCCAAAACATTAGTTCCTGTATGTATGCATCCTTGAACAATTTTCATGCATGTCAGTTACAGGTGAACTACGTAACAACGGTACACTAAGAGTATCTACACATGTGTTTCAGATATTTCGCATGCGCCATCCTGCACATGTGTGTCCTTATTTGTGTTATTTTCTACTGTCGCTGTCAATGATCTCCAGGTGAAGTCATAACCTGTGTATATATTGCAGAGAGAACTCCAAAGTCCTGTGAAACTGTAATAATCCCATACTACGTAACAGAAACTTAGCTGTACACTTATGCAAGCATGTCCTACAAAAGATATGCTTTTCATGATTTTATGCATGTTGTCACATGTGCAAAAGAGCGGATTTTACGAGCGCTTCAAGTGCTTCCGACGTGTTACCTGTTTGTTGTTGAAAAGGCAATATTCCAGCAATATGACGGCGGCGTGTTACCTGTCAAGTCTGGATCAAGCCATCCTGTGATTGATATTGTGAGCATCCGTTCTTGCATTAGGGGTACACTGACACCGACACTGACCACCCAATCCACGAAGTCGCCTACAGGTTCTGAGGACCAATTCCAAATCGAAATCTCCATGAAATATATGAATTACTGATTTAACATGTACGGTATTCATAAAACTTACATTATGATGATGTGCGCTAGGTATATATAAACACTATATCACACTCTCTTTATTGCAGTTATTGTAGGTAGGACGTAAGACTCACCAGTAACTCGTCTGTGATATTTTAGGGAAGGTCGGTATTCCTCTTTCAAACCAATGTGTTCCAACTTAACTATTTCGTGAAACATTGAGGACATTTTCAATATAAGATTATTATCTTTTACATAACATTTAAAACTTCTTCCCCAGTCATCCCTGCATCTATTTCCCACGACCAGTAAGAAAATAGAAAACATGGTTTCCATTTTGTTACAGCAACATAATAAAAACTCTCACATTATGTAAAAAGATAAAACAAATAACTTATAACAAAAAAGGTCTATCAGTGATGGTGTTTCTAGATTTGTGACTGTAAAATATCATGTTCGTATTAAATTTAATTGCACACGACGCCATTGTTGCCATGGATACGATTTTGCTTGCCAGATGTCAGAAACCCCAATATAAACAGTGTCGTGTTATCCACACATTAACATAACCAAACAATCGATTAGGAAATCGGAAACGTTGGGAATGGACACCGTAAGCAGAACAACATGTCATATTCACAAAATTGAAAATCAAATCGATCAATAAAATTTGCTTATCTAAAATATATTAGCGTTGTATCGAAATTCAATCATCATTAATGTTCATGTTTGTCGGATTATTGAAATAGATCAAACTAACTATGTGATAATTTCTGCACACACACACACACACGCGCGCGCGCGCATCCCCATGCAATATATTATATACTAGTCGGTTTGTTAGTATGATAAAGACTAAAGTCCACATACTCATTGTGTATAAAAAGAACCAAATAATATCAAACTGAACTACTTTTAAATGAATACATCAGATAAATCTGCTATACCTGTGAACAAAATTAGACTAAGTTTTTAGCTGATCTGTTTGCAGGCACAAACAAACCTTTAATAACGGGTTCAAATGAATAATTTGGTTCTAACATCAGTTTGAATAGTTCATACATATGATATCACGACGGGCCAGTTCAATATTGCGTGAAAACCCCTAGTGATGCACGTCTCAGCTGTTACCACTTGCCTCCAACCACGTTGGAAATCGTTAATGATTAATATACATGTCAAACTAGTTTTAAAGTTACATAACACTTTAGTTATATTACTTTATCATTCAAGTCAAATTTGGGCAAATTTCACACAGAAGGAAAATCGTGATTCGTTTGTTTGTTTATTTTGATCAATATTATTCGCGATGCTATGAGTGATAAGTACTACACGTCCAGGCGTATATAGTGGCTTATCACTCGGTAATCCGAGATTAGCTTGCTTTCCTTCATGACCTCCCGCTGCACATGAAATCTCGCGAGTTCTCCTTAGAGACAGCATAGCTACCGGGAAGCGTCAAGATGGCGGCACTGAGCATGGGAGCGTTTGGTCTATCGTATCAAAAATATCTACAAGAACAAGGAGAGCGTGAAAAAGAGCTGAATCGAGGACCAGATACGGTTTGGGTAACTAAACGATATATACCAACGGATCTCCGTGTCACTGCCCCCGTCCCCAGACACAAATTTGTGGCCCCTCCGAATCTCCCCAAGGCGGAAGAACACTGGGTGCCCGTCGGGGAACCCCCTCTCAGAAGTTTTGACAGGAGAGAGGAAAAGATGATTTACGTGTCTCACCCATCAACCAGATGTGAGGAGTGGTCCACCTTAAGACAAACCTTACCATCCAGGGGTAGTAACAAGAAACCATGTCCCCCAAATTGGGGATCCGGCACAAGCCTCCCACCCATTGTCATCGAGAGGACGGTCAGTCGATTCCCCATCGTCAACTGTCCGATGACAAGGTACGAGTGTTTTATTGATCTTAATGGCTTATTTTGTCGATATGGATGAATATTTTAGCATTTAATCTCCCGGGGAAAATGTTTGTAGTTTGAGACAACTTTGTGAATTTGTGTCGTTATCGTGCCACAAGTTGCCGAAAATAATTCTGTTGAGCCAGAAACGTTAACTCTTCTTAGACGATACTTAGAAATAACAGTGATGATTGTAGCTATCTTCCCCATACAGTAGTGATGCCAATCTACAGAAGACTCAATTCACAATCCGTTTCTTCGCTTGCAGATATGTTGATGACATGCACCTTACCAACAGACTATTCAAGCTTCATTGAACACAACTGGAGCAACGATTCTTCCATACGACTCCAAGTGGAGCTGTACAGACACCAACATCTTGTGTAGGAAATGATATTCTACCAAGCTCTATCAAAAGTTCATTTATCCCAAACCTTGTTACCCTACGGTCGTGGTTTATGGGTAGGACATTCATGTGTTGCGATCGGTTGTATGTGGGTATTAAAGCTTTTGAAATATGTTTTGTTGATATAATGTTTATTCATGGGTGAACGTGCTGTGACATTATTGCTTTTACACACAGTTCAGTATTATACAGCTAACCCTACCAGTATTATAAAACTCCCAGCAAATGGCCCATGGGGATTTGTTTTAATTGATTTTGGATGTGTTTCTTTGTTTATTATTATTTTTAGATTTAATTGGAATATTGTTCTTGCCATGATGTTCACCTCATCAGTATTATTGCATCTGCCTTAACGGTAACAACCACAGTGTTCCCTAATTCAATAACTGTTCAGTTAGCAGTGGCATTATGTAACAACGACTTTTGGTTCTTGCGGGAGTAAGTCAGTGATTAAAAGTGTATACTTATACATGTAATAAATATTAAACAGTATAAGAACTATATTGCATGTTGAATCTTGAACACTTGTATCAAAATGGATCACACACACACACACACACACACACACACACACACACACACACACACACACACACACACACACACACACACACACACACACACACACACACACCTCCCTTCCTGTTCAAATATTAATACATAACTTGCTGGGTGCTTCATTACTTATTGTCAGTGATGAAAATGAGCCAACTTAGATCATACAAAATCATGATGTTTTTTATTTGTTGGAATGTATACCATCACAAAATCAATCGATTATATAACCAGGTGTACGCAACTGTTATTTAACATGTGCCTTAAATTACATATGATTCTGTATAGCAACGAGCTCTTCAACATTCTATTTATGGACGCTTATGCTTCGGCTCATAATTTTTACTATTTAATATATTTTATCACCTTTTCGATTTTCGATGAATAATATATAGAATATTGAAAGTTATAAAACTGTCGTTGGTATATTGGTCATTTATTGTTCTATCCGCTGACAATTCAGGCTTCTCATCATGTTCATTTGATCTCAGCCCATCTAGTCATAATTCATGCAACTGCTTTCTATCAACCGCTGATCTGTCTGTCATCTGCATTGCCCAAACACTGTTAAAAACATAAACTGGGTCTGATGTTATGTACCATGATATCTATCTGTGGTAAAATGCTTTTGGTACTTGCTACTTACACGAGCCAGTTTTGGCATTGGGAATGCAACTTTTTCACATTTTGTAATGATTGTACATATTTTGATTCTTTCCATTTTATTTGTATGTTATATGTGTCTATGTTGCTGAATAAACATATGTTTTCAATTAGCTATTGTTTTTTAGCTACTCAAAACTTTCAGTTAGGGATGAGAGTTGCGAAAGAACTGCACATCATATTCCACTGTATGTATGATTTAATTACTCAAATAGTATGCGATCGTCCAAAGTCACGATCATAGAAATACCACTCTATCTGTGTTGGGATGTAAGGAAAGAACAAGCTCCCGGTATGCCATTTTTATATCTAAAAGAACTGAGGATCTGATGGTCACAATGCGGGGATCGTTGTTAATGTATACCATAGTGGTTTGCCCGATTTATGTATCCCGAGGTACCCCGACGTCCAGTAATGGACATGAACTTGGCAACTTGCAGTCTTTCTTATCGTTTCTCATATTACAGATCAAATATAGATAACAAACACTAACATTTAAACTTTATTTTATCTTTAAAAGTAATGGAAAATGGCAAAATACCCAATTGAGGTTGAGTGAGATGAGTACAATTTATTTGGTTACTCAAAGGAAAATTAGGATACCCAATTGAGATGAACACAAGCTAGCACATAACTCAAATGACCCAAAAAGTTATCTGTAGAAATTGGACCTGGGCCGTCGGTGTCATGGGCAAACGCTTGTCGCTTTAACCACTGGACTAAGAGGATCGGCCTAATTTATATGTGACAGCGGCAACTCACCAAGACCGGCCTGCCCCTGCGTATATGTCATTGTAGCTTCCGATATTCACGCTAGTTCACAAGCCCGATACTTTGAAATTATGCTGAGAACAAGTGAAATTCCAGTGGTAGTGATCACAGACTAGTAGCATATGACTGACATGTACTTCTGCGTCCATATTCAATGGTTCAGTTGTGCTAGAAATTGTTGTTGAATACAACTGACAGAAAATATAAACGGTATAATCACTTTTGTCACCTCCAAACAGGACTGGAGTGGTTGGGTAACCTAGTGGTTAAAGCGTTCCCTCGTCACGCCGAAAACCCGAGTTCGATTACCCACACGGGTACAAATGTGTGAAGCCCATTTCAAACCGAAACATGAGTCTCATTGACCAATTCAGACAATAACCTACTTTTCAGCCGATCCGAATTTACTCGTTTGAAAGTGAAAAGAGACACCACAAATAACTTAGCTAAGATACATAGCGTTCACTGACATGAACGCTATGCAGCACCTCCATAGGCCGCAATGGTGGAAATCCTTTGTCGCACTTTCGCGCACTCGTTACGATTTTTTGCGCACGAAAAACTTATATGAATTACTTCTTTGTACTTATACCTACACGTGCGCCCTATTTTCGTTATCAAAATATCCAAAAATATATATTTACAAGCCATCAAACATCTCAGTCGATCGCTCACATATGAGCGGGGCCATTTTGAATCACGTGACCTGTGACGCGAAGGGGATATCCCTCCCAAAAATAGTAACACACGTGTACCATACCTCGTTGCTTGTTGACAACACATTTTCATACATTTAAGGCAATTAAAACGATTGTATGGAGATTTTCGTTTCCAATCAAGACTGACTGACCACCCCTGCTTTTTTCAACAGCTGTTTTCAAAGGATTTGCTGGTGAGTTTTCAATGCTTCATATATAATATAAGATTATTGCTGTCACCTTCACAGTTCCATGGGTGTCTCTGTACTACTCATGAATATTTGCCTACAAAACACAGTTTACTAATTAAATTTAGGACTTAAATAATTAATGAGTTCACGAATTATTATCTATAAATTTCATGTATACCCAAAAAACCTTAAATATTTCTCAGGCTTATTTCTAAGGCTGTCTTTGTCGAGATTAAATAAGTTTGTGGACAATACGTTGAATCCACAGACGTCATAAAAGAAATTTGAATAAACAAAAATACGGTGTTGAAACACTGTAACAACAAAATGTAAGTATGATGTTACAGTACCATACGTGAATGTTCGTCACAACTGGATATACCAATAGCATTACCACCCCTGTGTGACAGCCGCTTAACGCCCATACTACTGTTGGTAAACACAATATTTGAAGGATATATTTGCTATCATAGCATCATTTTGAGCATGAAACAAATCTGAAATATACGATGCTTGCAAAAGATGTCTGTGTGCTGTTACTGATGACACATGTGGAAAATGTCACGTCATTTAAAAAACGAAATTATTTTGGCAACAGGGTGGGGAGCAGTTACCATCATTGAACAACTCATGACCTCTCATATAAAACACTTCAAACACCTCGCCTCATGATATCATACACACATACAGTTTATTCTACACAAACTTTGAGCATACAATACAACAAACAGTTAATGATTTACCTTGTGAATTAATCAATTTCACCATGATGGCATCACATTACATCATATGACAAACGTTGGTGAAAGCTAAATGATATGAGCTTAACTACAGTGATACCGGTGAGCTTAACTACAATACCGGTATTCTACACAAACGTTACACATACAAACATACAAACAGTTAACCAGTTACATCATGAAAGCACCATATTACATGGCATGACGTGATAGCTAAATGGTATGGGCCTAACTACAGTGCTACCGGTATTCTACACTGTTTAAACACAGGTGTTTCAATAACGACCTTCACCCCGTTGTCCAGTTCTGTTCATTTTTCGACGTCTCCTTGTTTAGATGACTTCCTACGTTCAGTGAAAAATGTCTTGAAGATCATAACTTGTCCAAACCCTGTTAGCATTACAATAACTGCTTGGGCTAAAGACCACCACATGACGCGCCCGTTAAGTTGTTCAGCAATATGGCGACCTATAGATTCGCGCAGACGATACCTTGTTTGGAATTCTTTGACGTGGGACATCATGACATGAATTTCGTCCATCGACATTTCAGCAGCGACTTTGACTGTAGGGACCTGTTTTTCGCCAGCTTCCTTTGAAAGGGAGTCCACATTGAATGGACGGATACTAAAGAATATTGTCTTATGAGATATGGACGAAAATTCATTGTTGAAACAATATTTCCATTCACCCAATGTTGGTTCCATTGTGACAATGTCCCCAGACATTTTCTCTTGTTTGTAAACTATTTTCCCAGTGGGAGAAACCACTCTGACATTCACATCGTTGTTTCCGCCTCGAATCACTTTAAATTCAAACAGTATCTTAGAAGTGTCTGTGAATATTTCCGAGAAGCACGTCTTTTCCTTGTCGGGCAGTTCAAACGTGTAATCACCTCCTACGTATCTTTTCCCGAGAGCAGACGACGTAAGAAAAGCATATAAAACACACACGACGAATAAACAGCTATATTCCATCTTCTGCTTGTAGGTGTAGGAGATTGTGCAGATAAAGGGGTGATTAAATCTTCAAGCTGATCAGGTTTATCATAAATATCACACCCTTTTAATCACAAGAAGACCAGTGAAATTTTGCATGTCGTCTGCCACGACAACTTCACACGTAGTGTGTCCTGTACGCTTCTATAATTCAATAACTTTACCACCGACTACAGAAATTCTATTGGGTGAAGTCAACCTGCCACCACTGAATGGTCAATATGTATTCTGAGAGGTGCAGCTGTTACTTGGATCGAAAGACGGTAACACTCCGCGCGAATCCGAGTCCAACTTGAAACGTCAATAATATTCACTACCCGTGTAAAACAAACGTTTTAACAATCGCCAAATCATTATTATCATCATGTATTGAAACATTTTTTACATGTTTCAATTATAACATAAGTACCACGTGTTGACAGCTGTAGGTCCACGGTGTTGTACTGAAGTATACTTAGCGACCTGCAACATCTAATACTAGATTCAGCATAAAGTCCAAATATTTAGTCATATGAATAGGGTTATCTTATTTAAAATGTATAGAAAGAAAACTGAAATCACATTAAAACGTCGAACATTATCAGATTAAGGCAATCGAGACTTGCCAAATGTTTCTAGACTTGTGTTGGAATCATTTAAAATATATTCCTTTGGGTCTGGTGGACACGCTAGGTAGAGTATAATATTTCGATAACCATGCATTAATCACAAGTGAATAAGCTTTTTGCAACTTCAAACATTAATTAACAAGGGAGAAATCAACAGTCATTCCGATTTGCGCATATATTCACAGGGGCTTGTAACGCTAAAAACTGCCATCAAGGTATGTACTATCACTAACGGGGTCCTAGCACTATATAAAAGGCTTTTAAATAGTGCTAAGACCCCGTTAGTGACAGTACATATCTTGATGGTTGTTTTTAGCGTTACAAGCCCCTGTGCATATATTAATAGTTAATGGAGATAAAATGTAGAATAAGGTTGGTTTCCCGAACACCAATGGAAAGTTTATCACAGTCCAACCTTTGCTAGAATAACGCCATGCAAACGGACTGTGGTGTCTTGAACATTGGATGACATGGTTTTGTATCTTGTTGATATGGCGTTAATTCGCTATTGTTGTATACAACACAAGCCCCGCCTATCTATTATCAGCCAATACATGGCATCTAAACAAATGGTTAACCAATCAGATGGCACGGAATTACTTGCTATACATTATAAATTTACACAATCATGTACGACAGGACGGTCACATGAACGCAAAATTGATCTTATTTTTAGAATTAACTTTTACTTTGCTTGTGATTTCTGTGGAGTTTGCACCTTTACAGAGTGAGGACTAAACTGTATGAAAGTCTCCAATCACTAAAGATTAACTGTCAAGGCATATTTCCTTTTTGTGTTGCGATTTTTCCAGCGATTCGATGCACATTTTGTAATTCGAGTGAAACTACTCTTGTGTACTACACTAACTTGTGCATCAGCTGTGGACAGAATCCAGAGTTTGTTGTGCTGTATGTATTTACCTTTGATTACAGCTCTTAATTACAGACCGCCTCCGTGGTGTAGTGAGAGAGCGGAAGGTCGCGGGTTCGATCCCCGACCGCGTCATACCAAAAGACGTTTAAATATGGTACTTGTTGGTCCCTGCCTGGCGCTCGGCATTAATGGGTACAAGGACTGGTCGGCTCGGAATCAGTATAATGTGTCTGAGTGGGGTATTCATGCTTCACTGCGGCATGGTACCTCAGTGAGTTAGCACTATAAAACCAGCTTAAGTCTGGGCTAGTACCACCTCTTAATTAGATATATATGTATTATTCTTTTTCAGTTACAAACTCCCGCGTGATCACTTATGTTTCACGTTGTACATGTCGCACTCCTCCTCCTTCTGCTACTACTATACTACTACTACTACTACTACTACTATAAACCAGAGACCATATACCGATACATATGTATCGGTTTATGGTCTCTGTATAAACTGACATGTTACGTATGCATGCGATAAGAGTAGGTGAAAATGTGGTAGGAGTTAACAATGGTTACGTATCTGTTACTGTTATAGATTTCATTTGAAGAATGTCAGTCGAATTCTACAAACGGTAATCACAAATTGTGTCTTAAATGGTCATTGAAAAAGTGGTTTCAGCAGACAATTCATTCTGACGGTTGGTGCACGGAGTTCAGATCGAGATTCCTTTGTGAAACCGGTGTAACTCAACACAAAGGTAATCATTATTCTATTGTAATGGTTTGGGTTAGCCTCGGTGAAGGATGGTTTGTGAAACGAGGTAAAGTCTGCAAACAGTGAAAACAATGGCACAAATGGCGCGAACCAGCCAGTCGGCAGGAAGCAAATACTACAATGCTCAGTGAGTGTGGCAAATTAATCTTCATCCCAGTGAGTGTGGCAAATTAATCTTCATCCCTACAGAGGAAGCGAAAACGACGTGTCCTACGTCCCCAGTCGAACAATGAGAGGTGAAATCGGTGACTTGATGTACGAGAGATTGTGTGTGAGTCGAGTATAGGGGGTTTTGTATAGTCAGATTCCTCTCTCCGCTTGTATGGGTCGGCGCCCGTAAAACTTGACCCCGAAGTTTCGTCCAACATGTCGAACGCTAAGGAAACGTAGTAGCAGAATGAGCGCATTTAGTTTTACTCCGCTTTTAGCAATATTCCAGCAACATCACGGCAGGGGACACCAGAATGCATGCAGGAGCAGACAAGCCAGAACCCAGGGGAAGAACAGCTTTGTTGTGACAGGTGACCTAATATGAATCGGGTGGTCAGGTTTGGTGAAATGGTTGATTGTACGTCGTCGGTTACAAATTGCATAGATCGATGTTCAATGTGTCAATTACTTGGTATTCATGTTTCAGACTTTATTGAATATTGCTGGGTACGGCGTTAAACAACTACACCACCAACAATAACAACATCCGTGACAGAAAGAATAAACAAGTATCATATTCGAATCTTGGATTCGAGTCCACGATACTCGGATCCTTGTACAACAAACTGTGACTCCATGTGATACTGGGCCCCACGTGTCATCTGTATACGTTACAGAGACTGACAGTCGCTGTTGAAACAACAGGTGCCTTGATGTCCTTGAAATAGCTCAGACAAAAACATCTCCAGAATTCTGTTAATAGATCAGTCATATTGGCTGGAAGATCGTGGGGTGCAGTTTGTATATTTTACTTGTATACTTTAGTTTACATTGTCAATTATGATTGTTTTCGTAACGAGGAAAAGCAACATTTATATAATACACTGAGAAGTACGGGGGTTTATGGATTATTTGCCCCGGGCTCACGTAACCACGAACGGCAACATTTATTGAATAAACAAGCTACGAGGAAATGTGGATTATCTATCCTGAGCTCTGAGACTTTGTCCAAGGACTTATTCATTCACGATACGAATGATACGATATTCAAATTCGAGTTTCCTGTTTCCCTTCTACATATTTCTGTCATTTCAATGTCAAAATGTCAAATCGGGAATCAACGTGACGTCACACCGGAAATATCAATAATATGCCTAAAATATTTCCAGTGTGTTTAATAACCACAAGCTGTACGTGATCATGCAATATTTCAACACAATTTAGAGTGAGTGAGTGAGTATGGTTTTACTCCGCTCTTAGCAATATTCCAGCAATATCACGGCAGGGGACACCAGGAATGGGTTTCACACATTGTACCCATGTGGAGAATCGAACCTGGGTCTTCGGTGTGACCAGCGAACGCTTTAACCACTAGGCTACCCGGCCGCCCCCAACACATCTTGGAACAGTTTTATTAAGGGAAGACATTTAATACATTTTCTACACTTGTTTGCAATGAACTTTAGTTTGTAATTATCTTTTATTATCCTCAAGAAGTTGATAATTTAATGTAGGGGTGACCACATGCCGGCAGATGGTGTCTGAATGTACTCGGTGTTGGCAGATCGGGAGTACCAGCTCCCAGGTTATGATGTGACTTGTTGGAATTTGCAGTGGACCCGAGATGATACTGGGTTAGAATTGATCTTCAGTAACCCATGCTTGTCGTAAGAGGCGACTTGGTTGACACATGTCATCGTATCCCAATTGCGTAGATCGATGCCCATGCTGTTAATCACTGGATTGTTTGGTCCAGACTCGATTATGTACAGACCGCCGTCATATAGCTGGAATATTGCTTAGGGCGGCGTAAAACTAAAGTCACTCACTTGAATTTGCAGTGTTGAGTTGTGTCCCTTAGTAATGGCCGGTCTGGGTTTAAGTTCGTGGTTTGTCGTGGGTTTCACCACGGAACCTTCTTGTATGCTATAAGCGGATCCAGAGGGCCCTGAAAATTTACTAACTGACCATTGCATCTCTCGTGAAAATGAAGTGTGCACACCCAATGGAGTAAATGTCCTAAGGTGGGCATCATACCAGAGACCCTATAATAGATTATTATTATATGGTCTCTGATCATACCAAGACATTTTGAAATAATCAACCTGACCTGAAACCCGGCTCATACCGTGTAACTGTTCCGACACTAATCCATATATATAATACTCTCACTGACGCAGTTTTACATGTGATGGCATTGTCCACTGACATTCTCTTAACTCACAGCCAAATTCTCCACAGCGATCGTGATTCGTTACACACTTCCAGCAGGACAAATTTGCCTTGAAGCCTAAGCTACACGAAGCGCTCATAAAATACAGGATGTTCAGAGATTATACAGAGTGAATTGACCAACAAGAGTGAGTGTATGACTTTATGCCACTTTTAGCAATATTCCATCAGGCGGGGACACCAGATAAGGGCTTCACACATTTGATCCATATGGGGAATCAAACCTGGGCTTCTTGGGAGAAGAAAGGTTTTAACCACTAGGCTACATGTAAGAAGCCTTTTCTTAACAAGACCAATGGGCTACCTGGATGTTTCATTGCAAATGTGACATCTTCACTGATAAAGTCGTTTTCTCCTATTGTTCACAAAGCGATATGTCGTTTTCTTACCACCAGAAAATTTTTTTGGGACGAAAATGTAACCTGTAGATAAGCTGACACCCTTCTACAGACTGCCTTTTTTGGTCCTCAAAATTCGGCTTATCTACAGTAATATACTGTACATACTCTGCATTGGGGCAGTTCATTCTTGTTTATTAGATTTTCATATTTGTATGTGTGATCTTTCTAATCAGTCAAGTTTCTGGTGCTCCCTGCAGTTATATTTCTGAAACATTGCTAAAAACTGCCTAAAACCCAACTCACTCACTCACTCTATTCAGTCGAATATATCCCAGTTTGGCAAACATAACTACACTTTGCCAGGTCTTATGGGTGAATGCAAAGATATAAAAGTCATCTTAACCTTTGATGTTTTAATAGTTATATTTACCTTTTGATAGAAAAATAGTTTTGTAGGTCATATATTTAAAAACATGGAATGACATTGAACTGATGAAACATTCATAACACGGATGTTGGATATAAACAAACAATGTATCTATACTATAAAGAACATAGAATAGCCATAATCAGTAACCCAGATAGCATTGGTATGTTGGCCCATAGTTGGCCCATAATCACCAGTTTGGTTGGCCCATTGTTGGCAAACTGACGATGGGCCCACTTGGATATGCTCATCGGGTCCACGTTGGCCCATCTTGTTGGCTGATTGTTGGGCCAACGAATGAAAATTCACACAAAACCATGGCCCATAGTTGGCCCAACGTAGTGATTTTGTTGGCCTTATGTTGGCACCACCGTGTTTCAACATTTAGCTCTTTCTTGACCTTTGTACTAAACCATGGCCCATACTTGGCCCAACGATGTGATTTAGTTGGCTTTATGTTGGCACAACTGTATTTCAACATTTAGCTCTTTCCTGACCTCTGCAATCAGAAACATATATAAACAACACAACAAGTTAATCAAGTGAACTATTTAATTCTTTTTTTTTCATTGTTATTTGAACATTATTGTATTTCTTGAAAATATTCTTGTCTTAGGTCTTTTTGCTGTCGCCGCTGACAGGTTTTTCGAACTGCTCCTGAAAAAAAACAACCCAAAACTTTCATGAAAATGTCAGATATCATAATTTTAAACATGAGAACTATCGTAAAAGGACATAGTATTTGACCTTATGTTTTATTTGAAACATACAACTTAATGATTGAAAACTTCTTGTTTATTGCACAGAGTGACGTTCGGATGTAGATTCTTACACTGTTATCAAGCTAAAACCAAATGATGAGAAGTATATATGAGTAGTATGTTTTGACAATCAGCAGTTTGACATTAACAACATGTAATTGAATAACAACTGGTACATTATTGGGAGAGGCCAGATGGGGACTAAGAACAACAAATGGAATGGTGATGAAGCCAATAAACAAGGGGGGATTCAGTTGTAACAACAAGATAGTTTGATTAGTTCTTCATTGGTTCTTCATTGGTCTGTCGTTTTCATGTGACTGCAAAATTTGGTTTTCTTGCAATTACTAGTATTAGATTTTGTGTTAGTGAGCAATTCATTGGTCTCAAATGAAATCAAACAGACTATGAGTTGGTGGGTTACTGGTTGAGGCTCGTGAAGACATGTTGTAGGTGGTTCTGCTCATGTTCTAGGTCATGGCTGCTGGAGGAATGTTCTTAGCGTGCTTGATCAGGGTTGAGATGACGCCAAACTTAGTTTTAGGGGGTTGGTTTGACAAATTTGAAATCTTATCCACCAAGAATCAGGACTTCACAAAAAGAAAACTTTTGGAAGCCATCGAAATCAGCCGCCACAAACCTTTGATCAATAGAGACCAAGGATACTACATACCATCGGCCTATGAAGAACTAATCAAACTATAGACTCTATCAAATCACCCTATCAGGTTGTTACAACCTAACACCCCAGCCCCCTCCCTTCCTTGTTAATTGGTTTCATCACTAGATCCATTTGTTGTTCTTAGTCCCCAACTGGCCGCTCCCAATTATGTTTATTTGACAAAACATACTCTGTACATGTATATATACTTCTCATCATTTGGTTGTAGTCACTTTTAGCTTGATAACGGTGTAAGAATTTACATCGAAACGTCGCTCTATACAATAAAGAAGAAGTTGTCATCCATAGAGTTGTATGTTTCATTTTGGACTCACCAACTTCTAGAATGCTGTTCAAATAATGTGTTATTTGGATATGACATGTAACTACTATAACTGTGACACATATATCTGATATGATGATGTTTAGCAATTATTGGTTGTAAAGATGAATAATAGAGAGAGTTGTATATGGAAACAGGAGTGTAACTGACAAACACATTATGTTAATAAAGTAAACACAATAAATTTAAATAATTTAAAATGAAATGAGATTTATCAAAGTGGTTAAAACAGGCTACCTAAAGAAAAGAGTCAATTAAATCTTTTATCTACTTAAGCAATTGCCTTTCAATACAGTATGTGTCAGTTTCTTTAGCCTAAATGATGATTTAAACCAATTATTTCACAATATATTCGCAATTCAGTATCACAGAAATAACAATGCATATTTACCAGTTGAAGGCCTCCAGAAATGTAGTGTCGTCTGCTCTTTGAATATCAGGTAAAGCTATCAATGATGACAAGTTTGGTATTCAGTTTGGAGAAAACAATGCTGTAAACTTCACTGCATCATAGTTGAAAGACAGGGAAATGGATTCATTCTTTTTGTCTGTGTAATTATTTCAACTGTCATCAAAATCTTTATAAGAAAACATGGCTATAAATGGCCGTGTGCTCACTCTTTTATTCACAATGTTGGGCCAACGGTGGCCCAACTTTGTGAAATAGATGTAAGATCAGGGCAAATAGGCAGAGTTTTTCAAATGTTGGCCCACCGTTGGACCAACGTGTCAAAAGCCACCGTTACTTTTAAGTCATTAAGATAACGTTGGGCCAATGTTGTCAAACTGTTGGCCAACCAACCAACCATATACCAACATTGGCCCAACACACCTTTGCTATCTGGGAAACAGTTATACTAAAGTACTGGATTTGTAAAACCGGCATAAAAATGCTATAATTAATTGCACATGAAATCATAAAAGGCAATAAAGAATGTTTGAATTTAGTATTCTGGTCCCAGTGAGTGATGTAATACACAAATTCAAGGCATTGGCAGAGCCAAGGTGGGGTTCAGGGGGTTCGGAACCCCCCAAACCCCCCAACCCCCCCCCCATTTCTGGATCTGGACCAAATTTCGGCATTAAGGAATACCCAATTCTTTCATATTAATATAGCTAAATTGCCATGGCACATCATCATCAACTTTAGTAATATTAAATAGAGAATCGGTTGTTCTTTAACTTGAGTTGTATATATGTACTTGAGAGTGGTTCACGACCACATCTTGTCAGCTTTTCCGCTGATACATATGCAGACAAATATTGAGGCTTGGATGCAAATGAATCTTTAAAAGTGGGACCAGCATACAAGATACATCTAAAATGGTTAAATATGTTAAAAAACAATACTATACATTAATACTGAACAAAAACACATAAAATTGTTGCTAAAACGGAAACTGTGGACAAAATGAGACATTTCTGTGTTTTACAACAAAACATCCTTGAATGCTAATCCTGGAATGAACAAACAATACATCTAATTTGTACAATTGGGGCATGAATTGTACCCTTGAGCAATGAGATACTTTCATCATTTCATTCATCAAATGCATGGATAGATCTTGAAAGGTGTGGTGGCAACTCCACAAATTGCATTTGTACCACAGTAAACATTACATCAATACAATGAAATATAGGACATGTCTGATTAAACACACAAGCGCAAGAACAAATCTGATGCACCAAATTATCCTGGTCTAATCTTCCATACAAGAGAATCACATACATATTACATATAGCAATCTTTGAGCTAAGACTGTTTATGTTAAAGCATGTGTGACAGCAGACACAGCGCTTACTGTACATCACACAAGTAAACAAAGAGACCTTAGCACTCACATTAGCATAAATCTTGATCTTAGTGCTAAGACTGATCTGAGGAGCTCTAGGGACACTTGGACTCCTCATCTCTCAATTATGCTGTTGATCAATATGTGTATTCCATTATAATATACCCTGGACCTATTTGCCAACAGAGCTTCACATCCCCTGTGGCTGGAATGACACCATGTAAAAAAACATCCAATCAAATTTCAGTGTTGTATATTGAGTGATTTCTAGCGGGAGGTTGCCATTTTGAATATACATATATGGTAAACACACAAGCGACATTTCCATTGGTTGTTGTTTTCAAACTTATGAGTGAGTAAATTCTGTGCCGAGGTGTTGATGGGAAACGCTGGTGTGACTCGGTCCAGGGTATCTACTACCCTTCATTATAGAAGATGAGAAAAGCCATGAAACAATGGTCAATGCACCAACAACATTAAAGATCAGATACTAAACTATGACAGTTTCAGCCGCGTCTAAGACTAGGTATTATATTTATAATATACAAGGATTGTCATGAAGAATAAACAGCAGTGTAACTGTTGAAATATGAATCATATTTGTGTCATTTCAATTTGAGCTACTTTGGTCATTTGCCATGATTATGGATGGTTCTGAACACATTAGACATGAAATGGGGAATGGTTGCCAAAGAACTGTGAAATACCTTTGGGAGGTTTATTGTTCAGTACAAGGAGAAAGAGCCTGGTGTTTATCTGTGCTACTATATAATAAACCTAATAACGCTGCAGGTAAAATGTGATGTTTATTGTGTGAACCCATCTGTCACACATCAGGTGTCCTTTGGCAAATTGCTTTAGCCTACAGCATGTGAACGAGAGTAACACCACAACATTTAACTGGTAGGTCACAGCATTGTGGGAAGTGGGTCCGTGAGTGAGCTTAACGTCACTTTCAGTTATAATAGTTATGTTATTTTTGTGACGTGTGACGATGAAGATGTGTAATCGCTGGGCAACTTTTTTATGGGAGCCACGGATTATCCTGCGGTTTAACCAATTCCACGGCATCACGAAGAGCGTTATTGCAAGGGATGACTATAAGAGACGTCAACTTGATGGGGAGGATAGCCCAAAGTGATGAAGGTTTGGGATGTAACGACTTTAATGAAACCCACTTGGTTGGGTACAGAGCTGACAGCCTAGGAACACAATCAGGGTCAATCCAGGATTCAAACCTAACTGCCTGGTATCTGGCACCCAGCCCTCTGCCCCTCCTCCATCACCACTACAAGTGACCTGGACTCCCATCATCATGGCTCTGACCGCCTCCGTGGTTAGAGCGTCCGCCAGAGAGCGGAAGGTTGTGGGTTCGATCCCCGACCGCGTCATACCAAAAGACGTTAAAATATGGTACTTGTTGGTCCCTGCCTGGCGCTCGGCATTAATGGGTACAACAAGGACTGGTCGGCTCAGAGTCAGTATACTGTGTCTGAGTGGGGTATTCATGCTTCACTGCGGCATGGTATCTTAGTGGGCTAGCACTATAAAACCAGCTTCAGTCTGGGCTAGTACAAGCAGCCGCACATACACATATACACACGCATGCACGTCGTCATATGAGCGAAATATTCTCAAGCACGACGTAAAACCCAATTTCACTTCACCTCATCATGGCTCTGCAAGGTGGCATTCATGTAATGTCACTGCATTTAAAAATTGTGGTAAATACGTAGCTGAACTAGTGAATGTGTGTGATTTTCTCATAGACCTTTGTAGTGAAGATTAAGTTTAGCACAGCAGTTCATAGGTCCAACTTGTGTCATTGAATGCACACCAACCTCCTCTTTTCCAGTTGGATTAGATTATGTCATCTAGATTTAACTACCGGTATACCCATCTTGAAAATGTTAATACCCTGAAAACAATGCAGTCATATCATGTGACTATGTGACTATGTGACTATGTGACTGTGGTATTATAATTGATGCATGCTCATTTACATATTCTGTGACAATGTTTGGTAAATTGTATAAGAAAACGCATACCAGTATTAATATTTTAACAATGAAACACAAATATCCACAAATCATCATACAGCATCACTAAATGTCACAGGTGTAAAAGCCAAATATTGTCTTGTGTTTGTGTCTTTTTAGTCAAAGATGCAGGAGGCAAAAACTATTCTCAATTTCAAAATCTGAAAACAGAAGATAGACCCATAATCAGTAACAACAACAAATTTTCGGATATAACTTTAAAAAATGCCATTTGATTATTTGAGGTACTTTTTTCACCTTGTTTAAATACTATTTTCCTAAAATAATGTGAGTTAAATATGAAATAAATTTTGACAACTAAACAATCTACAAAAACTGCTGTTTTGCAACTTTTGCAGATTCCCCCAACAAGTGTACTCATGTCAGACAAAAACTCACATGGGCCTCATAACACATTCGTATTTGTAATACAGTATTCTCCACTAACTGCCTTTCCTTTGAAACTCATAAAGATCACATCTTTTCCTCTGATTCAGATGCCTCTGTTTGGAGATGAGACAAACCATCAGTCACAGGTCAAGTGAGGTCACTTTCCAATTAGCAGGAACTATTCTAAATTCTCAGTATGAGTTATCAATGCAATGAGGGCAGTACATCTGATTTCTGTATCTTGAAAACATCACCAAAAAAATACACAAATTGTGCCATGACATATACTGTTGAGGGAACATTTTGATTTGTGTTGGTTTGCTTCTGTTCAGATTGAAATTCCAACTAGGACACAAAAACTATGCTTCACAACATCTTGATCAAATTAAGAAAATGGAGAAGCTGAAATCCTCTGTGGACAGTTGTTGACAGTTGTTGACAGTTGTTGATAGTTGTGGACAGTTGTTGAGATAACATCCTGTATTATCCAGAATATCATACCTGCACTGTATTTATAAATGACATCCTGGATCCATTTGCTAATTTAGCTTCATTTTGAACCCAATGCAATTATTCTCTTAAAATATTCTGTAAATACTGTACTGTTAGATAAGAGAATTACATATGATGAGGTCACTTCCAAAACAATGGTTGATGGATCTCGGGTTCATAATCTAAGGGACCGTTCATAATTTATGGCTAGGGGGGTGAGGATGATTTTTATGGAGATGCCTGTACAATGTGAATGACCCCCACCTAAAATTCATGTACAAAGTAAGTGGCACCCCATACATGTCATGTACAAAATCATTGACCCCCTCCTCCTTCCAATTATTTTTTAATAATTTTATGTACCAAATTGCTGACCCCTCCTAGTGCATGTGTACAAAACTGATGACCCCCATCTCCCCAGAACAAAACCCCCACTTAAAATCACCCCACCCCACCCCTTACTAAAAATTAATAATAATAAAAAAAATACATAAATTATGAACGGTCCTCAATAGCGATATCTCCTGGATTGTCAAGGACAATGACTGACTGATGATGATGGTCACAGTTTCCTGAGGATATGAAGCTAATGCTGTGGTCAGTGTGCCTTGTGCTATGAATACAAGGACTGCTCCAGCAACTGAAAGTATAAATTAAGAAACATGTCACCTCCTTGTGGATACCCAGCTGTATACATCACTGACTCCACATTAGACCAATTCAGGACTTCCGTACTATCTATCACAAGGTATGGCCAAATTGATTTTTTTTGTTTCTCATGAACATTTTCAAAACTGACTGGGTAGGGAACTGCATTTTCCTCTTTTATTTTAGTTCGTTGGTAGGTAAGAAATGTATAAAAGAAAACTTGATTCAAATCTAATACATGACCTGTTAAAGCCCTGCAACCCACAATAGGAAGTATGAAGTGAAATTCTGTACATGGACAAAGCAAACTGGGAGTCTGACACACCATAAGTAATATGAAGTATTGGTATGAACAAAGTTGGAATTCAGATCAAAATTTAAAAATGTGATTACAAAGGTAATAAGTATTAAGAGCAGGTTTAATTGTATGACGGGCATGTCATGGGTCACAAAAAATACCAGTTTAGTTGACCAAGATGAATGATTGGTTTTAGTTTTGTGGAACCAGTATTTTTTTTCTCTGCATTGTCATTTTGAAAGAGAAATTGGAGGACAATGTAATAAGTATCAATCAGACCAAGACAATCAGCAACATTTACCTGTTATTCTGACTAGGTAATTTTATTATTTGTGATGTGTTGATTTGTGGATAACTTCATACAACAATATTCACAATAATGCAGTATTATTAATTCATATCGCTTGATGAAACATTGACAACAAGAAAGACTCTTTTTTCTTAATTTGTTGGTCATAGATGTAGTGCATAATCATAATTATGTCATGTCAATCACATGGCACACATGATGACTACCGAAAATGCTTGCAAACTGCCTCATTTGAATTGCATTATTCTTTAAGGACTTTCAAACAACAAAGCCATGGGAGACATCTTTACCTGTTGTAGCGTGAACTCTGCATGTCCGTTGGCTTCGTGTTTGCTGTATATGTCTGCAAAAGAGTAGGATGTACTTCTAATCACATACAGAAGATGAACAGATATTCTCCATGACTACTCATCAAATACAACCTATCCTATAGCTGTGGAAAGCATAACACTGTTCAGTTCAATGCCATGATATGTTTTCTTATGTTTTAGTGATGCCTAACCAAAGGAAATAACTGCTAACAAAAATTAACAAATGCAAATCAGAAAAGGAAAAAGAATAAATTCAGGGTAGTTTTGTGGGTTGATGAATGGACTATTACTGGGAGTAATGGACACTATTTCATCAACTATTGTTCTCATTGTTCGAGAATCATAATGTCCGTTCGGTTTTGAAATTCACAGTTTTGAAAACTCATAATGATTTACTTACTGAACAGTTTCATGAGTCTGGCTAGAAGTATGAGGAAGTTGTCCAGCTCGATGCCGTTGTTTTCATTGCCGTAGCGGAAGATGATGGCAACCATTGTTTTGTGACTCACTTTGTACCCTGATGAAGAAGAAAAACTTAATAAAACAGGACATTTAACAAGTTTTGTTTCTGGAACTTCATAATCTGATTCATTGTTTCACCTGTTCATAAGAGAGATCAGAGTTGATTATTTGCAATATTCAAGTATTTCAGGCAATGGGTTCACATAGACGTGTGAAGATCCGGTCTAGAATTGGTATTCAGCAACCCTATACCAGTTGAGGCAACTAACAGGATCGGGTGGTCACCTGTAATCGTATCCCATTTGCGTTGATCAATGCTCAAGCTGTTGATCACTGGATTTTCTAGTCCAGACTGGAATATATACATACCGCCGCCATATAGCTGGAATATTGCTGAGTGAGGCATTAAACAACAAAGAAACATCAAAAAACCTGTGGTGGAGGACAAAGGAAACATAACGATGGAAGAATCTACCTCGAAACGTCGCTCAACGCAAATAAACCAGAAGTTGTCATCCATAAAGTTGTATATTTCCTTTGTTGACTCACCAACTTCTAGAATGCCGATCGAACAATTATGTTGGAGGACATGATTTGGGAACTCAAATTGACAGCGAACCTCTGGGTTGGTTTGTGTGACTCACCAGCTGCAGGTAGTGCCCTCTGTAACTCGTACGAGTTCATAGTTCCAGATTTGTTGGCATCATACTGATAGAAAACTTTCTGGAATGAAATCAATTTGTTGGAAATGTCAGAAACAAATAATCTTCCTGACTTTTTTTCTCACGTCTTTACATAAATTCTGAACTGAACACTGAGAGCATAGAAAATAATGTGTCATGGATTAAAAAAAGAATTGTATGGCTTGTACTTTCAGACAATTGTTGGTAAGTTCAAAAAAGATATAACAATAATATTTCAAATTTTTCACATTGTTGTTAATAACTTTTTTGCTGACATGATCACTGAAATTTAGATTTAAATGTCATCATAATGAATGGTATTATGGCCAAGGATATAAGACTACAAATTTTGAAAATGGAAAAAAGGGGAAAACAAAGGTTGACAAAACCAGTATGGTTGTGGTTATGTCACCCATGTGTACCAACCTTCCAGCTGCGCAGATGATTCCACAAGTAGCTCAGTTCATTTATGCCAAGTCGACCAGAGTTGTCTACCTTGGTAGTGTTAAGGATAACTTGCAATATGATCTAAGACAGATATATCAGAAAACATAAATCCTCTTTGACTGAAAACCATGCATGTAAACAACAGAATATTCCTTTACAAGATATAGTGTGAGTTATTATTATCAAGTTATTATTTTTTTCTAAAGGATTGCTATATATTACTTGAACTGCATGTCAGGCAGTTCTGGTATTCGTACCTATGATCCCAATGAGCAAACTGGATCATGAGTGAGTTGAGATCAACAGTAGATATCAAACTGAGAAAGTGTAATCTCAAATTTGACATGTGTAACATGTGTTAGATATCCAACACTTTGATAAAACCCATGAACACAGAAATGGTGCTGACAGACCATGTATCATGATCAGGGTTAACATAAGATTATATACCTTGGCAACAATTTCATGGCTTCCTAATCCCAATTGTACTGTACAACATCTGCTCTAACTTGTATATATGCTCCTTCATCCTTATGCTGTTCATCACTTGCTTGATAACGGTGTTAGAACCTACACCGAAACGTCTCTCACAGCAATAAAGAAGTTGTTCATCCATATATTGTTATCCTTCCTTACTGCTCCAACTTCTAAATGCCTCTCAAAGAAGTTAACAATATCATGATGTGGTTATTTTATTTTATTTTGATAGTGATTGAGTTCTATATCGGGCAGGTTTTAGAGATAAGTAAGTCCATGTTGTTGGAACCAGGAATGTGACATATATGTGCAATTTTGGTTGGTGTTCAATATGATTAATATTTGGTGACGGACGTTAACAGAGATTCAAGTTTTGACTCATGGTCTTTGACTGTACAAGCATACACCTTAACCTCTACACTACCTTACAGCCCTTTAAGTCTATTATGTACGTTTGATATGTAGAAAGGATACATCCATGAGGCTGACAAAGGACTTGCAGGCATCAATTCCTATCTCTCTGTGAAGGGGTTCTGGAACAGAAGTCAAAGCTGAACTACTTGGACAAGACAGCTGAATATTCATATGACAAGAAAATATACAATAAGTAAAATTGGGCACTGACAAGTTGGAACAGGATAACTAGAAATGTAAGCAGAAAATATACACAGGTCAAACATTTTACTTGTCCTACGAGTAACTCCACATCAGCTGGTTGGACTTTGTAATGCATACACTCTGGTGATAGATGTGACATCAAAAACTTTTAAACTTGTTTTAAACTATAAATAATTACTGTAGATATATTCTGTGAGTATAAGGACATACTAAGTGAAGTTTGTGATAAATAAAGATGGAATCTCCCTTGCCAGATAAGTGGCAAACAGGGCAGGTACATACATGAGTTGAAGTCTCTTAACTGATTAGACCCTTCACATGCAAAACAAGTAATGTCAAACAATGAGTTTTGAAAACGACAACATCCAAATCAAACGGTCACCTCTAATCCCACTCACCTTTTTTTAATGCATCATTAATGGCGATCTTCAATTCAAAGGGATTCACTTCCATGTCCTGGGAAAATGTAGAATTTGAACATATATAACTCTGTTACCATACACACATGGCATCACAACTAATGTAGCTGAATTTCTCCAACCTTGTTAACCCACCGTGACAATGTCTGGCATGTGACCTTTCCACAAGGGACATAACTCTTTCTTCGGCTAAAGGTAAGTCTGCAAACATCATGTCAGAGTAGCACTTTCCAATATTTCTTGAGTTTAAATCATTTATGCCAAAACGTTTTGATTTTGGAAGCGTTTTCCCTTATGCTTATCTATCATAAGAGATTTGATCACATGGAGTGTTAATTTGGAGTTATAAATTATGTGTTATTACATTCGTGAGAGTTACTGAGTATTTGTTGAATGACTGACTAGAATCGAAGTAGGGAATTATTTCAACCTCTCCTGCAGCTTTGTAGAAAAACTGTTTGAATTTTTCCTCTTGTTCCTTGTAGCCTGCTGACGGTTCTGGGGGAGGGATGGTGATCTTAGCTGGCTTCTCATCGCTGTACCTGTACAAGGAGACCTTCGTGATCAGTCACTGGCAACCATGAAGCAGTCACCAAAGTAATTATTTAGTCTATCTACAGCCTACAGTATACCATAATTACAGACCGCCTCCGTGCTTTAGTGGTTAGAGCGTCCGCCTGGAGAGCGGAAGGTCGCGGGTTTCGATCCCCGACCGCGTCATACCAAAAGACGTTAAAATATGGTACTTGTTGGTCCCTGCCTGGCGCTCGGCATTAATGGGTACAACAAGGACTGGTCGGCTCGGTGGGGTATTCATGCTTCACTGCCGCATGGTATCTCAGTGGGATAGCACTATAAAACCAGCTTAAGTCTGGGCTAGTACAAGCAGCCGCACATACACATACACACACATGCACGTCGTCATATGAGCGAAATATTCTCAAGCACAACGTTAAACCCAATTTCAGCTCACCTCACCCATAATCACAACATAAATTCAATCAGCCATATATTTGAATGTAAAGAAAAGAATTGTACTGTTGATTCTTAAACAATCCGATGAAGGGGATTGTTGCCCTTGCTTAAGTTACCTATCCTAAACTCAACACAGTGGCAACATGTTCATGTTAATTATCTGCTCCAAAAATATTGGTGAATAAGGTTCAAGCATGGAAGTGCTTGGAGTTTTTATTACGAATGAACATATTCAATTTTCCCAAATCCCCAAAATGGTCATAAAAAAATCATGAAATTAGGCACATCTAACACAATTTGGCATGAGTGGCCTGATATTTTGGACTGAAGATTAAAAATTGATTGTACAGAATTGCCTCCCTTAGGTGATGCAGAAACCGATTCTGAATATCTTTCTAGGTTTGTCAGCCCCATCTCAGTGATTGTTGTAAACCTCTAAGACAACCTGACTTGGGTTTTTCTACGATACATAAGATATACAGCTGTGTCCTCCATTATCATAATGCTGTCCTTACTCTGCCACGTTGCCCTTCTCAAAGAAAAACCTGACGTAGTAGTCCACCTCTTGATGGGGCTCGTATGTACACGGCATCACAACATAGTCCCCTGGAGGGAAGGCGAACCGTTTCACCACCTGTCTGGTGTTGCTGAAGGCATTGCACCGAGCGTAAGGATTGTTGTAGTCAAAGAAGTCCTTGTTGAGAGGTATGGGGTCATCCCTTGAACACTGCAAGACAACACCTCTCTTGATCAGTCACATCTTCTCAACATCAAGTCATTTATTTCACTTAAAACAAGAAAGAATCATAAAAGAAAAAGTAATATGTAATATGATGTTGCCATTAGAAGATTTGTTTTCACTTTTTAATGATAACCTTAAGAGGAAAGGATAAGGAAAGCTAGAATTTTAAATCCACTGGTATTGATATTTTCCTTTAATTGGCATTCATTCAACTCTGATCCATTTTATACTTAAAAGTCTCTCTTCATGTTCCATTTCTCCAGAAAAAAAGTTGAATTTCAAACTTGAATATATTACAAACTACATTTTAGGTTTGGAGTCAGTGTTGAGTAAGTGAATGCTAAATAACAAAATAATTAAATAATTACAAAGTTCATTTGATGTACCTAATGGAAATTGAAAAAGAGTTGGCACATTAATGAGGTCATCAACTCATATTCAAAAAAAAAAGGAGTAGACAAATATTCAATTCAATTTACCCTACATATATGAATACTGTTTAAATCTGCCTACCCAGTATATTTCAAATATTACATTCTGCCTACCCTGCATATTACAAATATTACATTCTGCCTACCCTGTATATTACAAATCCTAGGAAAAGAAATCTGGGTCCTTTATTTTTTTATCTTGCGTCTGTCTTTCTGCATCACTTGCACTATAAAGCTGCAGTGGCTGTCATCATCATCGTCTGTGTCTTGTAGACCAACATGGTACTGAGGGTTGGTCCAGAACGTATCTGCAATGGAGGGAGTGTTAATTAGAATGGAAGGTGTGAGGGAACTAGATTTTGTACCTTAAAGTTGTATTTGCAATCACAAATACAGTTATGTTAGATCTGACCGATTTAAAAAAACAAACATTGTGTATTCATAGCCTTTAATTTTGCCTCTAACAATGACTAGCACTAGAATTTGTACCTAAAAGTACAAGTGTAATCACAAATACAATATTTTTTAGATCCGACCACTTTTAAAAAAGGCATCATATATTCTTTAGCCTATAATCTTGCCGACCTGATACAGACAGACAGACAGACAGACAGACAGACAGGTTTTATTCAGTAATGTAGGCACAGTGGCCCATAGTACAGTTGAATTTTCATTTTAACAAATATTGGTCACGTGACACGAAATTATGGTTTTACATGTGATTTAAGGATGGACATCAAATGTTTTATGAAAATGGCAGCTGATTTAATAGTGTCATCGTTATTAGAATTAAGTATTTTATATATCGTTTGTGGGGCATCGTTAAAGCATTTTAGATACTTCTTTCGGCCAGCAGAGAATGCCTCACAGTCTAATAATAAGTGACGTTAGTCTTCAGTTTTACCAGAAGAACAATGAGAACATGATAAATCTTCCAATGTATTTTTATCTTTTCTATAACGCTGTATTTTTAAGGCATGTAGAGAGATTCTAAATTTACAAAATTTCTTAAAAGGGACTTATCATTAAGGACCCTAATATATTTTTCAGGTCCCAACATCGATTTACATTGTGAATAATGACTTAGAAAAACTCGATGAATTTACTGATGCGCTGCCAATTCTGAATATATATATCTTTTATTCGTTGCTTAAAAGTTAACAAAAACATTTTATATCACCAACATCTTGCTTAAACCAAACATAAGAAAACCCGCTTTGAAAATAACACATTTTCGACACCAGAAGCCCAAGAATACTTTCCACGCTTGTCTAGGGATAATAATAATTGATAGCTTTGATAGGGGTAGCGATAATCAGGCATTCTTATAAGTTTAATCCAGTATCTGATAGCTCTCATTTGACTCTCAATATGCATGCTATAGCGGCCTGTATCGCCAAGTACGGCTTTGTTGGAAGCAAATTTACCTACAGTAAGAAATCTTTTAAAATATGATGCATGCACATTTTCTATAGCTTCAAATAGTTTACTCCCCAAATTTCAGATCCATATAACAATATTGGTGCTATTTTAGTGTCAAAAGTAAGCAAGCTGAGTCAAATGAAATAAACTTATTAGCCTTAAACAGTTTAAAAATAGGAAATAATGCCTTCTTAGCTTGTGCTGCAAGGGTTTTAGATGCCATGGACCAATTTAATCGGCTGGAAAATAGAAGACCCAAATATTTATAATATGAAACAACATTAATACTTTTGCCACGGAATAACCATTTTTCAGAATGTGCCACTATACCCCCATTTCTAAAGACAACTATGTTAGATATTTCCATATTCAACTCTAGTCCCCATGTGTCACAAAATGTTTGAAGAATATTTATCTGTCTCTCTGCAGTCCGTTTACCATGAATGAAAACGTAACAATATCATCTGCAAAGAGAAGCAAAAGTAAATCTTTGATTTGGGGAGTAACAAATATTCCATTAATACACGATTTATACATATCATCTACAAGTTCATTAATAAAGAAGATGAAGAGTACGGGGCTTATTACACAGCCTTGTCGCGACACCAACGGAAGTGTTAAACGATTCAGTGTTGCCAGAATTAGTTCTAACACAGGCTGCAACAGAGTCATACATGCTTCTTAAAATATTATACATTTTGCCATGGCATCCTTTGGTATGTAACATAAATAGCAATTTCTTTACGGTCAACAAAATCAAAGGCTTTCTTTAAAGTCGATGAAAGCTAATAGAATCTCCCTTTGGTCTGCAGAGGTACTTTGTACATAATGACTGTAATATAAATAAATTATCAGTTGTACTATAATCGATCTAAAACCAGCTTGAGCCTCGCCAAGTAGCTCGTTTAGATCAACCCAGGCGCCAGAACGTTTTTCTAATATATTAGCAAATAATTTTCCAGAAATGTTTAGAAGAGATATTCCACGATAGTTGCATGGTTCTGATACACTCCCAGACTTGAATAAAGGGACAATCATACCTATATTCCATACCGATGGGAATTTACCACTATCAAGAACTACATTAAATAAATCTTTCAAATATGACACTAAAGAAGTAAAAGTAGATTTGTAAAATGAGGGAGGGATACCGCCATGCCCCGCTGCCTTATTCCATTTCAATTCATTTATAGATTTTATTACCTCATCTTCGGTAATTGGAGTTGACAAAACATCATGCGAGAATGAAAGCTCTTCACACTCGTCCACAGTTATAAGCGTTGAGACAAAATCATACACTGATTTATCAAAATCTGAAAGCAGTTTCAGATCTCTACAGGAAAGGAGACCTTTGAAGTAATGATACCATTGGTACGGAGAAATATTATCTGTGAGAACCGCTTTCTGAAGATGGCGCTTTAACGTGCTCCAAAATATCTTACAGTCAGGATTTCTTGCTGCTATTTTAATATCATCTGCAGCTTTGGCTAAATAATTATCTTTTTAATTGGCAACATTTTTTAAAATTGTGTTTTGCATTCAAATAAGAATCGAGGTTAGAATCGCGACTTATGCTTTCTGGAAATAGTTTAAAAGTCTGTATATTTTCGGACTTAAGTTTGCCGCATTCTTGATCAAACCAAGGAGATTGGCGCCGATTGACGGTGATAGGGTGAAATGAGTCTGATGGCTCCAGCTCTAACGCCTGATAATTGAAGTAGGGATGTAATTTCAGAAATGGCAGAGTTAACATCAGTATACAGTAGGTCTCTGAAATCATTCAGGATACCATTCTTTATGCCATCTACCAAGTACATATGAAAACTCTCTCTCTGGTCCTCCCAGAGTTTATACCCTCTACGGACTTGAACATGGGTATTACTGTATCGCTACTTAAGCAAGCGCTGGAGGCGATTATGTCATGGATTACACAAACAATCGGGAGGTGATCCGACTCTTGTGCGAGGTTTAACCTCAAAACTATCAATATTGTTGAACATCTCAGATGAAATAAGCGCATAATCAACAGTACTACAACCGGTCTTTGAAATGTAACTTAAACTTCCGGGATATCAGGCAAACTTCTACCGTTCACAATGTGTATACTCATCGATTTACACAGCTCGAGTAAACACTTTCCATACATATTTGTGACAGTGTCATATGAATTGCGGGTTTATCAAAGTTATCCTGTGCGTAATCGTCACCAACGGGTATATAGTCGGAACCGCCATTTACTATAAAATCTGGCTCACTCGCTGTTCTGGCATTAAAATCACCAAACAAAATAAACTTACTGGCTTCCCCATAATCAAACAGTACTTGTAAAAGTTTATTTTCTAATATGTCTATGCCGTTGTCTTCTGTCGCTGTATACTCAGGCGATCTTTCTGGGTGGATGTATACAAATCCAATAAATATGTGGAAGCGTGCAGAGTCATCTGTTAATTTGAAAAATAAACAGTTCTCCCAGTCCATATACACTCTCTGAAAAAAAGAAGAAATATTCTTCCAAATAGAAACTGATATACCACCTGAATATCTGCCAACATTATGTCGCCTGGCGGCATTGCATACAAAATTATCAAAATTACTGAATGTAGCGTCCAGGACGTGCTGTGCATCAGGACTCATTGTCTCAATACAACTGAATACATCATGAGATTCACAAAATGATATAAAGTCAGGATCTGATATTTTGGTGTTTATACCACAGATATTCCAAGTACAAAACTTAGATAATGTGAAATACTTATCTCATGATCTTTAATATAAAGAGAAGATTCATCAACGGGCCACCGCCAATTTCCTATCTGGACCCTTGAGCAGACGACACATCGTGAAGGGAGTCAGCCTGGTGATGAGCAGACGACGGTTGTGTGGGGAAGCAGCGGTGGGGAATCAGAACGGTGATGAGCAGGTTGACTTCTGCTCGACCAATTACCAAGGCCGGCCCGATCTGGACGGATATCTTTGTTATACTCATCGAAAACAAAACATCACCGCCAATGACAAGCTTGTCATAGCTTAAAAGCTACCTTGCTCCCGCCCCTTGCCTGTTTCATAAAGGGAAATAACTGTTGTCTAATCCAGCTTAATGTTTTCGGTAAAATCCTCTGAAACTTTATTGATGCCATCCCCTTCAACTGACGTCTCCCCGCTCCATAACAGATTCCTTATCTTTATAAAATGTGAAACGGACAATGACTGGTCTGGTACGGACTTGCTATGCAAGTTTGATGGGCGTTGGCCAATGGGAACAGATGGTGCATTAGGCATGTTCAGTTTATTTGAGAGAAAGTCTCTAGCTTTACTTTCAACTGTGTCCCATGTTTCACCCTGTTCTTCTGCAATGCCATGTATAATGACGTTATTAAGCGCCTGGACTGGGCCTCTAACTTGTCTGTCTTCTTCTCCAAGAACGACACCCGGTCTCGAGGGAGTCGTTGTCAGACTGAAGCGCACGTGATCTGATCGTTGAAATCACGCGGCGGCGATCAAACTTATCGTTGAGAGAGGTAAGATCAGCCTGGATCGACTTTTAGTGCTACAGCGAGGTCCGACCCATCTGACAATGGCGCGATGACACGATCCCGGTGACATTGGTAGTGGATAATCTGGTCTGCATCCTATCCACGGGATTGATAGTCCTGCTCTGGGACTGGCGAGGTCCTGGGTTGGACTCAACGTCCCCCGAGACAGTTAAGAGGGTGAACAACAACACAGCGAGTCTGAGTGTCAAACGGGTACCCTGGGGTAGCCTTATAACGGGGCACAAAAACACACGTCTCACCCTGGTCGGAATAAAACATCCTATAGCTCTCCTCCAGGTTTCGGTACACACACCCATGTCGGCTTCACTGTATCTTCACACTTTCGTGCAACACCCTGTACCTTTAAATTGCTGTTGTGAATTGATATTTGGCCATTAATTGCAAATTTATGTGCCGTTCAATACACACGTCCACCTGGACAGGTAAGTCACGTGACCTGATACAACAACAACCTGATCTTCATGAACTACGGGAGACCTACCTGGTATGGAAGAAATGTAGGAAGCTGTACTGAAGACTACATGTTTTTAGCAGTTTACACCTCTTACCTCTGTTCGACGGTATCCCCCCAGCATTGAAGCCTTTTATCCATCTCCCATGATGCTCCACTACATGACTGAGATCATCATCCAACGTCAAGTTGCAGATTTCGAGGTTATCAAAGTTCCTCTCAAAATCCTGGAAATCCATCCTATTAAAACAAAATATTATACTCAAAGTTTCCAGCCTTCACTAAAACATTTTAACTGAAATGTAATTTTTTGATTAAAATTGATATTTTATACTTATCCTGACTCATGCTTAATTGCTTGTCTCCTTCTTCTTGGGAATGATAGTGGAACACTTGAATCCCCTTGTGAAGCTCCCTTAAAAAAAGCGGACGTAAAATCACTCACCCAGTGTTATCTTCCTTTAGCTGTTTTGGCGGGAAACTGCATCACATGACCCCACGTTTTCACTCTCTCCGAATTTTGAGCCCGACACCTGGATTTCAGGGAATCCAGAGTGCCATGAGGGGAGGTTGGGAGGGCTTACCTCATGAGTCAGGATAAGTATAAAATATCAATTTTAATAAAAAAAATACATATTTTTCCTTATCATGACTCATGCTTAATTGCTTGTAGAATCCAACGGAACCAGTGGTGGGTCAAGCCACTCTGGATTCCATGCTGATTTACGTCCTGCATACCCCCCTGAGGGAACTTCTTATAGTACTATACTGATCCTTCCTCCCAGCTTCCTCTGATGAGTTTGGGGGGACCACAACTTGTCAGATTTCTCTGGATCCGCTTCTCCTGACATTAAATGTGGATTTATACGACTCCATGTCTTGATGCTCGCATCAAGTGGAGAAGCGACCCTTCATCATATACGAGTAAGCCCTTACAAGTATAGGGTCTGTCACTCATGCTGGCCTATCCTAGGCATGCGCATGGACTCTAAGCTCTAACTCTTCCGAGCGTTGGCTTTTACAAGTCACATGATAAAAAGGGTGAGATTCATCTCAGCGCCTTTGAGGAACTGTCAATTGTTGTGCTACAACAAGAGGCCCAAACTGGTGAATGCCGGAGATATGTCCTCGGTAGCAATGTCTCTGAGGTAGTGGTTGGCAAACACCATCTCTGACTTCCAATAGCAGCCCTCAGTTATTGTTGAGATGGAGCAGTTTCCATGTAGAGCGAGTGTCGATGCCAGTGCTCTGACTTCATGAGGATTGGAGGCTCATGGAGGCTCAAGTCCTGCTGCTTTGTAGTCCCTTAAGATGAAGGCTCTCATCCATATTGATATTGCTGTACGTGAGATCTCTGTAGGTGTCTCCGTAGATAGAGGCATGAAAAGGCGCTTGAATTTTCGTCTCCTCGTCTTATACCTTTGTAGGTAGACTTTCAATGCTCTGACTGGGCATAAGGATAGGTCCTGAGTATCCTGTGGCACAAGGACTGTGGGGAGTGCTGGGATGTGGAACTGTCTGTCTGGTTGACCGGTCAGTTGTTCTTTGCTATGAAGTCCCATCTCAATCCCAGATGTATGATGTTGCGATGTGCATCAAATCGTGTTCGTTCAAAGTCCAGAGCATGTATTTCCGACATCCGAGGTGCTGTTGCCAAGGCGATCAGGAACAGAGTTTTGTGTGTTAAAACTCATAGGATGTCCTTTCTAGTGGTTCGTAAGCGTCCCTGGTGAGATGGTGCAAGAGTACGTTCAGATCCCATGCAGGCGCTTTAAATTCATTTTGTTGGTCTTCTAACTTAAAGGAGCGTAGTAGAGCCAGTATCTCTGGTACTTTGGTCAGCTTAACACCCGTCTTCATGGTGATAACCGTGCTGAGGGCCGCTAGGTATGTAGAGAGTGTTGAACCTTTTAACCGCCTCGTTTGTCTTAGATGACAAAGGTATTCGGCCACTTGAGGATGTGTTGCTTTCATCGCCGTGAAGCCCTTCCTCAATGCATATTTCTCAAAACTCTGCCACTTGTCGTCGTACAAGTTGTGAGTTGATCTACGTAGAGCTAGTGTGACTGCTTTCGCTGCTCTGGCGGAATATCCTCTTTTCTTCAAGCAAGTCTTGATACGTTCCATGCGTGTAGCTGGAATACTGATGGATTCCCATGTGCTTGCTTGGTGTGTGGATGAATTAGTAGGTTCGGCCACTCTGGGAGTTGTATGGTTGGACTTAAGAGTACTTGTATGAGGATGGGAAACCACACCCTCGCTGGTCAGTAGGGTGCGACCAAAATCAGTAGCAGCTTCTTTGTCTGCTTGATTTTCTGCAACACCTGTGGAAACGCATAAGCAGTTTAGTCCTTCCCAGGAGATGCTTAGAGCATCTGTTGCCCATGCTTGTGGATCCGGAACCAGAGAGACGAATTTTGGTAGTTGTTTGTTGAACTTTGTAGCAAACAGGTCTATCAGCGGATATCCTATCCTCTGTATGATGCACCTAAAGGCTTCTGGATGTAACATCCATTATGTTGGGGATGGTTGTGTTGGACAAGATAGGGCGTCTGCTATCACATTCTTGGCTTAGGGAATGTGGCATGCTTTAATGTCGATGTTCAGGTTGTCTATTTTGCTGAACAGATGAAAGCTGAGGTCTAGAAGATTCCTTGACCTTGTTGATCCTTGTTTGTTGATGTAGAACGCCACTGTGGAGTTGTCCGTATGGATCATCAGTTGTGCGTTCCTTAGTATGCTGGACCAGTGTAGTAAGGCGTTTATTACTGCTTTCATCTCGAGCATGTTGATGTGCAGACTCTGCTCCTGACTCGACAATTTCCCTGCTGCCACTTTGTTGTCGAGGTGGGCTTCCCATCCTTGAAGTGATGCATCTACGTAGAAATGAGTGTTGGACTCCGGCTCTGATAAGTAGGTTCTTCCACAAACATTCGACTTCCGAGTCCACCATAGAAGATATGGTTTCAGTCCGTCCAGTAGTCCGAAGGAGTCCAGACTGTCTAGATGAGCATTCACAAACACTTGTAGTGGGCGCAGTTGTAGCCTTCCTCTGTGTGTCATGTCTTGTGCTGACGTGAGAAGACCAAGTAGGCTCTGCCAACTTCGTAGTGGTAACGGAGAGAGTAGTGCTTGAGATACCATGGCTTGTATCTAGACCCAACGATCCTCTGAGACGACCATGCGATTCTGTGGTGAGATGAACATCTTCACAGAAATCTGCTCATATCCTACGTTGTAGGTAAGTAGATAGTGGAACCCTTGCCATGTCCATAATGGAAGCGGAGCAATGTCCGGTTCTGGAATCATGACTTGAAGTTTATTTCTTTAATCTTCCGATAATATGTCAAGAAGACTTGTCCCCAGAATCCCAACAAAGTGCAGTGATGATGCATAATTCATGGTCTCTAGATGTACTGGAACTGCCATCGCTGTGAAGTCTATGTGTGGAGTAGACTGGCTGCCGCGAGCAGAAATCGTCAAACGTATGTTGCTGCAAATCGCCGGATAAACAATCTTCAATCTGCTGACAGGGAAGGTCCTTATGACCCGTGAAGACATTCAAAACACACTGTACCCTGCTAACTGGACTGTAAATGGAGCCTTTCTCCCACGTTGAAAAGTTGTTTACAACTGTAGACGACTTCCTGGTACGTGAGCTATGCCCGACTTATGTGCAGGGCGTTGTCTCTCATGGACAAAACAAATTGCAGCATTTGATTCATCTCAGATTCCTGCAATGTGACGTCACCGATGTTGCAGGAAAAATATCCTTGTCAAATCTTGTGCAGTCATTGATTTCTTCATCAACACTCGGCCTTGTCCGTAACCTCCCGGAGTTGTATAGCAGGCTGAGTGGAAAACGCGCGAAGGATTTCGCCGCATAATACCGATGTAGGTAGACTGTCTCCCTGGCTGCCTGGCTGTTGTGATTGTTTCCTTCTTCACTGAAGATAATGCAGTTGTCATCTTATACAGATGATCAGCTGAAGTTCCATACTTGCTTAACGCTGTCACTTGTAGACTGTAGTCATCGGTCTCAATGAAGCACTGTAAAATAACCAATTGTGCTGAATACACAAAGGTTCTTGTAGAGTTGATTTTTCGCTACGATGACCGTGAAAAACTTGGAGACCTGCGTGGAGACCTGCATGGAGATCTTCATGGAGATCTTCGTGGAGACCTTTGTGGAGACCTGCGCGGAGACCTGCGCGCAGGCGACTGATTCAGATAAGGATCCTCCCTGGAGTCTTGAGACGTATCTCTGTGCCTTCGTGAAGGTTCTCTTCTATGGTATGTAGGGTGCCTGCGCGCAGGCTCCTGATTCAATGCTGTCCGTATCTGAGGAGGATGATCTGCGATGCTCCGGTGAACGTCTGTTTCTGCTCCTGCGCAAAGGCTCCTCTGGAATATCTATTGCAGATTCATCGTTGTCCATGCTGGCAGGCTCTCGTGAAGATGTCGGATTCAAAAGGGGATTCAAGTGTTTCACTATCATTCGCAAGAAGAAAGAGACAAGCAATTAAGCATGAGTCAGGATAAGGAAAAATATGTATTTTGCCTTCTTTTTCATTATATACACAATGATATTATTATTGGATATTTATATGGCGCACATATCCACGCACTAGTGCATGCTCAAGGCGCTGGTATTTTTTCCCTCGATCATTGGATGTCAATCTCAACGGCACATCTTATTATCAATCTCAACTACCTGGGGATCATACAACTCTTGCTGCCACAAGGCGCACCGAGTTATTGCGGCTTTCCCATCCTTACAAGGTACCCATTCACAGCTGGGTGAACTGGGACACATAGTCACAGTACTTTGTCCAAGTTTACTGCATGTTGCTGTACCCGCAACTAGGTGTTTGCACGTTTTCATGTGGCCACCATCTGGTCATATACCAACGGATTTGTGGTTCTTTTAAGTGCACAGGGTTGTGTACTGTACACTAGGGGTTGTGACAACACTGAAAGAGTCTGCACACAAAGTTGACTCCTAGGTTTTTACACCCGGTCACAGGTGGGCTCGATCCCGGCACCTCATGCTTGCTGGATCACTAGCCTGGCGCCTTAGCCAGCTCACCCACCACGCCCCCGTGATTATTTCATTAGTTATATATTAACAGCACTTTTCTTAAAACAAGGTCAGTTTGATTTTGATTGTTGAGAATTTACTTGGGATGAAGTGACTAGATGCATGTAACATGTAATATGCTAGATGAATAAACATAGTTTGCGAAACAATTTACAATTGGATATGTTGGTTTTGTTAAAACAAAAAAAACACACACACATCAAATTATCATACATATATGTTAGGTAGTTAGATTCAAGGCAGGGAATGCAAAGATATATATGCAGATACATGATACATACATTGTCTCATTGTAGCTCTTCCATCTTAAGAAACTATTAGTGCCATTACCATGGCAACAAGAGAGTTTTACAAAAGGCCTACCAGAATTCCCCATTGTCCCTCTGCACCAATCCGATCTGTTCCCGTTCGCGGTCTGGGATACTCAGCCACTCCTGGGAACTGGAAGAAATCAGGAATAAATAATTATAGCATTAATGGGACGGACTGCAAGTACTACAATACTTAAAACACTATCAACACGTAGTTACAATAGTCTTGTAATAATATGGTGAAAACATTGATCGTTACATTTACAGATTCCCTGGCACTTCTTGAAACAATAATGAAAAGCCCACAACTCTGTAAGCCCCGATCACTGTCTGTATCTTCAGTAGATTGCCACAAGTCATCAGCAGTTCAGGGCTGTGAGAAAAGGTTCATAACCTTGCCTTAACAAAAACAATCATTAAAACAAAGAATACCATCTTTGCTAAATTTGGATTTGGATAATAGGGAACACCCATTCTTTTCATATGACTATAGTTTATCTGTCATGACACATGAGGACATTAGGTCCTGGTTCAGTGGTAACAGCCCAACAACTCATTTGGACAAAGATAAGACAGGGATTTCTTACAAACAACATGGACTAAATCTGGAGTGTTGAATGTAGACATACCGATCACTCCACCGGCCATTCCACTCAATCTTGTTCCCCCAAGGATTCCTGACTCGGATCAGTGTGACTGGAATCTGTCCCCTGTCCGTCATCATCTGAATCTGAAATATTCCAGCCATCATTGTCAGTGTACTGTTCTGTGTTTGGTAATAATTAAACATATAAGATATGTTTGTTTCTTGTTTCAGATTACAATATTATGATGTAAATAATCAGATTTGAACCAGACTAAAAATGTGTCCTTCAAAATCGGGTATGTGCCCAGTGACATTGTGCTCAATTAGACCTACCTCCCTGAGATCTGTGACACTGTAATCAATTAGACCTACCTCCCTGAGATCTGTGGCACTGTAAGCAATCACACCTACCTCCCTGAGATCTGTGACACTGTAAGCAACTAGACCTACCTCCCTGAGATCTGTGACACTGTAAGCAACAAGACCTACCTCCCTGAGATCTGTGACACTGTAAGCAATTAGACCTACTTCCCTGAGATCTGTGGCACTGTAAGCAATCACACCTACCTCCCTGAGATCTGTCACGCTGTAAGCAATTAGACCTACCTCCCTGAGATCTGTGACACTGTAAGCAATCAGACCTACCTCCTTGAGATCTGTGACACTGTAAGCAATCAGACCTACCTCCCTGAGATCTGTGACACTGTAAGCAATCAGACCTACCTCTCTGAGATCTGTGACATTGTAAGCAATTAGACCTACCTCCCTGAGATCTGTGACACTGTAAGCAATTAGACCTACCTCCCTAAGATCTGTGACACTGTAAGCAATTAGACCTACCTCCCTGAGATCTGTGACACTGTAAGCAACAAGACCTACCTCCCTGAGATCTGTGACACTGTAAGCAACAAGACCTACCTCCCTGAGATCTGTGACACTGTAAGCTATTAGACCTACCTCCCTGAGATCTGTGACACTGTAAGCATGTCCTGCAACCAGGCCATTCTCCAGCACTGCTTCCCTTGAACCAGACTTCACAGGCTGGAAGACAACATCAGTGGATTCATACAACAGCCATGGAAACACATTTCTGAAGTTCCAAAGGTCAGACTATCTTTTCAGGGCTCACATTTTGGTAACCTACACTAACCCCTGGATTCATTTTTCTTGGGTCTTGTCATCCCAAAATTCTGTGCTGGACTTTTCATTAATCAGAAACATTCAACTGTTTTCATTTTCATTAATTAACTCATGACAATGCCTAAAATGAGTGAAACAGGCCAATGTTTTCTACATTCTGAAATTTTCCATTTTCTAAACTTAACTTCTGACAGATGTTTATGCTGACATTATCTACAACTGTTAAGATGTGTCAAAGACTATATGCTATTTTCAAATATACTACTTCATTTTTCATAGAGATATTTTTTCATCTTTCCAACAATATTTGCATATGTCAAGTGTGTATTTATACAGAAGACAAACTCGCTGACCCTATGGCCCCAAAGGGATCATATCTGGTCCATTGTTAGTATCTGTCCAATACATCTGTGAAGCTAGGCTGAAGACATTTGGTCTATTTAATAGATACTGAACATATACTGATACACAATACTGACTTCTAACCAATTCCCAGTACTTTGATGCATGTATACCTAATTAAGTGCCTTGCTCCTGTAACAACCAGCGGAAACATACAGGTCATTTCGCAAGTAATCTTTACACGTGCCTCCTCAAGTTGAAAAGACAGTCCATATTTCCCTGTGTATATCACAGATGTTTTGCAGTAAACAGCGAATAACAGGTTTATGACTACATTGTAAATATTATCCTTTTTTTGTTTCATCAATGTTTGAACAAAGTTTATTAACTACAACCCCGAAATATTTTTTAAAATTGTTGTTCTTCTGATAAGCACCCATTCATAAATCATCGAAGAACCCGTTAAAGTGATTGCAGTGAGTCCCCACCAAGACAAGGTCAAAGCCACCTCTCTGCTTCTGGAACTGACATTATGGCACCATATTTGATAATCAATATGTTATGAGAAGTAATTAACTGGGAAGGGTCTGTCAAGTCAACAGTTCTCCTGAGATATCAGCTAATCCTGAAGTAGAACCACTAAGTCCGATCCATACCCAGGAACAACTACGTCAAATGATCTAATTAATGCCTCAGGTGGGCTACTTCACCTATAATCACACTGCATCATGGTCTCGGAAGAATCTCCATTTATTATCACTATTTGACACTGATTGATGATATTCAATATTTATGAAAACAGAAAAATAATAGTTCCCATGAGTAAAATAACACTTCCTTGTCGCAACTACTTTCACTCTGATTCAGTGACGCTATGGTTTTGTGAGGAAGCAATGCAGTTTTCATGTATTTTCATCATGAATATCAATCATATTCAAACTATCTCCATGCTCAATAATACAATGAATGTGAGTCGGGAATGAGTTTGTGGCAGATTGTTCCGTTCGGACAGCCGTACTGCAGATGGTTTGGATTTTTCGATATCGTGAAAACTGGATATGTTTTCAGTATGAGTATCGGTTAAAGAATTTTCAGTACCATGACACCTTAACTGTCACGCATGACGTCTTCCCAGTTTAAAATTTTAATTGTCAGGACACTTGATGAATGAACATATTCCTGACAAATACAGCTGTGTGTATATACATAGACTAACAACTAGTCTCTCAAATGAACATATTTTTCAGAAACAAAAAACCAGTTCGAAATGAAAAATTAATAAAACATAATGAAAAGGAGCCCTGAGACCTTTCTTCATTTTCCTGAAACTGTGGAAATCTATATTTGCCACATATTCTAGACTTGCATGAGCTTTCTTGGATATATTTGTTTCAGGGTCTGTATGACAGACTAGTATATACACAACAAGGCAGTAATGTCACAGACAAGGTCATTATCCCAGCAAGTCATCATCTGTCATCAAATGACTGATTCAGATAATGTAATTAGTAACAGTAGAAACCTCAGTATCTTAAATACCACTGATTATTTGATGAGAATTAAGCTGTTAGTGTATCAAACAGTTGGTTACATAAGGTCTCATCATCCTCTATAATGCAGGGATTTATCTCCATTTTGCTAAATATTTCAAATGCTACTGATTCCGACAGATAAAACAGTGCCAGTTTGTCACAGTATCATGGAAATGTTGCATGATGGGACTAAATGATGAATATAATCAATACAAACACGGATCCTCTTGTGTGGCAAATTAAATATGCATACAAATTGTCTTTATGTCTGACTGATTTCCACAATAAATTCCTGGCCTCCTAAGACCATAGCAAGTGTCGCCATATAACACTCAATCAATGGAGTTATTCCGAACAGACAGACAGATATTCTGTCTAATCACTGGATTTACTGGTACAGTTCAACCTTACTATCATGGACCTAGAGGGACTGTGTTGTAACTTTAGGATATCTGGACATTCAAAAGTTCAGGGAACAGTATTATCGATCCATGGTGATATGATATTGTGTATTTCTCGTGCACCATGTGTACTGTCAACTTGTAGGAGTAGATAAATTAAATCCACTTGTCCATTGCTACGTCGGGTCCTTCACTGAATTGCGAACAATCACCTATCTCAGCATATGCCACATTGCACAAGCGTGATGATGTTCCTTATGAATTTGGGGCGGTGGGGTAGCCTAGTGGTTAAAGCGTTGGCTGGTCGTGCCGAAGACCCGGGTAAGAAACCCCACATTGGTACAATGTGTGAAGCCCATTTCTGGTGTCCCCCGCCGTGATATTGCTTGAATATTGCTAAAAGCGGCGTAAAACCAAAATCAGTCAGTCCTTATGAATTTAATTTTGACTTATAGTTGGTACTCCTGACACAATACACAAAGACACAGTATGCGAGATGTTCATTTGCACTTCTCAAAACTGTTCATGTGACAAATGCCTACTTATATACTTAAATATACAAAATTCTGTAGTAGAGTCAAATCCAGGGAAGAGTCCAAGGTCCAAGAAAGGACTACATATTTTTTATCTATAGGTGATAGCGAGCAAGACCTTGTATATCTATCTAGTCGGGATCGGTGAATATGTTTGAGATACGGGTACTATCAAGATAAAGTGTTCAGACTGTATTATCATCTATCTACTAATATGATGAGTCAGATTTTCGTTTTGATTTTTCTCAATAAGAAAATATAGCTGTCATTAATTTGACTTTTTTAATATTTGTTTAATGCTGCTATTTGTTTAATGTTATAGCCAAATGACAGAAGACCAGATATAAAAATTACAGGAGTTGAGGAAAGTCGGGAGGTGTTCAGAAATTTACCACCTCTCTGGACCAGACAAATCAGTACATGGTTCTCTGTGCAACAATCTGTGTCGTCGGCGACTGATGACACGCCACCTGTCATGACCTTGACCATCCAATCCATCAAGTGACAACTTATGACTAGCATAGTTACATTCTTAGTTTAAAGTTTGATTTACAAATATGAAGTTGAAATAAATCCAAGATGAGAGTTTATACATTTTGCTGACCAGATCTTGTTTGTTCTGTGACAAGAACTTGTGGGCAGTGGAACGTTGAGAACAGTTTGAACAGTGTGTCTACTCACGTCTATGCCGCAGCCAATCAGAGCATTACGATCCAGCGCCTTGAACAAGATGTTGATGATGTTGCGAGGCATGTTGGCATGCTTTCCCCTGATGGTGTAGCTCTCGGTCAGACCACCAGTGAAGTCAGTTAATGAGTCTGCCATACTTCCCCCTTTAAGGGCCTCGTAAGATCCGTATAGTCTGAAATAGTTTTAATCACTGTCTAGAAACTACAACATATTTTATTTGATCAGAAGCAATGAAAATGCAATTAAATACTGCAAACTCAAAGCACACAATCCCACATGGGATCAAGACTCTGGCAAACTTGTTTATCAAACAAAAGCTCAAAGGTGCATCCGAAGGTTCAAACATCCGTTTTGAAACAACTACAATGTTCATCTCATTGTTAAGTGGACTTCCCCAAAAGGTCATCATAACTTGTTTCCACCACTGACATATGAATTAGGTTAAAATACAAGGCTAAAATACACCATTTTACCTTCCATTTTTAAGTATCTGATTATACTGTTGTTTGAGTTTGTACTTTCAAGTTAAATAAAAGAATATACAATCTGTTGAATATTTTGGTATGATGGTCATGACTGCCATGGTGTATAAAATCAGGTATAATACACATCACCAGGAACCCTTCTGGACTTTTTGAAAATCTTCATCCCAGAATATATAGTATTTCTAAGGCAGCTGTTGCTGGAAACCAAACAGATCTGGAGTCTACATCACAGAGAATATATTCTAACCAGAACGCATTCAGTAGATTTGTTGAGAAACTCACTTGGCATAGGCTTTTTCCAGCAGAGCCGCCCAAAATTCATTTGGCTGTGAAGAGTGGACAAAGAAAAGTTCTCTGCCAACCACAGGAAGTTGGTCATCCACCACCACCTCCTTCCATTCCCCGAAATGCCAGAAGAAGAAGTGGAAGAGTCCAGCATACCAGCTGTCATGGAAGCTCTGGTCATCCGGGACTACACGGAAGAAGCGTTCCCGGTGTTCTGGCGAGCTCAGACAAGCAATGGCCGCCAACACCCAGCAGTCACCTGCAGGACCAGTTAACATGGATGTTAGATTGCCTTGTATGAATATTCAACTCTTTCTATTAGGTATACCTGTAATGATAGTGTTCACAAGTTGACAAAAAGGTTGATTGGTTGGTTGGTTTCTTGTTTAATGCCGTACTCAGCAATATTCCAGCTAAGTGGTGGTGTGACTACACAGTGCCATTTGGAAAGTGGTCAAATGTAACATATGTTACATGTGGTGGTGGTCTGGAAATAACCGAGTCTTGACCTGACACTCCAGTAAGAATAGCATGAGCATCAATCTATGCAATTGTGATATGATGACATGTGTCAACCAAGTCAGAGAGCCTGACCACCGGATCCTGTTAGTCGCTTCTTACGACAAGCATGGGTTGTAACTCGGATCTTCACAGGCATTGACAAAAAGGAAAGCCCCAATGATGAAAAAATGGGGTTATTGGATAAAAAGTGGGCGAGTGGGTTCATTTTCAAAAAGGAACCCATGAACTACTTTTCCTTGTGTATGAGGGTGCTTGTTCACAAGTTTTCACAGCTGTATATTGTAAATTTGTGCCCCCCACTCACCTAAAGTTCCTTGTTTGACGTCAAATCTGCTGATATCGTTGACAAAGAATCCAGGTCTGGCATTGTAGATTCTTGCAATGTCCTGGAAAAAGGGAATCATCATAAATACACACATGGAAGGAAAACCAGAAGGTCTCAGCCATTTACCAGTTGGTCATAATCAGGACGAATCTGGTATTCGAAGATCAATTGATTCAGCTATGTGAAGGGACACAACTCTACGATTATTAGATTGGAAATGTTCAGATGACAGGTTAATCCATGCCAACCATGATGTCATTAAAAAAATGTTACGCCCTTTACAGAACTAATTCATGTGTTCAGTTCATGAATCCATTATTGCTTTAACAATGACAATTTATAGGGCACATTGACTTTCATTAACTCCATACACTGGTGTCTTGTTTCTTTCCAAGGGGATATTGAATAAAACATGACTGCACTCGAGCCCTTCTCAGGTAGCTCTGGTTCCTGTTCCCTGTCACCTGGGAAAGGCTGGACAGATTCTTTCTACACTCTACTCATTGTGATGACCTAGCTGTCAAGCAGTATGAATGGGTTTGCCCTGATCTGTACACGATTCCTGGGGAGTCCCTGTACCAGGCTGTGGGGGTCCCATGGGATCACTATTACATAGGTATCTCTCATATCATGGTTATGATTAATATTATCGCTATTATTGACAAAGTCGACATACATGCACCCAAACTCATAAGTTTTAAACATACCAAGAAACTCTTATGGGAATGTCCACTACCTGAATGTGGTGTGGTTTTATGTAAAAATAATAGCCGAAGTGGGGATCATTTTTTTAACGGACTGTGACCTGTGACCTGTGGCCTGTGGTGTGACCTGGGGCGAGGAGAGATACACTCGAAACGGCCTGTGAGACCCCCAGTCAGAGCATAGCACGAGAAATTCAGACACAAAAATTACTCCAACCCTGCAACAACCCCTACTCCAACCCTGCAACTACCCCTACTCCAACCCTGCAACTACCCCTACTCCAACCCTGCAACTACCCCTACTCCCTTCATCACAAAGCAGCAGGAATCTCTATAATCACATGTCTATGTATGTATAGGTTAAAAACCTCAAGGGTGACATGAACTTTTAACATGTGAGGCATCAGTTATCAAAGGCTTTTTTCACTTAGTTTCATGTCATTACATTGAAAGCAGTGTTAATATTATTATTTTCAATTTACCTCTGGAAATATTTGTCCTAAACAAGTTAAAGGGCACTTAGTTTGAAATCATAGATAAACCATGCTGCCTCAGTTCAACTATCAGTTCCACCTTCAACAAAACCTACATAAATGCTCCTTTTATTTGTTAATGTTAGCCATCAGTCCATGAACATGACACTGAGACCTAAATCACCCAAACCTTCAAAGCACACATCCACCTGTCTAGGCCTTGCAGGCTTAGATATGTTGTTCCATATTTACATGAAAATATGTGGTGTTACCGCCACTATAGAAAGTTGGGCATTTAGCAAAAGACTTGGCAAGCACCTGAGTGTGTTTACAGACCAAACAAACCTGACACAAAGAGGACAATGGGGAGGTCTCCTTGTGTTTTACAGAGCTGTCTTGTGGGAATCACTACAACCTGAATGTAGTGGCAGTGCAAGATGGAGGTGTCTAACAAAACAGACAAAAGGCACAGAAATCTGGAACCTTAACAGTAAAAGTGACACCCTGCCTGCAGAGTTCACCCTGTAACAGCAAGGTACCTTATCACCTTACCTCAGGCAACATATCTGCAGACAGATCACCCTACAACACACCAAGATCCTATCATCTCACCTGACACCCTGCCTACAGAGAGATCACCCCACAATGGCCTGGCATCTGATCATCTCACCCGACACCCTGCCTACAGAGAGATCACCCACAACACCCTGCCTACAGAGAGATCACCCTACAACAACCTGGGACCTGATCACCTCCCCCGACACCCTGCCTACAGAGAGATCACCCACAACACCCTGCCTACAGAGAGATCACCCACAACACCCTGCCTACAGAGAGATCACCCCACAACAGCCTGTTATCTGATCATCTCACCCGACACCCTGCCTACAGAGATCACCCAGAACACCCTGCCTACAGAGAGATCACCCACAACAACCTGGGATCTGATCACCTCCCCCGACACCCTGCCTACAGAGAGATCACCCCACAACCAGGGATCTGATCACCTCCCCCGACACCCTGCCTACAGAGAGATCACCCAACAACCTGGGATCTGATCACTTCCCCCAACACCTTGCCTACAGAGAGATCACCCACAACACCCTGCCTACAGAGAGATCACCCACAACACCCTGCCTACAGAGAGATCACCCACAACACCTTGCCTACAGAGAGATCACCCTGAAACAACCTGCCTACAGAGAGATCACCCACAACACCTTGCCTACAAAGAGATCACCCACAACACCCTGCCTACAGAGAGATCACCCACAACACCCTGCCTACAGAGAGATCACCCCACAACAACCTGCCTACAAAGAGATCCCCCCACAACACCCTGCCTACAGAGAGATCACCCATAACACCCTGCCTACAGACAGATCACCCCACAACACCCTGCCCACAGAGAGATCACCCCAGAACACCCTGCCTACAGTGAGATCACCCCACAACAGCTCAAGATCGTATTATCTCACCCAACACCCTGCCTACACAGATCACCCCACAACACCCTGCCTACAGAGAGATCACCCATAACACCCTGCTTACAGAGAGATCACCCCACATCACCCTGCCTACAGAGAGATCACCCTACAACAGCCCGAGATTGTATCATCTCACCCAACACCCTGCCTACACAGATCACCCCACAAACACAGGGCTGCTTAGATCTCACACGACCCCCTCTTGAGAGAGCATGGCCCCTGGACATGGCAGTACAGCTGTTAGTTCACCCAACACCCTGCCTACAGCGAGAACACCCCTGAACAGTAGGGTAGATGTCACCCAGTTACAGAGCGGAACAAAACCTAAATTAGACCAGGGTATTAAATACTGTCAGAAACAACCTGACTTTGCAACAAAAAAAAGTCCACCACAATGGTGGCCTGCTGCACAGCTACATGAGATGTGTTGATTTCACGGGTAGATGTGTCAGTCGTTCTGCTCAGTAAACGTCTGATCAAAGAACAAGGTGGGAAGAGGGTTATCACAACAGATCAGCAGATGTCACCGATGATGATAAAGATAACAGCACCATTAACTCAAGCAGAGGCTGCGTAAACAACCATTTTTTAACAAGTAGTGTTGATTTATGATACCATCTTTAATGTGCCTCATTTCCAAATTCATACAGCATGTCTAGGTACATTTTGAATTTAATTCGTGGGCTTGTGACAAAGCTCTTTGTATGTTTTCAATAAGAAAGGACTCTAGATCTCTTACAGTGTTGAAGAACTGAATTCTGAATTTGTACTCATCAGCAGCAGAATAAAGAAATATATGAATGGGTTCTTCCATTCCTAATAGCATACTTTCATTACAAACACAAAATGCCAGTTTATATACAAGTTACAATAGCGACTTTCAAATAAATATGTCAGAAATAACTGTTACCCCTGATAGCTTACACATCAGTAGTGCAGGGACGACCAACTGACCCTGGCCTTGCTGCAACATGTCCTTTCTGTCCCCGTGGAGACATTTCTACACTGATTACAGAGTGAGTGAGTGAGTGAGTGAGTGAGTGAGTGAGTGAGTGAGTGAGTGAGTGAGTGAGTGATATTACTCATTACCTTTACCTGCTGAATGTTTGAACCAGATAAATCAATGACATTATAATGTCACCTGCTGTCTAACTGACACAAAACTAGCGAAGAGCCAACCAACCCTATCCTCATACTTGTCAGCTTAAACTTCAAGTACAAGACATTGGGGGACATGGCGTGACAGGCAATACCCATAAGGACTATGTCCAAAGATGAGTATGGCACAGTTGACAACTTGGCTGGTGATGATGACAATGTGATGTGGTAGTGATGATGATGATGATGACGACGACGATGACTCAGAAACCACATGCAATAAAACCTGTCTGCAATAACAATATATACTACCCATCAAAAGTTTAGACTCACTAGTGTAAATGTAGCCACTTATTTGTCCACTGTTCTAAACTAGCTTTTTGCAAAATATTCCATACTGTTTAAAGGTACTGTTTAGTTATGAACTGGTGTATTGTAAAACATATTCGTAACATTGAAAAGATTATTGTCATGAGTTCAGTAAATGATTAAAATCTGTGAAAATTGGCGAATTCTTAACAAAACTTTACACCAAAACGAATCTGTTCACATGCACGACATTTGCTCATGCCTTTCGCAATTTGAAGCATCATCCTTGTGCAATTCATCTGCATAAGGTTTTCAGTTGGTTCCCCCAAGTTGGTGGAGCAATTCATCTTCGATGTAACCACATACATATACATAACATATAGTGAGTGCTTTAAGTGAGTCTAAACTTTTGATGGGTAGTATACAACACAGAGACTCACACTTATTTTTCACACTTATGATTGGGCACCTGTCAGGGCACCTCATAAGTGGCCATTGATGAGAAGTGTCCACATTAGATCTGAATGAAGATTTGATATTGAGAGGTTCAAGATCCATGGGAATGAAAACATGCAGTGTTCATGCTTCACATCTCACTTAATAGGGTATAGAAAGCCTTCAGATTACTGTGCTACTACTCAAACTGGCTGACAAAGAAGTGAGTTAAATTTTGTCATGGTGGAGTGAAGACAAGCATGCTGTGATTTAAATGTAGAGCAAGGTTACCTGAAGATTTACCCATTTCAAATTAATAATTTAAACGTCTTACTGCTCTTTCAGGTCTAAATTCAGTTTAACACAGTTAAATCTTTGGGTAATCTAGCTTACATCAGAAACACAGCAGGTTTGTAACCTGCATAGTTTAAAAAAAGAGCACCTGATGATTATCTGTGATTTTATGTGACCTCTGATCTACCTGTGATGCTGTAGAGCTCTGACACAATATCTCATATCATGCTGAATGTAATAATAAAAAGAACAATTTGAATTTTTGGCCCCGCAATATATTATTTTTACACTTTTAATTAAAATTGCTGCTTTCAAAAGATGCATTAATTGTAATATTGACTGGCCACTATCAACGATAGTTTTGACTCAGTGCCTCGAATTGCAACATAGTGACAAATCAATTGTATATTGTTTATCATCTACAGCTGACTCCCACTGACAGTACAACTGCACTACTATGTTTCCAGAGATACCACTGACTTTATATATTTCATTTGTGCAACTGCACATTATGTTCAGCACTATCTTGTACAATGTATACTAACCAGCCCCTTGTCCTGAAACTGTACTAAATGACCATTGAAACTCTTGCGAAAACGGGTGAAAATGAAGTGTGCACCCCCCTTTCTCAAGAGTGTGCACCCCCCCTTTCTCATAAAGCTGTAACTGCACCTGAACACTGAAATTGAATATAAGATACCGTCCACGCCCGCACTTTACCCAAGTATACATCAGGTCTATACATGTCTGTGGACCGCATGAACTGACCTTCACAAAAATACCAACACTTTCAAAACACACAGTAGACCTACCATGTTTCTTTGTCAGAGCCACAATTAATTCAAAGCTGAATGGGTTAGGGAATGCTGGACAACAGTGTTTATTGTCTGCTTAACAATAATGAGGACAGATACCCAGTTTTTGTGAAAGTCCGATGAGAGGCACAGGTGGTGACTCACGTCACCCACAGCCACCATGTCCATGGTGAAGTCATCAGTTAGGAGATTGCCACATGTCTATGTGGGGTCTATTGTGTCGGTACAATGCTGTAATTACAGGTGTCATCTAAACTACTACTTTGAGGATAAAGAACGTTGTCTGATTTCTATGATTCATTCTTAAAACTATGTCAGGGTCTGTTTAAAGAATTTCAGACCTCACACAAGCAAGTCATCAGCCTCATAGTCCAGAACCACATCATTTCCATTGTTTTCTCTCCATACTGAGTGGCCTATAGCAGCGTTGCAAACTCCCGCCTGCCCGACCGTCCGGGACGGTCTGTTTTACGCCCGGACGGTCATTTTTAAAAAGTTGCACGCCCGATGGTCTGGCTGTTGAATCAGCGTATTTTGTAATGTATATAATGACTAAAAACATTTAAAAACGTGTTATTGTGACAATAACCTGACATTAAACAGTTCCCTCCTCCTATTTACCTCCTTTATATTTTATCTTAATCCTGAAAATTCTGGACTGGTAACTTTCCAGCTGGTCTGGTAACTTTTGAGAGTTACCAGACCAATTGTCTGGCCGAAATTTTGGGGAGTGTACAACACTGCCTATAGTCTCAAGTGAAGATCTTGGAATCTGTCACTTCACTTGTGCTGATATTCAGTTGTTTGTGTCTATCACAATAACACATTTTCAGTTACTAAGCACTGTCTACCAGAAAAGGAAAGCACTCATTTTCACTGTGTTCATATTTCCAGACTGAGTGTTCATTAGATCAGTTATTAATATATCATAGAATCAATCTTCCAATGTTAGTTATGATATAATTCTAAATAAATTAATTAAATGTCATTAATTATTAGAAGTCTGTTTTCTAATTATTTTGCTCTTATCTGATTTCCATCAACATTTCTAAAAGGGTTGGCAGGAGGCATGTTATCTGACGCCTCTTTGGCAGTGAGTGAGTGAGTGAGTGAGTGAGTGAGTGAGTGAGTGGGATTTAATGCAGCTTTGAACAGTTTTCCGGTTGAATCACAATGTGTAAGCTGAATTTGCAGCTGTCAGATTTTTTACCACTTGGACAAAACCCATGAGCACAAGTAAGGTGCAGACAAAGCTAGAAACATATATCAACATATTCAAACCCACACTTTTCTAGTTTGCCCAAAGAATGCAACTCTGCACCACACATGAAGTCTAACAACAAAGTATCACTGAGAGGATTATGATTATTTCAAATTATTATTCAATGTTTTGCTGAAATAGAGACAAAGGTGAGATGATAAGAATATATATTGTCTAGTAGTCTAGGGCATGAAGATCCAACTGGATGCAAGATAATGCAGCCTATATACATACATACTGAGAATGGTTTCAAGGAATTTATATCACCTGGTAGATACAAAAGGTATCCCTTAATGAGTAAGTTTATCAGAATAGTAGATTACATGTTACATATGACTAAGATTTCTCTACCGGAAGGTAAACACTCCAAGTTTAGAGTGTTGCTAGCTGATTTCTGTTCAGGGTTCGGGGGACACTGATATCCTGTCAACTGTTATCTCATCTGCCTCCATCTTGGTAAAGATAATCTGTAAAACATGATTGTCATGGTAACAATGTTGTCATGGAATCATGTAACCAGGCACTGCAGTTTGTTGCTACATGAACTGCAGTTCCCTCATCAAACATACATATCTATAAAACTAACATATAATCCAAATGGAGTCTCAAAGAATGCTGAATTTCTTGCTGAGGCAATCTAGACTTACCAAAATCTAAATTTGAGATTAGACTAATTCTAAACAAAATTCTGTAGGGTTTGGCCACCAAGCACCTGCATCCCAGCTGACAGCCAGTGTCTGGAGTAGGTACATCAGGTATTCTGATCTACTGGCATGATGGAGGCCTCAGTATTAGGAGAACTGGGTGCAAGACTCTTAGCTGGTATCAGGAGATAATCCATACTACAAACCGGCCTATATGTTCATGTTGCAGTTCTCATAAGGTATAATATGGGGCATTCATCATCATCATCACCATCATCATCATCATCATCATCATCATCACCATCACCATCATCACCACCATCATCATCATCATCACCACCACCATCATCATCACCATCATCATCATCATCATCACCACCACCATCATCATCACCATCATCATCATCATCATCATCATCATCACCATCATCATCACCATCATCACCACCACCATCATCATCACCACCACCATCATCATCACCATCATCATCATCATCATCATCACCATCATCATCACCATCACCACCACCATCACCATCATCACCACCATCATCATCATCACCACCACCATCATCATCACCATCATCATCATCATCACCATCATCATCACCATCATCATCACCATCATCATCATCATCACCATCACCACCACCATCATCATCACCATCATCATCATCATCACCACCACCATCATCATCACCATCATCATCACCATCACCATCACCATCACCACCACCATCACCATCACCATCATCACCACCATCATCATCATCACCACCACCCCCACCATTACTTATCCACTACAACCACCACCATTACCTAACATCATGGTTTAACACTTGTCTAGAAGTTGGTCAGTTGGTGTATACTGGAGGGAGATGCTTCATTTTGCAGTCAAAAACAGTCAAAAACATTATCAATAGCTACACTGATGTAACCACTAGTTGACCAATCATGTACACACAGTGTCAGTCCCTGAGTCTAAATTGGTATCAGGAAAGTAACATCAGCAGCCATTAGGCTATTAATGGATTGAGGTTTGTGTTCCAACAGCCACAATCTCACCTACACATTCCAGGACATCCCTTAATGGTGAAACAGAGCTGTTCTAAACAATGTCCTTATATCATGTCGGTTGTGTAAACTGACAGATTAAAAGTATAACGCCTCGTTCATTATTTCATGGCATTTTCCTAAAGACATCCAATATTCTTGAAACCAGATCAGATGTTGCCCATACAATATGTTATACATTTGTATAGACATTATCTGAAACCATTAAACCACAACAGAGCATATCCACAGCACAACTTGGTGACATTGTTGCCTTTGATGGACAGTGTGGTGAAGTAGTAATGAATGTGTGAATCAACAACAACACTGTTCAAGTATTCTGTTTCTCCTAAATACTGGTATGTACCGGTAGGATATACATTGTTTATACATGTGACAGTCAATAAACAGGACCTGTATGTTGTTTAACATTGCCCTCAGCAATATTGCATCTATGATGGTTGTGGTCTGTAAATAATTCAGTCTGGACCAGACAATCCAATGACTGACATCATGGGAATCGATCTACTAAAGTGTGACATGATGACCTGCATCAACCAAGACAGCGAGTCTGTTAGTCACCTCTTGCAATAAGACTAGCCACCTCTTATGACAAACATGACAATCATGACAATCATGACAAACATGACACTCCCAACCCAGATCTTCCCTGGTTTAGTACACAAGAAGCATAATAAGAAGTGACGATGAATGCCGTTAACAGTGTTGTCCGCAATATTGCAGCTGTCAGCATGTCATGGCGACCTGCGTATAAGGCCAGTTAAACAAAAAAACTTGTGTATCATGACTTTTTTCAAATCTATACAAATTATCATAATCCATGAACTAGATTACTTATTTTTTTTTTTTGTTAATTTTTTTCATTTTCATAGATTGCAAATCTATTCGTGTAAACTTAATTCCAATGTGCTCCTTGACTTCTTTTGGGCCACACACCCACAGCCTAGAGTATGAACAGCTGAGATGAGATGGAATGGCTGCTTTTACATGTCCACTGAGATACCATGCTGCAGTTCTAACCTTGACACTCAACTCAAGACATATCAACTGACCAGAGCCTGTATTCCTAGCAGACAGAGTAACAAAAAGTACCATCTATTAACGTCTCCTAGTACCATGTAGCCAAGGGATCAAACCACCAATAATCCACTCTGCAAAGATGCTCTATCCACTAGACCATGAAGTTGAAAGTATGAAGAGATGAGCCCAAGGTCAGACTTACCACTGCAAGTTTGTCTTACAAATCTCACCTGATATGATCAATGGTAAGACATGCACAAAAAGTTTGAGCTAAAAGTCATATCTGAAGAGTGATTAATAATGATAGGCCTCGGACAATGGTAGAGGTTAGGAAACAAGAGAAATGTGGTTGCATTTTCTCATTATATGGTATTGTTAATACCATATACAATTATGTTCCTAGTTTGTAGGATGTATCTATACTAAATTCTGCAAAAGCAAAAAAATATCAAAATATTGTCGATGATAGAAAATTTATATTTTTAAATATTTATTAACTACATGCTTTTCTCTGCCATTTGCCTTGTTTTACCTCATATTAAAATACCTAATAGCTTCAGATTGGTTTAGATCAGGCAGTTATATCCATGTAGCCGCTCACACACAGAGTATAAATGGTCTACAGAACACAGGTTCACAGAAACAAATACAAACACATTATTTAGATTAATACTGCTTAGTATAGGACATTGACAAGGTGAATCGGTACATGTAAACAGAAAAATAATTGACGTTGCTTTTTGAGAAGAATTCAGGCTGTAGCTGTTTTCTCCTAAAGAATAACAAGTGTGTCACCACTTGTTGAATATACACAGTCTGTGTAGATTAATCTAACATCATAACAAATACACCAGCAATATGTTTAACTGTATAATTGAAAAAAAAAATTGAAACGCCTGGGGAAAGCGTTGTATGTTAGCATACAATGACAACATTATGCATAATGGGGTTTCCATTTGGTTACAGGTGAACGGTTTGTATAACGAGGTGCACGGGCACTGACACAGATCTGGATCTGTAACTGCTGCTCTACAGTCATTTTCTGCTACATATGAACAATGGGTTAGTGCAGGTGTACTGTGAGCCCCAGGTATCGGGGATGTCACAGACTTTAGAAGCTGATGGCCTTGACTCAACTCTCTGGGGCCCTGATTTAATAAACTACAGCATACCGATATTGTGATAACTAAATCTACATGTGCATTTACTGCACCATAAGAATGTATAGTGTTTACAAGTACACAGGCGACATGAGACCAGCCAGACACACGCATATGGGAAGGCGCTTATTTCCATCACTGTTTTAGATATAAGAACTTGACATTGAATAAATCAAATTTTAAAGAATATAGTAAAGCATTTGTTGATGTGATTACAAGCGAGTAACATTTCAATGTACCCTGCTGTCAACGGCAAAGCATTTGGTACTTCGTGGTAGTAATTCTTTATCTCGAATTACATTGAATCACGTATGATGTACGGAAATTACCGATGTTTTGCTAATGCAAATCGATGGAAGGGAGATAACTCAAATCTGTTTTTCTTGTCAGCAAAATCTAGCAATGGCTACAAAAAGATTTGTAACCGTGCTTCAAACAATTCAAAATTAACATTAAGGTGTTCGGTAAGATAAATACGTTGTTCACTGGTCCCTCGGGGCCCATGGGTTGATGTACCCTCGATGTTTGTTTATGTTCCCTGAGCCTGAAGTCCCCTTCGTGACCAGTGAACAACTTATATTTTTCAGCCCCACTACATTAGACTAGACCGCCTCCGTGGTGTAGTGGTTAGAGCGTCCGCCCGGAATGCGGAAGGTCGCGTGTTCGATCCCCGACCGCGTTGTACCTAAAGACGTTAAAATATGGTACTTGTTGGTCCCAGCCTGGCGCTCGGCATTAATGGGTACAACAAGGACTGGGCGTCTCGGAGTCAGTATAATGTGTCTGAGTGGGGTATTCATGCTTCACTGCGGCATGGTATCTCAGTGGGCTAGCACTATAAAACCAGTTTAAGTCTGGGCTTAGGTACAAGCAGCCGCACATACACATACACACACATGCACGACGTCATATGAGCGAAATATTCTCAAGCACGACGTTAAACCCAATTCCACCACCACCACATTAGACTAAAATACAAGCCCAAATCTAAGACCATGTCAAGCCGTAGGCCTGGGTTCATATCCCCACATGGGTACAATTAGGCTTGCTCCAAGGTCGTACTGAGTACTAAGCCCATGCATGTATAGTAATTCTATCCTTTAAAGATGCAAGTCTAGATAAGCGGACAGTATAAGGACTCCCGTCTGTTATTTTTTATTTTTTTTTAAATTATCATTTAAATTTAATTATTACCTTAGAGACTTGTGCAAGTCTAGGGTACAATGTGTGAAGCCCATTTCTGGTTTCATCTGTCGTGATATTGCTAGAGTATTGCTAAAAGTGGCATAAAAACCATATTCACTTACTCTATAGCTGGAACAATCCTACGTGTGCAAAGTAAACTGGTTTAAATGTCTCTGTCGTTCATCACAACCTACAGCTCACTTGAAGTCCATTATTGATTATGTTTGATCATAATGCACTCTGTAAACACCTCCACCTTGTCAACTGAAGTCAACCCACATGTCCGGACATCACGTGATATGTTAAAACACATAGGTCAGCACATGTTGTCTACCCAGCTATCACCCATAGAAAACATACCATACTTCCTCCAATAAACACAGTGCTAAACTAAACCTTAAAGAAAGAAGCCAAAGCATACCAGGTCTTGTGATACAGAAAATGTATGATGTAATGAAATAACTTTGATTAACCCAAACAGATTATAATCATATAGAGAAATAGCAGATGATGAAATGAAGCAATGGTCTGCCATGTTTGTTTATTGTTAATATTCACAATATTCCAGCTGCATGACAGCCACATGTTTATGATCAAGTCTGGACCAGACTATCCAGTGACTGACATCACGAGCACTGGGACATGATGACACAATCAAGTCACCTGACGACTTGAGTCTGACTATTCGATCCCTTCAGTTGCCTTTTACAACATGGATGTAACACTGACTAGAAGCATTGATATTACCAGTGTTTAGACTTGACATTTCTGAATGTCTTGGGGCTTTTTAGTCCTCAGCTAAAAGTTTATTTAAAACTGACTTCTGATTTTAAACGATAAAAGAGATCTGCTTAGGCAAAGCTGTGATTTTGAAGCTTTGTGTCGAACTTATATTCAGAAGAGGCATTTTGATTGGTTGTTGATTTCAACCATGAAGGAGATGGTGAAGACACTAGGGGGATACGGTGATTTCAACCATGAAGGAGATGGTGAAGACACTAGGGGTGTAATGATACGGTGAGGCTGTGATACATTGCCAGATCACATGGGTGTGATATGATTCGTGACCCAATACATTTCTTTCATTTCATAAGTTAATATTCTCTCATATCATGATACAGTACTGTATTGCCATGTTGTTACACCACTAGTAGTCATTTCCTACATGAAGGTATGATGATGAATGGGTCAGGGTATAAATCATAATATAACAGATGTGTTATACGCTGGACAATACACTGGACATTATAATGTAATACAAATGTATGTATGGAAATATGTATGTTAGGAAATACGGTATGTACAGCATTGCATGACTACAGGAGCCAGACCAGGCTAGACCAGTTAAGTGCTACCATTAACATATGGCCATATCATATTGATGTGCTATATCTGTTTGACAATCTCAAAAGGCAAACATTTTTTTATAGCATGGATCCTTTCACTGCTATATCTCAGGGGGACATGGTTGTGTTTTGGGAACAAAAATTGATAAATAAAAATCTTTAAAAAAGCAGTAGTTAGCAAACTGATTCTTTTATGTCTTATTATTGAACAAAAACTATTTAAGAGATGTTATTTGTTGAGGTGGGTAATGGTATTGGTCTTCGGACTATCATCATTTGGATGACCTCCAAATACATTTAACATTTCTTAATGACTCTCCCTTCTCCCTGTAATAAATTACCAGTCCCTAAATAATATACTTTGCTATCAGTTGTTGTTTTTTTATTTACCTCTTTTATGTGACACACACACACTGAAATAATTAGCAATACCTATGACAAATTTCATATTTGTATTTTTTGTAAGAGCTCTCAACTAGACCTACCAATATGGTAACAAAGGAATTGTTTATTTGGTCATCAGCAATCAAGACAAACTGTCATCTTTTAATAATTAGAACAGTAGGCCTTAACAGACCAACATTGTGCAAATCACCGAATCAGTTTCACCTCAGGAATCCAGACAATGTGTTTGAACCCATTTAATTGGTTTGAGTTTATTCATTTGGTCCAGTTCATTGGCTCCAGATCAACGGATCAAGTTCATCGAATCAAGCTTCCTGGGTTAAGTTTCTACTTTTACTTTGTATCTGTTTGTATGCTTCCCCAAATGTGTAAAATCTTGTATAGACTACATATACAGACCTAATTAACAATGCATAAGACATGGGCGAGACATGGCACGTTTGTTGTACATTAATTATAAATCAATCACTACCATAGAGTTCATGTATGTGCAATACCTGCATTCAATCAGTACACAAGTATCTGTAAAGAGTTGCAGGTACACAAGCTATACATTGGTTAACTACCGTATTTCCTCTAATAAGCCACTGGGCGCTTTTATTTTTAACGGAGCTCCAGACCCGGTGCTTATCAGAGGCCCGGCACTTTTGCACTTACTGGGTTTAATTACTGTAATTGTTAGTGATCTGTTTTATCCCCGGCGCTTATTAGAGGCGCTGCGCTTATTAGAGACCTGGTGATTATTAGAGGAAATACAGCTGATTGCTGTAATACATACTGTTTAGATTTAAAAAACATTTCATGCATATTTGTACGGACAATACTTAAACTATTTGGGTAATGATGATGTATTTCAATGCAGTGTATCTGGGGTTCTATCTATCATCACTTGCAGTACAAGTGGCACTATTTGTCCTAGATTCTGGGTTAACACAGTCCACAAGGCAACCTGTTTTTTCTCTCTACTATCAGTTTACAATCAAGCTAATCTGTTGGTGTATCATGTGTCAAGGAACATAGTGCATTCTAACATGTCCTCACGACTTGATCACTTCTATACCTGCATTTCATGTCTTTTGTTTCAGATTTCACTGTGCTGAGTCAGGGCTGATATTCTTCTGACCCAAAAAAATAATTTATCCTTTTGGATGAATTATATTTTTCCATCTGATCTTGAATGTTTAATTAATAGCAAATACCAACATCTGTTTCACTCATGTGATAGGTCATTGAGGTGTTTATAGTGTACTATCATACCAACCCCATTCTGCAAGTCGACTACACCTTGGCAAGACCAAATTTCCTCTCTCTCAACATGGTCACATAAATGTTTTGTTTTTATTTCCCTTAGTATATTGAATAATATCTTAAATGCTGGCCTCTAATTGTCTTGTTACCTAATATTCATATTCATTACCCAATATTCATATTCATTACCCAGTATTCGCATTCATTACCCATTATTCATCTAGAAACACAATTCAATTGAACATTATTTTTTATATTACATAAGTTTATATTTTAATTATTGTTGTTTACTGAGAAAGTGTATTTCCAAATATGTTTCATTTGTCCACTTTCTAACATTTCTACAGCTTGTGCATTCACACCTTTGGCGATTGTCTGGTCCAGACTTGATGATTTACAGATTATTGCCATATAGATGAAATATTGTTGAGTGCTGTGTTAAACAACATTTCCACTTATCAGAGTTGTACACAAAGTACATTATCTAGACTACCAGACTTCTTTTTTTGTGGAAACCATGGTGATTGAGTGGGGTTTGTTTTTGTTTTTGTTTTAAAATTATTTTATTCACTGAGAAAAGGAATAGGAACAAGTTCTCCAACTTAGAAGTAAAAAGAGATAGAGCTTATACAGAATAATATCAAAATGCTATACAAATCGTTTTGAGTGGGTTAGACTGATGACAATGTGCGCTGGCAATTTTGGTGCCTCACACTGAGAGAGTGGGTTAGAATCCTAAATCACACAACCCCCAACCCAAGACAGTACAAGAATCTGTACTTTACTCAGAAAGTGTGATCCCAAATATATCATAAGTTGTTGACATTATTATTTTCAAAATCATAAAACATTACCTCTTCTTAAATTATCATATAAAAACATAAATAAACAAGTTAGAGTTTTCCACCTGCTATCACTGTGTGATGACATGACCTGGATAAACCCTGTATGAAATCAGAGGACAGCTTTCAGCTGACACACCTGACTCCAATCCGTATTGTAATAAATGCCCATGTTTTGTGTACATCTATACACATGTCAGTCAAGGTATGAATGGTGGTATCTATGCAAAGAAATACAAAATAAAGGTTAACAGAAGTTGTCACGCGGAGCGTTGCGATTTTTGACTGGTGATATCTTTGCAACAGGACCTAACCTAAATCTTGACGCTTATCTTAGTAATTTTAGATACATGACTGATAGTTTATCTATAACACTGGTGAAATATATACTATGTACATTGTATTTACATATAACCACAGTATTAGAGATATAATTTCAGAAGTACTTATTCTATACTATGCTGAGACAATATATCGATAACGGTATATTGTCTCAGGTTGTTGCCATTTAACAATGGTAGATATTTGCCGTTCAATACTATCTTTCAACACGGGCTGCAGCTGAAGCTGTTCATGTTGAAGCCTGTTATCAATGTAGTTTATGATGCCGATGCAAGTATAATGTAACCCCACAAAAGCCCACAAAGCAACCGTCCACCTACCCCTGGGCGCTTCCAGTCAAAACGGTAAGGCGGTTGTCGGCTGTAATACAAGGAACTGACGGCAGCAAGAAAGTTCGAGTCCTCATACAATTTCCTGTTTCTCAAACACTGCTGGCGAAGTCTGTCAAATTCACTGATGTCACGGTTGTCGCCGTTTCTGTGATGCATTTCTCTTGTTTCAGTGGGGTATGTCCTCACCCCCGGGCTACCATTCTGTGGGTGGGGCTGCTGGTTGTATGGGGGTGTGGGGTGGCCTGTGTAGTCTTCTGGTTTCGTGTAGCGACGGTTTGGATTAAACTCCATATTCGTTTCTCCTTGGTGGTATAATCTCAAGAATAACTCCAAAACATGATAACCCGTATATAACCCTCCATATCACACGGAAGCAAGTGAGTGCAGTGTGTCGTCCCGTTATAACACACCTGCCGCTATGAGATATATCTCCCGCCGTGTACCTAGAATACTATGTGACGCCATATAACGTGATTGGCCACGAGCAATAGAACCTATCTGTTCATTGGACCGTATGTAAACACTACGGCAGAATGAGTAACTAAACTTTCACACATGGATGGACAATTGATTCGTCCTTTGAGAAAGAGCTCTAGATATGCTGGCTCGCTGGAAATGTGTGAAATGTTATATAACCATGTATCGCGTTAAGTAACAATCCCAGTTTTATGGCGTTTAATGAGCCCCGAAACATGCTGCTACTTTTATGCAATGTTACATATTTTTCCACGAGTTATTTATACACCTAGTAGATAGCATTTTAATCAATAATTTATGTCTTAATTATACATGGGTTGTGTATTGAGCTGCATTCAGATGTAGCGCTCACAATTAACGCCACATATACAATGCCGTGATAACTCTAGGGAATTCGAATCATGTATACTATGCTATGGGATATGATCGCTATGCATGGCGGTTCCCATACAAATCTTTAATAGTGGGTGTGCACGTAGTTTTCACGCCTGCATCTGTACATCCGCGTTCCGAAAAGTGAATCGATTTTATACCGAAATGGCAGGTACATGTGGACTATGAAGATATCACGCTTCAGGTACATCAAGGAGATTGAAAGGAAAATATTTCTTTTTATGAATATATGGTTATTTGATTTGTAAAAAGCACGTAAAGGGTTTTCAAAACGTCCCAATTTACTGGGAGCTATGCTTATTTTAAAAAAAATTAAACCCCGAAAAACTGTTATAAGATGACCCAAATATACTCGTAAAAAAATCAGGGAAGTTTTTAACTTTCCGTGTTAAACTGTTTCGATGTGGTACTTCCAGTACGTTTTGTTTTAAACCTGTATTGTAATGTATTGATCATAATGCTGATAAGGATTCTGATCTCACTGTGTACACAGCTACCACGCGTCACAGACGAGGGGCTCGTGAAGATCCGGGTTAGAATTGATCTTCACCAACCCATGCTTGTTTGCTTGAACATATTTTATTCAATGTTGAAAGGGATTGGGCACAAATTATGTAACTTATTACACCCCACACCCCACCCCCACACCCCATCAGAAACATGAACAATAATGAATGGACTTGATGAATAGGCATGACGTGCGAAATTTAAGATTAGCCAAGTCTGATTTGTTACGCAAGTTGTATCCGGAAATGGTTGCAGTAAAAGGTGGAAGCTAGTAAATCTATCAGGTAATCAGGAGCTTGCATATTAACAATTTTGTAGAATGTACAGAGTTTTCTTTGTGTTCGTCTAACTTTCAATGGTAACCAACCAGTTTCACTGTATAAACATATATCTTGACGCGAATTTAGGCAATCCGGTTACGACTCTTGCTGCTTCAAGTTGTAACATTTCAAGTTTATCACAAATAAAGCTAGGGCAATTATCCCAGACATCAGATGCATATTCTATAATAGGCTTAATATACATTTCATACATACTAGAAAGGATATGTGTAGGTAATACGTACTTTAGCGTCTGTAATGAGGAAACAATTTTTGCGGCCTTTTCTATTACAACAACTACAAGATGAGACCATTTTGTATTAGCTGAAAAGATGACACCGAGGTCTTTATGTTGATGTACATGTTCCAGATGTTCATTATTGAAAATCAAGCCTGGAACTTGTGGACAATTTCCATTTTTAAAAAGCATGATTTTTGTCTTATTCGGGTTAAACTTAATTTTGCTAAATCATAGTTAAGAGTAGCTTCTATGGTTTTTACATCTTTTCCTGCAACACCAATTGAAGTGTCGCCTGCAAACAGTCTTGAGACGTTTGTTAGCGTTTCAGGTAAATCATTGATGTACACAAGGATCATCATTGATGTACACTGTTGATCACTGGCTTATCTGGTCCAGAGTCAATTATTTACAGACCGCCGCCATATAGCTGCAATATTGCTGAGTGTGGCGTTAAACAACAACCAACCACAGACGAGGGGCCGATGGAGAAGGATAGTGGTTAAAGCGTTCTCTGGTCACGTCCCGGATCCAGGTTCAGTTCGTGATTGTCTCCCTTATATCGTAATGTCGTTGTCGATACTTTAAGCAAACTTGTTTGAGATGACAAATTCACTGACCTGAGGTTGATATCTATGATGTACATCTTGCTCACGTTGTGTGTTTAATCTTTATCGTTACACTTATATACATATATAGGTACAAACATTTTTGTATATAAATAGATGTTGGTACAAAAAGACAATAAATAAATATTTATCCGCGAATATCAGCATTAGATTTTGATGAGACTTCACGCGTAGATTTTACATTTTCCTAAAAGTTATGTACGTGCTTTTATCGGTTTATTAAAGACATAACATTCTTGAGGTTTCTGTTTTTCTACTACTCAAGAATATCGAATGTTCTCGTCACGATATGGCTGAAATATTGCCGATGTGACGTTAAATATTAACTCACTCACTCACTACTACTCAAGAGAACATCCGGGGTTTTTAAATTTACTGTTGCACTTTGCTATGCCTCATTTGCATGCCCCATATATAATGGATATATGGATATTGTTCACACAGGCTGCGAAAGAAGCGGATCCTGGTTTTGAAAAGGGGGCTAGCCGTGTTTGTGCATGCGCACGTGTGTTTCCACAATACCACAGGCGTGGTTAACATGTACAGTGTCTCAAAAACAGTGTCGGGATCCGCCAGTGGAGGGTCAAGGCGGGTTATATTGACCAGTATATGGTGTACATATGAAGTGACTAAATACGCTAATTTTCTATAGGCCTTTCACTATATGTTTGCCCTTGTGTGACATAGATTGTTACTCAGAACACAAGGGTACAATGCGTGAAGCCCATGTCTGGTACCCCTAGCCGTGATATTGCTGGAATATTGCAAAAAGCGTCGTAAAACTAAACTCACTCACTCATGTTACTCACAATATCGATCACGGGTTTGTCTGGTCCGGACTAGATGTTATGCAAGCTGTCGTCATATAGCTGGAATACTGTACGTCATTAAAGAACTGACGACGTATTGTCAGATTCTATAACAATAAATAAATACGACTATCTATAGCAACATGTCGGTCAAGGATACAAGTACATTCACCACTCCATTATTCAGAGGTATTGGAGAAGATCCGGTTTGGGATTGTTCTCAACGGTTTGATAAACAATTCTATTTACACGTCAACCAAAAATAAGAGAAAGATCATCCGCTGCTTGTATGCGTCTGGTAGAGATATGATGACTCACGTTTGTCTACTGCTCTTTGAATATCGAATGTCAAGAGAGTTTGTTTTTAAACAAATACATGTACCTCTGATATTGAGTACTTTCAATGTTCGGCACAGACACCAAAAAACACCCACCCCACCCCCACCAAACACTAACACAGACGCATCTTCGAAATGAAAGTCTTATCGGCATTATACACATTATGGTGGCTCATTCGGGCCATCGCTTTATCGCCCTGAAGAAATCTAGGCGATATCGCGACAAAGCGATAGCACGACACGATATTGCGATATGGCGACACGATATAGCGATATTGCGATACAGACAAAAACGAAATAGCGATATCACGACACGACATGACGATAACAAGACACGATATAGCGATAACGCAACACGAAATGGCAACAACTCGACACGACATTGCGATAACCATTGTGCTTTATTTAGTGGTGATATGACGCCGAAGTTGCTATAAGAGATCTAGTCTTAAATAATAATAACCACTCCACCTTTTAGTGCTTCGTCGATCATGTTTGTTTCTTTCTGTATGTATTATTCGGTTGTTGCTGCATTTTGATGATTCAGACGATGAGTTACACAATAGCACCATATTCATGATGGGCATGCATAGAAGATTACTATTGCATAAAATCCATTTGCATACACCGAATATTATCATTACGTGAAATCCCTAGGAAGTTTTTGCTTTCTCACATAAACTAATACGATACTAATTCAAATACAACATGGACGCATCACACAAATTCATATAAAGATGAATATATCGCTTTATCGCCATATCGCAGTATCGCTGTTTCGCCATGTCGCTTAACCATTTCGCATTATCGCAATTTCGCTTTATCGCAGTATCGCTATATCGTCATATCGTTATGTCGCACTATCGCCGTGTCGCCTGTTTATATCGCATTATCGCCGTATCGCTATATCGCAATATCGCTGTTTCGCCATTTCGTGTCGTGTTATCGCCATTTCGTGTCGTGTTATCGCAATGTCGTGTCGAGTTATCGCATTGTCGTGTCTTGCTATCGCCATATCGTGTCTTGCTATCGCCATATCGTGTCGTGTTATCGCTATTTCGTTTTTGGGCTGTATCGCAATATCGTGTCGCCATATCGCAATATCGTGTCGTGCTATCGCTTTGTCGCAATATCGCCTAGATTTTTCAGGGCGATAAAGCGATGGCCCGAATTAGCCATCATAACACATACATGTGCTCTCATAAAAAAAAAGCTCATAGCGTTTTCAACAGTTAATTTGGATATATTTATTAACATATATGTATTGTCATTAAGACAATTCCTATGTTTGAATCCCGTTAATCATGTCGTGGTTGTTGTGTATTGCGTGAAAGCGCATCCCAAAAACGTGTTTGTAAACATTTCCAATAAAAACATGAAAACCATGCATGAAAAGTGCATGCAGAAAACGTTTTCCACGTAATGCACGTGCAATGTGTTGGACACCTGAGCAGAGACGTCTACTATCAAAGGCCAAACTCAATTCATGGTTTTATTACGAAATTACACGTAGACGAAAATAAAAAATGCCAAAATTGAATGCTACTGACCGAAATATCGCCATTGGACGTTTAGGAGCAGGGGAGTCCCATGCAGTCTGCCGTTGCAAGACACTTCAACGTCCACCACAGCACCATATCTCGATTATGACATTGATACACCCGCTTCAATTCGACCCAAAATCGTCCCAAAAATGGAACACCAAGAGTGACCACTCCTGCTCAGGACCGATTCATCCGGGTTTTTCACCTACGTCACCGATTTGCTACAGCAACGGACACTGCAGGATAGCTGCCTGGTCTTCGAAGCCATCAGCGACTATGCTTGTCGTGAGAGGCGACTAACGGGATCGGGTGGTCAGGCTCGCTGACTTGGTTGACACATGTCATTGGGATGGGATGGGAGACAACGTGTCTGTAGACGTTAACACGAACGTTTTGCGCCGAACTGCGTTCGAAAGGTGGACAGATTTTGTGGGGAAAGCGTCATGGTGTGGGGAGCCATGTCCTACACGGGTAGATCAGAGCTAGTGGTCGTTCAAGGCAATCTTACAGCAAATCGCTACATGGACCAAATCCTGCGGCCTCCCCTCCTCCCACGTTTTAACCGCCAGAGGGAGCTGTTTCAACACGACAACGCTCGACCCCACACAGCTCGCGTAACAGGTGTCTATCTCGCCAATGCAAACGTCAATGTCCCTCCCTGGCCTTCCAAATCGTCTGATCTGAACCCGATCGAGCATCTATGGTACGAAATTGATCGACGCGTCCGTAAACGTCACCATCGTCCTCAGATCCTTGTAGAACTTGCCAACGCGTTGCAGGAAGAATGGCGAAGAATTCCCCAAGCAAGTATTCGACGACTTGTGCAATCCCTTCCTAGGCGGTGTTGAGCAGTGACGGCTGAAGGGGTGGTGTCACCAGGTACTGACATGACCGACCCTTGTGTTCACACGTGCAGTGAGTGAACTGAATTAATGCCAATGGCAACAATAACAATTAATGCCAACTGACAATGTCAACAATCCATATGCTCATCCGTGTGTCGAATTAACTTCATCTATGTTCAAGCTTAATCGACTTGTGTTTACTTAAATGCGTGTAATACATTTCCTTATTTTGGGTCTATGCGTATCCTTTTTTGAAGAGTGTATTTCATGACCGCATGGTTTGAGGCACACGTGTTTTACCAAGCAACATTTATTTAAAAACCTCCTCAGGTAAGTGGGCGTAAAGTTTATTTATAACATCTCTGTTCCACGAAGTTGTGGCTGTGCGTTCAAACGTAAAATCCGTCCTGAATAGGATTCCTATTTCACCAACACCATACCCGAGCCAGCTAGGCTTCACCAAAGAGGTGAAAGAAGACGTACATTACTTTGGGTGTGATAGGTATGACATATTCACTGTATGCATCAGTATTGGTTCTTTATGTACCTGACATACATATTAGATTTCGTATCATCAAAATATGGTTTGCCACCATATGAATTTAAACTGCCCAGTCGCCTAAGGTGCGAAAAATTAATTTCAGACTTACCCGTGAAAATCCGACTTAGAATTGGTCTTCAGCAACCCATGCTTGTTGTAAGAGGCGACTTACAGGATCGGGTGGTCAGACTCGCTGACTTGGTTGACACATGTCGTCATATCCCAGCTGTGTTGCTCAAGATGTTAATCACTGGACTGTCTGGTCCAGACTCGATTATTTCCAGACTGTCGACATACACCTGGGGTATTGCTGAGTGCAACGACCGACGAACAACCTTTGCAGATCTAGAGTTGCGTCCCTTTTACAGGCCAGAACCTATATGATCGTGGGTTCGAATCATGGTGCGGCTTGATTACGTTTCTGGGTCTGTCAGCGTCAACCCGTTCTCCTGGGTTTCAACAAAGAATAAGCCCGTGGGAGCTGACGACAATAACGACATTCATAATTCTAGCAGATGGGCTTCGTGATATTTGAAGTACTGAATACCAAGCGTTTCTTGTTATGGATATAACTACAGCATAAAGTAACAACTGAAAATGGTGTGCGTTACCTCACAAGGACAATGAGTGGATATTACTGGGCAAGGACGAGCGTAGCAAAATATACTGAGTCAAAATCGAACCTTCACAAAATGTAATTTGAAAAATAATGAATAATTTTTCTCTGATGATACATCTATGTATCCGATATGGGATCCCTATCTTTCGACTCTAGAAAAACGTTAGCAAAACCCACTCAAACCCATCCATTCGTCGTGGAAGTGACGTTAGTGCCAAATCAGGTTTTGCACGTGCAGTCGATCAATGATCTTCGCATCGAAGTTTCTTCATATGCACGTGTTTGCATTGGCCTCAAGAATTGAAAAAACACTTTTAAACCACAGTTCTAACGGTACTTGAAATGCCACGATTGTCAAATGTGCAACGTGAACGTGCCGTTGGCATGTTGCAAGCGGGAAGATCAGTTATTGACGTCGCAAGAGCAATGGGATGCAGCCGTCGTAATGTGTATGACTTGCGAGGTCGTCTACAACAAACTGGCACCACTTCTGATCGCCCAAGGTTGGGTCGTCCACGTGTGACGTCACGAGCAGAAGACCGTCAAATCGTCCTACGTCACCTACGTGACAGATCTCTGCCGGCTACACGAACCAGGGCTGAGATGTTTAGAGGTCGACTGTCCTCACAGACCATTCGAAATCGGTTGCAGGCTGCCAATCTCCATTCTCGACGTCCATATCGTGGGCCAATATTGACGCCGTTTCATCAACGTCAACGTCTGCTGTGGGCCCAACGTCACCTCCGATGGACCCAGAGAGACTGGAATCGAGTCGTTTTTAGCGATGAATCCAGGTTTACCCTCAGATTCGCGGACGGCAGGCATAGAGTCTGGAGACGACGTCGTGAACGCTATTCCCAATGTTGTGTACAGGAAGTCGACAGATTCGGGGGCGGAAGTTGCATGGTGTGGGGTGCTTTCTGTGGGAACAACCGTTCCCGACTTCTGGTCATCCGTGGAAACCTCACAGCTGCTGCTTACCGCGACCAGGTGCTCACCCCTGAACTCGGTCCTTTCATGGCGGCTCATGGCCCAGGTCTACAGTTCCAGCATGATAATGCTCGGCCGCATACCGCGTTGTTGACACGAAATTTACTTCAAAACGCTGGAATCAACGCCATGGACTGGCCATCGAGGTCCCCTGACCTTAATCCAATACAGCACGTTTGGGATGCACTTGGGAGACGGCTTCGTGGTCTTAGGAACCAACCTCAGAATTTGCAGGAACTTGGCGCTGCCTTGCAAGAGCAGTGGCGCAGAATCCCCAACCACGTGTTCACAAGCATCAGGCAGTCGATGAAGAGACGGTGTTTGGCAGTGGTGAATGCGCGGGGCGGCCATACACGATATTGAACTGAGAAATTTCGCATTTTTATTCTTGTGACTTGCCATTCTGCATCCCTTTGTTTTGGAACGGCGGTGTAGCCTAATGGAACTGATTATGGCACTGTCAGTGTATCGAGTACATCACACAGATCTCAGCAATGCAATAATAACAATTTAACCATCTTACCATCTCTTGTTCTTTTATAGTGCCCCGAAGAAAGAATGTGAAGTTTCTTGTTTGACTCAGTATATGTGCTTGATAAATCTCGTATACCATGCCTGGTGTACTGTTTGTATAACTACTTTGAATAGATTTGAGTACGTTCAGTGCATGACTAAATGTTGACTCAATATTTGCTGTTGTCTTAATTCATCATATGTTTAAAATGTCTCGTAAGTTTCTTAGCCTGGTCACATTCCCGTTTTATTGTTTTACATACGACCATGTACATTTCTCATACTGCATGCGCATGTAAATGCATGGGCGGATCCAGGAATTTTGAAAGGAGGGGGTCCAAGGGGAATCCCCCATTGGCTCCGCCAACGCAAATAAAAATAATCTTCAATGTGATCTTAAGTCATTTTTAAAAAAAGGGGGTGTCGAACCCCCTGGATCCCCACCATCACCATCACCACCACCACCCCACCCCTCTGGATCCGCCACTTACATGTACAACGTTTTATGAGTATGTCTCTCCAGTTTTAGGGCTGACCAATAAATGGTCACTTAGTAAGCATTTACTTGATCGTGGCGGAAAAAACCCATGAAACGTCGTCACAATAAAAGGAAATACTTAACAACGTTTGTGTTAAACCACTCGTAAAATCTACAAGATCAGATTATTTCGTACTTTTTGTTTCATTTAAAATATCATGGAGAGTTATCGGTGGCCTGTGTAAAAACTTCGTATCCTGGTAGAAGTCTGATTAAGTGTTTGATTATGAAACGCTTCAGAGCACCCACTATGTTTAGTGTCTCTGCGAGGGAGCACTACATACTAATCAGCCAGTAATGTATTGTAACATTGGACTGAGTGTGGGATTATTCCATTCACTCACTGTGCGGCTTTTACGCATTTCTTACAACTTATTATATCAGAAATCCCGTCATTAGCCGTATTAGAGCGATTCCCCTGACCATTCCATGGTTCGATGACTCCCCGGCGCTCCCTCAGCCTTATACGGTCTGGCCTTGCAAGACAGCAAGCGCATGGACACGCCCATTGTTCCAGTGCCGGGTTTTGGTCGCAGAGACAGGTATTGGAAAATACGATAGCCGGCAATCACATTCATACTGAAAGTAACAACGTGGCTATATTTTCGGGTGATTCATAAAATCTGGCCAACATCAGGCACACACTGAACGAACTCTCATATGTTTATGATAAATTGCCGAAGGTGAAGCAGTAATCGAAGGCATCGAGTTTCAGTCCTGCCCACCCCCGCTCTTGGACTCTTCCATTCTAGATCTGAGAAGCCGGTAGTCGAGAGTGATCCCGACGGAGACCGTGTTCCAGCTTTGTCAACACTACTGATAGTCGCCCAGTGTCGCTGTGCATTCATCAAGTTCATACTTTACATATTAATAGTTTGATAAAGTAAATAGTGGCAACATGTTTAGCAGCGGCACACGCACGGTGAAAACATTTTTCTCAGATGGATCGGGACCCCCGAAGATGGAGACGAAAACATACTCGTTCGGAGGAGACGGTGGTCCAAGCATTGGTATGGGAGGTGGAGAGTTCAACATTGGCTTTGGAAGTACCTTTGGTGACAGGGGGATGCGTTTTACCCAGGGTGGTGACGCTGGGGGTGGTGACGCTGGGGGTGGTGGCAGCTCATCCGGAGGATTCTCCATCCCTGGGGGATACCGCTTCTCAGGCTTTACCCGGGGTGGGGGTGGGGCTGGGCCGGGGGGCCATGGCCGTCACTGCAGCCGGGAGCCAGATATCGGGGGAAGAGCTACAAGGAAAGAAAAGAAGAATCCGTTTGCTGGGGTTGTCAACCAAAAATACGATGATATAAAGAGAAAGTGCCTGCAAGAAGGAATACTTTTCGAGGATCCCGAATTCCCAACAGTCGATTCATCGATATTCTTCAGTCGTGCTCCCCCAAGGCCATTTGAGTGGAAGAGACCTACGGTATGTTGTTTTTTATTCGCATTTTTATTTATTGCAGATCATACTTTTATGCACGCAAAATCATCTATTCAAAATGTGCCAACTGTATGTTTCTCGTGGTCACGTATTTACCAGCAATCTATACTCTGCTCATGTTTTGCATTACCGTGATTACCATAACCCAGTATAATGCTCACAGTTCATTATAGGCTTATAGGCAGTTCATTCATAAGAGGGACTGTATATTCTCACTATAGATGTCATACTGTTCAAAATCGTACCCTATGATTTGCCTATGTATCAACTGTATTAAAAAATAAACTTTGTAAACAATTAATAATTATGTTATATGCAAGTTATGTTTTTTAAGAAGGTTAATCATTGTGAAACGTGGTCATCTGATGAACTTTCAACCATTAAGGTGTTGTTTGTGATGTACTATTGTGATGCACTTCACCAGATTGCAACTGAAACCTATTCATATTTCTGCATGCATATAATGTAAGATAATTATAGCCAGATGTCATTGGTTAGAGAACGAAAATCTATTGTGCTGTGGTATAAATACAGTTTATATTGGGTTATTTATTGAAACTTTTAGATATAATATTTGATCATAACTGTTACAATGAGATCAGTAAAATAGTTATGGTATGAATTATTTCCATATTGCCTGATGTTGGTAACACTATACTGGCAGCTGATATAGGTTGTATGACCTGTTAGCCCTGATTGCTAGAACATTGTAACCGGTGTGAGCGCATTGTTTTATGTGTATATCCGATTGTTCTCTTAGTGTGACAGTGTTTTTGTTGTTCTCTTAGTGTGACAATGTTGTTCTCTTTGCGTGACAATGTTGGGGCATACGAAAAAATTAATTGGTTGATATTTATGATTTGCAGAATGCAGCAAGTGTCATTAAGTCATCTATTTGTTCTAGCCAATTATGAGAGCCATATGGTGTATACAAATTGACATAAATAACTTCCTGCACTTTGCACACAATTGTTTATTGGACTGCTGACTTTCTATATGGTTGTAAGGTTGAATACTATATCATGTATATTGGTTTTTATACTGTTTGTCCTCTCTGACCCTTCTACCTGTGAAGGTCCGGGTTAGAATGAAGCTTCAGTAACCCATGCTTGTCGTAAGAGGCGACTAATGGGATCGGGTGGTCAGGCTCACTGGCTTGGTTGACACATGACATTGGTTCCCAATTGCGCAGGTCGATGCTCATGCTGTTGATCACTGGATTGTCTGGTCCAGATTTGATTATTTACAGACTGCCGCCATACAGGTGAAATATTGCTGAGTGCAGAGTAAAAATCACTCTGACCCCACTTCCTCACTTTATCACCCTGGGGTTAACCAACTTGTTATGTGGAAAGGCGTCCAACTTCAGTTCAGGTCTGTGGTTTGAATCCCAGTATGGGTGTGGAACCTTTATGGCTGCTTTTTACATTGCCTCCTGATGTGGGGTTGAGCACACTCATATTAGATTGGAACAAAATAAGTCGGAGTACCCTACTATGTGGACAGGAGGTGCCTTTCGTTGATAGGGGGAGTATGTAGCAGGGCTGTGGTTTGATTCCCAGTATAGGACTTTGAACTTTTAAGGATGCTACATCAGCATTGGTCATAAAAGGCAGCTAACAGGATCGGGTGGTCAGGCTTGCTGCCTTGGGTGCTTCATGTTATTGTATCTGAATTACGTACATCTATGGTCCTAATATCAACCACTGGATTGCCTGGTCAGGATGCAATTGTTTGGAGACCACCATCATATAGCAAGAATATTGTTGAGTGAAGGTTTGAACTAAATACAAAACTGATACTGGTTTCATGGGATTGAATGAAAATATTCCAGGATGAAGCTGCATGCCGAAGATAAGATTTATGTCTTGAACTTCTGTGTTAAAACATGTTTTGACCTTAGTAGGGTGGATCCCCAGCTGAACAAAGATGTTTTTAATGCAGTTATTGTTAGACTTTGAAGACAATTTCATGACTTGCATAGTTCTATATTTGTACACCCCCAGACCTGTACTTTCACTATACTCCCCACAACCTACTAAATACCTTAATGAATGCCAGGTGTAAAAATGAAGTCAGTTGCCATGGTGATACATTAGTTATCAAGCCTTGGATGTTTTCAGTTAAGCGAGACACATATTTTGGTATATTAATGACAGTGCACAGTGCTTATGAGGAGGTTCTTTGGCAACAAGATAGTACTTTGTGACAGTGCCAGGAGTTTGTGTCATGTGACACACATTAAGCGGACAAGATTGCTGTATACATATTGCACTTGGCATGGTGTATTGTGAGCTAGAACAGTGATAGACTAGATCTAGCTGAAAATATTTTACAGGAAAAAATAGTTTTTGAATTATCTTGATAAAATATCATATAGGAAGCCAGAGAGATTTTCACTTTCAAAAATTGCAATTATATTTGCCGACTATTATTGCTGATGCCATGGTACAATCCCCTGTAGTGGCGATGTGGTCACCTGCTAATTACTATGAGTGGTGGGGTATCTCAGCTGCCAGATTAATTTCATTGATTGCTTTTTGTCCTAGAGGGATTCTGTGTTAGAATTGGTTCTGTCAATCCTGAATGAATTTGGTTGTCAGACTTCGTGGCCATGTTGCGTATCAACCTAAACTGACTGTGGTACATGTGACTCATACTGTCAGTCACTGGTTTGTCTGGTGCAGACTTGATCACGTGTCTGCCTCTGTCATGAAACTGTGTTGCTGTGCAGCGTTAACTATTGCCAACTGCAGTGGTATCAGGTCTGACATGGGGCAGTGAGTAGCCCAGTGGTTAAAGTGTTCACTCGTCACGTCGAAGGCCAAGGTTCGATTCCCCACATGGGTACAATGAGTGAAGCCCATTTTCTGGTGTCCCCTGCCATGATATTGCTGGAACATTGCTAAAAGCATCATAAAACCATACTCAGTCAGTTACTCAGGTCTGACAAACTAGTGAGTGATATTGTGAGCAATGTGTTGTCGGGGGTATGACGACAGGCAACCAAGTTAGCTAGTCTGTCTCACAGTCCCTCAACCACATTATGTTCCCTACTGCCTAGCCCTCCCTGCAATGCTACGGCCCTAGATGAAGCAAGTCTAGATTTCCCCAGGTTCAGGTTCCTGAATCTCTGGTCTCCCTAGGGCTCCTTTTGAATTTAAATGGGTTTATTTGTTACTATCAAAATATATATTCAGGGACTAAGCATTAGTCTACCAAGTTGTCTAGCAAGACAAGCCAGTCCAATATGTCACATCTTGTGACAGTCATAGGTTGCTTGGGTACCAGTACATTCAAGTTTGGAATATCTACATGTGATCAAGGAATTTGTAGCTCTCCGCAGAACAAAGTAAGCTCCAGGCTTGCCTTCCACATCTCCATCATAATGGCAGCATCTCAAGTGTTTTCAGTTTGATTAATGAATAAATGGAAAGTATTTGTTCAAGTTGTAAACTCACTTCACAAATATCTTGAACAAGTGTTTAAACGTGTGTTAAGACTAATTTTTTCTGTATCTCAATGTCCCATTGATAGCAGGGACTATTCAAATATTATTTGATTAGCAAGTAGAGCTTTAGTTACAGGTCATCAAAGAGGAGTAAAGCAGAGTGATCGCCACATACCTGTTGCTTTAAACTGACTCACTGACTGAGTTGGGTTTTACGCCGCTGTTAGCAATATTCCAGCAATATCACGGCTTGGGACACCAGAAATGGGCTTCACACATTGTACCCATATGGGAAATCGAACTTGGGTCTTGGGCGCGATGAGTGAACGCTTTAACCACTAGGCTACCCCACCGCGCCCTTTATACTGACATTTAGTCCACGAAATAAAGTTTTCTTATTCCAGAATAATTATCTACAAAATAGGAAAAGGTTAAATCTGGAAACCAGAACACTGTTTCGTTTCAGACAATCTAGACTTACCCAATCAGGCTAGACTTGAGTTGGTCTCCTGTTTCAATATATTCTCTGGTCTGGAGACTGCCTGATGTTACTTATTTACTCAAGCAGAGACTTCTTTGTATGTGGAGTACATTATTGTGTGGAGTCACCCCGGTGTTTATTGTCGATCATACAGCCTGCTTCACAGGGGACTTGCTGCTGGGATGTATAATTTAATGCCTTTATTCAAGGTTATTGTGGTGTAACTGTGCTGTATGTGTTTGCTTTAAACTATGTTAATTGTATGTGAAATGGAATCACCGCATCGAAAGTTGCAATTTAGCTTATTGCTGTTGCGTAGCATCAGAAAACTGGTGATATTGTATGGATGACATTGTGATCATGGGTGGTGGTTGTGAATTTTTTTAAGAAAAGACTTGAAATGTGACATGATATGTGGTCACATTAAGATAATAATTAGAATTTGGTAAAAACATTGATAAAATATGGGGGAAGAGGCATTTTGTAAACAAAACAAACTATTAAGGAAATCTATGTTACTTAATTTTCAATGGATGTGATTCATGTATATAGGCAAAGGGATAAGACAGAAGTAGTAACCAGTTCGTCATCTTACCTGTGGATTATTACTAGGAATCTATATTGTCAACAGAGATGACAAGACTTTATGGACTTCTTTCACCATTGCGAAAATAAAGAAGCTGATCATCCATAAAGTTTTGTCATCTGTATACCACCAACTCCTAGAATGCCACTCAAACAAATCATATGTTGTCATCCACATGAACTAAGAGCTTCTGCCAGTCTTTGTGTTATGCTGAATGGATTCATATGACGCCTGAATGTTTGATTAGACTAGGTATATTTTATAATTCATCGCACGTTCCAGTACTAGATACATAGAGAATACTACACGAGGTCTCATTACATACGCATTATACGAAACGAGTGTCCTTCCTATGGTATCTGACCGAGCGAAAGCGAGGTCAGAAACCATAGGAAGGTCACGAGTTTCGTATAATTCGTATGTAATGAGACTGAGTGTGGTATTTTATTTATTACCCACATCTTACATGCATTAAATTGACAAAATAGCGTATTTTGTTTCATATTTTTGGTTTCAAACCGAAACCTCTTTCATAAAGAGGTTGCGGAAGAGTTTTGTACTGTAGTACAATATTTGCATGTCACCTGTAATGACGTCACTGCCTTGGTAACCGACGTCACGATGCATGTCAGTTGCCATCGCCTCGTACAGCCTCCTACAGTAAACTACTCCGTATGTTGTTATTATTAGACTAGGCATATGTTGTTATTATTTGACTAGGCATATGTTGTTATTATTAGACTAGGCATATGTTGTTATTATTAGTCTAGGCATATGTTGTTATTATTAGACTAGGCATATGTTATTATTAGACTAGGCATATGTTGTTATTATTAGACTAGGCATATGTTGTTATTATTAGTCTAGGCATATGTTGTTATTATTAGACTAGGCATATGTTGTTATTATTAGACTAGGCATATGTTGTTATTATTAGACTAGGCATATGTTATTATTAGACTAGGCATATGTTGTTATTATTAGACGAGGCATATGTTATTATTAGACGAGGCATATGTTGTTATTATTAGACGAGGCATATGTTGTTATTATTAGACTAGGCATATGTTGTTATTATTAGACTAGGCATATGTTGTTATTATTAGACTAGGCATATGTTGTTATTATTAGTCTAGGCATATGTTATTATTAGACTAGGCATATGTTGTTATTATTAGACTAGGCATATGTTGTTATTATTAGACTAGGCATATGTTGTTATTATTAGACTAGGCATATGTTGTTATTATTAGACTAGGAATATGTTGTTATTATTCGACTAGGCATATGTTGTTATTATTAGACTAGGCATATGTTGTTATTATTAGACTAGGCATATGTTGTTATTATTAGACTAGGCATATGTTGTTATCCATCACTTAAAGATGATACTTTCCAGTACTAGATACAGGTTAATAAGAAATATAACTGTACCAGAATGACAAAATCCTTGAAAGAGCAAAATCCCTCACAGCAAATGTGTGCATGGCTCTTTGGATCTTCTGATAAATCTTTTAATATTTAACCACTTTGGCCACTCTTTGGTAGGGGAGTAAAACATACTATGTATTTATTGCCTGTTGTATAGCCCTTTGATAGAGATTGTCACTCTTTCACAATATAGTCCAGACAGTGGTGAAAGACTAGCAGTGTTTATGTTCACATGATTTGACATTGTGGCCAGTGTTAGGCTTGAGTTGTGGCTGTACATTATAAGCATATAATCACATCATCTGACTCAGCATTATGTTCAGTGTATTGTAAGTCTGAAGAGGCAAGTTGGCCTTGGCACCAATAATGACATTCCAGGGTAAGCCCAAGCCTCTGGAAGCAATAATGGCCGTTCAGCAGTGTAGGAGGTAGGGGAATGCCTTCTGTTATGTTAGTAGTAGCTTGCACAGCCTATAACAGTGAGATGGCCTGCGGCAACATACACTATAGGCTGAGCAGTTAGTCACGCTCTCTCCCATCTCACCTGCAAATGTTTACTAAAAGTGGCTCAGGCTTCATAAGTTAAACGTTTGTACCTAGCGGCTCTCTGAACCTGTCAACCTTGTGTGTTAAATAGGCATTGTAAACTTGTGGACCATGTACATTATAAGAACCAATATTGCCTCCATTTAACCCTTTTTTTACAATAAGACTTGAGAACACCTATTCAGGAGATGCCTCAGTATTGCATAGGATCGAGGCCAAATGATTGTTTGGTGGTTCATATCAAGGCAGAATGTAATGAAATATCAGCTTATACATGCAGGTTTCTCAACAAGGTGTTCACCCATTGAGTATTCACTCAAGTTACCATCCACATTGGGTATTCATAGATTTATTTTGGTATTCCATGTACTTTTCCTCTCTTGAGTCCTATGTATTTGATTTTGTAAACTGCTGAGTAGGCGTTTTCAAAGAATAATTCTATGTCTGTGCTGTATAAGGTAACTATGATCCATGTAGTGGAGATAAGCGAGATGTTGCACATCTGTACATTATTCATGGCAGTAGAATTCATATGATGCCTTATTCAGTCAGTAAAGAAAGATCTGTAACGTCGTACACGAACTCAAGCTGAAAACCTCCACTTGGTAATTACGTACAGTGATGTTATGATGGTGGCTTATCAGATTTCTTACTGTTTATTTATACCCAGGCAGCTCAAGGTAATTAGGTAAATAATCTTTTTGGCACAATTATGCAGCTTACCTAATCTCTGAATATGTTACGATGTTAGACATTGATCTGGTTTCTATGGGCAAAAAGAATCTGTTGATGTTAGGGCTATGTTCTTGTTGTTCAGTTTATCAACAAATTATGTTTTATCAGATGATTTTTAACAAAACAGACCATCACCCACCTTTTAGAAAACAGTCTCAATAAAGTGTAATAGAGACTTTGTGTGTGAAATTAGAATCTGTGAATAATGACTGCAGCACTTATTGAGTGAGTGAGTGAGTTTAGTTTTAAGCTGCACTCAGCAATATTCCAGCTATATGGTGGCGGTCTGTAGATAATCGAGTCTGGAGCAGTACTTATTGGTTTAATGGCGCCTCTATAGGATATGTTCGCCACCCTACCCGTAACCCTAGAATACATGTGTTTGAGTATTAGAGGAAAGGATTATTGGTAAACATGGTGAAATAGTTACCATATAAGGTAGTGAACATATACTATAATCATACCAATTTAATAATTAGTCAGATTTTTTTCTGGTATGGTTTGGTTAGCTGAACTTTCATGAATACAGTCAGAACTGCACTGTATAGAGATCCTTGGACTGGGATATACACAACCAGATCTGTTTGCTAATTATATTTATGATATGCTGACACGTGATAGTGATGTTTCTGTGATCAGTGAGAAGGTGCACCGATTCTGTGGTTGCAACACTTTGTACCTGGGTGAATACGGAGAGAGTTGATGTATTGATTGTTGGCAGAGTTGGGCTAGTCAGCTGATTGGCTGGTCAGTATGTCCTGACTTTGGGTCCCGGATTCAGACCAGACATTGACGACTAGTGATGAGATTCAGCCTTCTCTCAGACGTCTGGGACAATATCACGGAACGTCCCATGGGAACCTTGATCCACTATACATTGCCGTGTAGTCTGACGTGTAAACATACACTGACTGCTTGATGCTACATACCGTGGACTGATTGATGAACTCAGCGATGGCATCAATTGTGTTGGTCATTAAGCCTGAAAGGGAATGGGTTTGATAGAGGTTCATCAACACACTAGGTTCAAAAAGGACAAACTACACCATATTTGGGGGTGACTGTATGGGTTATTTTCAGTACTTATTGTATTGCAATAGTTGAACACACTCTCGCAGTAGTATTGTGATAGTTGTCGACTATTGCAATAATTTTACAATAGCAGTAAACCAGCTTTAAGGCTTGATAATTATGTAATGTTAATGTAATACAAGTGGGTAACATATTGCTGACAATGAGAAAGAAAGTAACTGTCACAACTTGATCAGGGGTGGAAATAACCCATTGCCCGACGTCCTAGTCCAGTGGGGTTTTTTCTGTCGGGCAAGCAAATTTGTATATCATGCTGTACCGATGTCCAGTTGACTTCCCAGTGTTAATTATGTTGCTTTTTTTAACAAAATCAACAAGAATTCGGCCGGTATAGTGGAAAATGTAGCAGGGCAAGTGATTTTACATGTGCCACTGTACCCGAGTTCACTAGCAATTTTAAAGTTATTTCCACCCCTTCCTGATCCAAAGGCAAGCAATGCTATACAAAGTGTCATAACCCTTTGCTGTTATAGTGTGACTTGCTTAGTCTGATAGTGGCAGGTATTGTTAAACGCCTATCAGAATAGTGAGTGAGTGAGTGAGTTTAGTTTTGCGTCACACTCACCAATATTCCAGTATATGGCAGCGGTCTGTAAATAATCGAGCCTGGGCTAGACAATCCAGTGATCAACAGCATGAACATTGATCTACGAAGTCAGCGAGCCTGACCACCCGATCCCCGTTAGTTGTCTCTTACGGCAAGCATGGGTTGATGAAGATCAATTCTAACCTGGATCTTCACGGGTCTATCAGAATTGTCCTTAAAATGGCCATTTTATCACTGTTGAATAATTATTCCACCATAAATCAGGATGGGTTTTAGTGACAATAATCATCCTCCCTGAGAGAAATATCCGTTGTAGTTCTGTAATTAAACATGTTATATAGAGAGGTACTGGTAACCTGTTTGTACACTGAAAGAGTGTGCATCTCTGCATCCCAAAAACTATTTGTTTAATTTTATGATGAAATAATATTTTGGTGACACGAAATGTGATTAAAAAGAGATATCTGGTATGTGATATGTTCTGTAGAGGCTGTAATCATTTGATCAAAATAATGAGGTAGGAAACTATGAGTAGAGAATAGTGAAGAGTATTCCATATCTGCTGGTTATATTAACACTTTTATACAACAGGTATTTCTTCCTGGACGGACAGTTGACACTGAGAAGGCTGATATACAATTACAAGGGTTAGGGGGGAGGGCTGTATACTGACAATTATTTACTGTGTAAGGGGATCTGCTGAAAGTGTCTGTGAAGTTTGTAGTGCATGTATGTCCTGGTATGTTTTTCTATCCAACACATGTTTGTACCATGCGTCATCATAATCATGTTTCTATCAAGGCTTTTTACGTCTTTACTTGATTGTCACTTGTGAGTATTGAATAACCGTTCACACCAGTATTCGTGTCCCAGACAGATTTGCAGTGACTGTCTTACTTTTGAAGCTGTCATATAGCTGTATTACAGAATGTATGGGATAGGAGTTCTTCAACAGACTCCAACCTCTTGCACAATTCTGTAGGGTGAATCTGGTAGGACATGTTTAGTAGGATTAAAGGAGATGGGCAGTGTTAAGCTGTGGATGGGTTGCTAGGCTGTCGCTATCACTGAGCGGCCACAGTTTATCAGAAGTAATTAACCTCCGCCATCTGTGAATGGCACTTGCAGCCTTGGCGCCAGGGAAACGTTCTACTGGTATGGCTGCTGAAGTCATGAAGATCAAGACATGGTGAGGGCAGGATTAAATACATCCCACAGCTGATCAGCTTACATGGTTAGCTGGTGCTACGATAGGTGAGAAGGAGTTAGGCAACAAATTGGTGTTTAATTTTTATAAAAGTGGGTGCTACAGGTAGAGCAGGATATGCTGATGCTTCTAACAACACCTGGTGTCTAAGCCGACTTCAGTGATGCATTCCTATAGCGTCATCAGTGTTTTTTAGTGTTTATCAAGTGTGGCTTGTTTTGTCATACAGTCAGTATTACTGGCTATGCTATACCTTGGATGTTTTTTATTTCCACAACTTTAATTGTAATTTTTCCAACATAGTGGATGAGATTTTCTTTTTGTTTCTAGTTTGCAAATCAACATCATGTCTGGCCATTGGTTATCATACAAATACATATCTAGCTATTTCATTTCTGTGAGAGTAAATGTCAAACTGATAAATGATTATCAAGTGGATATGACTCAAATCAATTCAAGGAAAGTCACTCTCATTTGAGGTGATAGGGGAGATAACTTTGGTTTTCATTTCTGGTACTGGGACCCGATCCACAGCGTGCAGAATGTTATGCTGACTGACTGACTGAGTTTAGTTTTACGCCGCTTTTAGCAATATTCCAGCAATATCACGGCGGGAGACACCAGAAATGGGCTTAACACATTGTGCCCATGTGGGGAATCGAACCCGGGTCTTCGGCGTGACGAGCCAACGCTTTAACCACTAGGCTACCCCACCGCCCGCAGAATGTTATGAGCCATTGTGACTGAATAGTTTGTCTTAGACTTACTAATGACGTAGATTAACGAATGGTCTGTGGATCGAGCCTCAGGTCTGTTTCGTTAAATTATCAGGTGCTCCACAGAATTAGTTATTAGTATTACACAGAACTAGATATAGTATTAGGCTCAGTACGAATTGGAATATCTTAAGAACTGTTGACTAGATTTTGTTCTTACTTGTAACCTAGGTTCATCAGAGTATGCAAAGGTCCCAGTCAGGTTTGGTGACCTTGTCCTTCATTTCAAGGTCACAAGGGGACTTTAACGTTTTACCCTTGTCAGTGCGATATCTCAAGAACCGTTCACTGGATTTTCTTCATATTTGACAACAAGCTGCATCTAGGGAAGACGCAGGGCCCAGTCGATTTTGGTGACCTTCACATAATCATCAAGGTCACGTGACACTTTGAAGATTTCAGCATGTTAAGATTGTCAGCAAGATATGTCAAGAACAGTTCACTGCATTTTCGTCATAGACTTTCAAGACTTCTCTTGAATGTTTTTTTATAAGCAATTTCTTTAGTACTATTTTTTTTGCATATTTCATACACCATGACATTCAGGTCAAGGTCAAAGTGAGTCTTGAAAATATTTGTTTGTTTGAACAACTACAGAGCAAGATATCAAGAGTGGTTGACTGGTCATGGTTTTGTTGACATTTAACTTCATCTTAAACTACGACCTTCACTTTCATTACTTTGGATTAATTTGGGCTTCATTTGATAATTTGGGGGGATTATGTCACCTTAGTGACAACTGCTTGTGTTTATAAAAATTAACATTCAGTTCTGACAAGGATCCCAAGTTTGTAACCATGGTTGTTGATTGTTGGGTTCCTTTGAGTTTAATGACATAAATGTAGGACTTTCTACCTCTCTTGTTCTCAATATTTGTACCATGTATTAAGTTTGTGCTTATCCCAGTCATTTAGATATAACAAATATTAGCAAACCAGCAGCATCCTCCTGCCTTACGAAGGGCTGCTACATCCATCTTGTAACTGTCATTATGGTACACATGGCATCAACCTATCGGTGTCAGACTGGTATATCAACTGTGTTGGACTTTGCTCGTTCTATCATCCTCTGGGGCAGTGGAGTAGCCTAGTTGTCATGCCGATGACCCCGGGTTCGATTCCCCACAAGGGTACAATGTGTGAAACCCATTTCTGGTGTCCCTTGACGTGATATTGCTGGAATATTGCTAAAAGTGGCATAAAACTGAACTCACTCACTGTCAACCACTTGTTCATGTCATACTTGTACTCCAGCAGAGTAGGACTGTGCTCATTCTGTCAACCACCAGTCTAATGATTCAGTTCTGATTATTTGCTGACTAGTGTGATCTGGATGGAAGTACTGACGATGACAGACTTCATTCATTTACTCGCTCACTATTTTAAAACTAGGGCAGCGAGCTCTCCTAGAGTCCCCCTTGTACATGATGCAGAGGATCCCAGCAAATGATACACCCTTGAACTTTTTCCAAGGGTTTGCAGTTTGTATTGTTGACAGACATGTACCCTGTATGCGGTGGGGTTTACACCTCACAACTTAGAAATACTGTTAAAACTGGGCCAGCCCCAAAACAGCCTGCAGCCGCTGACAGCTTACCATATAGTATGTTGAATTCTCCTTCATGTATGGGTGTGGAATATGTATTTCTCATCAAGGAAAATCATTTTGTTATTTGTGTGTGTCTTTCTATCAACTTATTGTTATTTATCAATTTTAGTAATATATATATTAATTGATATTACAATCTCAAGTATATTTTATAGATTTAATAATTGTACATTTTGTTAAATAATTACAATATTTCCATAAATAGGAAATGATTATTAACACATTAATGATTTAATACATTGATGAATTAATATATCTGTGGAATATGAACATACCACATCCTTGTTCCACGAGCAATCTTTGAGCTAAGATGATGTTAACTTCCCATACCTACCCTTTAGACAGATGGGGATGACGGGGTAGCCTAGTAGTTAAAGCATTGGCTCGTCACACCGAAGACCGGGGTTCGATTCATCATATTGCTGTTATAGTGCTTCAAGTGGCATAAAACCATACTCACTCACTCACTCACTCACTCATGTCACAGCGCGCCTATGTGTTATTGGGATCTGGGGTAGAATTGATCTTCAACAACCCATGTTTGTCCTTAAAGGTGGCATATGGTCAGTCTCTCTGACTTGGTTGACATCAGGGATTTACATGGAGTCCTGTATTGGAGGGTTGCTGAGACTCATACTCTTAATATTAAGGGGTCCCCGACAACAAAATGGGGGTCCCAGACACTTACATATTATTATTAATACTGTTATTGTATTGTGTATCATGATCATCACATTGTTACAGTAATTAAACTGCAAATAATACTATAACCAAGCTAGTTGCAAACTATTGATTGGAAGTTCTACAAAAAAGTATTTTGACTTTTTCTGTGTCCCTGTGGACGCGCTAATAAATTTTGTTGTGTCCATTGTCAATTTTTATGGGTATAGGAAGCAGGAATTCGCGTCCTGTAAATCCCTGTGACGTGTATCATCGTATCCCAATTGCATAGATCGATGCTCATGATGTTATTCACTGGACTGTCTGGTCTATTATTTACAGCCTTGTGTCAGATGGCTAGAAAAGGTTTGCGTTAAAAACACACACATGTTATGATTGGCTGACACCAATTCCAGGTTAGCCATACCCGATGTCATTGCTAGTCCATCCACAGGGTGTCAGGGTGTGCCTCATGACCATTGATACATCCTCATCAGTGTTTATAATGCTTATGTGGCCACACGGTTGGTGTCAACATGCCCCAGAACTAGGCTGGTTTCCTGTTCCGTATTTATCACTTCCTGAACTGACTTCCCCTGTATGCTGACTGCCCAGCTGTGGACCAGCCTAATTATACGCAGTAATGATCAATCGCTTCAGTCAGCAGGCACTTTCAGGATTGTGAAATGATGTATTTGGACTGATGTGATCATAAATATATTGCCATGAGGTTTTGTTTGGTTGTTAAAAAATCAAATTGCTTGATTTGTTTCAGAATTATCAATTTTATGCTCAAAATTAAATGTAGATTTCATTTTGTCCATGGAACAAATTAAATGGAATTTTTAAACAAAAGAATAATTAGTGAGGCCGGAACAGTTATAATGAGTTCAAAATGAACAGCTAGTTAAAAGTAATGAATGAAGTGAACAGTTTGTTTTGTGGAAAATACCCAAATGTCAAAACTCTTGGTTTCCTAGTGAAAATGAATAGATTATTTGATGGTGTTCAGTAAATATGTAGTTGTTGGATAATGGTGGGAAAAATAGATCGTCTTCAAAAGAAATCCTATAATCCACCCCACCCTGCCCAATATGAATCAAATGGATGTTCCTTGACTTTAATTAATCAGTCATTCCAAGACAGAGTAACCATGGTAACTATGGTAATATGTAAGGATTGGGTGATCCTCAACTTCTTCCAAGGGTAGTATAGTGGTTATAGTGGTTTGCTCATCATACCAAAGACCCATATTTGATTCCACACATGGGTACAATGTGTGAAGCTAATTACTAGTGTCCATTGCTGTGATATTGTCGGAATATTTCTAAAAGCAGTGTAATACTACACTCACTAGGTGTACATTTCATCATCTGACAAAGTATTTCATAATCATCTGCTAAGCTGACTACAGATTATAGTGAATATGTTTCCTGATTCCAGCATGACATTCACGGGATAAATGGGCTCAAGGCTATTAAGCAAAGCCCAAGCTGCAAGATATGATTTTATTCTTGTTTGAACTATGGATGTCCATGTGGTTGTCATAGCAACATGTGAATAGTTTATCAATATCGTTTTATTTCCTAAATGTCTGAAAGTGGTTGTAGAGTATGGTGACAGTATGAAAATATGACGGGCATTGAGAGACAATTAAACAATTTATACTGATGCGTACAAGGTAATCTGGATGTTCACTAAAAAAGTATATAAGTCAGTTGAGTTTTGCATCTGAAACTTCAAGTAGATGCGCATAGGGCATTCATATACCCCATGTGCTGTTATGCAGATAAAAGTTCAGTGAGTGTTCAGTGCATTGAGGTTCTCTGTATCAATACACAATGAAACAGTATATATAAAAAAAGGGGGCATTATATAATTACAAAATGGTGTACTATATAAATATATATATAGGAGAGGGTGTAATATAGTGTACTATTTTAATAGGAGAGGGTGTACTATTTATATATGAAATGGTGTACTATTTTAATAGGAGAGGGTGTACTATTTATATATGAAATGGTGTACTATGGTAATAGGAGAGGGTGTACTATTTATATATGAAATGGTGTTCTATTTTAAAAGGAGAGGGTGTACTATTTATATATGAAATGGTATAGTATTGTAATGTGAGAGGGTGTACTATTGATATATGAAATGGTGTACTATTTTAATAGGAGAGGGTGTACTATTGATATATGAAATGGTGTACTATTGTAATAGGAGAGGGTGTACTATTTATATATGAAATGGTGACTTATTGGTAATAGGAGAAGGGTACTATTGATATATGAAATGGTGTACAATTGTACTGGGCTCGGGTGTACATATGAAATGTGTACTATTGTAATAGTGGGTGTACTATTTATGTATGAAATGGTGTGCTATTTTAATGGTATCTCAGAAATGGCTGTGCTATTTTGATAGAAGAGGGTGTACCATTTATATATGTCTGGGTACTAGTACAAGAGGGTGTACTATTTATATATGACATGGTACACATTGTAATAGGAGAGGGTGTACTATTTATATATGAAATGGTGTACTATTGTAATAGAAGAGGGTGTACTATTGATATATGAAATGGTGTACTATTTTCATAGGAGAAGGTGTACTATTTTCTGTTTGTATGTGTAAGAGGTTGGTAGTCAAAAATTTACTGAAATGATCAAGTATACCATGTATGTTTTAGTTCATGGACTGGTAAGTCATTAAAGGGGTACCAGGCAGTGGTAGCAGTGGGATTAGCCCTTGGACTGTGCTGGTCATAAGCAGACACTGAAAGGATTGGGTGGTCAGGCTCAGTGGCTTGGTTTCACCATTAGGGATGTCAAGATACATAAGTTTCATGAATCGATGCATATCACGAGACTCATGTCACGATTCGATACGTGTCATGATACCTATTTTCGCCGCATTATTGTGTAAATTTAGTTACATTTTGAACATTAATATTTCATATTTATAATTGTCCATGAAAAGATCTACATTTTTTATTCTCAGAGATTAAAAAGTTCAAATTTTGCACCTTTGAGCATGAAAAATAATCATTTATAGCTCTCATAACATCAAAAATGATACAACTGCAAAATGTAAACAATACATAAACATATTTAAACCGATACTTAATATCGATACAGTTTTGAATGTATCGATAATTGTATCGTTTTAGAAAAAGCATCAATGCATTGATGTATGGATGTTTCGTGGCATCCCTATTAACCATGTGGGGATTCTTGCTCATAATATCAATCACAGGTTTGTCTGGTCTTGGTATTTACAGAAAGGAAAATAAACAGTGCAAACAAGAAATAAACTTATGGCAAAATATCCCCTTCATGTTACATAATTTACATGATTGTTGTCAATAAGATGATATGGATGTCACCATACTTGCTGTTGTCTTTATGTATGAATCGTTATCCTCCTGTAGCCACTAGTTACGTGTCAATTCAAGTCGAAGAAATGACCATGCATGGGTTGATAGAGGGATGGCGTTTGTTCAATCTTGGTTGTTTATTGTTTGACACATCTGTGAAGTCCTTGTGAGAATGGACACTAACTACAACAGGTTGAAGTCATACATTGTTGATTTTATGATTTACAGAGTTTTTGCTAACCAAATGGCTTGGAGAGGCTATACTGAGGTTTACTAAGTAAGGCGGGTAAATCATCAGGTAATGGTATTCTCCTATGAATGGCATGGTCTCACTGACATCTCTCTCCACAACATGGACGGTTGTTCCAAGATACTACTGCATACCTGTATCACCCGTGAACAGTAATGGAACGGTCTGTTGTCAGCTGCCGGATCTGATTATATCGTATGTGGATACGTCTCAGTATCTGATCTGCAAGGAGCTTTTATGTGTACGGTGACTGATCTTGACTGTTGTATTAAACTTTAGCCTTACATCCTATGTGCACTTTGCCAAAGTGACTCATTCCACTTCACACAAAAGGTAGTTTAATATTTTAGCTATGAACAACATCCTATTTTTTAAACCCTGAATGACCAGTGGGTTGTGTTGCTAATGGGGGGGACACCAAAGGTAGAAGCTATTGTATCATTGTATCAACATACTAGCCCCACCACAATAGATCTTTCACCCATGTCCACATCCAACTGTGAAAGTTCAGGTTGACCAGCATGCTACGTGTGAAGCACTTTGACACCTGTGAACAAGTGAAGAATTAGTGGTTTCATTGTCCGCATGGTTTATTGCTGGTCTGGGTGCTGACCTGTCTGGGAGAGAGGACCAAGTCTGTTGTTGTGAAGAACTGAAGCAGACTGGATCCGGCCTCAGATAGACCTCATTGATTTAGACCCAGTAAAGTGCTGACTCAACAGGTTACAGTTCAATTGGGGTTTTGTGTGTTTGAAAGTTTTATCCTGTGGAATTAAACATTGAATTACTCATAATGTGCTGTATCACTATTTAAAGGTGGAATTGTCAGTCTTTTTTGTCATACTGTGTCATTGCTGCTTCAGAACACTTACATGCAGGATATGGGGTTGCAATCTGTGTCTATATGCCTGATCACATAAGTCATGTACCTTATTCCATTTATTGTAGTCTTATATACTACACATACAAAGTTAAGAAACGTCATCTTTTTTTATGACTTTACTTTATCTAATCTTTGAAGGGCATTTAGAAGTGGAATGCATAAGAAAAGCAAGATTTATGGATGAACTTCTTTTTTGTGAATAACACAACACCTGATGAACGTCATGTTATTCTCAATAAAGAAGTTGACATCCATAAATCTTGCATTTCTTACTTTATCTGTCATAGGTATCGCAACTCACACCCCTCCACTTGTAGGTGTTTTCACTTGTTTTGAGTGAGTGAGTGAGTTTATGTTGCTTTTAGCAATATTCCAGCAACATCACAGCGGGGGACACCAGAAATGGGCTTCACACATTGTACCCATGTGGGGAATCAAACCAGGGTATTCGGCATGATGAGCGGACGCTTTAACCACTAGGCTACCCCACTTGTTTTGAGTAGTATACACCACGGCTGACAGAGGTAACTGAAACAGACATAAAATGATAGCAAATGTTTTTTCACTTAAACTAGAATAGTTTCCTAATGTTACATTCCCCACCTGGCCCAAACAGCAGGAATGTCTGTGGCTGGATTATCAAAATGTAACAAGTTTGTAAGAAAGGATGGAAACACAGAATAGTCCTTTGACTTGTTAGCTAATTACTCTAATTAGCAGCCGTGTGAAAGCAGGCTGGTCTAAGGTATTGTTGCAGTTTCACATCTTCAATATCAGATCCAAAGTTACCTTTCTTTCATGAATGTAAAAAAGGAGATTGTTCAACAATTTGGTTGCAGTGAAGCATTTAAAGAATGAATTAGTTTGAATTTAAATTATCGTTTGGGGCATTAAGACCAAGACATTCTCATGATTGCATGATTCATATATTGTATTCTGTGAACAACTTTTCCCAACTTTTGAAATCATGACAAAATATATATTTATCTCTAGTATTACTACTACCACAAGACATGACTGCTAACAATGGGTACAATTAGATAAGGGAGGCTGTATTGTCTGTGATTCACACCTTCACCTTGAGGTCCAGAATTAGCCGGACACTTTTCATCTAAGTGTGACCCATCTCATTATATTAATTCAGGTGCACAGTCACCCTGGAGTAAACATTCTTTTGTGAGTCCCTTTCATCAATAGATCCATAGTGGGTCTGCTTCTTTCAGATTTTTTACTCGCATTAGTTTCAGACTGTGTGACCTTTCAATGGCTGAATGCACTGACAGCTATTGGTAGTCCCAAGTAGGGTGAGATGGCAGGGTCACAGATTTCATTAGTCATCAACATTCCACTGGATACATGTGGCACAGATGTCACACTAGATAAGGTTTACAGGACTAGTGTAGTGGACTCTGCCACTTTGAAGAGTTATCTCCCTTGATTACAGGATCCGTGGCCATTGTTTTAATCTCATATTTATCATGATTATGTGTTTGGCCTGTGTGCACCATACTCTGACCAAAATAATATAAAGTAATGAACAATTCTTTTCCATGATGTGATTGATGCCTTTTGCGGGGGGTATTAAAATGGACTCCGTCTGTCCGTCCGTGCGTGTGTGCGCCCGTGGTGTGATTTCTGAATAAAATATGTTTTGCGTTTCCATGGCAACAAGTTTGACAGACTGAAATTGGTGGTAGTACTCTTTTCTGGAGCAGAACTTTAAAACCATTCACTATTTCTTCACCAAACGTGGTACATAGATAGGTCTGGTGGGGTACTGGTGTCTTTTGGTAGTTTGGGATTTCTGAATAAAGTGTTTTTGGCGTTTCCATGGCAACAAGTTTGACTTAGACTGAAATTGGTGGTAGTACTCTTTTCCGGAGCAGAGCTTAAAAAGTATTCACTGTTTCATCACCAAATTTCATACATAGGTAGGTCTAGTGGTCAACTGGTGCCTTTTGGTAGTTTTGGTTTTCTGAATAAAATATTTGTTGCATTTCCATGGCAACAAGTTTGACTTAGACTGAAATTGGTGCTAGTACTCTTTTCCGGAGCAGAACTCTAAAACCGTGCAATGTTTCTTCACCAAACTTGGCATATAGATAGATCTGGTGGTGAACTGTTGCCGTTTGGTAGTTTAGGATTTCTGAATAAAATATTTTTTTGTGTTTCCATGGCAACAAGTTTGACTTTGACTGAAATTGGTGGTATTACTCTTTTCCGGAGCAGAACTTAAAAACTGTTCACTATTTCATCACGAAATTTCATACATAGGTAGGTCTAGTGGTGAACTGGTGCCTTTTGCTAGTTTTGGATTTCTGAATAAAATGGGTTTGTTTGTGTTTCCATGGCAACAATTTTGGATTCAACTGAATTTGGTGGTAGTGCTCCTTTCTGGAGCAGAACTTTTGAAACCTTTGAGTACTCTCCTTCCACTTAGCTATATACACGCCCAAACATTTGACATAATCATAACTCACAGACATATTCATGAAGAGTATTTTGCCATTGCCGAGGATATTGATGACTTTGTCGTTTTGTTACTGCAAGAAACATTAAAAATTAAAAAACACACACCAAAACCTAATAAACATGATTAGAGAAAGGGAAGTGTTAGACCTTGATTATCAATTTATCCATAGCAACCTGATTCTGACTACCTAATATAATGATTTTATCTATGATTATATGTGTAGAATAAACTGACTGGAAAAAAATCTGTTTTTGTCCATTAGTGCTGTGTTGTCAGTTGACATTAGCCAATATAATTTTATAATGCTCATATGTTACACTAAAACAGACATCTACAGCTTCTTGCATAAACTGTTCCAGATATTGTAGTTTCTCAGATGTAAATTAGCAGAAACTGCTTAGTCATAGAAGGAATTTCATGTCCCATTCCTCTATGCTGGGAACAGTACCATGTGATATCATCCATTGTTGATGACATCACAATCTGGTAATGTTGTATAATCGAGACAATAGGCTTAGTTCTTAGATAAAACTTTCATGGCAGTGGATGATCTAAAGTGTGATTGGGGCTAACCTTGCTGAAAGCTTTTAACATGGATTGTTCATTAATAGTGTATATCATCAGTAACCATAGTAATAAGAGGATAAAGACAAGGAATACAAATTAACCATATTTGACAATAATTATCAAAAACTATAATCATGTGATATTTTATGTATGCTTTCAACTTCCTCAAAATGCTAAATATTATTTGTGTTTCACAAATTTTTCATGCCCAAAATGTCTCAACATAACAATATCAGAATGTCTGCCCTCTGTATTATTTATTTTACAACTATTGTGGAAAATTCGCATTTAATATTTCATGTACTTATAAATATACCTAAATATATGACAGTAGTTTTATCCATTACAGTAGCAACCAGCATTACCTCCCTTCATAACGGAAACCTGTCTCTTCATCAGTCCCCAAATGATAGGTATGCTTTGGTATTTCGTTAATTGATTAAATTGCTTTCATCTGCTCATGTACTGAAAATGACATAAAGATTCCAATTATTATTTAAACTCAAATAACAGGTAAAGGTCAGTCAAGCAGAACACTGAATGATCCGTGACCTCTGTATGCTAATGTGCAAGGTTATGTAACAGTTGCAGCCAACAGAACGAGAGTGGTTGGTTCACCTAGGGCAATACTTATCCCAAGGGACTTGCTACAGATATTGTGTTTGCGGTAACACGCCCCCGAGCTAGCCATGAGTAAATAGTTCCCAAATACCAAACAGAGGCCTGCCTGCATAGCTTAGTGTTGTTTCTCCGAGCCAACCGGTGGGTAGGTGACATTTTAGCCGGTGTGATTCACTGAAGCGGGACTAGCTTGAGGAGAAATCGTTTGGAGTGATCAGGCAGTGTACACCTGTATTCGTCAGTAGATAACTACAGCAGCAATATCAAGATGGATTTCTTCGGAGGAGCAGCGTCTGATTTCTTTGGGGGAAATGCAGGCGGAATGTTTGACCAGCTTAAGGGTCAGTTTATGAAGCAAATGGATGATAGAAAGAGGGAGCAAAGAAGTAGATATGGCCGGACTGTGTCTGGACGTGAGTCGAGGAAAGAGAAGAAAGATCCTTTTGCAGGTGTGATAAACCAGAACTATGAAGAAATTAAAAAGACGTGTCTTGAAGAAGGAATACTGTTTGAAGACCCAGAATTCCCAGCTGAAGATGCATCAATATTTTTCAGTCAGGAACCCCCAAGAGCATTTGAGTGGTTGCGCCCAAGTGTAAGTAATTAAATACAGTTATAATGCATCTTCCCTCATATGTATCAAAAGAGAGCATTTACCTGGACATTCATCTGGCCTTGAAAAATATATTTTGCAATTGTGACATATTTGTCTGAATAGAATGAAATATCAGCAAGTTTCAATACAGATCAAGATGTGTGTTTATGATAAGAGGACAAGGTATATGCTTGTAAACAGGTTTTCTACAAGCTATGGGTATGTAGCTAGTGCTGACTGGGGGTATATGCTGTATGTCTGTTGGGTTGACGCCCACCTGTGATACAGTGTTGGAGTCAGTGAAGCATGACCTGACTTTCATGTGAAAACATAAGTGGACAAAGTCTTGGAATAACTTGATTGTATCGAGCAGTGGGCGTTGACACAGGAACAGGGTCAGAGCTAGGTAATATCACATACTGACAAACTGAATTATTGAATTATACACATGGTCCATTTAACTCCTCTTTACTTTATGTAATGGAGCACCTGGTGCACAGGAAGCCAGGGTTTGAACATGGTTGTACTGCTGACACAGTCTGTTATAATATCATGGCTGTGCATTTTCTGCTTGGACCATGTGAGACGGAAGGCTTGAAGCCTGGTGATGATGTAACCCAGATGGAGTAGATGGACACACCCTTCTATGACTGTTGCAGGCAGCTTCAGAACAACCCTGGCTTTACGAACACAGGGCTGTTTAAGTTTCAGTATAATATACCTGTATCACAGAAGCCTTTAGATATGTTGCTTATATACATGGCTTACACTGTCATAGTGAGTGAGTAAAGTTTGATGCTGTGTTTACCAACATTCATTCTGCTCTCAGTAATCATGGTAATATTCCAACTATGTGAGGGCAGTCTGTAAATATCGGTCATTGAAATATGGATGGGTTTGTATGGTTGTAATACTAGCTTGTATGCCAGTGTTTGCAGTACTGCAATAATATCCAGGTGGGGTAACATCAGAAATAGGGGGACGGTGGGGTAGCCTAGTTGTTAAAGCGTTTGCTCCTCGCGCTGAAGACCTGGATTTGATTCTACAGTGTGTGAAGCCCATTTCTGGTGTCTAAAAGCAGGGTAAAACCAAAATCACTCACTCAGAAATAGGCTTCACACCTGGTACCTGATGTAGAATCAAACTGAGTCATTGATGAATTAATGCTTTGACAACATCGGTACCCTCCCCTCCCTAAACTATGAGAAGTTTCATGGATTGCTCTGTAGTTGAGGATTTTTGCAAATAGTATTTTCTGTTTGTGTCAAATTTGGCGGTGAATAACAGGCTGCAAGATTCCTCATGCATTAATATGCCATGTCCATCCAAACGCCATGTTGAGATGTTTTATCTCACCACATTTTATTAAATAAGGGGAAACACAAATATATACTGTAAATAATACTGTATAAGTATTCAAAAGTATACAAGGTAACGAGCCACCACTATAAGGATTATGGAAGACATTATGTACCAAAGTAATTAATGAATAAAAATAAGTGAAAAAAATAGAATAAAATACGACATCTGATGTTCAATTAAACTCGTTAGTGGCCGTGTTGATGTTTAGAGATGTTTTCTGTCAAATATTGACTATGGGCTCTTCACCTCTACAAATACTCATACTGAAGGACTCTAGCAAACAGGGTTGTACATTGACACAATTTGACAGTACATGTACTCTATGTGTTAACATTTGTGCCCAGTGTATATATGCTGATCAGTTTTAGATGGGATAAATGTGGGAAGAAGTGATATTTTATTTGTTGGTGTGCTGAGTTTTTAATTGGTATTTTAAAACAGGGGCTTTCAGTGTCCAAAAAAGCAGCTACAACCAGTGTCAGTAAGGTATAAAAGGACATTTCTTATAATGCTAAACCTGGTTATGGCCATGTGTCTTGTAATTGCCTATATTTGTATAACAATCCCTTTGGTGTTTAACTGGCATATTCATCACATATGAAGTATTGTTGATTTTTGTTGTGCCCAGTAATGGCAAGTCAAATTTTGAAAAGAACTCTTGAACAACTGCTAAAGGTAATTGGTTTATGATTGATACAATTTCAAATGACATTTTAGTACATTGCTTAAAGTGTACTTTTCAGATAGTTCATGAGATTATCTGAAAGTGCATAGTATGAAAGGAAGCATGCACATTAGAGTTCTGCATGTTTTATAAAAGGGTTAAAGTATGGAAGTATGTGTGCGTCAACAGTGTGGATATTTGAGTCATTCTGTGATGTCTATATGGTGACCTGGGATGTGATTCACTATTCACTGTGGTCAGTGCTTTTGTGATATAATTAAAATTATATTGATATATATTCATGATTGACAGTGGTATATCAGGTTATACCATAAGGATATATGTAATAATGGTAAATTTACACCACTAAAATATGTATTCAAGACTGACCGAGATAAAATGAAAATTCTGCCATTAGGATATACTGGATTGAATGTGACATGTTTTAGGAATCATGACAAACTAAGTTAAAAGGTATAGATGTAAATGTAAAGTTATATTGCATAGACATAAACAGTTGAAATTAAATGTTGGAGTTAATACTTATTCATGTAAATAAACATTTTTAGTTATTCATAATAATTTCACGTGTCTCATCAAGTATTTTTAAGTAGTTACTTCATAATCCACAAGTTTTTATGATGACAGAGAGCTGTTTCCTGTCCTATATCGCCCCATGGCGGCCATTATTGTGATAAATGGGAAACCTGGGGTGGTTTTGTTTTTGTGTCAACTGATAATACCTCAAGGGATGGGTATTTGATGGAATGTCCCCCACAACTGATAGGGCACCTGTCTGTCACCAATGTGGCCTGTCCTCCCAGCCATGATGAATGTAGAACATGATAGATAGGCTGGAAACCCTGCTGAACAACATGTACAGGTTCGCACCTCCTGTTGGTTGTTGTGTGACGCAAGGTGTTAGGTTCTACTTGAGTAACATGGAGGAACAAGTCTGTGTTGAGATATCTACCTAGACTTACACTTAGTCTTAGTCTATCATACAGACCCTGAAGCAAATATGTCCAAGAAATCCCACACAAGTCTAGAAAATGTGGCAAGTCTAGATTTCCACAGCTTGAAAATGAACAAAGTGTCGGGGCTCCTTTTCATTACATTTTATTTTTTTCACTATGAGCTTTCTTTTCTGTAAAATATGTTCATTTCAGAGACTAGTTGTTAGTCTAACTTAGTCCCTTAAATATATATAATGGAAAGAAGCAACTATTCTAAAACTGGAAAGGAGACCCAGTGAAATGTGAAAGTCAGAACCTGTGAAAATATAGACTTACTTTAATTATGGCTATAGCATTGCAGTAAGGGCATGTTAAATAGGAAGATAATGTCATTCAGGGACTGTGAGACAGACTAATAGTAACCCCCAAAGAAGGAGATGGAGTCATCAGCAGTGTCAGACATACTGCATTGCGGAGTCTCTTTCACAATAGTGTGCTGTCTGTCCATCCTTCATACCCTGTGGGGAATGGGTAGAATTCACGCCCTGGCTTGTAGGACCCAAGGGAAATAGATAAGGTCTTCAGGTTCTGTGACCTGGTTATGTCATCACACCCTGTTGGCATGCATTGGTCATCATGTTGTCAGTCTCCTGTTGGCCTGGCCTTGACTGTCATTAACAGCCTCTGTAATGCAGCTAGAATGCTGCTTACTGTTGTGTAAAAGTTACTGAAACAATGCTCACTCACTCACTCTGGATATGCAGTGAGTCGACCTGCCTCTATCATTATGTAGGGTTCGATGTCTTTGCTCTGTGATTGTCATCTGACTGTACTCTTATCATATTTTGAAAATAATCATTTTTTTCCTCCAACCTGAACTTGAAGATTTGCTGACCTAGAAAATTTAGAAATAGGTACCAATTGTGTCACAGAGAAAACTGGAAAAGACAGTTAAGTCAATGTGTGTTTCCCACAACAGATAGAATTAAATTGGAGAGATGGTGCTTGTTACTCAACATGTGTGACATTCACAATGATAAACAGCAATCAGGATAAAGCAGCAGGGCAGGGCAACATGAGCTGGTATGTACAGGTCTGGGGAAGATACAGACTTAGATTGACATTACAGCGTTGGAGGCAGCATGCTCCTGCTGGAGATGGGCGTCAATAGTCAAGTCAAGGAAGTGGCTGTTAACTTGGCTTCACACTCAACAAAGACGCCTGGAACTTTGCCGTCATTTATCTTGTTTTCTTGCAAATGGTGGAGGACTCTGAATTAAAACTTCTCAAAACTACCCAAAGAGTGACTGACTGAGTTCAGGTTTACGCCGCTTGTAGCAATATTCCAGCAATATCACAGCGGGGGACACCACAAATGGGCTTCACACATTGTACCCATGTAGGAATTGAACCCGGGTCTTCGGCATGATGAGCAAACGCCTTAACCACTAGGCTACCCCACCGCCCTATGTCCAAAGACATGACAGTTATCCCACAATGTTTTCATCTTGTATTTTTCAAATAATGGATGTTAAACCAAGTAATATTTAACCAGTGAAATTCAAATATTCTAGAATTCAATTATTTGTTTTGCCTGTGAAAGAACAGAAGATCCCTTCATGTTCAGTGAATTGAGCTGATTTAAACAGATCTTAAAATTAAGGAAATGTAGACTTGCTACAGTAAGGACTATACATATTTTGGATTTGTTTAGATATTTAATTGATTGAGAGTACAAATGATCTAATGCAAATAATCTTTATTTGTGTTTTACTCTGTACAAACTCACCACTCAGATTGATTAATCTCTTTTTCTGTCACCGTAAACCATTGACCAAGGAAGACATTAGTTTATGTGATGATTGAACGATTGATTGATTGATGCAGTGTAGCATCTGCTGAGCCATGGAATGACAGGGTTCAAGGTCAAGGTTACTGGGGTGTCAAGTTTGTTTGAGTAAACGATACAGTAAACTGCACTCAAACCCATGCAAGTATGTCAAATGTAGTGGAATATCATACATTCAGGCACTGAGGGTTTTAAGAGTATATCCAGATAATAATCCAAAGTATTAAGCAGACAAAATATTGAGAACAATCTCCTTGTGCTGTATTTCTGTGTCGCTAGTCAGACAACTGCCTAGTATGTCTCACAGTCACAGAACCATATTATTTTCCCGACAGCGAAGCTCTCCCTGCAATGCTAAAGCCCTAAATGAAGCAAGTCTAGATTTCCCCAGGTTCATCTGGTCTCCCTGGGGCTCATTTTCCATTTAAATGTGTTTATTTGTTAAAATCAAAATTATATGTGTTCAAAGACTAAGTGTTAGTCTAACAACTGCCTGAAAACATTTTGTCTTACACTAGCCTTTTGTAGGGAAAATTATTATTTATAAAGTCTAGAAATTATCACTGAAACAAATCTTCATTACCTTAGAGACTTGTGCCAGTCTAGTAAACTGGAATGTGTTTAAAAAAGCTGTGTGCACATCACAAGTCAGAGTATGCGCAGTGGTTAATAGATATTGAAAAAAAAGCTTCTTCACTGGAGAATGTGTTTCAAGGGTGCCTCTCATCTTTAGCGGCATTAGTTGTATGGCTGTGGAACATCAAAATACTCCACGAGTTGCAAGTTCGGGGGAGGATCACAATTGTCTACACCTGCTTGTGCAGGAATACATTGATTGGTGGATATCAATATTTCACATCTGTGTGTGACATAAGATGCAGATATGAAGTTTTTCTCAAGACCTTATAATGTTCTTCTTGACAACTCATTACGATAAAAATCATACAATTGTAATATGTCTGATTTCATAATTAGTTGAAAAGTTAATGAATGGGATTTCTTTTCTGCAATCGCCTGGTTAACATTATTCATATGTGCTGTTAAGATATAAATGAATATATATAAACAAGGAAAGCATATTGTGAACACGAAACCAGTAGTTGTTTTCTTTATGTTGAGCTGCTGCTGAGGCTGTTTACTGACAAAAATATTTTGCCAGGAAGGTTAATCCATAGAGAGGCAGCTCCAGTTGAGTTGATGTCAAAGAGGGGGAAGATAGCATCTTACAGTCATATGATATAAATAGTAGTCAAGAAACTAGCACTGGGGGGATGGGGCGATGTAGGCTCACCTTGTGGTATTTCTGGCACTCTTGCCAGACACACCAAGGTCAAGCACATCCTCGTGCTTTCAGATGGTCCTAGTTCCTGTTTAATGTGTACCGCGGCATATGAATATTTTGTCGGATGTGATAAAGTGTTGTAATGAAACGGTAGCAGTGCCGTTTATGGTTTCCAGTTTATTACAGTTTGAAGAGTTTCATGTTGGTGTGGTTGTCATTTTATGAGAAATACAATTTTATGTTCAAGGTGTATTAATATCAGGTATTCAAATAGAAAATATAGTTTTACCATTGTTTCATGTGTTTGAAAAGAGATTGTGATGATATCACAGAAATAATCAGTAACCATAGTATTTTTAAGATACATGATCATTTCCTTTCTGAAGCGTTACAAATACAGAATATATTTGAATATTGATTGCTGATACATTTCAATGAGAAACTGGCGATGAACATCATTGTTTCACAGTCTAAGGAATCAGTTTGTTATAGTCATGTCAGGTGGACGAATGCATACGAACAGATATATTCAGTGATGGAATGCGGCCAACTACCGGTACAAACATCAATTATTCCAAGTGGTCAGGATGTCGGCCATCTTGTGAAACGTGGCTGACCATGAATCCATTCACTGCCCACATGTAGACCGGGCTGTATGTGGGGCAGCACAACACCTGTACTGGTTTCACCTGCACTAAGCCGCTGTGTCCCCCTGATTGGGTTCTGTGGACACATTGAGGCCTACATACCTGGGTGTCATGGCAGACGATATTGATCATGCTGATTGTAAACATTGGTGTTGATACTGACCACCGTGACTGTGTGGTGTTAGGTGGTTCCAAGTATCTTATCAATTGCCGATAGCCCTCAAATAATGACAAACTGTCTCTTCACCCACCAAAAATGGTCCAAGGTTTAGTAAATTTAGGCAGCTGCTAAATTCAGTAATTGTTTGTATGTGTGTCTTCTTGTTGTGAATCAGTTGGACCTGTTATTGGTAGACTTGTTTTTAGCTACTGAATTCCATTTTTTAAAGATATAGTTTGTTGATTTGTGTTTTGATATATAGTACAAAAAACCCAGGAATCTCATTAGAATTTAGAAATCTAGACTTGCCAAAGTAATCTATTGTTAGAATTGATTGGGAATTTGGATTTGTATGTCTGTATGTGAGACTTTGGTGTATATGAATATGAGGTTCAGGACAATAAGCTTGGTTTCTCCTGAACATTATTGTTACTTTGTATGCATCAATGATTGCATACATATTTATTACTATTGAGTTATATGAATTTCAAACTGCTTATGGGTAAAGATACAGCAGTTTTGCAGTTGCAGCAAGGAAATATTCTTATGCATGTTTTGACTTACACAGATCATAATGATCAGTATGTCAGCACCATTTTATCGCTAATGGTTACCACAAAAGTGGTTAGGGTCTGTTACCTTTGTCACCCGAGGCTGTCATTCCACATTGCTGACACACCCTCATATAACTGACATTCGTATCAAACTCACTAATTGATGGCTGGATCCCAATTCTGTGTTAATCTTTGGCCAATATCTACTATTCACCCTGTAATCTGTATCATGTCTATAACTTGGCCTCACTAGGATCTTTGTGTATGAAGATTACATTGTTTGGAAGGAACAACACCTCCCAAAGTGTTTACTTGGTGAGCAGGATGTCAGCAATCATGGGACACAGTGTGCCCCACCTAATGATAAACATTAGCTGTTATCTGGGGGATTAAATCGTTTTGATTTATAGTTAAGATTTAATTAATTTATCACATAACCTGAATAAGGTGGATGTTACATTGCATTGCACTGAGTCCCATTCATTGCTCGAGTTAAACAGACATCGGCCCATGCCGCCATATCTACCTTTATGTCCCAGCTTTCCCTTTATATCCAAGGTCTTTCCACTTGTACCCCTGCCCACTGCAGTCTTTGTTAACACTGTGAAACTGGGTAAGGAACACCGCCATATCTACCTTTATGTCCCAGCTTTCCCTTTATATCCAAGGTCTTTCCAATTGTACCCCTGCCCACTGCAGTCTTTGTTAACACTGTGAAACTGGGTAAGGAATGTTTTCTGTAGAAGCTGTAAGGTCACTTTGAGTCTGCAGAGGTACGCTTAGTACATATGGGCTACTGTGATTTCAATGGTTTTCATTTAATGCTTAACTTGGCAGTGTCTGTGCTATATAATGACAGTCTGTTTGTAATCATGTCTTGACCAAACAAAATAGTGTTTAGTTTGTTTGCTGTTTAACACCACACTCGGCAATATTCCAGCCATATAATCGAGTCCGGACCAGACAATCCAGTGATCAACAGAATGAGCAGCGATCGTATTTGGATACGATGACATGTGTTAATCAAGACTGCAAGCCTGAGAACCCAAGCCTGTTAGTTGCCTCTTACAACAAGAGTGTTACCGAATACCAATGGTAACCCACATCTTGACAGGACAAAATAGTGATTAATATGTTTTAAACATATTTTATTCATTCAAGAAAAGGATTGGGCACAAGTGATTAATATTATTAGCAACAGTTCAATCGGTTTAATTATGCTGTCACACTGAGAAGCAAGTCACTGAGTCTGATCACTGTACGTGAAGTCACTTCCTGTGACTAGTTGGAATCTAGTCTGATATTTGTATTCCAGAATCCGCTTGGTGTTTTAAGTAGTTGAATAGGTTGACACACAAGATACGTCTAATGTGTGTTGTTGCCTTGTAAGCTGATGATGAATGTGTTGAAGATGACTGGTGTTTGTGTGGGTACTTCCTGCTTGGCCAGCTTGCTGTTGTGAACGTGGGATGTAAGGTGTAGCATATGCAGACATGCTATTACTATTGTGTGATATTGATCATGTCAACTTACCTCTCTTTGTCCCCAAGTCAGTTATCATAAACCAGCTTTCCTCAAGTTTCACTGTTCATATCAGCCTAGTTGTGTCCTTGTCTGTCTCACGTACCCAGAACAATATCATTTCACTTCTACTTGGATCTTACTGTAATGCTCTAGCATAGATAGAACAAGTCTAGATTTTCCCCTAAAGGCTCTTTTTCATTTAAATTTTTGGCTTTCCACCAAATTATATATTTTTAGTGACTAAGCAATAAAGTATGTGTGTCCACAGGGAGGAATTATTGGGGCATTATTTATTGAACTTGAGTGCAATGATGTGGTTATAAACCCACCTTTCACAGAATTCATTCAAGGCTACGACATGTATTGTGTTTTGTACACATTACGTAGTGATGGAATGCTATATTTATCTGATAATATAAAATCAATATTTTATGTGAGTACAATAGCACGTTGTGTCGGAACTACGTAGTCTTTCAGAGTAGGACCTTGCAAATCAACATGAAAATTCTTAATGAATAGAACATTTATCTCTTTTTGTCAACATTTTAACTCATCTCATAGCAATGAATGAAAGTGTGAACTTACTCAGATCTCATGATTAAATAGACATTTGATTTAAAAACAAAAGCCAGAACATATTTTAGTTACCGTTATCAGTCTCAAAACAATAACGCCAGTGAAGCAGACAAAAAGTAGTTACAGCATGAAGTGTTGTTTCACCCAAGTGAAATATATGTTTTGTGTTTTTCAAATAAATGTGTAGTGTTTCTTTGCTAAATACATAACAAAACAGCAGATCTTACAAAAACAGTCATTCACAACTCATTCAGAATCAACCTTAAACAGCCCACAAAACATGCAAGTGTCTTTGCTTTCATGGCCCCGCCTATCTGTAGAAGAGGGAAGGAGATATAAACTTGCCATATATACCTACTGTTGTATAAATGTGTTTTATACCATGTGTGGAGAGGACAGAAAGTGATAAATGACAGCAATTGTTCTGATATGACATGGCCGCAGGGCGTTTTACAAACTTGATGCCTACATGGCTGAAGTTTGCTGGGTGAATCTGCCTCAGGGTGACTCCGATGTGGAGTATATTCAGGATGTGGTTGATCTGACTGCATCAGAAGTTTGTTTGTGTTTCTCAAACATCTCCCACATGTAACTAATAGGGATATTGTGTAAATATACCAGTTTCTAAGAGTGAGAATGTTTTTTTGTTATAAAACAACATATGTTTCTATAATTTTTTATGAACTGATGCCTTAAAGTTTGTAGATCATTGTATGTGTTCTTTACCATATGTAGAACATAAACAGCAGATAACACAATTGTACAGGTTGTCTAGGTGTATGACATCTGTTTGGGCAGGATCTTTGTTGCATACATCTTTATTGCCCTTGATTTCTTAATCGGCCTCATCTCTTGAGATGGTTAAGGGGCAAATGTTCCAGGTGGGACTTGGGGTTGGTTTTCTTGCAGTAGAGACGTAAACACAGGTGGAGTAGATCAGTCAGAGCGATACCCGACACTGTGAATGTTGGTCCAGCCCACCTGGAGGAGGAGAAGAGGCAGTCACATTAATACATTCCTTCTAGTTCCACTTCAGCGTGACCTCTACCCACCCACCCACACAGTGTTGGAGATGCTTCACATGGTTCCCCTCCAGGGCCATCGGTCACTGTATTGTCTTGTCACCTTCAATACCTCTTGCCGTGTTAGCAGTGGTAAGGGGACGGTGGGGTAGCCTAGTGGTTAAAGCATTCACTTGTCGCGCCGAAGATCCGGGTTTGATTACAATGTATGAAGCCAAATTTTGGTGTAAAACCATACTGACTCACTCATAGTGAGGGGTAAGAGGCTGCTGGTCTGGTTGGTTGTGCTAGAACCTTGCTGAAAGACCTACTGGTAGACTGATGTTTAGCCATCGTCTAGTATCATTTGGATAAGATGCCGCCATGGTCTTGTGGCTAGGACATGTGTCCAGAGCGAGGTCAGTGGCTGGTTCCCTGGCTGTGTCATACTTAAGGATCTTAAATGGTGGTACTTGTCGTTACCCTGTCTGTCACTCAACACTAAGGGTACAAGATGAGGATTGGCAAACTCAAAGTCTATATTCTGTGTCTCGATAAGGAATCAGTGTTAAACTGCTATGCAATATCTCACTGGGCTAGCACTTTAACACCAACAAATGTCTATGCTTGTATGTAACCTTGAACACAATTTTAAACCCTGTTTCAGCTCAGATAAAGTGGTGACTATAAACAATTCTATCACTGGTTGAGATTCGAACCTTGCACCTTCTGTTAAGGCAACAGACACCTTGTCCACAACACCATAGGTTTGAAGTTCATCAGGAGGAACCTTTTCATGCCACACCATAAAGCTGGCCTGTGCTCATGTTACCAACTATCAGGATGTTGTCTTCAGACCCAATTACACCACCCTCACTCACTTACTTTATCTCCTAACCATATTGGGGCGGTGGGGTAGCCTACTGGTTAAAGCGTTGGCTCGTCACGCTGAAAACCCGGGTTCGAATCCCCACATGGGTACATTGTGTGAAGCCCATTTCTGGTGTCTCTCACTGTGATGTAGCTGGAATATTGCTAAAACAGGCCTACCAAAGAAAACTTTCCCACTGTGTTTATGTTGCTATTTCCACGATTAATGTGGGCTTTTCTGCGTTTTTCTGCACAGTGGGAAAGTTTTCTTTGGTAGGCCTGTAAAAGCGGCGTAAAACCAAACTCAGTCAGTCAGTCAGTCAGTTCTAGCATTATTACCAAGTAAAAATGGGTAAAAGTCAACACAGCCTGAAAGAGTTAATGTCAACACAAAAGTTAAAGCTTTTCACTCCCACTATCTCCTAGTCATATTACAAAATGTAAAGTTGGGTAAAAGTCAACACAGTAATAGTTATCAACACAATAAGGGTTAAAGTGTTAACATGAACAGAATAACAAACCAGGTAATGTTAACACTTAAAGGGTCATTTGAGAGCATGTTGTCAGTGACCTGTGACAATCATCCTGCATTGAAGCAGGCAGCCAGGTTTCTTGACGAGCAATCCCCAATTGTAGTAGGAATTCCTCAAACTCAACAGCCTGTGAAACACTTTTTGTACATGTATGAACTTTAATAAACAGACTTTCATGGCAAATTATCACTAGGAAATATGTCTTAAGATCAGTGCAGAGCAAAATATTGATAATCCTACATAATCACACCTGTTGTCAGGTAGCTCAGTAGAAGTGGAATATTGTAATTTGATATTTTGTCAAATTAAATTTTGAATAAATATAACAACATAGTTTGAATGTTATAACCTACACCAGCAGAAATAATGTCCACGTTTTGGGAGTAAAATGAAGTGTCTAAAATGAAGGAATTATAACGAAGGATGTTTAGATTTAAATTGCCCTGTAATACATAATGGAAAGCAACACACACAATCTCTTCTTTCCCTGAAACAGAAGAAATGCTACAAAGGGTCGGTATGATAGAGACTAATTTGTTGAGAACCACTGAAGAAAGGTAGGATGACTTCTATCACCAGTGTATGTTTCACACTTGGATGGGTAGCTCCAGGGCAATCCATTATGGTTGAGATAAAGTAAACACATCTTTTTATAGTATTCTCTATTCAAGCATGAAAGTTAAAAATGTAAAAGATTTATGCACTGCTTGTTTGTTTTTTTTGCTAGATTTATATTTGTTTATGCATTGGAACAGTTTCTTATAAAATGGTATATATATTTTTGAATATGTCACGATTTGCGTGCAGTAGACAGAGAGTGAGTGAGTTTAGTTTACACCGCTTTCTGCAATATTCCAGCAATGTCACAGCGGGGTCACCAAAAATGGGCTTCACAGAATGAACCCATGTGGGGACTAAAACCTGGGCCTTCGGCATGACGAGCGAACGCTTTAACCACTGAGTACCCCCACTGCCCCCAGTAGACAGAGAATCAAGGTTAACATGTTTGCAGTACATATAACTGTAACTTCTCCATCCATTAAGACATCCCGCCTACAAGCATGTAACACATGAGAAGACAACTGTGGCAAGGTCGGCCATGTTCACGTTCCATCAAACCTGATGTGCTGGGAAAACTTCGAAGGATTCCATGGTCACGGTTGATAACTGCACTGAGTCACCTGGCAACAATCAATAATGTTTTATTGTCCCTGTTGCCATGGTTACTTTACGGAATTGCTATCTTTGTAGGATTTGCTGACTATGCCACATTTCCATCAAAACTGTGTTGCTCAGCAAGGTTGTAGGAGTGTTGAAATATTTGTTGGTCAGTACATTTTCAGTGTATATATATGATCAGGTATTCTGATGTAATGTGTAATGAACTCAACCATAACTCAGTAAATATTCTTCCAGCCTGACTGGCTAGTGGTTAGCCAGTCTGTAATGACCATGTAATGTTTGATGTGAGAACACATGCCAGTCACTACAAAACCGACCCATATCAAGTCAATGATAGCCATGACTGGCACACACATACAATTGTTTCATGGAACTGTTTCATGGTGGTGTGTGCACACTTAATCGTAAATGAGCTATGCGAATTTCTAGCAAGGTGTATAGGATCTTACAACCAGAATGGTTTTGTATAATTCTACCAAAGGTGTTATTCAGCACACATTATGCCTATTCCACTAGTCACACTGTCACTTATAAAACACATCTGTCACTCATTTGGTGTTACATTTTCAACAGAATTAAACCAAAATTGCCATATCACAAAGCCTTTCTTTTCCAGAAGAAAGTTTGCGTGTTGCTTAACATCGCACTCAGCAATTATCCAGCCATTTGATGGCAGTCTGTAAATAATTGAATCTGGACCAGACAATCCAGTGATTGACATAATGAGCATCAATCAATGCTATTGGGATACGATTTACCTACCAATTGAAATGTACAACAAGGAGAGTTTTAAGGATATACAACTTCTTTAATATGATATGAGTGACGTTTCGGTGCAGCTTCTAACACCATTATCCAGTTGCACCGAAACGTGGCCCATATTCTATTACAAAAGTTGTATATCCATTAAACTTCTAAATGCCACTCAAAGAAGTCAATTGAAATGTGTCGAGTAGAGTTTTCAAAGCATGTTTATGTACTTAAGCTCTCAGTATTTGTATTGTCCGAGTTGTTGGCGTGCACATACCTCTTGAACATGATTTATATCTCAACACCTTATGCCATGCAAACTTAAAATGTGATAATAATTGTTTGCTATAATGTCATGTTGACAGCTTATTTAACCTTCATGAAAAAGTTGGTGTGCGGCACTACAGGGATTGATATATTACACTAGACATGAAAACTTGTATTTACTTTAAATGCAAGGCAAGGAAACGTTTTTTAAGTGTTTATTTGTAAAACTGGAGACTGATAAGGCAAGGGAACGTTTTTTAAGTGTTTATTTGTAAAACTGGAGACTGATAAGGCAAGGGAACTTTTTTTAGTGTTTATTTGTAAAACTGGAGACTGTTCAACAGACACTTATTTACTCTTTATGTTATGGTACTTGTTTCTAGTTTTGTTTTTGACAGCTTGTGTCATCTTTTAAATTGATAGGCATGGGAATGTTTCTTGAGGTGTTTAGTAGATTTGGGGACAATTCACTAACAGCTGGATTAAGCCTTGTGTAACACTGAGTTGAGTCCAGTGATTGAGGTGTAAACACTACAACTATTTAGTAAATGTTCCTGAGAACATTGTCAACACGGTCACTGTTGCTTTAAGTTAGAAGGACAAATCGTCTTTCTTTCATCACATAGCTAAAATATTTGTGTGAAATAAGAGATACATTTTTTATCTTGGACAAATCAGATATTGTTGGATGTGTTGGTTACATGGTTGAAACTATGTAAGGCCTGATTATTTTAAGGTTGGGGTTAATGTATTGTGATGTTACAAGACAGATCCTGAAATAAATATACCCAATTCAGCTCATGCAGGTCTAGAATGTGTGGCAAGTCTATATTACCACAGTTCCGGAAAATTAAGAAAAACTCTAAGCTCCTTTTTATTGTATTTCAGTAACATTAGTTATAAATGTTATTTTTCCTGTAAAATTTCAGGCACTAGAGGTTAGCTATTCAAATACTAACTTGGGTTGAAATGACAACAGAAAGGTCTTTTTGAAACATTTCCTTCATGGGACATAAGTTGTGGGTTGGTTTGATAGCATAAATATTTCCTGTTGTACAAAGGTGATTGGATGAATGTCCTGATGGTGGAGCTGCCATTGATGTATAGAACTTAGATAGAACTATAAAGTGTTGACCTGAGAAGCACTCATTAGTGGGTGATTTGTTTTTCTTGTACATTTTTCAACCAAACCATTGTTTATAACAGTGAAGAATCAAATGTGAAAGTTCATCATGTAAATGAAGACTTTATATATTCTGCAATGTTCACGTATTTTATTTTAAGTTCCAGCAGCCATTGTTCACACAATTTGGTGTTGTAAGACTGAAATCAAAGCCGTTCTTTAAAAAACATGGTGGCATTACTCTGATTCACATACGCCAAAAACCAAGGGGAACTGTTCTAAAATTAGAATCAGTTCAATTATGTTATGTGAAGTACGGTAGTATATTTCACAAATAGGCTTCTGTACTTTGATTCCTTGGAGCTGGTTTGAAGTAAGATGTGGGTGTCAGTTGAAGAATTTACAGTTTAGATATCAGACCATCCAAAAATAGTGTACAATTGTGTACCTCATCATCCTAGATTAATAAAGTCAGTGCTCTAACCTGCTTATGAGGTTGATGGAATCCGGGGCATGTATTTGAAGGAGATAGCCTGGTAATTGGTGCAGCAATAATCCGACACCAGCTAGGGAAGGTCATGGGGAGGGGGTGGGGAGTGAGAAGATGGGAGGGGGACCAGGGGCAAATCTCAGCTGTCAGTGCTCCAGTGCCATCCATGTTTGGTCAAGACGAGACATGCAGCTCCTTGTTATGGTAGCAGCATATGCAGATGCTTGTTTCTCAATGAGGTTGATTGTATTTTGTTTAGGATTCATTCACAGCAACATTGAGGGGGCTGTAACTTGTTATATGGACTGAAACCCCATAAGTTCTGGAAAGTTACTACAAATATTCTAAATATAACATATGTGACATTTGACTGCTTTTTAAAAATTGGAGTGCATTCATTGAGGGGATGGGTCAAATTTATGCTGTACCTTATACAAATACTTTCCAATTATGTCTGCCTGTTTCTGGTTAGGGAGCATTCATAATTTATGGCTAGGGTGGATGATGATGATGATTTTTATGGAGAAGTACAATGTGAATAAATACCCACCCCACCCCAATCTATGTACAAAGTAAAGTGACCCCCCTGCATGTCATGTACAAAATCAATGACCCTCCATAATTTTTTAAGCATAATTTTTAAATGTATTTCATGTAAAATTGATGCCCCCCCTAAGTACATGTCATCAAAGTTGATGATCCCTGTCTCCCCCCTCCTCAGAACAAAATGGGTGACACTCCAAACCCCCAAAATCATCATCACCCCCTAGCTATTAATTATGAATGGTCCCTTACCCCTGCTGTCATATTACTGAAATGTTGCTGCAATGTTGCTGGAAGCAGTATAGGACATGACTCACTCAAGTCTCAATGGCTACTTCATTTAAACCACTGTGAAAGTACAGAAACTGTGGAGAGTATGGACTGACAACATGACGTGACTTGCACTTCTAGCTGTAGGTGAGCCAGGGCAACCATACATCATGTTAATTCTCATTTTGTTACCCAGAATAAACATCCCCTTCCCACTGTTCCTTCAACATAAGAACTTGTATGGTATGGTACAAAATCATCTGGCCATTAATCACAGTAATTTTACATCAAGGATTGGTCATACACATGGCTCGAACACCCCCACAGAAATAGATGCCCTCACTCCCTGCCGAGAAATCACTGAGACAGCAAATGCTCTGTCATCCATCATTCATCCATTACACAAAACACTTTCTCCTGTATGTGCTGCTCTCTGCAGGTCAAACAGTATGTACAAGTGCATACACACTACACCCTTGTATTCTCACCTAGATTCTCTCGGCCTATTGAACAGTACTGCAATACCCTCCCACAAAGGTGTGTGTACACATACATACCTCCCAGCTACAGTGAGTGAGGGAGTTTAGTTTAGCACTCAGCAATATTCCAGGTATATAGTGGCGGTCTGTAAATAATCGAGTCTGGACCAAACAATCCAGTGATCAACAGCATGAGCATCGATCTGCGCAATTGGGAACTGATGACATGTATCAACCAAGTCTACGAGTCTGACCACCCGATCCCATTAGTCGCCTCTTACGACAAGTATTGTCGCCTTATGTGGCAAGCATGGGTTGCTGAAGACCTATTCTACCCCGGATCTTCACGGGTCCCCAGCAACAGCTAGAACTCCTCATTGCCTGCCCTCTCTGTTGTCCTATTGCACACAACTGACTCCAGAAGATAGGGACTCTTACACCACATTTGTGTTATATGATGGTTTATGTCTGTTCTAGTATACATGTGCCGACATATGGCAGGAATATTGCTGAGTGCGGCGTAAAACTAAGCTCACTCACTCACTCAAGTATACTTGTAGCTCAATATTCTGTTTTATTTGCCAGTGTTTTTTCAGTTTGTCATTGAAACTGGACACACTATATGTTGATATTGCTTAAAGGCAGGTTGTTAAGTTTTCTACAGTAATACATATGTGAAAACTTTGTTCACTGTCAGAGGATTGCAGAGACCAGTGTTTATACACAGTGTTTTATGCCTATACACAGGCACCACAGTGTCAATATTCAAAGAGCTCACTGTCCAGTTTTTAAGTTATAGTACACTGTGACTCATTTTAATTTCCTCCTATGGGACTTGTCAGTTTCAATCCATGTTTCCTTGCATTCCTTTTGTTCATATTTTTTCATTCTGAAACAGTTTTTTTCAATGTCTGTTTTCAATGCACCCACAAAGTTCAAGGTCATTATTCACCTGCCATTAAAACGGCATCTTCCAGATTTCATAGAGGGGATCTCGGCATTATCTCCTTCTTTCTGTGGCAATTAGGATGAAAGAGACAGTGTTTGTTCTCTAACAAGCCAACTTAGCCAAGTACACAGCAACCTCCTTTCTTACACCTATTACACATCCTGCAGAAGCCATCTTATCTGCCGTAAACTGTGCGTGACTGTAAAAGATAGATGGACTTACCAGATGCTCAAGTCATGACTGTATCAACACCAGACAGATAGGGAGTAGCAATACTTGTGTGTAAACCTTGTAAATATTGCTGGATTATTTGTCAGAGCAACCTCAGTGAAGGTCTACTTGACCTAATCCTGGTGCAAGTGTCAGCAGTGTCTTTAACACCTATCAAGTGATTATGTTTATTGTGTGTGATGTCTTACACACGTATGGAAGCATGAACATGTCAGGTGCTTCATTGTAATTATACATTTTGACAAAAAATATTTGTGCAATAATTGTCAGCCAAGTGGTGATATAATAGAATGTTGAGGTAATAAAGATCCTTTCATTTCCAGCTTATGAACAGTAAATACACAAAGAGCTTTGTCAAATTCACAAGCAACTATTTTGACTACAGCACATCTAGGTTAATGAACTTGAGGGGTGCCAGTTGACTCACATGCAATTCCTTAAATAAAGTTATGTATATGTATGTATGTATATGCTTAAGTAAAAATAATTCTGTAAAGGGCTGAAGAATTGAATGAAGGTGTTTGTTTTAAGAAAGAGAGTTGTATGACAGCTGCAATTCAATATTTACATGGGATAACAACAGCCAGGTATTTATGAAATATGGCCATAATATGAGAAGGATTCCACAGAAATAAAAATGATCAACATATTAAATCCACTTACAACCTCTGATAAGAGCATCATTTTGTTACAGCATATACTAGTATTGACTTTGACCTTGACCTCTCCTATGGTATGACAGTTATCTCCCCTGCCTGCTATAATGAGTATAATGTCAACTGAAATGTCAGCCGTATTGACTGCCTCTGTTTATTGATGATTACGCCTGTGTTGGGGAAATATTGCTGCTGACATTTCCATGGTGATGTTGATGCCATCAGCTGTGAAGGGTGGGCTCAGTACAGAGTTGAAACAACAAAGGCTTTGATATACTCTTTGAATGAAAGCAGCTGAATACATTTATTCTACATTTTGATGTGATGTTAATTTCATATTTGTCTCTTTGTTTTCAGGAAATTTGTGATGACCCCCAGTGGATCTCGGAGGGCGCCAGTCGGTTTGATGTGCAGCAGGGAGAACTCGGTAAGTGGGGGACACCAGCGAGTTGTGGAGAGGGGGGCATCAGTGAGTGAGTGGGTGGGAGAGTGAGTGAGTGAGTGGGTGGGTCTTGTGGTTGAGTTGGTGAGTGAGTGTCTCAGCCAGTGAGTGAATCTGATATTTATGCTGATATTTTAACTTTGTGGCCATCAATCGTCATTGTAATCAGCTCTCAGAACAAGCAGAGTTTGTGAAGAACCTTTGTGACCTGGAAACCCCACAGGGAAGTAAGGGTGAATTATATTATCAATATCTGTTATCAGCAGTTATGTAGGACAAGAACAGATGGAAGATGGTTCAGTGATGGATAAGGTAGTTACAAAACATTAGCGGGATGTTAAGACAGTGTGTCATAGGATAATTCATAATAACACACTTGTATTCAGTATATCAGTATATACAGGTCAAGAGTATAGTAGGGATACAACGACAATTATGCCATAGTTGAATGACTATTTATTTATCATTACTAATATTGAAGAGTATTGTGGTTATGATGTATAATGAGCTTGCTATTAATACACACCCCATCCATTGATGGCTTTTTAATGCAATTTTTACATGAAGCAATTTCAAATTTGATTTTCAGTCCTGCCAGATGTATTGAAAAACATATTTATGGCAATTGCTAAGGAGACAAACTCGTAATTAAAATCTCAAAATGCAGGGTTTTTTTTTTCATTTTTAATAAATGTCTATGAAATTGCCATTCGGAACATAGACATGTATGATTCCCATTGAGATGGTATCATAATTTGTTCAGTTAATTTCAGTTTAATTATGTTTTGAGTGAAGAAATATTGCTTAGGTGAAATTTATGTTCACTTCTGGCAGGAAAGCTGAAATTTGGCACGGACATAGCCTAACAGCCCATAATCATAAAACAAGCAGGAGGCAACAGTTTTGGAAAGTGCATCCTACTTTTTGGGGCAAAAATGCAAAAAATGTGTTTTTTGCATATTAATAATTTTTGAGAAGACATTAAAGACCTTAGGTGTTAAGTTCAGAATGATTATGTGAGTTAAATGGAAAATCCTAATTTAAAGATTATTAATTGGTATACTTAGGCAGTACTTCGAGGATTTTACTCACCGCAACTGTTCAATCTACTTTACACATTGTCCAGAACAGGAACATAAGTGTGTGCACTGAAGTCCTGCTTTGCTACATTTACACCGCCCACTGCAGTAGGCCTTACATCCACATTTGATCAGTTCTCTGCACACTTTAGCTGCTTCAGGCAATGTTGTCCATTTGGAAACCCATGATGTCTCTTCCCGAGTCCAACCCCATTCAGACGGGCAAGGAATGATTGGGTGTTTGTCAAGAGTTTGTCCCCATATATGTCCACTCTGGTAGGCTGCTCTTTTGGCATGCTGGATTAGCGCGTCCTGAGTTGGTGGGATATTTTCAATATTCCTATCACCTTGGGTGAACAGACTCATGCGTGCCTCATTCACAGTGAGTATTGGCAAAGTGCGTTTGTACATGGCCACAGTTAATCGCTCCAGTTGAGACAATTCTGCTTCACCAATTTGTGCTGGCGCCATTGACAGTTGAGTAAAAACTGGAGTGATGATATCTTTCATTGACATCCAGACATTCCATGCTGTATTCCTCCCAATACCACAGAAGGTGGAGACTGTGTCACAGCCTGTAAAGGCATGGAAGAAGAGAAGACCCCTGGATATACTGAGTCCAAGCTTTTCAGCAATCAGATGAGTTGGAATGTATCGTTTATGGGCACCATGACCAAAGTTCACCCACAGCTGACAGTCAAGATAAGAGGCCATGGCAGTGCTGAGGAGAACGACATCTGTATCCGTTGCAACCACCAGAATTTTCTTGTAGCCTTGAGTTGCCGCGTGTTTACAGTGCAGAAGCATCCTTGTATCCGCCTCTTCGTGATTACATGGCTGGAGACCAGACACATCAGTCTGCCTGCTGAGAGCCGTGTCTTTAAGAGTAGTGCAGAGGACTTTGTCATCTGGAACGTCAGCATTTGATACACCCTCTGCCAAAAATTGAAACAGACCTGTCTTGTTGGAGTTCACCCTGAGGAATGATTTCCAGTTAGATGTTAAGTGGGTTTGGGCCTCTACCCTCAGTGCCATGCCTCCCCCACGGATTAGTCTGGTGTGTGATTTCAAACTGTCTTGAAGATAACGATCCCATACAATGTCCAATCTTTCAACAGTACTCAGCTGATGCAGCACATATGGCATGAAGACCTTCTTGGAGAAATCATGGAATGTTTGAAGTACAATGTTTCTTTCCTTTTTTATTCTCACAGGATCCAGAGTTTGAACTATAGCAGCACCATCAAGTATCTTGACTTGTACATCAGGTGGTTCAACATACTTAGTTGTGGCTAAAGGCTCCAAGCATTTGAGAATTTCAGCTTTACTGTGAGTTAGTCTCATCTCATTGTTTTCTGCAAGTGAAGGTGGCCAGGCATGATTCTCATGCTGAAAGAACGTTTCCATATCACCATCCCTGTTCTGACAAGAAACGTACAATCTGGAGAAGAGCTGAACATCTTTCCTCATGTTTGACACTTTTGTTCTGTTTTTCTTAGAAGCAGACTTCCTAATGCCACTGCCAAGTAAGGTGAAATTGTTCTTAGAGATGTTGTCATAAAACTTTGAGGAAGAATCTGTCAGGCGTTGATCTACGAATTCTTGATGTTGCTTCCTTCCAGCTGCTTCTGCTTTGCGTACATTGTCAGCAACATCCTCACTCATGACCAGCCTTGTATCCAGTGTCAGAATTTCATTTGTGTCATCTGAGAATGGGTTGCCTTGATCTGAAATGGCTGTAACAACATCTTGGACATTCTTTGCAAATTGTCTCTGGATGCTTGGTGTTTGCTCATGATGGCACTCTGTACTTGGCTTCTGTGTTCTGCAGTTAATATCATACTCCTTTAACAAGTGTGTGATGTTTGGACCACTTACCATCCACCTTGTCAATGCTGTCTCACTTTCTGTGATTCCAATCACGCCACCATCTCCTTTCAACACAGCATTAAGTTGTTCATGGATCTGATCGTGAGGAAGCATACTGAACTTGCGTTGAGTCTTCTGGGTTACAAAATGTCCTTTCTCAAACTCCCTGTGAATGGAAGGCGCAGTGTGTTCGAGTTGGAGAAGATCACAAAGATGTACTGTCATCCATCTTGCATAATGAACATGGTCAAGAGCAAACATCCATGGAATCATATCTGATAGGGATTCAAGGTATATCTTGTAATTTCCCTCACGCTGTGAGTGCAAGAATTTGAGGAAGAGAATTTCAAGCTTTATGGCAGTGTCCCAGAAGCAAAACTGTGGAGATATGTTCTTCCGTTCCTTACACCAATCATCAAATGAGAGTGTGTCTTCAGTTTCAGCAAGGAAGTCAGAGAAGGCTTTCTGTTGCAAATGCCAGAGTGCAGCTACTGTAACTTGATGAGCCCACTGACATCTGGATACATGTGATCCTTTTCGAGTGCAGAGGCCCTTCCTTCCGTTGTCACATTGGAGCTTGCGAGAACTGATGTCCACCCACTTCCTTGTAACCAATCTCCTAAAACAGCCAGAAATGTCATCTCTATGTGGAGTCCGCCCATCAAGACTACAAACTTGTCTTCTCCATATACCTCTGGCCATGTCCACTGAATCTTCTTTGCTAATGCAAAAAGTGGTTGATCAACAGTAAACACGGGTATTTGCCCAGGATTCAAATACTGAATTGCACTCTTGATTACATTCATGGCATGCAATACCATAGCTGGAGAATGAGCAGTGTCTCTGAATAAAGGCAGCATACCAGTGACAGCTGGTGGACGTGGAGTTGATGGCATCTTGTCTGCAAAGTAAGCTGACCAGGAAATGTTGGCTTTCGTGTGTATTTGTTCACTGTTCAATAGCAAAGAAACTTCTTCAAGCAACTGTTTCTGTTCCAAATCAATGTCACCTGTTGAAGTTAACAGTGTTGCTCCACGAGGTTTGGATGGTAATGGTTTGTTGCTTGGAAAGTTGACTGGTGCTACATTAGTGTATGATTCAGGCAGTGGTGCAATCCTCCTTGATTTCATATCGACTTCTGGTAAATGTTGAAACTCTCTATCCAATCCAGGGTTCTCGTGAGTGATATGATTTGTAAGAGACAAGGCACTGCCATGAAAAGCTGACTTGGCAAAAGTTGATGATAGGTTGTGATCTATGTTGTCAAAATTGCCAGTTGTAAAAACATGGGCTTTAAGCTGAGATGGGCAAACAACTCCTTGCTGTTCATATCCTGCAATCATCTGGTTTGCAAGGTTCGTTGACACTTGTAGAACTCTGTCATAGGATACACACAGTCCTCTTTCAAAGAGAATATCCACCAAGTCTCGTTTCCGAGTTTTACTGTGAATGAGAAGTCCTAAGTATAATGGCAGTGCAGTTTCTCTGTCTGGATTATGACGACGTGTGCCATGAGACATCTTCTCCTTTCTCTCTCTTCGCAGGCAGTTGAATATCAGCAGTTGAGAAATGGAAGATGCGGCTTCTGAGATACCTGTTGTATTATCCTTTTCACTTGTGAAGCAAGTACAACCAAGTATCATTTGTATGAGAGTCAGCAGTATCAATGGTTCCTGATGAGACTGACTTGATTTCAGTGGGTTTTCTGATTTATTTGACTCTGAATCCATTGAGAAAATATCTCTTCTAATAATTTTAGCTGCCCGCATGATAGTCACAGCATCACTATCTGAACTTTCATCTGATAACAAGGTATCACCAATGTTAAAGGATAAGAGTATACCTTTTTTTGATGTGAGTGCTTCTAAGCCAGGTATTTCAGCAAGCAAAGCTTCTTTCAGTCTGGAGGTATTAACAATTCTAATGTCACCAAGTTGCTGAAGTCTTCTTGTAAACAATTTCACAATGTCTGCCAACTTCAAAACTGAATTTACCTCATATCTGTGTTCTTCTACATATGAAATTAATTCGGCAAAAGCTATTGAATATGGTCCAAATTCATTCTGTTGTTGGTTGTTTTTGGCTCTCAGGGATGATCTGTATTTTGTATATAGATCTGTGTAGCAATGTTTATGATATACAACATCAAGTGCAATTACATCACCTGCAGATAATTTGCCTATCAGTTTTCTATCCTGAAGTTCATGAGCCATCAAACGAATGTTAGAATCAAATGTCATTGTTTGAGCCACAGGGTCATTTCTATCTGTTGGTAAGTCACAAAAGAAACACACAGATGTATCAGAACTGTGGATTGTGTCAGTGGATAATTCATTTTCATTTTCAGAATTATCTAAACATATTCTCAGTTTCTTTTTCACAGGTGTTGTTGGTAGATGTTCATTTTCCACTAATTTATGTGCCCTTTTCGTAGCTCTCTCAACTGCTCTATCCCCACACTTGTCAAAACAGTGCTTGTGCCATTTAGCTTGATTTTCTTCCAAAGTATTCTGGATTCCATTCCCTTCATCTAATCTTGACAGTTCAATATTCAGTGGTAATGAATGCAGCTCAAAAAGTTGGGTCAAATTAATTTCTAGTTTTCTGAAGCCAGCACCTTTCATGTTTTGTCTTGTGACATTGGATGGATCAACTTATTTGCTGTCATCTTCTATCTGACATAATGCACAAACTGACCAGTTTGTTTGCAACTTGCTAGTATCTGATGAACTAATGGTTGGTAAGCCTGTACTACAGGCCATGACTTCAGTATATGATAAATTACAATATTTCACAAGATAATTAACCTTTCTCACTCAAAATTACACCCAAAAACATCAGAAACCTTCATTGAAGTTCCATGCAGAAAACACACAAGGGAGGTCACTCTCGTGTTCAAGTTCATGAAGGGAAGTAATTTGCATATAAAGGGAGGTAACTTTCATGTAAGGGAGGTAAGTATGAGAAAAATGGTGATTTTATGATGCTTCAGTCACTAGTGTTTCAAGTATAGGAATTTCATTAGTCAATAAAATTAAAACTGGAGTAAATATGGCCTGCCTCCTGATCGTTTTATGTTTAGAATACTATAGGACACCTATGTGCAAAATATGATCTTTCCTGCCACCAAGTATCAATTTGGCAAAAAATTATTACCAAGCCGCTCCACTGTCATGCATGTTGATAGCAACAATGTTACACAAGAGTACATTCATTCTGGGCAGATGTTGCAACATTGTGGAAGTGTAGTGGTTCATATTATCACCTTTGTCATTGGTATTTAATACTCATAGCAGTGCTGACACCATCCTTTATTAACCAGAATAAGATGCAATCTTTGTTCATATTGTAATTTTGTTTTATTATCCATTCAATAAAGTGGCAGTATTTTTTGGCTTTGTTAAAACATATTTTAAGAACCCAAACAAAGTATTTTCACTTTGTTTGGGGTTTTTTAAAGATAAAAATACTTTATATCTGCAATGGCTTTTGCAGGAGATTGCTGGCTGTTGGCTGCAGTTGCCTCCCTTACATGTAACAACAAGTTGTTGGCAAGAGTTGTCTCCCCTGATCAAAACTTCACAGATGATTACTGTGGATTGTTCAAGTTCAACATCTGGCATCAGGGAGATTGGGTGGAGGTTATTGTGGATGACAGGCTACCCACATACCACAACCAGCTAGTATTCATGCACTCTGTGGAGAGGAATGAATTCTGGAGCGCATTGCTGGAAAAAGCTTATGCCAAGTAAGTTCTCAGGATTTAACTGATTAATAAATAATATATGTACAGTAATCAGTAGTAATGAGAGTCCAGCCTTCTGAGATCTGTAAACATGAATCAGGGCCATGGATAGCACATCCATGCAAAGGCACAGCAATTTGTTTTGGAGGGTTGTCTCCCTTGAGTGTGACAAAACGTTGTGATATATTTCTTGGCTTTTCAACACTGTACCATTGCTTGTGGGTTTCTCCAAACTTCACAGTTCACATCTGGCTTTCCCCTTTTCTTTAGCCAAGCAGTCACACCATGTTAACTATGGAAGATTTTTTTGATTTTGAGATCACTCTCAATGACTCAGTCACACTCAGTCAGTCAATCAGTCACTCACTCACGTTTGGTGCAGCAGGGAATAAAAAGAGATTATTGCACAAGCAATTGTGTCATTCGACTTATACGAAACTAGTGTGACATAATGAAACATAGTGTATACATAAGTTTGCATGAGTTTCGTGTAAGTTGTGTGACACACTTGCCCAAGTATAATAATTTCTTTATTATCCATTTTGTTCATGTACATTTGTGCTGTAAAACACGGTAACTGAGTGTGATGGCCCTCTTCACTGACATCACGTTCAATTGTTTAATGACGCCATAGACGACAATATACAGAAACAATGGTTGCTAGGCAAAAGTGATATGTGCACTTGTACACATATGATATATATGACACTGGTTATGTTTCACCATATGGATAATAAATGCTATTTTATAATGTGTCCCTAACTATGGCTGTGTATTTTCCAGGCTTTGCGGTTCCTATGAATCCCTGAAAGGTGGCAGCACCAGTGAAGCCATGGAGGACTTTACAGGAGGTGTGACAGAGATGTTTGATCTCGCCAAAGCCCCACCAACTCTGCTCAGGATCATGTTGAAGGCTTTTGACAGATCAGCTCTCATGGGGTGCTCCATAGATGTAAGCAACATATTTCAGGGTGTCCTGTCAAAGGGCATTATGTGTCGCAAATAGTTATTTTGTAACCAAAATTAATGCAAGGCCTCTTTCCCTGGTCAACAAGTAAATGAAAATGTTATCAGAATTTATTTGGTATACTGTTTTAAAAAATACTATCGAAAAAAATTTTTTTGTGACATACAAATTTAAAGTAAAGGTTAAGTGAGTCTGATAAATTGATATAAACACAAGTAAAACTTGGTCATAATGTTCTCTCCTATTAAGGACTTGATTGAAAGAATATTCTTTTAACAGGTGAATGATTTTAATAGAAGCAGATAGTATAAATTATTTTTTTGGTTTTTATTCAGTTCACTTTAAACTTGTTTATAAATTGACACTGGAAAAACTTTTGTGCGTTTTGGTAAGCCACATTGAATGCTTACTGGATTTTTATCTCTACTTCTAGCCTGATGGTCAAGCCTTGGAGGCGGAGCTTAGCAATGGTCTGGTGGTTGGCCATGCCTACAGTGTCACTGCAGTGAAACTGGTGGGTAGATACTATTGCATGAACAACTAGTTCTGAGAGATGCTAGTGATATGGCATGGAAAACAAAGATATACCAAAATAATTTTGTACTTTGTCTGTAGCAAGCCTGGTAGGATGTTGAAGGAGCTTCATCCATAACTTATACCTGCTATTGCATATTCTTATCCTATGCTTATCTTAGAGTTTGTTAATTCTTATAATAGATTTAATTATAGCATGGTTGTAGGTGGTATAATCAGAGGTGGACCTAATGTAGGACAAAGACCAGCTATTATGATACTGAGTGATGTGATAAAATACATCTAGCTTCTACTTCCTGTGTCTTAATGCTTTATATGTTTCTAATATATTTATAAATTGATTAGTGCCATATAGCTGGAATATTGCTGAGTGCAGCGTAAAACTGAACTCGCTCACTCACTCATAAATTGATTAAAGTTTACATTTTGTTTCGATTGATCGTCCAACATCTCCATGCAGATTATTATTCATAATTGGTCCAAAACGAATCTTGCCTTTTCGAAGGGACTTGAACAGGAAGTGGTGTTTACCTGACTTCTTGTGTGAGTCCATAGGGCATGAATCCCTGCTCATGCTATCAGCCCTCTAAGGCGCATGCTACTTCATGATCAGGAATTCTGTCATTGTTACCATGGTAACTACTCAATTCAAGTGAAACCAGGGTGGTTTAATTCTTCACTTGGATGTGTGATGTCAGTTTCTGCTCCACCAGTGTCATGTTGCTAGAATTACTAAAAGCAGCAAATTGGCAATGACATTTCCTCCGATCTGCATGATTCAGATTTGTCCAGTTAGAGAGTTAAGCAATTTAGCTTTCATGACTATCTGCCATCTCATATACAATCTAATTTGTGCGGATATTGCCTTGCAGGTTTCTTGTTGGTTCTGTTCCCTCGTTTGGTTTTTACATGTCTTTCTTTCAGTTTATGTTAAAGTTATTTTGTTTTACATTAATCATTCGGCAAACGCAGGTTGATGATAAGATGCGTGTAAGTTGATGCACAGGATGCCTGGCAGCCTGGCAGTGTTGTTTTGGGTATATAGTTCACATGTAGAGATCGGCACATCGTCCCGGCACATGTGTCCTATGTATTCACCGTGTTTAAACGTGTGTCGTACATCTCTTGTCACCAGCATGATGCTTTCTTAAATTTGGTCTCTGGTAGTAGTCTTGTCAGAAGGTTGAAGCTATAAAACTGTTGATTTAGTTAGTGAGATGGATCTGCTGGGGCCCGTTCCTCAAAGTGGTCGTACAACTAATGTAACTACCATACTTTTACATAGATTTATGATGATCATAGCTTAAAGATCGCTCCTGACACAGGCCCTTGGGTCCCGTACCTCACAGTTGTCTCAGTGCTAAGATCAATGTAACTCCCATACGATAACTTAGACACTCGGTGGTCTTAGCTTAAAGATCGCTCCTGACATATCCCTTGGGTCCCGTACCTCACAGTTGTCTCAGCGCTAAGATCAATGTAACTCCCATACGATAACTTAGACACTCGGTGGTCTTAGCTTAAAGATCGCTCCTGACACAGGCCTAAGACTTTATCATGTCTACCGCTTTTCAAAGGACGCTAATGTGTATCTGGGGATCATATTCTGTGTCGTGCCCCTATGAGATGGGTTGCCGATCTTGTTTTCTGTCAAAGGTTTGTCTGGTCCAAACTTGATTGACAGGTCATCATGATATAGCTGGAGTATTGCTGACAACATTCACAGATTGTACCTCTTTTATCATTGATGATAAAACACTGAAATCATCACCTGATGAAGGAGCAAGCATACAGTCCAAAATGTGTTATTCACAATAAAGAAGTTGACATCCATAAATCTTGCTTTTCTTATGTATTCCAGTTCTAAATGCTCTTCAAAGATATGGTCAAAGTAGATTATATAAATATTTAGTTTTTGCAGCTTCATTGAACTTTTGACAAGATTCTTTGTGATCACTGTCAAGCTGAGGGTTTTACCAATGTACTCCTGAATTACTGTTTGTTCCTTGAATGGATCTTGCTTTAACCCAGATTGTCAAAACAGTAATAGCAGGAAACTTTGTGAAGAAAAACTTGTTTTGATTTCATTCTGTTAACATAAATACTGATTCTAAACAACAGATGAGTCTTGTTTTGAAACTAATTATGTTTTATTCAGGTAAAGCCCTTTTGGCAAAACATTGTATAAAGTTATGGTTTCTGCTCTCTCTGATTAATTGGAAATGTAGGTGAATGAGTTTTCTTTGTTACAAATTTTGCGATTTTTATTTTACGTTTTTCAAACAGATGGACATAGTGCTCCCACGAAGGGTGTGTTATAAGTCTGAGGAACATGCTTTGCTTCTGTTTCTTGTTTGTGCATAATAAGAACAGCTTTATGCTTATTGACTCTGTGGCAAGAAGTTGAGATGCTTTGGTGCATATATCTGGAACGTATTGATGCATATCTTACTTTGTATCCTATAGCAATCTCATTAATATCTTATCTTGGTACTCCCTGCACAAATGGCATCTGAACATCCTTTGGCCATCTGTGATCGACCAGTGAAATGGTAGTCAAGATCAGACAATCATTAACAGAGCTTTTCAGCACTGGTTCCAAACTGACCACAAATCTGAACAACAGTTGCAAACATACTTTGACAAAGTTCTTGATTCCTGGTTTGAAAACTAGACAAAAGAAATTTCTTGAATGTCTAGAAGATGGCTGAGATTGTATGGCAGTATTTCCCACAAAGTATGGAAAGTTATTTCTGTTTTAAATGTTTGTCTCATTGCAGAGATCTATGTGATGATTATGACAAAACCGTATTCCATAACAGCTGTATTTGGCAGGCCCCATGCTAACCTTTTCATGGTTGTACCAATAGGAAATAAATTTGGACTTTCACTTTCAAAATCTCATAAGCAATGCTCTGATTGGTCAAATGAAAGGTTATTGTGACGTGAACTGCTCTCGGGTGAATGTGTAGTGGTAGTATGAAGATATATTTGTAATGAGATTGTATGTTTTATGGAACCCTGAGTGTCTGGCAGGTACTGAAATTGATATTTCTCAGTAAAACAATATTGGTATGTTATTTTTCCCATGAGAAAACAACATTGGTAATCTTTCGTATTTTTTTCAGTTTTTAATGTTCACAGTAGTCATGTTTCACACATACACATAGTATTGTAACAGCAACATTGTGCACTCTGATTAGAAGTAGGCACTTCACTCCTTTTTAGAGTTGTTAAATGGCAGCAGCATCAGTCTGTGGATAAATATTTATTAACTACTGAACTGTATGATCAAATTGTCAACATTTTTAACATGTCTTTTAAATTTAAATTTATATATTTTTGTTTGTGCAGAGATGACTTTATCTCACACAGCGTACGCCTTCGGATATATCTATTCGTGGCTTTCACGCTTGTCTGTTCCACATACAGTACTTACTTCGGTAACCTGATGTCATTACCTTCTCTATAAAAAATTTATTATACTTTATGCATCCTCGTTTGATTGTTTTGAGAGAGAACTTATTTAAGTTTAACTATTTTTTTGCAGATTTTAAATGATTGGAACATATTTGCATAATGAATCTTCCGTATAAAAGTGTATATATTCTGCTGTATATATGTGTGCTTAAGGTTTGATTCTTCTGTCTCTGTTTCCTTCTGAAATGGCTGACTACTCATGACTGCATAACGTTCACCTAAAGACTGTCTTTCTTAGCATTTAACGTATCATATTCACTCAGTAATTTGAGACCTTCCTTCAATAAAGAATGTAGGAATGTCATTGTTTTCCGTTAATTTCTTGTCAAATATTTGATTACTTACTTTCTGTACTAAAAATAAAACTTTATTATATAAAGCCTTTCCTTCGAAAATATATTCTGTTCCTTGGTATGATTTTTTGTCTATTTTGTACTGAATCTTTGACTTTAAAGTACAAATCTGTTATGGACTGATATTTCAGTTGTGCACGTTACAAGGGCGTCCGTGAAAAAAAGACTGAATGTATGGTCAGAATTTACTTTGTTAATGTTTTATCAAGTAATCTAGTGCTCACAACTTCCTAAGCAGACAGTAAACTGCTGTTCCAACTTGGTCTAGTTTCGACAGATTCCACTCTAGGCATAATATGAAACATTTATATTAATCATTGCGATGTGTATTTATTTGTTAATTATTTATCATTTTGTGTTGTAAAGTTCTAAGAAAGGAAAAGAATTGAGTGGTACGAAGATATTATACTACCCATCAAAAGTTTAGACTCACTTAAAGCACTCACTATATGTTATGTATATGTATGTGGTTACATCGAAGATGAATTTCTCCACCAACTTGGGGGAACCAACTGAAAACCTTATGCAGATGAATTGCACAAGGATGATGCTTCAAATTGCGAAAGGCATGAGCAAATGTCGTGCATGTGAACAGATGCGTTTTGGTGTAAAGTTTTGTTAAGAATTCGCCAATTTTCACAGATTTTAATCATTTACTGAACTCATGACAATAATCTTTTCAATGTTACGAATATGTTTTACAATACACCAGTTCATAACTAAACAGTACCTTTAAACAGTATGGAATATTTTGCAAAAAGCTAGTTTAGAACAGTGGACAAGTAAGTGGCTACATTTACACTAGTGAGTCTAAACTTTTGATGGGTAGTATAGATCAGACTGTACTTGCAACATAGCATTGACCTCGAACATAACACTTTAGTGGTAGTATGTTCATAGCACGTAACTAAATGTTACTGGACAATGTTGTAGAGGTGTAATGACGACTGTGTGTTGGTGTTGCAGATCGATGTTCAGACGTCCCGTGTCTCTGGTCAGATCCCTATGGTCAGAATCAGGAACCCGTGGGGTAATGAGGCCGAGTGGAAGGGAGCATGGAGTGACCAGTGAGTACTAGAGGGACTGGCTGCCCCAGAAACATTGTATTTTAAAGCCTGAGAACTATATTTTTTTGACTGCCTGAGTTTGTGTTGATGACAGTCGTATGGTTATCTGTGTTGACGGCAATCATGGTTGTGTCTGTGTTGACGGCAATCATGGTTGTGTTTTTTCTATGACAATCATGGTTGTGTCTGTGTTGACCGGTTCCTGTGTTCATGACAGTGCTATGGTTTTGTCTGTTTTGATGACAATCATGGTTGTGTTTTTTCTACGACAATCATGGTTGTGTCTGTGTTAACAGGTCCCAGGAATGGTCCCTCATTTCACCTGAGGAGAAGGAGGAGATGGGACTCACCTTCGATGATGATGGAGAGTTCTGGTGAGTTCACACACCTCAGGACAACCCCCACCTCTGAACCCAAATTATCAACCTTGCCTCAACACGCACAGTGACACCTACATCCCACACCTCAGGTGTGCCTCAACACGCACAGTGACACCGACATCCCACACCTCAGGACTACCCCCCTCACTGAAACCATATATCCAGATATACGACCCCATCACTCACTCACTCATGCACTCACTCACTCACTCAGACAGACCCCTTTCTGAACCCACACATTGAGGTACTCTCTGTATCCCAGATACTCCAACCAGTCATCATGATACCCCACACACACCTACCACTGGAACCACACATTGAGATACTGTCTGTATCCCAGATACTCCAAGCAGTCATCATGATACCCCACACAACACCTACCACTGGAACCATACATTGAGATACTCTCTGTATTCCAGATACTCCAAGCAGTCATGATACACCCCCCACACACACACCACTGGAACCCACACATTGAGATACTGTCTGTATCCCAGATACTCCAAGCAGTCATCATGATACCCCACACTACACCTACCACTGGAACCCACACACATACACCTACCATATACACCATGATACCCACACACACCTACCACTGGAACCACACATTGAGATACCCCACATCCCAGATACTCCAAGCACACATCATGATACCCCACACACACCTACCACTGGAACCCCACACATTGAGATACTGTCTGTACTACCCAGATACACTACAACCAGTCATCATGATACCCCACACACACCTACCACTGGAACCCACACATTGAGATACCTACCACTGTATCCCAGATACCCCACACCAACCAGTCATCATGATACCCCCACACACACCTACCACTGGAACCCACACATCATGATATCCCACACACACCTACCACTGAATCACCAGATACTACACCTACCACAACCATCTGAACCCCACACATCATGATACCCCATCACACACACCTACCACTGGAACCCACACACATGATGGAACCACTACACACATTGAGATACTCTCTGTATCCCAGATACTCCAAGCAGTCATCATGATACCCCACACACACCTACCACTGGAACCACACATTCATGATACTGTCTGTACACCCTACCACTGAACCCCAGTCATCATGATACCCCACACACACCTACCACTGGAACCACACATTGAGATACTCTCTGTATCCCAGATACTCCAAGCAGTCATCATGATACCCCCCACACACCTACCACTGGAACCACACATTGAGATACTCTCTGTATCCCAGATACTCCAAGCAGTCATCATGATACCCCACACACACCTACCACTGGAACCCACACCTCAGTTGGTAACTTAGTTCAGTGATTCTCTGAATGATTTGCAGGATGGCCTTCCAAGACTTCAAGGATAACTTCACCAAGCTGGAGATCTGTAACCTTGGGCCGGACTCCTTGGAAGAGGCTGAGATTGGCAACAAGAAGAAGTGGGAGGTCAATGTTCAGCATGCTGACTGGAAGAGGAGGGTCAATGCTGGCGGTTGCCGCAACTACATTGGTGAGTCAGGTTCATTTCATAACTTAAGTGGGGGTGGGGTAGCCCGACATGATATTCCCGGAATATTACTAAAAACATCATAAACAATACTCACTCACTCACTCACTCAGAACTTGATTTATTTGTTGTTTAATGCCACACTCAGCAATATTCCATGGATATAAAGATAGCATGTAAGTAACCTGAGCGTTGATAGGGCTTAATATCAGATTCTGAGCAGGTCCAGACAAATCCCTGTTTTAATTCATCAAGTATGATAGTCTTCCACATTCATTGTGAACAGATATGTGGGGGCGGTGGGGTAGCCTAGTGGTTAAAGCGTTGGCTCGTCATGCCGAAGACCGGGGTTCAATTCCCCACATGGGCACAATGTGTTGAGCCCATTTCTGGTGTCCCCCGCCTTGATATTGCTGGAATATTGCTAAAAGCGGCGTAAAACTAAACTCAGTCAGTCAGTCAGTGAACAGATATGTGAAATGTTTTGTGACAGTTACATGATATGTTTTGTGTGACGATATGTGTCTTCCTCCTAGACACCTTCTGGACAAATCCTCAGTTCCGAGTGACCTTGACCGACCCTGATGACGATGATGATGATGAGATGTGTACCATGATCACAGCACTACTGCAGAAGGACCGAAGGAAGAAGAGGAAGGAAGGCCTTGACCTTCTCACCATTGGTTATGTCATCTACAAGGTAAGACCGCGTAATTGTACACAGAATCAGTTGTGTTGTGTTTTATCACACTGTTTTCATGTTTTCACTGATGTGTGTTGGAGGTACACATAGGGTTACGGTCATAATAGGCAGTGTAATGGAACGGATAGGTGGCAACAGCTTTATAGGCACATGTCAGTACATACATCTGTGAGTGTCCAGAATTTGTCACAGTTGAATGTCTTGAAAGCTACACATGCTCTGTACTTGAATACAGAATAGGGTTGGAAGAAGGTAGAAAGCTCTAGTCATGAGATAGGTCACATAGGTGTGCTGCAAAGAAATGTTACAATATGATGATGCTATTCGATAAAAATGGACACACAAATTGGGTTTCTGCTGTTAGACATTTTCTATTCTCGAAAGGGTTTGGTTTTGTATGGAACGATCAGTATGTTGATTCTGAGGGTAAGTTTATTTTAGAACTAACACAAAGATTAAAAGATATCTATTTGCAAGAATGGTTTGAAAAGATATCACTTTCCAGTAAATGTCTGTATTATAAGATGTTTAAATGTACTTTTGACTCCGAAACTTATCTTTCATGTCTAAACGTAAAAAAGTATAGGATAGCGTTAAGCAGATTGAGATGTTCTTCACATGATTTATCTATCGAAAGTGGAAGATTTAAAAATGTCAAAAAAGAAAATAGAACTTGCAAACTATGTGATCTTAACCAAATAGAAGATGAATATCATTTTCTTTTAATTTGCCCTGCTTATAATTCCATCAGAAAGTTGTATATTAAGAAATATTATTGTGCCCATCCAAACCTTTATAAATTCTCAGCATTGTTGAATAACAAAACCCATACTATACTTCAAAACTTGTCCATGTTTGTTTACTATGCCATGTTGTTTAGGACAGAATATATCTCAGAACACAATGTAACCTAAAGTTGATTATTTTCCCTTCTTCATGTATATTATCCGTGCGTGTAAATATTGATTTATAAATGCATTGTACTACAGGCCTGTGGCCTTTCAGTACCGGAAATAAAAAAATATAAAAAAAAGGTGTGCTGTCCTAACTAGATAAAATGCAAGTCAAGGTCTCGAATCGGCCACATGTTACCCTTGTTTCACTTTTATGTAGGTATAGCCAGTCTTCTAGAAGCATCATGAAACTTCTTGAACTATGTTGTCTGTCCTGTTACAATGTTTACACCTAAGGGAAGTAATTCCAATTTGCTACCTGCCAGGGCTTACTCACATAGGTAACTATATTGTATGTATGCTTCAGTCAATTTCCTGCCAGTGACAATCATCAGAAATGTCTTACCATAATGGGACTTCAGATATACAGTGTTGTTGACTTTCCTTTTTCAGATAGAAAGTCCAGACAGTGGACCTCTTGATGTAAACTTCTTCAAGTATAACGCCTCGGTGGCCAAGTCGCCAACATTCATCAACATGCGTGAGATATGCGGGCGTCACAAGCTACCTCCAGGCACATACGCCATCATCCCGTCCACGTTTGAACCCGGCGAGGAGGGATCCTTCCTGCTCAGAATCTTCACTGAGAAAGCCAATGAAACTGGGTGAGTTAAACAGTGACTACTTGATATACTCAATATGCTAGTAGAGACTACCTCAGAGCCAAATTCTTATTTACAAAAGATGTATCAATACACTTGAAAGCATACATCTCACCCGTTGGGGTCCTGGGTAAGAATGGATCACCAGGGCCCCGTTCCACAAAGCTATCTTAGAGCTACGACTGTCGTAAGTCTATGTTAAAGAATGCGAGTTACGATCATCTTAGCGCTACAACTATCGTAGTCTATGTTAAAGAAAAGAATAAGTCTATGTTAAAGAATGCGAGTTACGATCATCTTAGAGCTACGACTGTCGTAAGTCTATGTTAAAGAATGCGGGTTACAATCATCTTAGCACTATTATCGCTTTCTGGAACGGGGCCCTGCAACCTAAGATGTAGGGGGCAGCACTTTGGGTTTCTGGTCCCAGCTACCAAGCTAGAGGTGGTTGGATGGATCAGATTGGAACTTAAGTGACTTGGTTGGTGGCTTGTCATTATACCTTAATGGTGTAGATGGTCGTAACATCATTTCTTGATTAGTTGTGGGTCACAGTCGTACTGCTTGAATATTGTTCAGTATGGCATTAACAATACCTGTGCTTAACAATGTCTGAATCATTTAATTGTCGAATATCTGAAATCAGTTATTAATTGTTAGCTTTATCTTACTACCTGCTACGAAACAATGCTAAATCTGAGGCATGTTGCCAGAAAGAGCCTCAGTTAACCAGTCATAAGAGTTCAATACATGGCAACTGCCCTTAGCTAACCAGCCATAATAGTTAAAATGATGGCATCTGCCCAATGTTCGTATCACAGAATATGGATAATTTCAATCATCTATGCAAGAAATGTGGTGTGTTTTACTCAATTAACTTTATACAAGATGTGCTGTAAAGAAGGCACATAGTAATGACCTTGTAATGAATATTAAAAATCATGACCCACCTTATATGATTTCTGAGTGTGTATAGGTGGTCCGGAAGAGTTGTCTCCCTTAGAGTCCCTCGGTTTGAATCACAGATTCAGATAACAATCGCCGCCGTCTCTCCAAAGATATCAGTGTCTTCAAACTGCAGCATCAATTTGGGTTTCTATCAATACATGCAGTGACATAACCGAAATATTGTTCAAGGCTGTGATAGACCCAGCTCACTCACTAGCTCGGACGGGATTAATTTTGAAAGTGGTGTTCAATAACATACATCCATGTTTGCATGGATATCTTGCTGAGGTTCAGAGTTCCTCTTAATTGCATTACAGGAATGTAAGATATGTCATGGCATTCTTAACGTCTTGTAGCTGCATATTTTAATTTATAGTTTTATGTAATTATTTTAACCTCTACTATCATTTTTGTTTCATTTTACATATATTAGTTTCGCTTTCATTGCATGATTGTCTTGTGCTAATTTGAAAAATAATATTGTTTCTCGCTTACTAGGTAGGAAGGAGGATCATATATTTTGTTTTTAGTAGATTGCAAATCTGTTAAAATAATGATTCTAACGTCCCACATGACCTCTTTTGGCCAATCGTTTTGTGTCCTGAATGAAATAATACAGCTCAAGCCCAAATGACTACTGAGATTCCTTTGTGAATCACACACGCTATGAATAGAAGTGTGTGTCTTATAAGACAGAATCTGTTGTAAAAATGAAATTTGAGTTAAAAATGTGTTTCTCTATGCCAGTGATTAACAATATAAGTATATTTGTGATGGATAGATCATGTGAAACAAAAAACTAATTTGTTCAAACATGCTGATTTAGACTGCTCTCACCAATGCTTCAATACATTCCGCAGTTTTCCACATTGGTAAGTCGGGTGTGGTGTTGAGAGCACAGTAGGGGTTACTCTGACATCATGGATGTTGAGATCCTTGCCTGAATCCATCAGAGTGGTGCATGGTTGCCTGTTGCCATGGTTACATGTCTGTGAGTGTGGTGGGGACTCCAGCAGGATTGATTCCAGCTTGTCTGCTGAGGATTGTTTGATGTGTCATGGACGTTACTGTCCTATCTTTTATGCATGGCACCCATGTTGGTTTTGCGGGTTAGAGTTGGTACCCAGTCAGCCATATTTGTCATATAAAAAGGGGATTAAATGGATCAGATGGTTGGGTTTTGTGATTTGAGTGATAACCAGTCATATTACCCCAGTGGCAGGTGATGATGCTCATGATATCAGTCACTGGTTTGTCTGGTTCAAACTCCGTGAATGCCTGGTTCAAGATGTAAAGGGTGTGCAAGAAAAGTTGGCATACAGTTTAAAGAAATGTTGAATTTTGTTAATATTTAGGGCCGATTGCATGATATGCATGTGATGAGCAGTACTTGAAACTGGACCCTGCTTGAACCAAAAAAGGGAATTCAAAGAGTGTTTGTTGCATGCATTTTTCCTGCCGTGTATATAACAGGGAGATAGTTATGAACATGTCTGTGTGGCTATATTTTTTTAATTTTTTGTTTCCAGATAATGATTACATATTTGTTACACAAAATTCTTCACAAAACTGCTCACTTACCCTCTTAGTCGTGAGCCAGTACTATATATTTCTTTAATGTTCGCAAAGTTTTGGTAACATGTTACAATCTACATCAACTCAACTGACAATGCTTCTTTTCTGAAGTAGAATTATTTTTTTCTATTTCTTCAGAAACAATGCATACAAGTGCTTTGTGGTTATATGCCACTTTTGTCATTCCCATGGCAACAACCTGGATTTAGCACAATTTAGAATAATTGTATTCAAACCAGTCGAAAACAAAGATTTCTTAAAAAACTGAAAACAGTGCTGGAGGGATATGTGCTCTAGCAATGAACTTTTGTCCGCTTGGTGATGTTTCTGTCATTTTGTGACCACATCTGATGTGGACTTTTCCTTGTTAACAATATTTTTACCCACAATCTTGGCATGCACCTACAGACAAGTGCATGCATTACCTGTAGATGTGGTTAGTTTGTTTTGTCATGTATGAATTAGTATTAATTCTCTTTTGCCTAAATCAGTAACGTGTATCGTTCGTAAACTGCTTCGCTTTTGTCTCAAGCTTATCTACTTCGTTAGGCTCTGTTTCTGTTATTCTTTTATTTTTTATTTTTCACATGTTACAGTTCTGTTTTTAATTGATTTTTCCTTGTATCGTGATATAACCTGATATTAACAGATAATGAACTTTTTGTTTTGTAATGTGGAAGTCATTTTGCAGCTCTAGTAAAACATCAAGAGCTCCTGTGAATACCCTCCATTACATTATTGTCTCGATCTGTATTTTGTCATCGCAGTATTGAGATGTTCAGATTTTCAACAGAGGTCCTCTACACTATCAACCATCCATAATATGGATAATAGTAATTAAATATTTAACTGCTCAGTGCTTTTGCACATGCATTAAGTGGGAAAACAAAAAGAATAACAGACATGTATGAGTGATCACTTGGACAGATTATAGTTGGCTGCAAATGTCAGTCTCTGGTTAAAATCATTCAAAAATTGCTTTGGAATTCTTGTTTTCCTTCTAAATTTTTCAAAGTTTTGAAAAGATGACTGCCCTTTGAATTCTGGTGTTTTTCTTGCTGCAAAATGACTTGAATTTTAGAATGGTCAGAATGGTGTGTTAGAGTGTAATGTGGAATCACTGATGGTATTTCCTCTGGTTACAGTGAGCTGGACGAGGACATCTTATGTGGAGGACGAGGTAAGTGTTGTCAAGGCCATCGCTTCACACACATCTCAACACACAGAAGCATTGAAAAGTGACAATCTAACATATACAGATGGAACTTTGAAATGTAAACATTCTTGTTTATGAAAAAAAAAAGATGTAAACAATGAATAGTAAATACAAAATAATTAGTTATTAGAAAAATACAAACATCATAAATCTGAAGAGAAGCACTTGTAATTATATAGAGATTCAGTTGTGTTATAGCATGTGGAAAGAGCCTCGAAATTGGGAATGTTTTGTTTAATATTTTGTAAGTACCGTAAAAATTTGGAAATACAGAAACAATTAATCCCATATCAATAAATCTGTCATGGTTTCATATACTCTGTGTATGTTGATTGTCACTTTATCCCTACCGTGTAACCCAGTACATAAGATATGCTTTAATACAGCTAGTATGTCTTCTCTGGTAGAAAACATTCACTATGCATTGTGCCATACATCGTAGAAATCTTCTTTCTCAGTAGAAGACTGAATACTATCTGACTGTAGACTATTCCCTTCTGGGTACGGCACGTGTATACCATCCTTGGTCTCGCATCTCAAAGTGATCTTAGCACTGACACTATCATATAGTAAGTCAATGGACCAGTGCGGTGTAGTAGGGGATAGGAAGTCTGCCTGAAGAGGGGATGGTTGGTGGTTTCATTCCAAAATCGGTTGATAGTTTGGTAAAAACCTCAAGATGTAAAAGATGGTTCTTTGTCTGGAACTCGGCATTAAAGGACTGGTTTACTTGGAGTCAGTATGCTGTGTGGGGTAACCATGGTTAATTATGGTCTGGCAGTTGGACACACACATGCACATACACACACTCATAAAAGCAGGTGCACACACACAGAGACAGACAAGCAGGCACACACATACACACAGATACAGACATACAGTCCCTCTCACACACAGAGACACAGAGACTCACACACGGACACTCTATGTTAAGTGAGTTCTAGTGCTAATATCACTTTGTGAGGACCCCTTCTGTGCTAAGATCACTTTGTGAGGACCCCCTCTGTGCTAAGATCACTTTGTGAGGACCCCCTGTCTTTAAACCTCTTATGTTAAGTATACTCTTCCAGATTTTTTGTTTTATAACAAAATATTTTTGCACAATTTTTTTTTTGAAAGCACTTCCCTGATGTTTAATTAAAGCACGATATAAAAATATGTATCTATAATTGGTAATAATTCATTAATCATATCTCAATGTGTCCAGACTAATTATTTGCATTGTGGGATGAAACAAAATATTAAACATTCCTGATGACCACCCTAAGTTTGACTTGAATAACTTTACTAGCGTCGCCATCGACCTCAACCTAGACCTACTCGACCAACAGTAAGTGCTGAGTGGTTCTACAAACAGCATGGGTTTACTCAGAATTAGAAACATTTTGACTTGTGCAACATATTTGATATTGACGCATGATGTTTGTTATATATTGATAATGAGGAGAACTGAAATTGTTTGTTGTTATCTTTATGCCCATTTTAAATATATCTAGCTGCAGCAGTACATTTCATTTTTAAAAAATTCTTAAAAAATATTTTGGGTGAAAACAAATTCAAAATATTTGTTTCAAATTCTTAACTCATCAATAATGTTATCATGTATTCATTTTCATATTATTTTAATATGTTCATATCCTAAAAAAGTAACTCAATGTTGATTTTTTTTCAAAACTCCTTTCAGACAAAACATTTGAAATAAAAATGTTTCAAAACATAGTTATTAATTTTGTTCATTGTTTCTGCAGCACTGATATGTTCTAATGGTCTCTTAACATTAATGTATAGTGTTATGACAGCATAAGGACACTGTTCTGTCATAGTGTCTCTAAACCACTTACAGAATGCACATGCAATGAACTGAAGAAGTAACAAGCGATACTATTCACCTAACACACTCAAACAATGATTGATTCATTAAAGCCTAGCATGGATACTGAAGCATGTGTAAGTTTGTTAAGATTTTCATCCTGTTCCTCAGAAGATCAACAGATGTTATAAAATATTTAAAAAATGCTTTTGTGATGTTTCAATTGGTGAAACTGTCATAATTTATTTTCAGTTAGAAACTATTTCAGGCTGATTACCCTTTTATGATTAAGTGCTCTTCTCTGTTCCTGAAACTGAAAAGATTATTTTCTGTTAAACTGATGAACATTTTCAATTAAGTGAAGTTAATATCTAATGAATAATTGTAATTGAATAATTGAGCAATGTGCACATACCTGTTGATCTATTGAGGTCCAGTAATCTGAATTGTATGCTATGGAGAAGGTTCTGAGAAGATGCGCTTTCACAGACTGGCCTGTCCACTACGCTCTCAATTCAAATGAGAACACTTCTAAAGGGAGACAACTTTTGTATCTCAAACTTGTTTTGCAAGATAAGAACTGGACTTTGAGTTATGTAAATAAGTGGATTTCTTTGGATGGTACCTGTCTGTGCTTTGTTTTGCATGAATCTTTTATTTTCAAGTCACAGATTGATTACATTATTTTCACTTCTGTGAAACAACATTGGTCGTATGAAATTTGGGCATGATTATTTACTAGCACATGTATAAAAGTACCTTTAAAAATATGTACCTATATATATATTCTTTGTGGTACCGTAATATCTTGTGATTATAATTACAAAGCACAGATTAAGTGCGATTTGGGCAACAGGGTGCTGGATAGGATTTATTGCACGTTTTATATTTATTTTGGGTTTATTATGTGTTCCTTAATATTTTTTAAGTGAGATGATACAAAGGACATGAAAGATCATTTGTATAAATGGTACGGAGGGTGTTTGTTGTTTTCTGAATGATTCCAAGTGTTGTGTGTTGCAATTGTGTGATACATAGACTAGAGATTCAATGTTATTTGGAGTTGGTAGGAAAATATTGTTTGAATATTTCCAACATATGTATAAATATATCCAGTGTATAATTTATGCATGAAGGAGTGTTTCATACAGATTATCTGATAACAGTTTTAGTCTGAGTTACCTAATTGTCATTATGACGCATTAAACATAAAGTGAAACCTTGGTAATCCAGATGGTTACATTCTCTGAGAAATCAACACTATTAACATATTTCTGAATCAGTTATTTGTCAATAGTAATGCCAAAGCAGCTCTTGAGACATTGCCCTCAGTACTTATCTGCAAGGTAATGTATCCTATGTAACAGTGTCTGGACAAACAAGGTTTCACTGTATGTATCGTACAGATGAGTTTATAATGGTGCCAATTGCCATATTGTGCTACAACTTGTTGTGCAGAGTTACCTCCCGTTGATCCATGGATCAATTTGACAGATTTTTCAACTCCAGATTCAGAGTTTCAGTATAGCTTTTGAGTTTACCCGAAGTGGTGAACATCCATTAATCTGGGATTCCAATGAGCCAAAGCAGTGAAATAGTGTTTAAATGGTTCTTGAGCTTGTTCAGTACATGTGTTTTGTTTCTGCCGACGGTTATGAAACACAGTTATGAAACAACCGCAACCAGTCCATGCATGAACTAAACCAGTGATTTGTTCCAGTTTTCCTAAATTTCTGTTTTTTGGTAAACCAAAATGTGTTCAAAGTGTTTCTTTTGTTTTCTAAATCTTAAAAAGATTACTAAAATGTTCACTTCTTGTGCATGTACTTTTAAACATACACTGTCATGAAGTTTCTAATAATATATATCCCATGATATTCCATCTGATGTTTTTCAGTTTACTTTACGACAACAGTTTACCCATATTATCCATGTACAGTTTCATGAATCCTTAATTATTTCCAAATAATAATATTGGTGTTGTATTGTAAATGTGTGCATCCATATAGACATATATTCTTGGTATATATAGAGACTATCGTTTTTGTTGTACTCTACCATCTCTTGATGTTGTACAGTGTTTCTACAGTATGATGTATGTGCTTGTCATTGTCTTCTTTTTATGGACGGTGCTCGGTTTCCAAACTGGGATTACTTCCGATGACATTGTACAAACGCAGGCAATCCCGGTATCGGCAGGGCGGAGACAGGTAGAACTGTGACCCACACCTTGAGGAGTCTTCCTGACTCGGAAGCATAACTTACTCGGTTCTTTATTAACATTGTGAATACCTCGTTGAAGTTCCCTGTTACAAATAAGGTTTACCTTTCCTTGAATTAATGTTGGCAACAAATTGGTTGATGAATCATGTTGAATTTCTTGAAAGGGTTTGCTGTTGTTTCAGATTTTGTGCATGAACTTCTGTGGTTATAAAAGTTGATTAAAGTCAGATTTCACTTGCATGGTCAAGAAAGACAGATGGTAAAATGTCAATTTCCTAAATACAGGTATTTTTTATATCCTGCGGCATCATGCATGGGTTCATTTCAATCATATTTTGATCTGATTGATCAGAGATGTGTTTAATAAGTTTCAGTATATTATCTTCAAAAAAGGTTGAATGAAATTTCTTTCATTGCACAGGTGGCTAAGAGAGTTGTAAGTTGAGAGTGGTTCAGATGTCGTCAGTTCATATTGATATACTAACTGTGTTTACACACTATATAGAATTAATTGTTAGGTGTTGTTACAAATATGATTTGTAACTTTTGTTCCCTACTTGCATGCAGAGATAGTAGAGTTTCAGTTCTTGTGGTAGACAGTCTTATTTTAACGAGGGATGGCAAGCAGGAGACAACACAGTTGTACCGAACACACATGGTGTTACGACTCTTAGTCTCGTGTGTGTGTGTTGGTGGTGTTTCTGTTGTCTCTGTCATAGACGTCAAAATTATTCTGACTTTCCTGGAATAACCGTATAAACCTTTCTTTATTTACAGAATACAAACTACCTTTGATCAAATAAATTCAAGAGCTTATATCATGCATTGTACAACATGACTAATTCTATAATTCATGTATGCATAATCATGAACTAAAACAGGGAAGGTTGTGATGAGAACAGTGGGGACATGTATTTCAAATATTTGGTTACAGATAATATTTTTAGATTTTCATGAGTTTCAATGCCTAAAGATTAATCCTATAAATAAACAATCGACCTGAATCCCTGGAGTATTATTTCTGTTTAGTTTAGAAAATGATGCATATATTTAACTAATAACGTTTTATAGTTTGTTAATAACAACAAAAACGCATCTTTAACCTTAATTTGAAAAAAAAGGTTAAGTATAACGAATTAAATACATTATTATGTAGTATTTTAGATGCTTAAAATATAGATTATGTTTTACGTAACATGTTTTCATTATAATTAATACTCATTTGTCTCTCTCATGTTCGATTACATTATCACAAACTAGTCATCTCATTATATACTATTCAAAAGACTAATTGTTTGATAGACATTCTAGAAGTTAGCGAGTAAATAATTAAGCATACGACTTTATGGAGCGTAAGTATCTACATTAATGTGTCAGTCTATGCAATAAACAAGAAGTTGTCCAAGATATTTTTATGGATTAAACTTCTTTATAATTTCCCTCACGACGTTTCGAGACCATTCAGGTCCTTCATCAGGTGAACTCAGTTCTGAGTTCACCTGATGAAAAGGACCTGGAATGGTCTCGTTTAATCCATAAAAATATCTTGGACATCAATGTACAACTTCTAAATGCCACTGAAAGACATCCAACAAGAAGTTGTTATCCATAAAGTTATATGCTTCATTATTCAAAAGATGATTTCAGTTTTCTCATATAACTATAGCCAATCTGTCATAGAATAAATCAGAGCAATGTAAAAACATTGGGTGTTTCTTGATGTCTTTTGAATAGTATATGTTTTTAGGAAGGCTGTCCATATGTATCTATCGATGGATGTTTACGTAGTTGAGAGCTTTATTCATGCCTCATGTAACTCATCAACGCTCACTGTATGAAGTGTTGTTAGCTTAGTAGTCAGTAGACTCTAGGTGTATGAACTCTAGAACACTCTCATTGATGCATGACACACTTACAGAGATGCCAACCACTCCGATTTTAGAGGAGTTACTCCGATTTTCAAATACAAAATCCATTCTCCAATTTGTCTATAAAAAACTCGGATTTTTTAGAAAATACAAATATGTTTATAAATTTAGAATGTTTGAAAGAATTTAAGTAAATATGTTCGTTTGAGTTAAGAATTATCTGGTTAAGTATGCCCAGAAATTGCATATGTCCAGGCTAAATCTAAAGATTTTCATAGGGGAGGCCCCCCAAGATCCCCACCGTCAAAAGGGGCCCGAACCCCCTCTCATGCTCACCCCCAACTCGCACCTTCATGGCTCGGGAATTGCTTTTAGCAAGGCATGACTCTGCTTTCATTTGATTCAGGGTTGGCATCTCTACACACTAGCACATAAACCTGTTATTGCAAACTAGGATAGCTTGAGGATACTTTGGACTTAAAAATATACTTTATAATCAAATATGACACGCGATGAAATCATGTTTGGAAATACTGCTTTCCTTTTTCTATGTACAAGTAAATGCAGATGATTGTTAGATGCCACACCAAGATGCTACACAAATAAATGTTTTGAACACTAAATGTGGCCACAAGGGTAAGACATACCCAATACCGTCTGGAACCAGGAATGAAAAAAGGACCTAGAAAACATTAATGTCATGTACAAAGAATGCAAATGTGTATCAGCCAGGACTGGTACTTTAATCCTTTGAATGAAAAATTAAAATATAGAATAGATCAGAAGTCTATTCTCAAGTTAGTGGAATTTCTAGACACAAATTCTTCACAGAGAAAATGATCCATTAAGTAGGAAAAACTTGTTTACTTCGAATTATTGATTATTTACATCATGATTTCTGTGAATAGTATTCCTCACTTTTAGGGAAGACTGCACTTATATCCACCCTTTTTGCTGCAGATCTTTGTTGTTTAAGCTTTGGTACATAGTGATATTTGATTGGTCTATCTCTTCCGTTGATCAGTGTGTTTCTTACCTTCCTTTGTTGTCACAGCATGCTGATGTAGACTCAGGAAGCCAGCATGAAGATGATGACGCAGAGGTTATTTCGTGACCTTCACCTTTTGTTTCACCTTGATGTCTGTCCTTCACCTTTGTTCTATTGAAATCAATTGCTGGTTATACATTGACCTTGAAATTTCACTCACTTCCATGGTACTTAAAGTGAATATAGCTTGAATATAAACTAATTAATAATCTCTGGAAATAAGTAAGGATTAAGTGAGGGAAAGTAATCCTTGTATGACCAGCATATGACCTTCAACTTGTTTGAACTTTTGTGTTGCTTTGCAAATGCCATGCCTTTGTTTCGTGGGTTTTGCTTTTAGTGTGTTCTCAAGTAGAAACATCTGAATCATTTAACATCATCCTTTAAATGTAAATCAAAGAATTATTAATTAATAATGATTAAGGTGAGATTGTTTTGTGACATTGCTTTTACTAGGAACTCATCACCATAATATAGAAGTAAGTAATATCAGAGTGAAAATATTGGAAGCAGTAGGTATGTATTCGAACAGAATATTATAGTGCTCTGATCCCAACAGAGAATTTGTTAAACTGAAGACAGTATATTTCAAGGCAGCATGTTAAGCTTACCAATGGTTATAAGGTGATATTTGTCTCGAGGTCAGAGTTATTGGTACAAATAACAGATTTCTCTCAGGTATGAGCTTCAATGTTTTAGCAGCATAAACCTAGTAGAAAAATATTAGATGTGTGTTTTATAGAGACACAGCCAGAGGTGCAAATCTATGATCTTAAAAAAATCAGATCAATATCTCTCTGCTTGAAGATCTGATGAGACCCTCCACAGTAAATCAAATCAGGTGAACTTTCAGCCAGTCAGCACTGAGGCTTCTAAGATCTGAAAGTCACCAAAGCATTCATGAGTTTGATTTCTGGATCCTGCACTGAATGAATAAAACTACAAGTTATGAAAGTAGAAAGTGTGGCATTGCCATTATAATGTGGATAGTTTATGAACCCTGTTTCCAACTGTGCTCCATTACCTCTACACTCAATAAGGTGTACCTTTAAAGTGTGTAGAATATCTGGGTTTTCATGTGTATAGATCAAACTTTATATATCAAGGTGAGAAAGTGGAGATACAGTCAAATCCTGATGAGTCGAATCTCTGGGGACCAAGTAATAAATTCGACTTATCGATGTATTCGAGACATAGGTATGTCTATGAGGGTAGAAAAAAAGATGATCCAGTCCAAATTCCTCCGCCTAAGCATTTTTTTATCTAATGATTTCCCTATCACTAATAGGGGCACCTTATCAGTTCCAGTCTGATTAGCACAGACAGTGATTTCCGTAAAATAGCTAATCTGCCTTGTGAACTCACCCGTCAAAGGTGGAAAGGTGTGAGCCGAGCTGGTTTGTTAAATGGATCAGTTTGCTACACCAATCAACTTCTCATTGACTGACTTCCACTTATGTATACAAGATTGCTGTTGTTTGAATCTCATGGGACCAAATTTTCTTCTCGATTCATCGTGTGTATTTATGAGACGAATTCGTGTAACCGATATTCAAATGATGACAACTATAACAGGGAATGGTCGGGACTGACAGGTACTTCGAGTTATGCATAATATTCGAGACACCGACATTCGACTCATCGGGATTTGACTGTATTTCTTTTAGAAAGCTTACACCAACTGGCTCAATAACACATGAAACCATGTTTTTAGAGCTGACCGTCACAGTTCGATCAGGGCTCATCGCACTCTATAGTTAAGGTAGAGTCCTCAGATCTTAATGCAGAGAGGTATTATACTGGTGTAAAAAATATGGTTTCAATGCAGTTGTGAAAGTCAACTAATTTATTATTGCTTTAGAGAAAGTCATACTTAATTGACTTGTGTGTATGCACATCTTCACTTTTCTGAATGATGAAAGTGTTTGTTTTTTAATTTGATTGAAGCAGAGTTGAATGCAGGTTTTCACATTTGACACAGAGGAATATCAGTGATAGTTTGAACTTGTTGATGCACAGCTAATACACAATAACATGTTTTAGTCATGTGTTCTGTGAAATGGTTAAATTTCAACTGACATAGAATATTTCTTTCAGGAATATTTAATGTTTCTTTTCTGTAATAACTAATGTAGGTACTATTTTCTTTCAGATTGCTCATGTTTAACTATACTAATTTTTAGAAAATCAATATGTTATTTAGAATGTCAATAAGAGCTATTGATAATGTGTTCATAACAAAATGATAGCCATTACAACTTCCTCTACATGTGTAGAAACCATTGCATGCACTAAGCACAATATTGAGGTAATGCTTCAGATTTGAATAGCATTATGCACTTGTAACTCCAGTTTGCACTTTACAAAATGATCCTCATGAATATAGTATTGAAGACAAGGTAAGAGCAGCCCTGTCCTAAAGAAATAGATGAACTGTGTAGGTTATTTAACATAGGATTGTGGACTGACTTTCTGTTTGTGCCACCAGGAGGCCCCACCACCGACGGAGGAAGAGCAGCAGCAGGGAGACAGCTTGAGAGAAAGCTTCCGAAATATTGCAGGCGAGGACATGGAGATCGATGCATATGAACTCCGGGACATTCTCAACTCTGTCTTCACAAAAGGTACAGTTCTTGTGTCATGTTGATAAACAATCTGTTTCTATGTCTTTTGAATATGATACACAGAGGATATATTCTGACCGCATGATAATCTAATAATCCTCAGAATTATCATACATGTGATAATCTTTGACAGCATGATGTGTTATATAATTTGAAAGTGGCCAATATGGCAGTAATGCAAGGACTTTACCTGTTCCAAGTTCTACCGAGTAATAATGAAAAAGTAATTACAATGAGAACAAATTTCATGAACATTTTTTGTGCTGATATTCATGTAAGAAGGTGAGATGCAGATCTTTGGCATTTTGAAATGATTTTGATAATTTGATTGTTTGATGTCTTGAATGATTTGATAGTATGTAAGTGATGTACAATGTTGAAGTCTTTAACACTTGCATGTGAGAATTAATATTGAATTTAGTGTCAGTAACTGTCCTGTAATGACTGTATACTTGTGATGTGGAAAGTTTGCCAGGTGTATGTATAAGACAAGCAAATAGTAACTGAAAAACAAGGGTTTTAACTGAAAATCTGAAGATATTGAAATGAAGGAATTCCAGGTGAGAACTGGTTCCTGGCACTTGATGCATGAGGCAACTTTCTGACCAGGCTCAGTGACTTGGATGGTTTTGTGACATGAATCAGCAATGTTGATCTTTGCTCACATATCAATCACTGTCTTGTCTGGTCCAGGCTTTATTATTTACTGGCTCTTGTCATGTAGCTGGAATATTGCTGAGTGTGGCATAAACATATGAGAGATTATACTCAATGTTGCAGTCACTCGCAAAGCTTTCAGACCCTTATTGATGAGTTTTGTTCATAAATGAGCTGTGACAGTCTGGAATGGCCATCTGGTCAAGAACTAGTGTAGAAACCCTGTCTGGTCCACTACTGAGTGGTCAGGTACTAACATTGAACTGTTTATTTGACAGACACTTTTCTTGGTAAGCTATGGTCAACAACAGACAGGCAGGCTGCACTGTCTGCGATCACCCCTAGTCAGACTAGTCCCCCTTATGGTTTTGGATGTCACATCAGAATATTTCATTTTTAATATATTTCTATTTCCAATAATTTTCTATCAGTGAAGGTCACACATGTGACTTATGTTATTTTAACCTTGTTTTCTTTTCCAAACTTTTGTGTATCCAGTACATTGGAGTTCCAATTTGTTAGACTGCATCTTTTGTGTATTCAAATTGGATGTTCCACAAAACTGGTTCCAAATGTTTGTTTTTGATTTGCAAATAAAGTTTATATTCATTACATCTTTAAGAAATTTAAAATCAAGAATCACAATTTACAAGTATTATTTCAAAAAGAATTTATTCTTGAGCTGATTTTGCTCTAAATTTTCAGGTTTATAGATTATTATGAAATATTCTGATGTTTTGCATGATCTGTTCTCATTATTGTAACATCATGAATCACGTTAATTTGAGTTACTGTTGGTAGACATGGTCTCTGCTACTGAGTTCATCAGTCATTATTTAGCACAGACACTTGTGTGGCACAGATGTACTGCTGTATGGCTGCCCAAGCTATTAGATGCTGAACTCTAGTGTCACGTCTTTTTCAGCTTAATCAGATTTCTCAGGCCAAGAAAACATTGTTTGCTATCAATCGCTGTTAACTAACTTCTCCCATTTCTGTCTTTTACTAATGTTGGCTGGACAATCTTGTTCTCAAGCAATAGTTGTTATGAAAAAAATCATAGCTTGAAAGGTTATCTACATTGTTGGAAAAAGTTTCATATTTTGTCTTTAGGTGCAGTTTTGGCTTTGGTGGCCTAGTGGTTAAGGTGCTTACTTAACAGACTGAAGACTGAGTTTGATTCCTCAAATTTGTGGACCCATGCTTGATGTCCCACAGTGTAGTGAAAAAATGAACTATACAAAATATGAAAGTGTACAAATCTTTAATGGTGATGGCCTAAATGCATTATATTTGAAATGCTTGAGAAACAAGAATATGTTTATAAAGCCTGAAGTTTATATTGATGTTTAGGCTCTATGTTATGTCTTTTAATCCAAGCACAATTTACATATTATGCATCTGCCAATCTATGTGTCTTCTGGCTATCTCTGTCAATTTCCAACTTTAATGTTGATAGCAAACAAATAATTCAATTATGGCCTCACATTCATCTTCATTTTCTTATCATATTGTGTCTAATTAGTGACATCTGCTTATACTTTATCATATAATCCAGTCCAAAAACTAATTACAGTTTTAACATAATAAATATACCTTTTCTTGATAAATCAATTATTTCTATACATGCAAATGAAATTTTGCCTATGAATACTGAATGTGTTCTCTGAATATGGTCAAGAATTTATTAGTAATAGTGCCCTTCTGAGGACCATCTGAATACTTGGAAAAACACAGTGTTTGTTCCTTGAATGTTTCAGACACATTTTTGTAACAGACAGCATTACTGGCCTAGATCTGGGGTATTTATGATATTGGAATGACGTGTTACCTATGGTTATTAAGGATGAGATGTTACATGCAGATAAAACGTTTACATAAATCTCAGTTGACCAAATTATGTAGTTTAGGTTTAAGAAGAGTAGTGTTGCGTTCATATGTTCAGAGAACGCATCCAGTATTTGATCATCATCAATTTGCTGGTACTAACCTTTCTTTAAAGTCTGTTATTTCATGAGTCAATAAGACCATATCTGTTTTTCCTACCTACCCCTGTTAAAGCAAATTGTGTATTGTAAGCAATTCAAAATTAAATGGATTTCACACTTAGTTTTATGTTAAAGTAGTTTGAGTATATGTTGAGAATTTCATCCAGGATTCACTAATCCTACACAATATGATAATGCTGTGTGCAGCTTCAACACACCAAACACATGTAAGCTGTGTGTGTCATGGCTTTGTTACAACCAAATCTACCAGGAATGGGGATTTGGAATTATGAGAAAAGAAGAGAGTAACTCATTTGTTTTGAGCTGGATTATAGGAGCTCGTGTTTGTTATTTCATGAGAATGTGCTTACTGGTCATAGGCTTACACTGTGGACCAAGTTGGCTGATATTGAGGTTGAGTGGCTAAGTTGCAGTTCCTAGTTGTCTGGAATATATCATATATAACCTACTACTCAGTGAATAAAGTATTGCATGATAAGGTACGTTTATATACATTACAGCTTGCTGCAAACATGTTGGTTTGTTAGGCCGGAATAAATTGAGTATTTTTTCATCAAGGTATTTTTTGAAAGATATTTTTGTACTTGTGAAACATTTCTAAAACACGTTTAAAATGATATACACTTTTATAATTAATATTTTGATTTGTGATTATGATCCAAAAGTGAAGTAACTTAAATATTTAGGTACAGTTACAACATTGAAAGAAGCTTTTTTGTCATGAGGTGATTTTGCAATAATTTTAAAATAGTCAAACTGGGCCCCTTTTGACAAAGCTAAAGTAGCGCTACGACTGTCATAAGTCTATGTTACAGTGTAGGAGGTACGACAGTCGTAGAGCTATGATAGCTCTGTGAAAAGGGGCCCAGTTTGACTATTTTAAAATTATTGCAAAATCACCTCACATAAAAAAAAATGGTGGAGGAGATCTTGATGAAAAAATAATTATATTTTGTGGCTCTACCTATATGCTTTTAGTATGAAATAGATACAGATAGCAAAGTCAGTATACACATCTATGTTATGATTAGGTTCATAGTGTGACCAGAAATCTAACTTGTCAGGATATCCTTTCTTTGGGGAAATGGGAGGAGAGCACCAACTAACTTCGGGGATAGTGACCTTTGGTGACCTTTACTAACTGGGAGAGTTTAGAATGTTCATAGGCACAGCTAAGTGATTACTTTAAAGTAATGTAATTAAATATTGTTGATGATTTTATTGTTTCATTGAAAGCAGACACTTAATGTAAGGTAAAACAAGTGATTGTACAATTATGTCTTTAACACTGTTTTAGATCGTTCTAACACCACAACTGTTGTGTGGAAAGTAGTTGCATCAAGATGTTCACTTTGTCTTGTAACTTGAGTGTTCTGTAGTAATAACAAACTTAATGTTAGATGTAGGTCTCAAAGTGCATTTTATTGTTGATGGTAGATAGTTCTCAGTTCCAAGTAAGTTCTTGGTTTGATCTGCCTTTTTCTCATATTTCAGAATTCGCCTTCGAGGGCTTCGCCATTGACTGCACTAGGAGTATGGTTGCCATGCATGATGTATCCTTTCTGTGTAACGATTAATCACAAGAAAAATTAATCGCAAAAAAATGATAAAACTGAAATCTTCAGAGAGATTTTACAATTTTTTGTTATGTTTTCATCAGTGATGTATATAAACACATTATAAATGGCCTGTCTTGTTTGCTTCAACACATGTTAATTAAGGACATTTTGCTACTGAGTTATGTCCCTTGACCGATGTCTAGGGTGATCTGTCTGGCAAGCTGGGTTATGATGAGTTCAAGGCCTTGTGGCTCGACCTCAGAAGATGGAAGGTGGGTTACATTATTACATCAATATATTATCCCCAGTGAAAGCAGGAAGCATTGGTGAATGGAAACTGTTGAATAAATGACAAATATTGGAATTATGGCCTGTTTTTCAGTTAACAGATACTGTTGGTGGGAGTAGGTTGATCCATTCATTACAGTCAGCTGTCAACCGATATGTACAAACCTTGACCTATCTGTAATTCTCACCTGTTATTTCACACCTTCTGGGATCTGATTCTGTGGAGTATTTAATAGTCATAAGCGTTACTATTCTTTTCACAATATATATGTATGAAAACAAAACACAATGCAGGATTGAGTGCTTAATTTGAAAAAAAATAATGCATTTCCTTCCCTTCAATGCCTGTTAGGAATTGGTCACATCCAACATATGCTATATTTGGGTTTACACTTTCTCAGTAAAGTACAGACTATTTCGAATTGGAAACTACACTCTCAGAGTAATCACTTAATCGCCAGCACACAAAGTAAGCGATTTAACAAACTCAGCACTGCGGCTTCCACAACAATGGAAGTCTGACAACTGGTAGTCTAGATCACATACTCTGTGTACCCCTCTGACAACTGGTAGTCTAGTAACTTGTCACGGCCCTGGTTGTTGAAGCTATGAATACACAATGCCTTTAGAAAATGGTCAAATACAATATATGTTATATTTTGGATTAGACTTTCTCAGTAAAGTACAGACCGCCTCCGTGGTAGTGGTTAGAGCGTCCGCCCGGAGAGCGGAAGGTCGCGGGTTCAATCCCCAACAGCGTCATACCAAAAGACGTTAAAATATGGTACTTGTTGGTCCCAGTTTGGCGCTCGGCATTAATGGGTACAACAAGGACTGGTCGGCTCGGAGTCAGTATAGTGTGTCTGAGTGGGGTATTCATGCTTCACTGCGGCATGGTATCTCAGTGGGCTAGCACTATAAAACCAGCTTAAGTCTGGGCTAGTACAAGCAGCCGCACATACACACGCATGCGTCATATGAGCGAAATATTCTCAAGCACGACGTTAAACCCAATTTCACCTCACCTCAGTAAAGTACAGATTCTGGTACTTTCATTTGAGTTCGAATCCCAAATATTACAAATGTTGCCATATTTATTGGGACGTGATTGACAAACTTGTATGAATTGTGTAAGCTTGTAGAGATATTTTTGTGACCAGTGCAGTAATCAAAATGTATTCCACCAGACATTGGGTAAAGATCCATTGAAATTCTAGATGTTCCTTGGTTGATGTTGAAGTTTATCGTGTTCTGCTTACTGGTTCATGTCATTTAGTAAATGTGAATGTTTGATTGTAGGGAGTTTTCAAAGAGTACGACCGTGACGGGAGTGGACACCTGAGCTCATATGAAATTAGAGCAGCTCTCAAATCTGTTGGTAAGTGTATTTATCTGTATACTTTTGTAAATTGTGGTGTCAGTCTGGTTCACCAATCTGAATTATTGCAGTCTGATGAGCAAGCAAATGTGAATACCTTGAAGGAACTACTTGTTATAGTTATCAAGCAATATCTACTTGACCAATTACTTTTTATCATTAATACTCCACAGATTTTGTATTCACTACACTAATTCATCAAACATGTCAAGTATTTGAAATGACTTTTGTGTTACGTTTAAGTTATGTTTAGTTTGTTTTTTCGCGATGTGCAAGTGTTTCTGTAAATGAATATGGCTGCATACTATTTATTACTGTCTGCTAGATGGGTGTCCTCACTGTTTTGAGCAATATAACATATCAAACATTGATTATTTTAAGAACAACAGTTTTATCCTTTAATGGGTCAGATTACAAATGCATTATGTTCACCTTATGCAAAAATATTCGTTCTGAAATCTATTACACCTGACTATGAAGAACATTTCAGGGTCTTACCTTCCTTGTTGTCAGTGGATACAAATATGTTGTAGTATAGATAGTGAGTCAAGGGGGACAAAATAAATCAGGCATAAATAAAAGTAACTATTCAAAATAGTTGCTGAACGTTTCTAATGAGGGAGGTTGAATACTCCCAGGTGAGAGTGTCTGCGGTTCATTTCCTAATGTATGACATTGGTCTCCCCATCTATAATAGGCTGAAGGCCTCTGAGCATGTGCAATGATGATCAGTAATATCCTTGGAAATCCAGCAAAATGAGCCACCATGCAAGTCTGGCACAGTCACATTTTCTGTAACTTTGAGTCACCTTGACTCGAAGATGGGACAGACACAGATTAATTCGTGGATCACTGGATGACTATCGAAACAAAATGTCATGTTGAGAGTTGTGCTTCCCATCTTTCTGATTTGCTTATTTCCTGTTCCAGGTTTCCGACTGAGCAACCTAACAGCCAGATCTGTTGTGATGCGTTACAGCAACAAGGAAGAACAGATTGAGTTCGGCGACTTCATTATGTGTGCAATCCGACTCAAGACTATGTTGTGTAAGCTACTTCTAGATGACTGCAGATGTAATGCATTGCTAATGTCAAATTAACAATTAACGTTTTGAGCCTTGTTGTGATGTTTAATCAGCACATGCTTCACTTCTATGGCAAAATTAAATATTATTTGTATGACAACATATCCCAGCAGTATATCACATTCAGACCCCACCTTGCTACTCCCTATCCCTGCCAGAATTTGAGCACTATATATCTTTCACCACAACCGTTGCTGTGCATAGTTATGTCCCTTTAGGTGATATATACTAGTCCTTGTAGAAATTAACAAAATTGTACCTATTGTGACCTATGCAAAGTCTGTCTGTATTATCTCATAGAGCTGACAAAAAATCATGCCATCCAAATCAGTATTATATCTAATCTCTCCCCATATTGTTGAAACCATTTGTTATTTTGAATGTTTTGTTTTCAGCTTCTTTCAAATCAGTTGATCCTGAGGGTCAGGGAATTGGAGCCTTTGATGTCGATACTGTGAGTACCTTGACGTTTTGTGTCAGAAATGAATAAATCTATTGCTTTCCTTTATCCATTTGGTGCCATGTGTATATCTCCCAGTGAGGTGTGTCAGTCATGTAAGACACTGGAGTTGTTTCCCTTTAGAATGCCAGAAACCAGTGATCGTGGCTCGAATCCTAGTCCAGCCTGATTGTGTTTCTTGGTCTATTAGGACCATGCTTGTGTATTTCACCAACGTTGTAAATATTTCACACCTGCATCACTTCAGGCTTTTCTCACACTTGAAGCTGATATAACTGAAATATTGTTCATGGTATCAAACAATACAAACTCACTCTTATCAGTGTTTTACTTGCAACATATATTATGCAAATTCAAAATTAAGTCTTCATTATATTTTTCTTAGATATCAGTATATACTTGGTTACAAACTCATTAATGTAAACTTTCATTAACATAATGTTTTTTTTATATTTCAGTTCATCCAAACCACAATGTACTCCTAAAACAGTCGTCATGACAACAGTGTCAGCCATATTGCTGCCAGTCACTTCTGCCATATTTGATGTTCTATATTCTACCAACATTTCAGTCAGTGTTACTTCATACCACGAATCTCTCGATGTTGATGATACTACGCCCTGGTTGTGTGTAGTTCTCATTCCTATTTATTGATGTGTTTGTAAACAGTTTCTATAACAAAATCTTCCATCTTGATATACGACTTCAAACTTGCAATAATTTTTATGTTTTCACCTTCTGAAATGGATTTTGTAGGACATATTCTACTTTTCCATTATTATTGTTGTTTCTACTGTGAAACTGTTGATAAAATGTCTTTCATAATAAAATGTCCAGTTCACTCAGGACTGAAATGAAACCACATCCTATGCATTTGATTCATTCTTAGATTTGTGAATAAGAAAACTATGAACCTCAAGTCCAGAGTACTAATGCATGCTCAATACAAGATCTGGCAGTATTATGTCACATCTTTGAAATAATTTAAAATCTGAACTGGAACACAGTATGAAACATCCTTACCTCTGCTATGGTGACACATTCGTCCATACTAATACTGCATAATGGCATTTAGCCTAGAACCATCTTCAAAGCTTGTTAAAATATATTTCTTGTTTGTCATGACCAGCCTTCCCCTAAAACAAATGGCAGGGAAAAAAATGTTGTTGACTTTGGATTCCGCAGTGGATTCCAACTTTTGTATAACCTTGCAGCCTGTCAGATTTGCAGGTAAACCTGGCAAGAAGGGGAAATCTGGTAGACAAGAATTTTGTTTTGTAAATTTATGAACTCCTAAATAAAAATTATTTTGAAAATTCAAATGCTCCCCCTGATCTAAAAAATTATCACAGCAAATAAGAATATTTTTAAACTTGCAGTTATCTTACTCTTTTGAAATGAAAAAGTTATTTCAGCTAGACCTGGACTCTTGCCTTAATTAAATGATTGTTATGTGTTGAATAAATGCTTCTTCCATTGTTATACAGTAACAAATGCATGTCTGAATTATGTTCAGGTGCGAAGAGACTGCATGAAAGATTTTTAAATGACTAACTGTTAAATGGGAAATGTATCAAGTCCTGATGAGTATCTCATATCAAAGCTGGAAATATGTCTAAGTTACAAGACTTGTTGTCTGGATCTATATTCCAACACCTGCATTACTTAATAGCATTATTATCCACAATAACTATATCTTGTCTACATATCTGGTCAGTTATTGTAGAGGTTTGAGAAAAACTAAAAGTCATGCTTGAACAATTTAACTTATGAATGACTTACGGACAAGGCTAGACCAATTTGATTCTTTGTTTACAGAAGTTTAAGGCAATAGATGAAAAAAACAACAGTCCTGAAAAATCAACAAAAAAAATCATTAAATTTAAAATAAAAATTTTGCATTTCTTTTTCAAAGAAGCTTTTAAATTAAGTATCAATGTACAAGTTGTAAAATGCTGGAGATTAAAGTCATGAACAAAATTACAAAATACCAGTTTTTAACATTTCAATATTTAGGTTGGTTTATATGACAACAAGGGCAGAAATTGGTTCAGTCTGTGAAGTGGTCAAAGCCCACAGATTAGTGAATACTGTTCGTTTGATTCAATATTTCCTGCTTGCTGTATATTGTGCCTTGAAGAATCTGTTAGGCAAGTAGCAACACCGCCCATCTCACACATACAATGCGGGTATTTTTGTTCTTGAAGTTCTGTTTGCTGAATGTCCAGTGTATCGCTTCTTTTAAGGAACATCACAATGTTTATAAATGTTTGTGACGATATACATCTACTTGTCATCATATTTATTATATCTTTCTGATAAGATACTCTTTGTAGTCGTTAACGTTGCTGTGTTATTGGCCCAACCGTTCTGAACTGCTGGTTACAACCATAGATTGCACTTTCAGTTGACCCGAAAACGTTTGGATTTTTAACAATATGGATGATCATATAACAGTACAACAGAATCGTTTATTCAGCTTGTTTTGAGCCATAACCATTTTGAAAAAGGCCAATTAAACACAGCAAATGTCATAGTATTTATCTTGCTAGGACTATCAGTAATATGTATATAGGATGCCAGTCTCCCCTGTGTTAGCACTGCTTTGTTTTTGTTTTAATAATTGTTTCATCGTGAACAATAATGTAAAATTCAAGAAAGGAAAATATATTCTTGAACAATATTGTACAGTTCTGGGGGATAAAAATACAACCTTGAACAATATTGTACAAGTTAAGAAGGGAACTACACAATTATGACATATACTTCTATCAAGATGAATACTTTTGTTTTGTAGTTAAGATTGACGATGAAATACAGAGTGCTACCAATTGTTAGTTTAGTTGTTAGTACTTGACACCAGTAAATACTGTTTGTTATTAACAGACTGACATGGATTGTTGTTGATGCTAATCATTATAACGTAGTTTAGGTGTGAAGGCAAAAGGATAATATTCTCACCCATTTATTGATTGTAATGGTGCATGTGGCATTTTTGGCTTAGAGATTTATTTATGGATATAATGTTTATGATATGGACATTTATGTACATTTTTAACTTGTAGTTTGCTTTATGTTTAAACATTGGCAGACTCGATGTTCTGTTAGACGCCGCAGTCTTTGTTGAATGTTAATGCAGTTTATTAAAATTGTGTAGCTCACCTATCTGGTTCTTTGTTCTGGCTACGTTCTTGATCCTGGGTGACCACTGACAGAACTTTGGCTGTCCAATCTACATGAACAATGCATAGGCTCTTCAGCCAATCAGATGTCAGTTTTTTAAATGTTTTGTTGTATAGAGAATGTCACGAAAGTATCTTTTAATATCAAACAGTGAGGGTTGCTTAGGAGTTTTTAAGTTTTATCTACGAGCATTGATATAATTGATATCAAATGGATATCAATCTCCAACAGATTGTTTTAGTGAAGTATTATCTTCATTTGAAACCAGTTATGGATCATAAACTTCTTTTGTTTTGCGTTGTTCCCTGACCAATGTAAGACTTTCTTCGGTAAAGGCTTCACCAGTACATACCAGTATTCAGATGCCTAAACACAGACCGGCTGACGAGAATATTCACTTGATGCAACCTACTGTGCAGGGATGTCAGATCAAAAAACACACATGTATCAAGCTGGACTATAAGATCTGAATTTCATCAGATTGCAGATCAACCAAACCAAATTAGGAGAAATATATAAAAAAAAATGTGTAAAAATATACACTTTATTTCCACTTGGTTATGTCTCATATTGAGGTATTAATTTAAACATCTGGCTAGCTATTCTCGAAACGTTCGTAGCCCTACGAACTTCTTAAGCCCATTCTTAACACACTGGTTTCGATCAAAGCTAAGAATTCTTAGGGCTAGGAACGTAGCCAATCATGGACACTAGGGCTACGAACGTAGCCAATCATGGACACAACTGAGTTGTCTAAACTCCTTTAGATTTGTCTGTAACACCCGGGATCTGTTGGTTTCCGCCAGGATCTGTTGAATAGGGTTCAAATTGTAGATTCACTGCATTTTTTCCTTTGTCAATCTGTGCTTGTCTTGAAAACATTCATTAACTACTGAACTTCTTGTGACAGTACATTAAAACTGAAGTACCATAACAATATAGAACAAACTGTATGGATAACAACTTCTTTTTATTCGTGAGTGCGACGTTTCGATACAGATTCTTGTACCGTTGTCAAGCATGTGACAAGCGGTACAAGAATCTATAACGTCGCGCATCATGAATAAAAAGAAGTAGTTATCCATAAAGTTTGTTCTATATTGTACTTCCCAACTTCTAAAATGCCACTCAAAGAAGGTACCGTAACAGTTACACAAAGTGATGTAGTTTTACTTGGTCAGCGTAAGATTTCTTTAGTAGTTTAATAAAGTATATAATAGTATTGTGTGACACTGTAGATGTAGTGTGGACAGAAGGTTGCATCAACAGGAACAAGATAAACCAACTCAGTGATGCAGGGTACTCAACCATCAGGTCTTGATATATTTTGAAACACCTTTCTGACAAGTTACAAGTTGCAGTAAGTCCCATAGAAACCAACCCATAATGGGTGGATCCACACCCCTCTCTCCCCGAAAACAATTTCCGTGAGGAGCACCTCCCCCTAACCTTTGGACTTCAGGTTCATTCTCCAAAATCCTGGATCCACCCCTGAATCATTATTTACCTTTACAAACATGAATTGCTTGCTCAGCAAGTCTTCAAACCATATGAACAAGTTTGGTCTGACAAAATACTTATCCCAACAAATTTTATAATTGACATTGTTATATATCTTGATTAAAACAACACAAACTCATGAAACATTCAATTGTGCTGTAACAAAATACTAATCCCAACAATTCTTACAAATAGATCACAGTATCACATGATTTAAAATAAGCAAAATTGCATAATTCTGTCACTTTCTAAATCATACATACAAACATTGCCAAAAAATACAAATTCAAAATATCCTAACAAAACTCATTTCCTTTAAAGGATAACATGAAATTATTTTGTAATCAGTTTAATGCGCGATGACTTTTTACCTTTAATATAACAAAAATAATTCACATAAAAATGTATACACTATTCAACACATGTTCAGGCTTGGAAGAGAACACTTCAGATGTCAGCACAAAGCATAAACTGATTAGGTATGGTCAAATATTGATAGACTGACCATACAATATTCTTGAGACAAATAATGTAATTGCCCTTAGGAGCTATAAGCTCCACCATATAGTTCGACAAAAAAAACTCCTAAAAAGAGGTGTAGTGGTACAGAAAAGACAACAAAGTCTTGAAGCACTAAGAGGAACAAAGTTATATATCAAATTACAATATGAACTGGTGAGCCCTGGGTAGTCACTTAGGGCACTGCCTCCCCCATGTCATATCCCTTTGTCTGGTTGTACCACCGGTAGAGAGCCACCTTCCACTCAATACACATCTGGGCCTGTGTGTCCAGCTCTCGGCAGTAGGTTCCGACCATCTGGGGGATCTCATCGTTCGGGAACTGAGTAGGACGGGCATCGGCTGGTGGACCGTTAACGATCAGCTGGAAATCCACGCCTGGAAGATTAAATGTTGTTTTAGGTCGCATGCTGCAATATTCTAACCTGAGAATAAAGGAGTTAAGGAAATCAGAGGTGGAGAGCAAAGTCTTTCCTGATGTTATAAGTCTGGTTGGTTGTTTGTTTGCTTAACGCGGCACTTAGCAATACTCCAGCTATATCTCAGCGGTCTGTAAACAATAGAGTCTGGCTCGGACAATCCAGTGATCAACAGCATGAGCATCGATCTACGAGGCTGAAAGGGTGGTGGTGCGCACCACACAAACACACACACACCACACACCACCAGGAGACAGCTTTTGAGAAAGGGTGTGTGGGTGCACACTCTTGGGAATGGCGGTCACACTTCATTTTACGGTCATCTTTCAGGACTGAAAGGGTGGACAGTCTTCATCTCACCACACACACCTCAAACTTTTGAACACACACACACACACACACAATCAATGTTACAGTATAGTGAGTGAGTGAACTTTGTTTTACTCCGCACTCAGCAATATTCCAGCTTATGGCGGCTGTTACAGTATAGGACTAAGAGGTATAGCGCTAGATTGCTTGGCGAAACGGGCCCAATTCTAACCCGAATCCCCTCGTCAAATAAAATTGATACAAAAGAGACGTTAATACTTCTGATGTAGGCAAAGCAGGCGGGTATATCGTACCGCAAACCAATACGCTCTGGTTGATGTGGTCCAGGATTATGGTTCTGGGGTACATCGGGCGGTACCGCGGCGTTCTGTTCCTCTTGACACAGTGGTTCTCCTCCAGTGCCACCCTGATGCCCTTCCCAAGTGGGTGCTGCATGAACTTGATTCTCAAGAAGCGTAGATTACGGAGCAAATATGGTCCCTTCGGAATCCCCTCGAGAGACCTATCGCTGTTCGAACAGCCGTGTAGGCTGGTAAGCAGACGATAGTTCTTGTTGAGTAGAGGTTTCAAAAACCGCGGGAAATTCTGAGGACAGTCTTCATGATATTCATCCCCCTCTGTGCATAGTTCACGTGGCATGATAATCGGGTACACCTTGGGCTCGACATACGGCAGCTTTTCACATGGACTCTTCCAGTGTTTGATGAATTTAGTAGATGGAGATATCCTTGGCTCTCGGAGACTTCTGAACTGTCGGTGGAAGTATACACCGTCGCGTCTTATGACGTGAGTCCTTGCAGCGTGGTTGTTGCCATCCCCGTCCGGCTGCCCTAAATCAAAGTCCAGAGCAACTCCAATATCAGCATTCGTACGTAGTCTATAAGGACGATTTCTTCTCATACTGCTGTTTCCGTGCCCCATGACTCCAGATCGTCTTGGAACCCCAGATGGGTGTCGACCACCTGATCTTTATGGACTGTGGCTACCGGTCACACGACGCAGGGATTATGACGTCATAGACGGGAAAAGTCCACGTCACGGCGATCGCTCATGAAAGGGGGAGTCTATTTCTGTACATTGAAGGATGTTATCTCGCAAGCGCTTTTACCATGGAATCTGTGCAACATTCTTCCTCGTGGAACAAAGTTCACAAGTTAGTAATTCAGTAATAAACATAGTGTATATTATAACATACATGTACTATGTTAAATAGAACTGCAAACTTATATTTACATACTTTACGTTCTTTTAAATTGTTACATTATTCCTCAATGAAGATCACCGCCCGAATTTTGCCTCAAGATATGATATCAGTTCAAGACAATATAAAGGTTTTGATTAATAACATGGCCAGTGCAGTGCAAGGGATAACGTAACAAGGTCCCACAGTTAAGGCTGCCAGTTCCATCTTGTCTTGGATATGGGTGGTCTATAACATAGTTATATATGTGACCAACGGGTAGCTGGGTATGTTTGTCTAATTCTCTCATTACATTAGTAGTGAGACTGTAACATTGAATGTATATGAGCAAATCTGTCACACATTACATAACATGATGATTACGACACCGAGTGACACATCCACGTGGTCCGCAAGCTTCCATAATCCTGTCCAGGTACCGTAGCATGCATTACACAGGTGTGTATTCCAATTAGCACTAATGAAGTGAACCATACCTGTCGACATACATGCAATTCCAACTGTAGCATTACAGGATATATGGTTAGGACAAAAAGACTCAAGACTCGATACAACAACGATACAAAATAGTGCAAACGTATTTTGTTTACTTAGTTTTGTGAAATGTCTATTCAAATCCCTGACTTTAATAAACTGTCCGATAGTGACACTAACACATGATTATTATTTAAATTTGCTAACACTGGATTTTGTCCATAACTGGAACACGAATGTCAAGCCCGATTTCAGCATCTTTTACATTACAATATTAAAAAATTATGCTTAGAAATTATGGGAAGGGGAAGGGGGGGTTGTTGGTGGTGGTGGTGTCATTGTTATTGTACTTTTCATGCAGGATGAGGCACTTTCTCTGTACATACAATTTAGGAGGGTGGGACGTTCACATTGCACATGCTTTTCCATCAAAATCCCACCCCCCCACCCCCACCCCTTTTACATGTATTATGAACGGTCCTTGATAGGAAATTCGGTACAGTCAGTGTAGGCATAAGAATAATATTTGTAATGAATACGTACGTTGGGAGACATTTAGAATTTATTAATATTTTTTTCAAATTTTGACCATATCTTCACTTCATCATTTGGTTGGTGAACGACTTAGATTTATCAATAAAGGTTATTTTGGTATCCAAAGGAAAAGAATTTTCATAAACAGCTTCCAGGCAGCTGACGATGAAAGGCTTATATCACGATCGGTCGAAAACCTTTCAAGAATGAAATTAATCCGATCGGTCAATAAACGCCCTAGGACATTCTAACCTGCTAGACAGACATGGTAGCCTCTTAAGATGTACTTATTATTTTGTCAGAGGTGTAGGGCAATTAGTGAACGGATGGTGAACGATCTGGATAACACTGCTCCAGACGTTTACGCCTTATTAGACTGAGCCCCGGCGTAACGCATACAAAGAAAACGTAAACGAGTCAAAGAACCAGTCGACATTCTATAGCAGACATTCACTTCCGGTGATGTCACGAGCAATATGGCGGACTTGTTGATGATTCAATGAAATTACTTATCGAAAGTAAACAGACGATTTTGTGTTAGTCGTTTTGTTTTCGACCTGCAAACATGTCTTGTCAATTGTGTGTTTTATCAAGGTTTCAGAATATTTCAGCTGTAAAGAAATATTTCTTCCCAGCTTCAAGGGATTCGACTCCAGATATCTGTCAGTCAAACGAAGGTGAGCTTGCTAAGATGGACTAAAATAATTTGCAGGTTTTCCTAATCAGTTTCTTGTTCAACGTACAATTTTAAACAAACCTATCTAAGCTTTAACTATAGTAGCATGTATAACATATTGTGGTATATTCGAATGGTACAAAGATTGCTGTTTTGGGGTTTACATCCAATCATCAACACTGACAATGGTCAAAATGCCCGAATCAGCTGTTGCTTTGTGAATTATAGACTAGCAGTCGAGTGGAGGCGAAACATACCACAGTTTTCCAGATCAGTTCGTTCTCTGACATTGAGTGATTGCCACCCTAATGTCCTTTGGCCTTTGGCCTTTGTTTTCAAATTTGGTAGTGATGATGGTATGAGAATGTAAAGGTCTTCATACCTTTTGTCTGTAGCAGATTCTGTTCTTAATCATGTTAATTAACCCATACACATCAGCCTATATGCCCCACTAAATATGCTTATCCACAGTGTAAACTCTTGTATGACCTGTTTTTATATTGACCAAGGTGATGAGAATTGGGATGCTGACTGGGGGTGGAGTGAGGATGGTGCCAATGAGAGTGCTGAAAGTGCCGACTCTAATGATCAACCAGATAATGGCAAACAGAAATGGTTTCAGGAATGCATCTTGTCACTGTCACCAACAAATGATATGGTTGCCATTGCACACAGGGACAAGATTGTTGTCCTAGCACGTAGGTTCTTCATTCTTTTTGTTTCAAAATTATGTTAAATTGTTATGATTTTATGGTATACTTGCATTGTATATGTAATAAAAGATATAAATACAACTTATGTGGATGATATATGCCATGATATATATGTACAGTTCAAAATACTTTGATTTATATGAAAGTGAATTAGACACATTATGTACAGCTCGGAACAGGGGCTTCATGTCCATGGTTGCAGTTATAATGATATATGAACTATACATTGTATGGTATATGTATTTATTGTTTATATCATTTTGGAAAAGGTACGATTCCTTTTCACAGATATACTTCGTATCCGTTGCTCAGTGTTTATAAGCAGCTGAGAAATGATTCAAGATATGCTCAGTAACAGTAAACACAAACACTCTTTGTTATCTTTGATCTACATTTCTTATTATGCTTATAAACTGATAACTACTTATTGTTCATGTGTACAAACCTCAACATATCAAGGCAAATTATTGATTTGTTAAGTATTTTATTATTAGACTGACAGTACATATATTTGTACATTATTTTCAGAAAAATGGGATCCTAAGCATAGAGGTGAAGATATTGAAAGCAAGTTTTCTATCCAATGGCAAAATAGCCTGAAGCAGGATGAGAGGTATGTATCAATGATAAATACTCTGAGTCAGCTTTGAAAATGATAAACATGACACAGATGTGTGAGAAGTTAAGCTACAAAAATGGCAATAACAATGTAAATTTATTATTTATTTTGTGATGTATTTCTTTTCATTTTTGGTACTTTTATCATGTATATTTTTTCTCATGTTTTTTCAGTGAAACCATAACGGCACTTATGTGCCTGCCCTTAGCATCACAGAAAAGGTATGTTGGTCCTTTCATAACTGATGTGTAGAATGGGAAATAAATGAACTAAATTGAACATGTTGTATTTTTAACAATAAAACATGAACGCTTAATCAGCTAATCACACTTAATGTGCTGTATAGAAACTGAACTCCATTAGACATAGTTCTCGTGCAAAATGTGCCTATGTTACTGAAAACCATTTACACAGAAAATAATACAGGCTGTAATGCGATGTTATAACTATGTAATTTATGTTCTGTTTTTGCTCAGGAGCACTCAAGGTGGGCCTGACTGGACGTGTGTGATAGTTGGATTCTCCTCCGGCTACATTCGCATGTACACAGAGGTAACTACTAACAAGTTTTAAATGATGTTTTAATGACTTGTGATTCTTTCTGGCGATTTCTGCTTTATCAATACTGATGCAAATCATTGATATTTCCTATTAGTGTTATGGAGATGCAGGGATTTACCCTCATGTCTGTGAGTCGAGGTAAAACCCTGGAGATGGTAATGTTCACCAGCTCACTGACCTGTTAAACTGTGTGTTGTAGACGGGTGTGTTGCTGCTGTCACAACTCCTCCATGCTGAAGCTGTCCAGAAACTCAAGTGTCGGACCTACGAACCTCCACGATTTCTTGGCATGTCAGAGCTGGTAGGTAATCAGAAGATAAACAATTTGTATTGACAGATAGGATTTTGAAAAAAAAAGCAAGAACATAACATTTTTCTTATAAATAATCCATTTCCCAATTGCATTTCACTGAAGCCTTTGTTCAGAAGGGGAGGTGATCAAATACAGATTGAATTGCAATCACATGTACCTTGTATGCTGTTTGTTGTAGTGTAACTGTTTAAGAGACATGACCACCCTCTGTTCCAGCATGAAGAGCTAGTGATTCTCTACAAAAGAGCTGTAGTATCGATCGATGGCTTCAGTCTGTTCCAGTCCCTCAGAGCTTGCAGGAACCAGGTGGCCAGGGGTCAGTTTTGATTCTTGACCTATCACTGTCACACATGTTATATTTAGGATTAAACTTTCTGACTGAAGTACAAAGTTTTATCTTTCCTGATGCTGCACAGTGATTTAGCTTCCCAACCCTAACCTATCAGACAGTACAGGAATGGATTGACAGAAGAAAAAAAGGAAAGAAGAGTGTCCATTGATGGAACCGAGTTTATTTGTGTGCAATCGAGTGAGTGAGTTTAGTTTTACGCCGCACTTAGCAATATTCCAGCTATATGGCGGCGACTGTAAATAATCGAGTCTGGACCAGACAATCCAGGGATCAACAGCATGAAGATCGATCTGTGCATTTGGGAACCGATGACATGTGGCAACCAAGTCAGCGAACCTGACCACCCGATCCCATTAGTCGCCTCTTACGACAAGCATGGGTTACTGAAGATCAATTCTAGTCCGGACCTTCATGGGTCTTATATGTGTGCAAACATTTGTAGACCATAAAATGATGTTTGATGGTGTTAGATGTGTTTCTGTAGCCTGTGTTTATTCCAGCGACTGCAAGTGGTGGGGAGACCATGCTGCAGCCTCCTCCCTTGGCCTACAAGAAGTGGGCACTGCAGGATCAGGACAAGATCAACGACCTCGTCAGCTGCGGTAAGATAACACTGCAACATACACAACTATGGTTGAGACGTAGAATGTTTGTGTTAACCCCTTATTATGTTTTAGAAATAAAGGAGAGCATGGTAGGCTGGTAGTACAACAGAAATGTGCCCCATTGTTTCAACAACTCAACATGAGATAAATCCCATGCCGTGTCATTCTTGACTGAACCCTGTCTACTCTATTGAAGGTGGCAGATATCCTGTTGGCTGCGATTGGAAGGCACTAAGCATAGCATTTATTGGTCCATAGACTTAGACTCCTCAAGTAAGGTTATGTTTATCAACTCCTTGCCGTGCTTTCTCCTTTAGGTGTGCAGTCTTCTAACCCATTTGATCAGATGAAGACAGCTTCCTTCCTAGGGGGGTTCAGCACTACCGTGAAGACCTCACCCCCTGCTGCCAACATATACCTCACTGCAGGGGTGGGGCCCTACGTGGGATTCTTCTATGCCATGGAGGTAAACTTGGCTGCTTTGTTATTCTGCTGTTGGCAGGTTAGCAGGGTATGGTTATGGGTTAAATGTTGAGATGATCACAGTTGTTTCTGTTAGCGAATACCATAACCATACTTGTGCATTTCCCAAAGTGGTCCCGGCCTAAAAGGTCAGTTCTACCATAGTAACTTGACACACTGTGATACAGTGGAATCCTGTTCAAAGTGGTCCAGGCCTAAAAGGTCAGTTCTACCATATTGACTTGACACTCTGTGATACAGTGGAATCCTGTTCAAAGTGGTCCAGGCCTAAAAGGTCAGTTCTACCATATTGACTTGACACTCTGTGATACAGTGGAATCCTGTTCAAAGCTCACTCATTCATCTTTATCTATGGATTATTTGAAATCTCTTAGTAGTCATGAGTTTGTTGTTAATCCAGGGTAGTACACAACCAATCCTGTCTGATGTGGCAATGGCGGTAGCCAACAAGATAAAGACAGCATTGATGTCTGCAGCAAGGTAATTGTTACCATGGTTACATCTTGTTCAGTAGTAACAAGTTCAAGGTGGTGGTTATTGGTACTAGCTTGTGGCTATGGTGACATTTGTGATGCCATGTCACGAAGCAAATAGTATTGAGGTTATATTAAATCATAGCAAGTTATAGTTCCATCTTTCAAAAATAAAAGTAAACTAAAAAGGACCTCCAATTTTGTTTGTCCAAAATTTGTAATTGAATTAGATTTTTGCACATATTTTTGTTATGTTTGATTCTTTTTGTCTGGGGAGGACTGTATGTCCACCTGTGGTGAAAAATATTCATTCCAATGTTTACCAGTATATGGGAGTTGTGAAAAGAGACGCCCCTCCCTCATGTTTCATGAAACCGAGGATATTACTGATTATCATGTCATTGTGCACCCTTCAGTGGCTGGCTTGGTTTCGGAGGCAGACAGAGAGATGATGCAAAGGACAAGTCTCCAAAAATAGAACCAGCAGCACCACTGCCGTACAGGTGGGTACGACTCTTCATCACATTGTTATATCAGAAGTAGCATGATTTTGCATGTACCATATTTACTGTAATAAACTTCCCGGTTACTTAGACAAAGTGAGAAAGGGCAGTTATTAAAGCCAATAACAAATACAGTCATCCCTCGACGCAATAATACCCTTTATGGTTTGTCATGTTATTTCAGAATATTAACTTGACTAGTAGGGAGTGTTTATTAAGATTACTGCTGGTTGGTCTAGATGTTGGTCAGTAGTGCTTCTTTAATCATTGACTTTAATATGGTAAATACAGTTGTCCTGTAGTAGTACCATATTCATATTTATTGTTTAGAGCTTCAAGTTATCTCAATGTCTAGAGAAAATTTATGCCCATTTCTTACTCTGATGTTTTACTATAATATCTTCAGTATGTTTAGTGATCATGGTTTACCTGACCAGAGGAGGACAGTGACTATGTCTCTACTCTGATGCTTTTACTGATGGGTTTAATATCTTCCTTGGTTATCAGGTTTGGTTTACCTGACCAGGATGGAGGGACAGGTGCACACAGCTTGTCTCTGATGGTAGCTGCAGTTAGTTGTTGATGAAGGGTTCACTGATGGGTTTGATGTTGAGGAGAGTGAAGTAGTGGATGGGGACATAGGGGCATTAGGAAGGTAGTTGATGGGGGTGTTTGAAAGGTATTTGTTGGTGGTTGAGGTAACATGATGTATTTGTTGGTTGGAGGAGTTGATGGGGGTATGGGAGTTAGTTGTTGATGGAAGGTAGTTGATGGGGGTATTTGATGGTAGAGGAAAAGGGTGGGGATGGGGGAGTTAGTTGAGGTAGTTGATGGGCGGTGGGGGATGTATTTGTTGGTGGTTGAGGTAGTTGATGGTGGGAGAGGTATTTGTTGGTGGTTGAAGTAGTTGATGGGGGGTGGTGGGGGATGTATTTGTTGGTGGTTGAGGTAGTTGATGGCAAGAGAGGTAGTTGATGAGGAAGGTTGTTGATGATAAGGGTAGTAGTGCATGGTGACGGAGGTAGTTGATGGTCTGGTTACCATGGCTACTCCAGTCATTTATTAAGAGGAATCTCCAAAAGAATGTTGTTTACCATCAGCTATCAATGGAGAACAAATGGTAAATGTTTGCTGTTTTGCAAAAACATTTCCTGTCCCTGTGATCTGCCAATGTTGTGCTGCCAGGTTACCGTGATGCTCAAGTAGGCTGGATCCAGGTTCGAGAGGATGATGGGCCAAGCAGCAGGAACCGCGACCACTCCCGTGTTGCCCAATTCCTGGTCATCTACGCTCCCAGGAGAGGAATTCTTGAGGTACTATCTCATCAGTGTCTTTTCATGCTTTAACTCTTTGCGATCATCCCCTGTAGCGATTCTGGGTTGGTCTATGTAGCTAGCAAACTATGTTGATTGTAAGAAATTACTAAATGGATCTAGTGGTTAGGGTCAGTGACTTAACTGAAAGAGTGTCATGCTGGTCATTCTGAGGGTCATGGTAATGGTGTTGATTGTTGCTGTCAAGATTAGTAACTGGGTTGTCTGGTTCAGACTATCAACAGGCTGGTATCATATAGCTCTAACACTTCTGGTTCAGACTATCAACAGGCTGGTATCATATAGCTCTAACACTTCTGGTTCAGGCTGGTATCATATAGCTCTAACTTCTGGTTCAGACTATCTGGTTCAGCTCTAACACTTCTGGTTCAGAATATCAACAGGCTGGTATCATATAGCTCTAACACTTCTGATTGCAGCATTAAACCAACAAACTTGTCATGGAACTAAGGACTCACATCCTTTTCTGTTTGCAGAGTTGATGCATCATTTCACATTTAGAGATAAAAGTAATGTGTACAACTACAAATATTATACAAAACTGAAGTAATGTATCACATTTCAGTTGATAATTGACTCTTTCTTATGATATAGGTGTGGACGGCAGCCAATGGACCCCGGGTTGCGGCCTTCAATGTCAGCAAGTGGTGTCAACTGGTGTGTCCCAGCTCAGGCATGATGGGATTGAACAACGTCACAAGTCGTGGAGTGAAGTCGCGAGCTTTCCAGTGTGCACTTGTTGACCCTGAAGGCTTTGTGAAGACCCTTGAAGTCCCCTTCCATCTGGCTCTCAGGTAGGCCCTTTCAGATCAGACCTTTTACTCTGAATTGACACCTCTGTGATGGGACTGCCTGTTCAGAGTGATGTATGTATGTATTTTTGACCAGTTAGATGCCAGGTTTCTGAAATTGTTTCATTTCATTGTAGGGACACTTTGAAAACAAACACACACACTTCTGAGTATATATGCGTGGATATCAGAAATAATATGCATGTTGATGCTGTGCGTGTTCATTTTAGAGATACAGAAATCATGGTTTATCTGGACCTGCTCAGAGGCCCAAAGTAGGCCCAAAGTTTGAAGCAAAAAAAAACATCTGGAAGAATAAATTCTCAATTTATGCTATATGATAATAACTGATGTTATGGCGTTGTAGAGTCGACTTGTATTTTACTGACCAGGTAGATTTTTGAAGCTTTCTTCTAAGAGAGTATTAAGTGCCATATCCTGAATGAATCACTATGTACTGTTCTGAATATTCCCCTGTACAGAGAATTGTAGATGGCTGACAAGAGCTGCAATAGGCTCAAACATTTGACATGAACAACTCAAGGTTGTTGATATGCACAGTCAACAGGCCCTATAGCATTATGTAGATGGGAAGTCAAGGCTATACTAAAGGATAATGCTGAGTCAAAGCGTCAGTGTTGTATTGTCATGGGAAGACCAAGGTTGAATACCACATGGATACAATGCTGAGCCCAACAGTGTCAGTGTTCATTGATATTGCTGGAAGTATTGCTATACTAAAGGATAACCAAACTCAGTCAGTCAGTCAGTTATATTAATAGCGATTTCCGTGGTGTCAAGGCTATGTTTCAGCGACAAGAGCAGCAGTCAACAGGCCAGAGACCTTCATCTGCTGTAGGAAGTCAAGGCTATGCTAAAGGATAATGCTGAGTCAACAGGTCAGTGTTGTATTGTAGTGGGAGGTAGCTGGCAAATATTGGGTGAATAGACTGTGGGTTAAAGCCTTTGCTCGTGAATGCAAAGACCTGGGTTTGATTCCCCAAATGGATACAATATGTGTAGCCCATGATATTTTGAACTTTGTTATAACTCTGAATACTAAACTTGTCCTCAGTCACCTATACTTGCAATAAAGTTAATTGAGTGGTTAGAGTCAGTATCTTGATTGACTGTATGTCATCATAGGAATTTCTATTCTAATTTTCTTATTTTCTCATCCACTCATCCATCATAGGTAACATGTTTTTATTCTAATATCTGACTGTATTTTGACTTCTCACTGTTGAAATTGTAAATATGAAAAGAAAAATATTGCGTCACCTGTACTGTAACCATGGTAATATTTTCTTTGTTGCAGACTCACTGGAGTCCACCATCAAAGAATTGATCCTGGACATGAGAATATCAAATATCACCAAACAGGTGAGGCTTTCTTACTATGGCGACATGGAATAGAATAAATATTTGTACCTGTAGTGTGAGACAGGATCATTATTAAAAAATCTGAAATTGACAGTGAATATCAACAGTATGTTTAAGTCCTGAGAAAGAACTGGCACAAGTTCGCCATCTTAGAGTACAAGCATATGCTCAAAGTTTTGCGAACTATACTCTGAAGATCACATTCAAAGCAGACTGCACAGTTTATGATATGCTGTATGGTTCGTGCAGTGACATGTTTGTTTTTAAATGCCTGAAATGTACACGTTTAACAAAGCACTAGACTTTCATGCATCTGTAAACTGTATACTTAACAGTACTTTATCAGCAAAAATAGTTACAATCCACTGGAGGAAAATATTTGCCTGTGCTCTAAGGGACCGTTTATAAGCTATGGTGGTGGGCTTTGGGGATGGGTGTAGGTAGGGAAAGATGATGATGATTTTAATGGGGGGTCACCCATTTTGTTCTTGGGAGGTAGGTCAGCAATTTTGTGCACATGAATATTTAAAAAAAAAAAACAATATACATGATTTTATACATGACATGTTTACTTACATTGTTGTACAAAAATTTTATGGTGGTAAAAATCATCATCTTTGTTGTTGGCCCTGCCTGTGATGGGCATTGTTCATGCTATTAACCAATAGTGATGAAGTGTCACACAGCTGACTGGCATAGAACATCATTCACTCACTCACCTACTGTGAGCTTAGTTTCTGTACTCAAGATTGAATGTTTTGTGATCATATAACTTTCAGGCTGTAGAGAGAGTTCTCAGCACCAAGTACCTGTCATCAACCCTGATGAAGAATGTTCTCAAAGTATGCATACAGAAGATCAGTGGGAAAGGTAATAGTAACCAGGATAACGGATATTATGTTCCTCAAAGAATCACCAATTCGTTAAATAATGATGATATAGAATACTGACTTATAGATGCTGCAGAAATATCAGCAAACCACCTGAGGAATGTCTATGAATATTATATAATGACCAAATGTGTGTCTTCCCCAGCTGATGCGACCCTGGACATCGACAGCAAGCTGTTCCTGCGGTTCTGCCAGGCCCAGGACAACCTGATACACACCTACAAGATGGTGGAGAAGTTCACCTCCCGCGGGGATGCTTCCCCCTCTGGAGGTGCAGAGGAGTCTAACAATGAGGTATTTCCAAGAAAGACCCATTCCACTAAGTGTTCCTAGCACTATAATTGCTGTGGGTCTGTGTTAAAGTATGGACGTTATGACACACAAGCAAGATCCTTTCCACAAAGTAATCTTAGGGCTGTAAAGTCATTAGTTACTTTTGAAGGAAGGAAGGTATGATTGTCAAGGTAGGGCCTCTTCCACACTGAGAGCGTAGCTTTAGGAAAATCATTGGTCAGTATTATTAATATAGAATAAGAGTATGATCTTAGAGCAGATCATGGTTCAACTGAAGTACTGTTAATATAATTGAAATTCTTCTAAGCAGTGTAACTCATCTCGCTCACTCTTTCCAGAGGGGCGGTGGGGGTAACCTAGTGGTTAAGGCGTACGTTCGTCACGCCCCAGACCCGGGTTCGATTTCCAACATGGGTACAATGTGTGAAGCCCATTTCTGGTGTCCCCTGCCAAGATATTGCTGGAATATTGCTAAAAGCAGCGTAAAACTAAACTCATTCACTCCCTTTCCAGATGGTGGCCAGGTCACTGGGACTGACATGGTCAGAAGTACAAGAGGTGGTATCTCAACTGGACAAATTCAGCTCATCAGCTGACACAGCAGAGCCGCACGTCAAGTTCAAGGAGCAGGCCATGCCGGTCAGCACTTTTCTGCACTGCTTTACATGTCATCTGCACTGCAGTGACCATGACTCTAGTCGACCAGTCACCGTATCTGTACATAAAGGCTTGTCCGAAGACAGGAGGCTGGCATTAGGTAAGTCAGTGACTGCACCTGTAAAGCAATAATCACTCACTCCAATTAATTTGTACCAAAATAGCAGTACAGCCATATGATGCAGATGGTAACTGGATCTAACATAACAGATGTTTGCATTTCATAGTATTTGTTTTCTTAATTAAGATGTTCATGCTTAAGCTTTTCATTTTAAATTGTCTCTAAATGCTGTTTTGAAGAACTTATGCTTAAGCTTTTCATTTTAAATTGGTTTAAATTTCTCTGTGCACATTATGATATATTCTCAAAGCATGTCTCTCAATGGTATGTTACCATGATGTCACAATGGTCTCAAAATCATTGTGCTTTATATCATTGCAGACATATATCCTTGGAAGTATCACTTGATCTCACCACTTTTAGATCATAAATACCTTTCCAAGTCAACAGACAAGGACTGTTCATAATATCATCAAGTAACAATAATATTTATATCAAAGATATAACCTTCATTATAGCTATTGTAAGTTGTTTGTAAATGTTAAAATTTAAACATTATTTGATGTTTGTGAACCTGCAAAATATAACATTACACACTGGATCTGACTTTTGGTACAATGTTCCAGCCCACCTGTTTTTCCACTCATGTCTGTGTGGAGAATCAGCCTCGGGAGACGTGAGCATCGTGCTGCAGGATGCCAACCTACCGGCAGACCAGATCATAGTGAGTTGTCAGCTTCTTATAGCGAGACAGGACACTTTTTATGGTTACAATAAATCAATTAGTACAATCCAAATTTTAGTTAGTATTCTTCCAGGCTGTATAGAAATATCTACCGATGCTGACATGTCGCATTCTGTGTGTACAAGCGATGTCATGTGCTCTGTATACAAGTGGTACTGTGTGTACAAGCAGTGTCATGTGCTTTGTATACAAGTGGTACTGTGTGTACAAGCGATGTCATGTGCTTTGTATACAAGTGGTACTAATTAAATTGTATACAAGTGGTACTGTGTGTACAAGCGATGTCATGTGCTCTGTATAGAAGTGGTACATGTGTGTACAAGTGATGTCATGTGCTCTGTATACAAGTGGTACCATGTGTGTGTACAAGTGATGTCATGTGCTCTGTATACAAGTGCTCCATGTACTGTGTGTACAAGTGATGTCTGTGTACAAGTGGTACTGTGTGTATAAAGTGATGTCATGTGCTCTGTATACAAGTCATACCATGTGCTCTGTATACAAGTCATACCATGTGCTCTGTATACAAGTCATACCATGTGCTCTGTATACAAAGTCATACCATGTGCTCTGTATACAAGTCATGTCATGTGCTCTGTATACAAGTCATACATGTGCTCTGTATACAAGCCAGTAATACCATGTGCTCTGTATACAAGTCATACCATGTGCTCTGTATACAAAGTCATACCATGTGCTCTGTATACAAGTCATGTCATGTGCTCTGTATACAAGTCATACATGTACTCTGTATACAAGTCATACCATGTGCTCTGTATACAAGTAATGCCATGTGCTCTGTATACAAGTAATGTCATGTGCATTCCATCCATGTTGTGCTACAGGACCTGCTGCTAGTCTACTGGATGTCCTCAGATGAGAGAAGCGTAACATCTTTGCCAAATTTGATTCACCTTATAAAAACTGTTACAGCGATGACAGGTGAGTTAACACAGCTTGTTAAACACAAATACTTTGCAGTTTACACCCAGTAAAGTGTCACTTACATTCTGAATATTGTCAGTCTGTAATAGTCCTAATATCATGTAGGAGTCATGTAATGATACTGGACTCCAAATTAAGGTTGCTCTTTTGTCCACCAATTCTGTAGCTTTTGACATCAAACTTGTAATTTGACTTTCTATCTTAATTTCGAATTGTCTGACTTAACATTTCCTGTATAGTCTTCTCTTGTCCAGGGTGGTATGTGTGTATTGTGTGAAGGGTTAGGCACCACTGTGTGCTATCTTCATACTGATGTCACCTTCTTGTTTACAGACAAGAGCGAGGTTCTAGTCGATCATAATGTTGCTTCCCCATGGTGGCAGAAAATCCGAGATGCATGCTGCCATTCACAAAACATATGTGCAGTCTACATCCTGGCACTTGCCTCCCGAGCTGTTGCCATGGAGATATTTGGCAGTCAAACAAAAGCCAAGGTAAATCTTGAAAACTGTGCTAATGTAATAATTGAGGTCAGTATTTATTAAATCAATTTCTGATGATGTTTTGGAAAGCATGTCAGATGGTATGCCGCCAGGGCCCTGTTTATAAGGCAATGATAGAGAACTGTATTGGAGTGACAAAAGACATCAGTCACCAGTGGAGATTTCACACAGACAGACAGACATACACCATATACAGAGGACACACAGATACACACTCTCACTCTGCAAATATATTATGGACCAAACAGAAAAACACCCTAAAAGTTAAATGCTCTTGAGCATCATTGTTCATGAAGAATAAGTTCAAGCTTGATAATACACTTTTGAGAGTTCTTAACTGTCCAACACTCCTTCCCTACGAGTCAGTGACATATCGCCACGCTACCTTAGATTCCCCTCCCACCTTATCTGTGTCTACTGCAGGACCCGGATGCAGACACAGCCAGCCTGAGTTCAGACAAGACGGACATGTCTGAGTGGGAGTCGCTAGCGGTGGACATGGAACACTGGAACCTGCTTATCAAGCAGCTGGAGGATGTCCTGGCTCTCAGCTTCCTCATCCACCTCAGACTTCCGCCCAATGAAATGTGTCCTTATGGACCCAAACCGGCTTTAGACCCAATCAGATTATCCGTCTTGAAACTGTTGGAAGGTGGCAGAGGTTAGTGTTCAGGCCGTATTCTGATTTTAAACCTCTTTCAGTTGTTTTTGCGGGCACAAATTGCAAGTTAAGCAGACATGGCATAATTTAACTTGAAATACTCACAAGGCCCACAAAACGATAGCATAGACATCTCTGCAAGTCTCATGGCAGGGATTTACCTTGAGTCCTGTATTTGAGGGTCCCTGGGACTCATACTCTTAGTTTTCAGGGGTCCTGGACAACAAAATGGGGGTCTCAGACACTTAAATATTATTATTTAATATGGTTATTGTATTGTGTATCATGATCATCAGATTGTTACAGTAATTAAATTGCAAATAATACCATAACCCAGCTAGTAGCAAACTCAGTGATAAGTTATTGTCACTTGATTGGAATTTTACAAAAAGTATAAGTCCCTGATGACACACTAATAAATTTTGTGGCTCTATTGTCAAGTTTTATGTGTATAGGACGCAGGAATTCGCATCCTGTAAATCCCTGTCATGGTATTTGTTTGTCTGTTTCCCTTCAGGGAGCTGAGAATGTAGTGTCAAGTGAAACATGTCCACTCACAACATACCCCATGTAATCATATCATTAATTTGTTGTCAAGAAATATTTATACAAATATACTAAGTTCTATTCAGACAAGCTGAAACTATTTTTGTTTGTTGACAGTGATAATTCTAGGTAAAAGTTTGTTCTTCAGGATTGGTGAGGTGCACTTGTCATGCACCGAGGTAGATTTGAATATGACTAAAAGTGGTGTCAAACAATCCTTATCTGTGCCTGTTGCCAGGGTCGATATCAGAGATCGTGGCCCAGTATATCATCCGCCTCCAGCTGCAGCCACAAGCTCTCTACAAGCAGCTGCTCAGCACCAGTATCGACAGTGACGATGCAGCCCTGGATGCCGAGCCTGCCGCCGAGGCCACAGAGGGTCATCAACCGACCTGCCTGGAGAAAATACAAGGTCAGTCAATTCAATAAACATTCCTGACCATCAAATGGGATCCTCTGTATTTGACTCAGGTAGGTAACAAATACTCCCAGGAGAGGAATTTTGAATGACATAAAGTGTTTTTAGCTACAGATTGTCTGTGTTTCTCAGACCAACTGGCAGAGCTGAGGGTGAGGTTTCCACACAGTCTGGAGAATGACATCCTGCTGTCCAACTGCTGCTGGGAGTATGCTGTTCAGTGGAACAAGGACCCAGAGGTAACACACGGGGAGGGTGGGTCAGTGGTACGTGTGGGTGTGGGTGTAGGTGGTGGTGCTTCCTGCTGTCTAACTGCTGAGGGAGTACGCTGTTCAATGGAACAAGGACCCAGAGGTAACACACAGGGAGGGTGGGTCAGTGGTACGTGTGGGTGTGGGTGTAGGTGGTGGTGCTTCCTGCTGTCTAACTGCTGCTGGGTGTACGCTGTTCAATGGAACAAGGACCCAGAGGTAACACACAGGGAGGGTGGTTCAGTGGTACGTGTGGGTGTGGGTGTAGGTGGTGGTGCTTCCTGCTGTCTAACTGCTGCTTGGAGCATGCTGTTTCAGTGGAACAAGGACCCATAGGTAACACATGTGTGGAGTGGTTCGATGGATGGGTTGTTGGGTGGGAGAAAACAGTCAGTGCTTGTGAGTAGACTTATCATGCTATTCATAGGTTAGTTTTATAACAGGTGCCCTATGGAGTCAAATTTGGATATGTCTCATAAAATCAGTCTCTTCTTTCTCTGGTCTAAACACAATTATTTGAAAATGGATGACTCTTGCGTTAAGCCATGGAATTTATATATGATAATATATTAATATATTTTCCATGAACTCAACACTAGTTCTGGCTCATACCAGTTATTATATTTCAGCTGATTAGTTATCTCCACTTGTCACTGGAGTACCTGAAGCTTGTCCAGAATGCAGTTCTTAGACAAGGTTTGTAAGATACACAATATTCTAAACACTCTGTGTACGTATCCTACGTCAGTTTAGCATAACCAAGATAGCTGATGTCAAACAAAGTGACCAGGATCTGCTAACAGATAATTCCTGTGACTAGTGGTTCAGTTGCTTGACGTACTGCAACACAGTGCAGAGTTATGTCCCTTGAAACGTATGATAATATGTTGGAATCTCGCATGTGCCTTGGTCATGTTTTTAGGTGTCTAAGTGCCACAGCCATGCAAGATTGTGTCAACAAAGTGGTATGTCTCAAGACCTGCATATTTTGTAATTTCTTCTTTCCACCTCAAGCTTTCATGATGTAGTTGAGGTACTTTTCAAAATGTGCGACCTGTTCAGTAACTGTTTGTTCATGTTGCAGGGCTGAGTAGCATGATGTGGCACATGTACGTGGTGAAGAGGGTAACAGCAGCGGCAACGCTCATGGAGAAGGTGAGACACTGGCTGACTACCTTGGTCTGTAGGATAGAGTGGTAGGACCGATCACATTGTCTTACACCTTGGTCTATAGGATAGAGTGTGTGGACCGATCACATTGTCTTACACCTTGGTCTATAGGGTAGAGTGGGGGGACCGATCACATTGTCTTACAAAAAGGAGTTAAAACATGGTACTTGTTGTTACTCAACCTGTCCCTTGGCATTAGGAGATTTAACAAGGACTGTTCGCTTGGAGCCAGTATACTGTCACTGTGGCATTGTGTCTAAGTGTAGTCATACTATAAAACAGTCATTAGTCTGGACAGGTACAAACAGTGACACATGAACACTTGCATGTACGCTGCTGTAGCCAGTTTTCACCACATCTGGAAAGAGTTTTACAGTCATTTTAACTATAAGGAATGCATGGGTGTTGCCAGATTGAATCTTTGAGTTAAGACCACAATTTGATTCCATATATATAATGAAATTAACAGAGATTACACTATTCATTTTCTTAGTTAGGAGCCATATTATCGACTTAGCTGGGATCTCTGGAATCATGTTAAATGGCCATGTTGATGATCTGACATCAGGGATCTCAGAAATTGTATGTCCATATGCATATAAAAAAGCTCACAGACATAATATTTCATGTCTACAAAGATGTTGTGACATCAGAGATGTCAGGAATTATGTTAAATGTCAATAAAGATTTGAACTGATGCTGTGTGTTAATTCTTGCTGTGTACTTTACAGGTGGGAAAGGCACCGAAAGAAAGACTTTGCAGGAAGGTAAGCTTGGCAATGTATCCAGACAGATGGTTAAGTTGTCTGTGTTAGCAGTTAGTTTCTGGTGGTACATTATTCTAACCAAACTATCTATCAAAGATAAAGAAAAAGAGGATGTCCATAATCCTAGCAGTTTTAAGAAAAAATACTTTACCTCATTCACTAAATTTTCCTCTAAGACATTTTTCCTTTATTAACCAGGATGTTGGTATGAGCGACACGACTATGATCAGCTTCATGGACAGTGTTGTGGACTTGCTGCAGGTTGCAATGGACGTGAGTATATGTCTTCTTGGCGCTGTCTGTTCAGGTAGCACAGGTGTCCATATCTTGTACTGTAAAGTATATTTCTGTCTGGATCATGTATATTGACTCTTGGTGTCAAGATATGCCTAGTTCACATCTCAATACATATCGGTGCTTACATGTCATGATACTGATGTACACACATACTACGATTCTTAATCTATAAACATATTTTGCCTGAAACTTTCCGTGTGGTTTGGCATTCAAAATCCCATTGTTGGTTAATTGATATTTATTTCTAAGCATTTTTGTCAAACAGGCTGTAAGTCAGTGCTACCAATGTAGTGTTTTTGGTGAATTATTGAAAAACGTTGGTCTAATGTTTGCAAAAATTTATACAGAATCAATATTTGGGTAGGTACATATGTATCATGTTTTTAGGTGTAAATTTTCCATGCTATGATGCTTCAGTGATTTGTGACACCCTTTTTAATGTATTTTCTGTCTATGACGTAAATTTATGTGAAAGTTCTTAATACCCTGTATTTTCGTCTTGTTTGTCACTTTTTCTTAAGAGCCTCCATTAGCGTCCGCCTCTCAGCTGTTCTGATGTTGCACCATGCAGTCTGTACACAATAATTGTTCATAAGTTTTAACGATAGCTTGTATGAAATTAGTTCCATGATTCTTACACAGCTAACGTTACCTACATGTCACTTGCACTTGTGTATCATTACTCCTTGTCCAATCACATTAAGGTAATACAGTTTTCTTCAGTGTGATATGTCTCTATTTGAAAATCTGACAACCTCTCCACAGGATGTTACATCAGGGCCACTTCTAATCAGAGAATCAATTGCTATTAATTCTTAGTATGGGTGAATTTTGTTTCCGAACACATCTAATTTCTGTATATCAAGAATTAACTTATCTGGCCAGTCATAATCTAAAATAATTAAGCCTCCACAATATCTTAGTGTGGGTATGGTATATACCCTTCCTTTCTGAGGACAAAAACATTTACATGCATAACATTGTTTAACTATAAAGCGTATTTATATTTCTCCTCTCTGGAATTTCTGTGTTTTGAAGATTGAAATTTTAAATTCTGGAGGTGAAAAATGGAAGCTGAATCCTTTAAGAAATTGTCACCTGGTTGACTCAAAAACTTTCATTTTATCTGGGCAGATAAAGTGCAGGGGTGACCCACACAACTTTCGAATGAGGGCTGTCAGGTCTTCTTGCTGAGAGGTATCACATCAGAATAGAGGACTTGATTTTTTAGATTGTCTCCTCAAGTGAAAGGCACAGTTTTTTTTAATATCAACAACTGTTATCTTTTAAGGATGGAGGAATATTCCGCTTTTTTCATGGGATGTTTATCAGAGATGCAGCATTTGTAAGATATAAATTGTGCATCATGCTTCTATTATTGTTAATCATTTTTGTGTTATTTATTTTCTGTGTGAGCTTCTCTCTCTATCTTTTTGTTGCATTTGTCTGTCAATGTGAATCATGAAATAGAAAATAATTTCAAATGCGTTAATCATTTTGGAGCACTTGTAGCTGATCACCATGCAGAGTTGCTTCCCTTTGGTGGACCAGAAACCTATTACTATGGGTTTTAATACTGTTTCTTCTTTGAAGGGTTGTCTGGAAAGGGATAGAAATACTTTTTTTCTAAGTGTGCCTTAGGGCACCAGACAAATATTTTAGGTGTGCCTTTCAGAAATTGAGTATGCTCACATGTTTTTAGAATAAATGACAATGATGATCATTTGAAATTTATTGTTAAATAAAGAAATGGGTTTATCAGCATTCAAATATGTATGGTATTATTCAATTTAGAAAAAAAAAAATTGTTTTGGGGATTAAATGACTAATGTTATGTCTCTAAAAGATTAGGCGTGTCAGAAGGGCTCCAAGAACAGTTTTTAGCCATGCCATTTCAATATTTACCGTGCCATGGCCCACTAATATATGGCGTATTTCTAACCCTGTGGGACGTTGTAAACGTCTGAGGCCTGCATCATTTTGAGTTTTCCTCCTACTTCAACCCGACATGCTGTGAAATGACTGAAATACTGTTCAAAGCAACATAAATCCCAACTCACTCACTCACTATTAATCATGTTTGATTAGGAATGAGAATCATTATTAGAATGACTCTAAGATGCTGAGTTGACTGAATGTACACAATGTGTATGTATGGACATATACCAGCAGAGGTTCTTGTGACAAATTATAGGTCTCCAAGTGATGAATGGTTATCTACATCACAGCATGGTGCCATGTGAGCATGTCACTTGATCACAAACTACATTAATTTAGATACTTAGAAACAGGTCAGAAACTACGGCCCTTGGGATCATATTTACCAAATAACGGGCAGTATTGTATCATCCATTCAGTATACTTGGTATCCTGCAGCTGATGTAACCCAACAGGGTCAGCTTTAAATCAGCTTGATCAGTGTCTTGTAAGCTTCTTCACTGGATTATTATCAATAAGTCCAATATATTTGGACTTTTCATAAACCAAAATGTCACGAATAATTTGGCACTTTGAACATGTTAAAAGGATAATGGGTCAGTCCATTATTTTGAGATGCGGAATGAATGTGAACTTTGTATTCATATTCGGTTTCAGTGTTCACTTTACACAAAAAGATGTTTCTGTTTCAAAGCTCCAGGAATAAATATTAGTTCTGATGTCTATTGTATTTTTGAAAAACATGAGGAATTTAAAAATAGAGATGTATTATCTTTAGTTGACCCCGTTTGTCCCAAACAGTTATACACTTCCAAACAAACAAGTTTCTGCAGGACTAGAACATTCTGGATATTGTTCTTTACTTTCAACAAGTTTGTTTTGTTATGGCCAATAGGATTGTAGTTGGTATTAACTATGGAATGTTCTATGCATGGCACATTAATCAGGCTAACATTAATAACGGTTGCTATGCAACAGTCCAATAATGTGTGTGTTGTTGAAATACAGATATGGCAATGATTTGATAGAATGGTGTGCTACTTTCTTTATGATAAAATCTTGTTTTGGAAGAGACTTTCTTTGCAAATATGCCACAACTTGTTATCAAATTGTTTCTGATCTTTTAATATGCAGATAGGAAATATTTTTCTTCATAAAATATTTTTATGAATAACTGACATTTGATTCTGAATGCGATACCTTCTCATGAAACTTTTGTTTAGTTAATCTGTTGCCTATGTATCACAATGAATTGTTCCACTGAAGTATCATCATGATGCCAGCTGAAATATATGATCAATATCATGATTATGTTGAGAGCACCTTGTCAACTTTCCAAGCTGGAGGGTAGGTAGCAGGAATAACAGTCTGTACATCTCAGGGCCAGACCAGTTTCATTGCTTAAAGGCAGGAAGAGAAACAAATAAGCCTATAAATCACTTTCTGAAATGTGAAATATCTGACTAAATTTATTTATGCATTGTGCCTATTAATATGTGTTCTTGTGTACAATACACACCATTTGCTTCTATGGGTTATTTTGGGAGGGGGGCGTTGGGGTAGCCTGGTGGTTAAAGCGTTCGCTCATCACGCCGGAGACCCGGGTTCGTATCCCCACATGGGTACAATGTGTGAAGCCCATTTCTGGTGTCCCCCGCCGTGATGTTGCTGGAATATTGCAAAAAGCAGCGTAAAACCAAACTCAATCAGTCAGTCAGTCCGTATTTTGGGAGGGGGATGCTGTTCTTTCACTTCAAGTAAAGTCTTGTCTAGACCACGCAAGAAAGAACAATCAGCCTGCATGCTGTTGTAAATGTAAAATTGTTGAGTATAGGTTACGAGACATTATCATTATGGCATACAGTGGAATAATTGTGAAATGGGAGGGATCTAATAAACATGGTAAATAACAGGTGGGGCTGTAAAACAGTTAGAAACTGGTCTGACCTTATGATGAATGATGCTATTCCTGTGCGTTCTGCCACAAATTCTGTAAACTGTCCATGTTCCCGCCAGGCAAACTGTGAGGCGAACGAGGTGCCGGTGTTCAACCTGGAGCAGCTGTGGCAGCAGATTCGCGGCCCCGCCTCCCTGGTGGAGTTGGCAGTAGATCAGAAGGCCACCAACTATCACCTGATTCGCCACCACTACCACCTCGCCGTCATCATGCACGCCGTCATGCTCTTCAACATGAAGTCAGTTAAGGTCCTCTCACTGTTCGATACAAAGGTAAGCCAGTGGTTCAAGTTCTCTGCTATTGTAGCAGTGGTGGAAGTGAAGCCTGAAAGACAAGAGGTCATTGCCTTGCACAGATATAAAGTTGAAGATTTGGCTGGTTCCAATGTTTAAACATTACAGTGGCGGTGGGGTAGCCTAATGGTTAAAGCGTTGGCTCGTCACTCCGAAGACCCGGGTTCGAATCCCCACATGGGTACAATGTGTGAAGCCCATTTCTGGTGTCCCTGGCCGCGATGTTTCTGGAATATTGCTAAAAGCGGCGTAAAACCAAACTCAGTCAGTCAGTCAGTCAAACATTACAGCATGCATGAGTGGCCAGTGGTGTGAGGCACCACTGTTAGCTCGGCAGAGTTGCATCTTTTGGGTATGCAAGAAACCTTTGCTCATGGGTTCAAATTTAAGTTCACCTAGATAATATTTCAAGATTTCTTAGTGTCATATCAGTGTTTGTGGGCTCCGCCAAAGTTGTGAATGTCTGAGATTTGCTTGACTTCTGGCTTTCCTGCCAAGTCAGGCTGACATGACATGTGGAATACCGTAACCCCACCTCACACACTACAGTATGTTATAGTGGCAAATGTCATGGCTCACCTAGAGTTTGAACGCTTGTGGTTGAGAGAGGGATAAACCTACAGTGTTTTCAAAGTAGACGTAGGTTACCTGTAGATTTAACCAATTGAATTTGGAACCAAATGTCCATTGAATGGTATCGTGGTTTTCTATGGCTTTGCTACTTGTACAAGCCCTGGAACTGATGTTGAAGTCAAGGTTGATGGATGTTGTGTATTATGTTTGTCAGGGGCGGAATAGCTTCTTCAAGGAGCTGCACTCCCATCCTGTGCTACCAAACCAGAATGTTGATGCAGCACTTTCTGTTGCCAGGAGGACGGTAAGTCTCCTTTATGTCAATTCCCCTTGATTGTTTCCAAAACATTGCATTGAATTGTACGGTTTATAGTTTTAAATACCGAAAGCTCTTCTATATCCTGATGTAACATCGTGGTGGTATGTGGTCCTGTGCACAGAGCTCAGGTCACAAATCAGTTGAAGTTAAGCACTGTTGGGTGTGGAGAGTCCTTGGATGGGTGACCGTGTTTGGTAGCTTGATTCCTGATAGTTTCTAGGACTTCATTCCTGCCCCACAGTGAAGCACATGTGATACATGTGGTCTCACCTTAGTCAAGTGAGTTTGTTCAAAATTGTCTCTGTTCACCCAGCAGAAAATGTGTACCAAGTGTGATAAGTCATGTGACTATAACCGTTTATTGGTTGAAGTTAGAGCTGTTCACATACCCTTATTATTACTATTACTGTTTTGACTCTCAGTACAAAATCTGTGGAAGATTCAATGGGAAAGGGAGGGAGGGAGGTCATGAGTGGCACAGCCAGATAAGGATCTAAGGTGCCATAGTTTACTGTGAGGAGCTGCATCTCTTGGGCACACCAGAAACCTATTTCTCGGAGGCTTCGGCAAAGTGGTAACGATCTGCCTTCATCACTTCTAACAGGACTTCCTCCAACATCCATCTGATGAGATTCTGTGACCCTTGTGACTATCTCTTCTTAAGACTTATTATCCCCCGCAAAGCGTTTTGAGGGGGGTATTAAAATGGACTCCGTGCGTGCGTCCGTCCGTCCGTCCGTGCACATTTGTCTTTTCCGGAGCAGAACTCTAAAACCGTTCAATATTTCTTCACCAAACTTGGCACATACATAGATCTGGTGGTGTACTGGTGCCTTTTGGTAGTTTTGGATTTCTGAATAAAATATTTTTGGCATTTCCATGGCAACAAGTTTGACATAGACTGAAATTGGTGATAGTGCTCCTTTCTGGATCAGAACTTTAAAAACCTTTCAATACTCTCCTTCCACTTTTCTATATACACACCTCAATATTTGACATAATCATAACTCGTAGACATAATCATGAAGAGTATTTTGCCATTGCGGGGGATATTGATGACTTTGTCTTCTTATTTGACTCTTGTTTTCATAGTTAACACTTTCTCTCGTATTAATCATTACCATATGAACAAACGTAATTGTGATGTGCCCTGTGGCAGGGGGATGACACTGATGTCCTATTATTACTGAAATGAGTGTTCTGCTGCAGTTCCTGTGCAGGGTGATAACAGAAGCCATCAGTACCTTGGGGGAGAGAAGTGAGGACGTGAGTACGAGTCCTCGCCGACAACAGAAAACTGTAGCCTTCCGCTGGCCTATGCTTACTGTGGATCTGGGGAAAGACTTCGGCCTTGACATAGACTACCTCAAACGGCACCACGTTTGTCAGCTCTACTCCGCTGGACGTGACAAGTTGGCTGAGGAGGTCAGTACACTGTTGTCTTGTTATTGCTTCCATAGTTGTTTATAAGTATAGGACAAGTTTTAGTGTGACATCATATGTGTCTCAACCATTCAACTCAACTGTTAACTTATCAAATTTCATTCTCGTCCTAATCACTCTGATCCAGATGCGATGACCGGTAGGTCTTCAGCAACCTCTACTGGTTGTAAGATATGGCCGAATGGATTTGGTGGTGAGGTGCAGTTACATGGTTGATAGCATAGCATCATAATCTGATGGGACCCAAGAAGATCTTAAAATTGATCTTCAGTAACCCATGCTTGTCGTAAGAGGCGACTAACAGGATCGGGTGGTCAGACTCGCTGACTTGGTTGTCACATGTCATCGTATCCCAGTTGTGTAGATTGATGCTCATGCTGTTGATCACTGGATTGTCTGGTGCAGACTCGATTATTTACAGACTGCCGCCATATAGCTGGAATATTGCTGAGTGCGGCATAAAACTAAAGTCACTCACTCACTCGCTCATAATCTGATTGGCTGGATGGTTGTTCACGGTATGAACCACTGTAGTGTTTGTTCCTGTTTACAGACTGCCTCCATATAGCTGGAATATTGCTGAGTGCGGCGTAAAACAAAACTCACTCACTCATAATCTGATTAGCTGTTCACGGTATGCATCACTGTAGTGTCTGTTCCTGTTTACAGGCTGTTGTCAATTTTGTAGGTTGAAAAATATTGAGTGCAGCGTTACGCAACAAACAAAACAGAAATCACCAAGCAGAAAATGGGTACCGGAGCTGCATCTCTTGGGCACGCCAGAAACCTATTATCGCGGATTATGTTCTCTGAGGCTTCGTGGCAAAGTGGTAGCGATCTCCTTCATCACTTCTAACAGGACTTCCTCCAACATCAATCTGATGAGATTCTGTGACCCTTGTGACTATCTCTTCTTAAGACTTATTTGACTCTTGTTTTCATAGTTAACACTTTCTCTCATATTAATCATTACCATATGAACAAACATAATTGTGATGTGCCCTGTGGCAGGGGATGACACTGATGTCCTATCATTACTGAAATGAGTGTTTTGCTGCAGTTCCTGTGTAGGGTGATAACAGAAGCCATCAGTACCTTGGGGAGAGAAGCGAGGACGGAGTACGAAGTCCTCGCCGACAACAGAAAACTGTAGCCTTCCGGCTGGCCTATGCTTACTGTGGATCTGGGGAAAGACTTCGGCCTTGACATAGACTACCTCAAACGGCACCACGTTTGTCAGCTCTACTCCGCTGGACGTGACAAGTTGGCTGAGGAGGTCAGTACACTGGCTCTCGTTGTCTTGTTATTGCTTCCATAGTTGTTTATAAGTATAGGACAAGTTTTAGTGTAACATATATGTCTCAACCATTCAACTCAACTGTTAAGTTATCAAATTTCATTCTCGGCCCTAATCACTCTGATCCAGATGCGATGACCGGTAGGTCTTCAGCAACCTCTACTGGTTGTAAGATATGGCCGAATGGATTTGGTGGTGAGGTGCAGTTACATGGTTGATAGCATAGCATCATAATCTGATGGGACCCAAGAAGATCTTAAAATTGATCTTCAGTAACCCATGCTTGTCGTAAGAGGCGACTAACAGGATCGGGTGGTCAGACTCGCTGACTTGGTTGTCACATGTCATCGTATCCCAGTTGTGTAGATTGATGCTCATGCTGTTGATCACTGGATTGTCTGGTGCAGACTCGATTATTTACAGACTGCCGCCATATAGCTGGAATATTGCTGAGTGCGGCATAAAACTAAAGTCACTCACTCACTCGCTCATAATCTGATTGGCTGGATGGTTGTTCACGGTATGAACCACTGTAGTGTTTGTTCCTGTTTACAGACTGCCTCCATATAGCTGGAATATTGCTGAGTGCGGCGTAAAACAAAACTCACTCACTCATAATCTGATTAGCTGTTCACGGTATGCATCACTGTAGTGTCTGTTCCTGTTTACAGGCTGTTGTCAATTTTGTAGGTTGAAAAATATTGAGTGCAGCGTTACGCAACAAACAAAACAGAAATCACCAAGCAGAAAATGGGTACCCGTTAGGATAAGTCGTGAATATAACCTTCTAGCACCTAACAGCTTGGGTTATCCGGGGTAATGTGCTGTGCTATTCACCGTTAGCGCTATGAGCATACCTGCTGTGGAGTTTGGTGCTATATAAATGGACACATTGTTATTATTATCATTGTCTCACCAACATTGTTGCCACTAGGTACTGCTGACCGTCAATGACCATGAGCTGATGGGGTCGCAGCTGTTGCCGATAGCGGGTCAGCGTGTGGCCTACTTCCTGTTTAGGTGCGACTACCAAGGGACCGTGAAGATCATGTCGGACATATCCACCACTCTATCCACTTGGCTGAAGCAGCTGGTGAGTGACTGTTCAGGAGATTACTTGATGGTAAGGAATAGGACTGCTTCAGTTTCTGCCATAGCTGACTAACTGCTCATTGACAAGTGTGTGAGTTCTGATTTACTGCACCATAATGTGATGTGACACGTTATTCATGAAAACACCTATATTTGATGTGACACGTTATTCATGAAAACACCCATATTTGATGTGACACGTTATTCATGAAAACACCCATATTTGATGTGACACGTTATTCATGAAAACACCCATATTTGATGTGACACGTTATTCATGAAAACACCTATATTTGACACGTGTGGATTCAAAGCACAACACTGTTGTAATGTTAAATATTTGCTGGACTTTTCTCAAAGTTCGTCATTTTTTGGGTTCATCAATCAAAAGGAGATTCAAATGATTTGTACATTGTATACATGTGTATTTTGTATTGAAGGTTGAGCTTCATTGGGTTGTGGGGTCTTAAACTTGACATTACTATAAAAGTTGTTTATTTGGGGCAATTGGGATTATTTCCCCAAACTCAAAGACACTAGCTGAAAGTTGTATGTTTATCTATATACATTTTTGACTCAGCTATACTACTCAAAAGAATCATTGATAACAGGTTAGCTGTAGTAATATGAAAGAAATAAATGAATCCTTAACTTCTTTGAGTTTATAAATCTGGTATGAGGCATTTGTCATTTCTTGCATTTAACTTGACTGCAATGCCAATACAATTCAGGGGTGGATCCAGGATTTTGGAGAATGGGGGTGCACATAAATCATGAAGTCCAAAGGTTAGGGGAAAATGCTCCTCGAGGAAATTGTTTTTCATCGGAGAGGGTGCACACTGCCCCTCTGGATCCTCCCCTGAAACTGAAAATGCCCTTTCTGTTGTGACTTGAGTCAGTATCTTGTTTCCAGGACCCGGAGGAACTGGTCAACCCCGATCCCCCGATGTCTGACACAGCCTTGCTTCTAGAACATGTAGCCAATCAACTGCCGGAAGGTTACTCAGAGTACAACCTAACAATCTCATTGGTTGAGCTAGTACAGTTATTGTTATCATCATCGTCAGATACAGATTGTTAGCATGGGTTGTTAGCGACCTGGGGCTTATGGTTATGGAAAAACTGATAATGCTTTCTCGTTTTCAACATGATTTGCACCTACCCATAATGCCTTGTAATATGTGGAGCAGAACGTCTGCAACCAGTGCAGATCAAAAACACATGACTGGCTCTGAACAGGTCAACGTGCATCTCAGGTCCTCAGGTCCAGATAGCTCAGCTAACAGAGATCCTACATTACTGGTAATGATGCCAGATCCTTGGTTTGGGTTAGTTACACGCTGACAAACTTGTAGGTCATGGGGTAGTCAATGTTAGTTTGAAGTAACCAGTAGATGGAGAATCTGAACATATGATTTTCCATCTACATTAATATTGTTAGCATTTTACCAGCTTGTCTTTCATCAATGTTCATCTTGTGATAATACGAGAACGATGTCCTTGTTCTTTATACATTGTTGTTGTTATGCTAGCCCTCCATGTACAACGTCAACAGGATGAAACAATGTCCACCATATTCATTGGTCGAGAAGCTGGCATGTCGTTTATGGCTCTGTATTAGATAATATCCTACTGTCCTACTTATTGACTACATATGAGGTCAATGTCTCTATTAGTGGACCCCAAAAAAGCAAAAGCCAAACTATTTTTAGGGTATCAATATCTATTTTTATGAACCTGGGTCCTGATCCACAAAATGTTCATAGTGCTGCAACATTCATAAGCCTATGATAAACTATACAGTTACGACAGGTCGTAACGTTATGAATGTCTTGTGGATTTGGGCCCAGAAATATAACAATATTGATACAGCTTTTTCAGGCCCCTTAATATAGGTATTTTCCTAATATAAAGTCAATAATTGTTTACTAACACTACAAGGTCTGCTTTCAAAGTAACCTTCGTATCTTGGGTTTGAATCCAAGATTTGGGTTTGTCTGCACCAAAGTGTTAAATACATCACAGGCATTCTTCCAACATTATTTAGACATGCTGTGTGGTTAATGTGTTGTCATGTCATGCTGAAAATCAATTTCACTCTTGGATACATTGTGTTTAGTCTATTCTTTCTTGCCCAGTCATGATGTTGTGTGGATATTGTTAAGCATTGTAAAATCTAACTCTCCCTCATGCTGTGATAGAAGTGGAATAGTGTTTAACCTGATGTTACATCAGAACTCTCTATTTGACAGGGTGGACAGTTAAGTCCCAAATTAAGTACTTAAACGCTTCCCTGCATGAAGAAGGCATTGAAATGGGAAATGCGAACATGGCAGTGATGATGAAATGTGAGGTGAGGTGAGGTGAAATTGGGTTTAACGTCGCGCTGGAGAATATTTCGCTCATATGATGACATGCATGTATGTGTATGTGTACGTGCGGCGGCTTGTACTATCCCAGACTGAAGCTTGTTTTATAGTGCTAGCCTACTGAGATACCATGCCGCAGTGAAGCATGAATACCCCACTCAAATACATTATACTGACTCCGAGTCCTTCTTGTACCCATTAGTGCCAGGTAGGGACCAACAAGTACCATATTTTAGCGTCTTTTGGTATGACACGCTCACGGATGATGATGAAATGTGTGTATAAGACTATGCCAAGTAGGTATACTACTCAAAATAGATATGGATCACCTGACTATGGTTAATCTGTCATTGCAGGGTGGTATTGCAACACAGACCTTAAATAGTGGGTGTTCTTTTATTACTTTGAATAGTATACATACTGATAGGAAAGCTATCTCATTAAAATCTTATCTTTCACTCTGTTTTGCTTCTGTCTTTGTGAAGATTTGAGGACACTTTGATTAGAGGTTGTATCAGGTGAATCTCGGCAAACTTTGACTAGTTGAAATATAGGAAGCATGTGTTTCAGGCATATACCATTTGGCTTTGCTATTATGTCACCTAAAACTTTGATCTTAGCAATGGAAAACCCATGCTGAACAGAACTTCACTATGGACAATACAACCTTTAGGGTGTAGATGCTATAATGCTCAGAGCCAGCAAGATGAGTACATTGTGAGTAATAATAAAACTGCCTCATGATATTGTTAGGAACTACATGCACACATTTGTTCTGAAGATACACAGCTTGCATGTTGCATGTTGGTCCAAATGAATGTTGGTTCAAATGCTTGTTACTTGCACAAACATCAGATAGTTCCCCTGACAAGACCTGTTGAGTTGTCCCGAGACCTTCAAGCAGAGAGGTATTTATCAAAGTAAAATATTGAATTTTCATCAAATTGCTAAGCAGGTAGCAATAAACAATAGTCTGAATTTGCACATTGAAAACATACAATTCAGCTGTTGATAGCACTTTATATTATGGTCATCACTTTTGTGTATCGTGGAACTATCCCCCTTCCTTAGTTCAGTACATGAGTAATGAAACAGAATGGGAAACCTGAGATATAAATGTGCAATATGTTAGTTGATGTGGATAAACCAGGAAGTAATGTACATATAATGTCCTCTTCATGTTAGATATGTTGTGTTTATGTAACTGAAGCCACTACTGATGTATCGTAATCCTTGCAACGCTGGTCGGTCTGTTCCGTGTCTGAATGGTACCAAGCCTGCAGCTTGTGAATGAACCTATGATATCTTGTGAAGCGTGACAAGATTTATCCTATTGTCAAGATGTTGTGATAAAAGTTTATTTTATGTTCGTTGTAATATTTCTCAGTCTAATGTAGTGCTTTTGCTGTTTTAATTCTATGCAAACTAATCTAATGCTCATTGTAAATACACTGGTTTGTCCATTCTGATTAAATAAGGTGCTTAATGAATGATTTGGTTGGCTTGTTGTTTTATATTTATGATCTGTAATTTATACAACTCAAAAGTAGTTTAGGTGCAGCTGGTTATTTCCTACTTTGGTAGTTAATATGACAGAACTGCGATATGAAACAACGTGTTGCTCTTTAAATTCTTTTGAGTAGCATTAATGGTGGAAAGCTTGATTTAAGAATACCCCAAACAATTAAATCTTCAAACAAACCAAATTATTTCAAGTTCTATGAAAGTAGGAGTGAAACTGAAACAAACCAGCAGATGCACGCATGCACATACTTTTCTGATGGTTCAGACATTTCATGACAATTGTAACACTGATCTTCACGGTCACTGCTTGTTATTCAAATATATTTGGTCAATACTAGCATGCTTGGTGATTGTTAACTACAAAACAAACTGGGGGCCATTACAATGATCTGAAGATCGTTTTACAATATCCCAGAGGAATCTTAAGATGGATGTGACTGAAGTTGTTTAACCTGATATTGATGTTTCAATGAATATGCGTTTCTGAGTAACCTGAAATGTACCCAAGGCATGTGTTTTATGAGTTCTGAAGATCCAAGTTAGAATTGGTTTACACCAACCTGTGATTGCCATTAGAGGTGGTCAGACTCTGGGACTTAGTTTATACATATCGTAAGCCAAATGCACAGATAAATATTCATGATGATAATCACTGTATTTTCTCATCCAGACCAGATTATTTACAGACTCCCATCATAAAACTGCTGAGTGTAAACAAACAACACACACATGACAGGTTCAGCATCAAATGTTTCATTTCCACAAAGTGGAATGATGGATGAAGTTGCAAAATCAGAGGTGCTGCATATATTCTTCCCAATGTACACTGTATTCCAGATGCAACTGAAGCAGATGCATCAGAATGTGAATCCACTTTGCATAACCACATCAGCAAAACAGTAGTTTTATCACAGTTTTATCTACACTGGAACACTGTCTACAGATCAGAGACCTTAGATTGGAGGTGCCCTGTTGGGATGCTGGGTTAGGTCCTTGGCAATGCATGGGTTCAGACATAAACTTGGAAACAGTATATACAAGTGTTTCTTCTACTACAGTTTCAAATCCTGAGACTGGAGTTGCACTGTTGGGATGCTGGGTTAGGTCCCAAACAACCAATGCCTGCCATGAGAGGTGACTTGGATTGGGTGGTAAGGGTTGGTGATCTGTTTTACAGGTGCTCATAATATCAATCACTGGTTTGTATGGTCCTGATGACAGTTTGGATTTACGCCGCTTTTAGCAATATTCCAGTAACATCACGGCGGGGGACACCAGAAATGGGCTTCACACATTGTACCCATGTGGGGATTCGAACTCGGGTCTTCGGCGGGCCGAGCCAACGCTTTAACCACTAGGCTACTCCACCGCCCCTGATGACAGATCAACACTGATCACTTGTCTGAACTGTGCACACACAAATGTTTGTTTTGAACTGTACAGACAAATATCAGTTTGTACTCGGCATACACTCATGTTAGGTTAAACTGTTAACACAAATTTCAGTTTAAACTGTGCATAGACAACTGCGGGGCATTCTTGTTCATCCCTTCACCCCTCCCAGCCCTCTGCAACAACATCAAGGCATCTGTCACAAGGAGTGGAGGCAGAGCTAGACGTGTAGCGACGGCATCGCTCGCAGATGTGGTGCTCCGACGCCATCAGAATCAGCTTGTACTGCTCCGTACTCTGCACACCTGGAAGTGAATCATACATTTTAAGATGTCTTTCTTTACAAGATGCAATAAGACGTGCTGGTTCCTAATCCTTCCTTACATTCAGGCTTCACATGAATCCCAACCACTGACAGTTGATATAAGCAAACACTTTGAACAATTGGAAAACAAATATGAAACAAAATTGGCCTCCAGTCTAAATAACCATTTGGATGAAAATCTGATAATTATTCTATTGTGGCCTTAATCTAAGATAGTTGGACGCTCTGGGTAGGGGTGAAACTGAATATAAACTGAACCCAACTTTTGATGGACTTGTTACCTTTCCGATGGACCTTGCAGACTCCATCTACTACATGAGCATCGTCAGGGATGACTGTCGGGACGGCGTCTACAAGTGAAGTGTGAGACAGCTGCAGCACCTCATTGAGAGGCGAGTCAGTGGATGTCTGTTCATGCTGCAAGGGCTACACGAAAGAAAAAGGATGCGATAAGATAGGATTTCCTTTTGCCCAGATGAAATGTCAAACAGTCAAGTTACAAAAAATTATACTTGATTCTACAAAAGCTGACAACCACTGGTAGCCGCCGTTTATTATTGCTCTGGACTCAATATAAACAAACTGTAAAAATGTATATAAATATATCTGGACCAGACAATCCAGTGATTGATATTGTGAGCAAAAGTGCACCCTGTCAGGTGAGGTGAGGTGAAATGTGGTTTAAAGTCGTACTTAAGATTATTTCGTTCATATGACAATGTGCATGCATGTGTATGTGTGGCTGCTTGTACTAGCCCAGACAGAAGCTGGTTTTATAGTGCTTTTGGTATGACGCGGCTGGGGATGGAACCCGCGACCCTCTGCTCTCCGGGTGGACACTCTAACGACACACCATGAACCAAGTCACAGAGGCTAATCATCCGACTCAAGTGGTCACTTCTTATGAGCAGCATATGCTGCTGGGGACATAGCCTATCCCTGGGGCTTCCCTTAGTATTGATGACCATGGATATCATGTTACCTTTAATGTTTCTGCAAGGTCGTGACTAGCAAAGATGACGGCATCAAACTCTAAAGGGTTTTCGTTGCCCAGAACCTGGTTGATATCATCTTTGATGGTGAACACTGGCTCTAGGGCACGGGCAATGGCAGGGTTGTTCCACTGGGGTGGGAGGTCGAACCAGCCACTCCGGAATATACTCTTCACACCTTGTTGACACACAACCAAATATTGATATGAATTACAAGTCAAAAGGAAAATATTTATGCAATCAATGTTTCATAGGTTGATGAAATAGAATTGCCACAGCATGACAAATAAATTCATACAATTTTTTTAAGAATTGAATACGCAATTCTAATATAAAACATCAAAAGAATAATGAAGACATCTACACATAATTACTATGAGAATATTTTTCATGTTTACCTTTTGGTGTCAAGTTTGTTTAACATCATATTCGGCAGTATTTCAGCTGCATAATTGTGGCTCGTAAACAATCCAGCCTGGGCCAGATAATCCTGTGATTGATGTTACGAGAAGTGATCCATACTATCAGGTCAGGTTGCAATCCTACTGTCCAAGTCAAGCCAGCCTGACAACTGGTCCAGTGTGTTGTGTTGTACAACTAGCATAGACTGCTAGAGATCTACTCTAACACAATCCCCACAGGTAATGTTCAAATTGGAAACTAAACTTAATATATCGAACTGTAAACAAAATTGATCAAATGCCAATGAAGAACTTTGTTTAGTATGTGTACGAACATTGGTCAACCACAAACACACAACCTAGAATGTTAGACAAGGAATCAGCCAGTACCATCTATGTGTTCTGCTCCAGGGTGGTGAAGGAAGACCTCCTCCGCCAGGTGAGGTAGGATTGGTGCCAGGGACCTGACCATTACATCAAGTAGGTGGTACTGGACGGACTGTGTAGATCGGCCGTGGGAGGGATGCAGTTGCTCCACAATAACATCTGAAATCAGGAGAACCTGGAGTTGGGACATCATAACACAACATAGCGGTACAAAGGTCCTCACAGTCACTGAAACAGTGTAGATACTTGAAAATACCTCCAACATATCATGAAGGGAAGACATACCTCTGGTATAACATGAAGTCAGACCTGCTCCAAGATCATAAACATAAGCCTATGTTTGACCTACTCGAACATTGTAAACATTAGCCTTTGCGTGACCTACTCTGAGATAGTGAGTGAGTGAGTGAGTTTAGTTTTATGCCGCACTCAGCAATATTCCAGCTCTATGGCGGCAGTCTGTAAATAATCGAGTCTGGACCAGACAGTCCAGTGATCAACAGCATGAGCATCGATCTGCGCAATTGGGGACCGATGACACGTGTCAACCAAGCCAGCGAGCCTGACCACCCGATCCCGTTAGTTGCCTCATACGCCAAGCATGGGTTACTGAAGGTTCATTCTAACCCGGATCTTCACAGGTGTACTCTGAGATAGTGAAACATGAAGTAGTGTCTGACCTGTCCTTGGTGATGGTGAAGTAGAAGCGGGACATGTGGGTGTTGATAAACTTCTCCAGGTGGCGCAGTATCTGGTTGTAGCCGTAACCGTCGTAGGAAGCCGTTACCTTGAGGAGTGAGTGAGTGAGTGAGTGAGCTGGGGTTTCAATGCAACAACATGTGGAACGAGCTTCATGAGAGAGGAAAGTCAAAACTAAGGTTCAAAACTAAAAACCTTTGTCTCAATAACCTCCTCCTGTCATAATGGTAAAATAATCTCAGAAATCTCATGTAGACAGGGCTTGTGTATTTAATAATTTGTTCACTGTTTATTCTGAAAAGTCATGATAAAATATTAATATTACATAGCAAGAGATTGGAGTGGATTTTTTAAAAGATGTATTCCACTTTAGTGCAAGTTGGTTTGACTGTTCCCTATAAAGCATGTGCTGGTCACCTTGTCTGCGAAGCTGTGGAGGAGATGGAGCATGTACTGATCCTGTGGGAGGAGGGAGTCGTACGCCACGAGGTGTGATGTGGGCTGGAAGTCGGCCAGGTTGCCCAGCAGGTACCGCAGACTCTTCCTAACCTGCAACACAGACCACACTAACAGAACCATCTTTATGCTACAATGACCCCAAACTACTCTAACACTGACAAATATGGTCATTGTCTTGAGATCGCTGTGTGCAAGTGGGTACTGTACTGACCATGCTGCTACCATGGCACTGGTAAAACTTTATTTACACTCTAATGCTGCAACTTGTGTTAGTTTCCTTTATTGGGTTATCTTCATAACCTTACACCAATAGAATCTCTGAATGTTGAAAGACTTCATGAGTAACACACATCTTTTACACATGACCTAGAAATAACCACTGTTGGGTGTAGAAAGAGATGGGTGGATTTCCCAATGAAACACCAGAGGCCCTGCATTCTCTCCTACACCCAAATCATATCCTTACACCCCAGCCCCTGCATCCTCTCCCTACACCCCAACCCTATCCTTACACCCCAGGCCCCACATCCTCTCCACCCTATCCACACCCCAGGCCCCCCTACATCCTCTCCCCTACACCACACCCTAACCCTATCCTTACACCCCAGGCCCCACATCTCTCCATACACCCTAGGCCCCGTGTGATCCTCTCCCTACACCCCAACCCTATCTTTACACCCCAGGCCCCACATCCTCTCTCTCTACACCCCAACCCTATCTCCTCCTACACCCCAGCATCCTCTCCCTACACCCCTAGGCCTCACACTCCTCTTGTCCTATTTTGTGTTGATCCCGCTCTCCATCCAAGGCCCCCATCCTCCTCCCTACACCCCAACCCTATCCTTACACCCCAGGCCCATCATCCCTCCCTACACCCCAACCCTATCCTTACCATGCCAGGCTCCCTCATCCTCTCCCCTACACCCCAACCCTATCTCTACACCCCAGGCTCCTCTCATCCTCTCCTACACCCTAACCCTATCCTTACACAGGCCCCACATCCAACCTCCTACACCCCAACCCTATCCCTACACACCCAGGCCATCCCATCCCACACCCCAACATCCTATCCTACACATGCCAGGCTTACCCTCATCCTCTCCTCCACCCCAACCCTATCCTACATGCCAGGATCATCCTCTCCTACACCCCAACCCTATCCTTACATGCCAGGCCCCTCATCCCTCTCCCTACACCCCAACCCTATCCTTACACGCCAGGCCCCTCATCTCTCTCCCTACACCCCAGGGCCCTCATCCTCTCCTACACATCCCCCACCCTATCCTTACACCCCCAGGCCCCTCATCCTCTCCCATACACCCCCAACCCCCTCTCCCTACACCCCAACCCTATCCTTATCCTTACACCGCCAGGCCCCTCATCCTCTCCCTACACCCCAACCCTATCCTATCCTTCACCCCAGGCCCCATGCATCCTCTCCCTACACCCCCCCAACCCTCTATCCTTTTCACCCCAGGTCCCTGCATCCTCTCCTACACCCCAACCCTATCCTTTTCTCCCCAGGCCCCTATCATCCTCTCCCTACACCCCAACCCTATCCTTTCACCCCAGGCCCCTCATCCTCTCCCTACACCCCAACCCTATCCTTTCACCCCAGGCCCCTCATCCTCTCCCTACACCCCAACCCTATCCTTACACCCCAACCCATCATCCTCTCCCTACACCCCAACCCTATCCTTTCACCCCAGGCCCCTCATCCTCTCTCTACACCCCAACCCTATCCTTTCACCCCAGGCCCCGCATCCTCTCCCTACACCCAAGGCCTCACACTCTCTTGTCCTTTCGAGCTGATCCCGCTCTCCATGTGTACTTACAGTAAACATGTCCTCCACACAGCGGTCCAGTATGGAAGGTCCAATCATCACAATGTTCTTGAGGTGAGCATGAGCCACCCACCACCTCATCACATCTGCTCCATATGCTGGAGATGTTTTCTTGTTCTGGGGTGAAAAGTCACATAAACACTCAGACCTTTACACACATTATGATACTGTATCTTATTTCAGTATAACAAGTTCTTGCTTTTATGTACACATCAAAATTCTGTTACCTTGTACCTTTCCCTGTGATTCCTTAACAAAGACCTCACATGTGCCTAATAAAGGTGCTATCATTTCTGACAGTTCACTTTGCATTTCTTCACAGGAGCCAGTATATAGTTGTCTCTATTTAAAGAGACATCTGAGAACTCCATCGCTCTCTACAAACACACATATATTTTTGGTCAGGGTCAATGTCTTGTTCATTCTCTAAACTTCATGTTCAGGCATCTCTCAGTTCCAGATACAGTATTGGTCTTCATCTTCAGTTTCCCTTCTATATACTGGCATAGCTTTCTGATGGTTTAAGAGAACCAACATAACAACATCAACCTCTGAACATACTGAGTGAAATGTTTGTGTTTACCTATCGGGTCAGTCAGCCTGTTATTGAAATTCATGAGTCCTCAATCTGTAACAAAGTACTAAAAGGTTAAGTTTTCTCCATTGATTATTCCCTTTAAAATACACACACTCTCAGTAAGCTACAGCGTCCATGTGATGCTGGCTTAGATAGGGTATACTGTAACTTTCCAGGGGAAATTACCATGTGACTACTGATCTTGAATAACATTACTGCTATGAAGGATCATAAGTTTTGTCATTATCACACTTTGAGGTCAATGACAGCTGGTCATACTTTGAGGGTCAGTCAGAGCTGGTCATACTTTGAGGGTCAGTGACAGCTGGTCATACTTTGAGGGTCAGTGACAGCTGGTCATACTTTGAGGGTCAGTGACAGCTGGTCATACTTTAAGGGTCAGTGACAGCTGGTCATACTTTTAAGGGTCAGCTCAGACAGCTTGAGGGTCAGTGACAGCTGGTTTGAGGGTCAGTGAAAGCTGGTCATACTTTGAGGGTCAGTGACAGCTGGACATACTTTGAGGGTCAGTGACAGCTGGTCATACTTTAAGGGTCAATGAGAGCTGGTCATACTTTAAGGGTCAGTGACAGCTGGTGATACTTTGAGGGTCAGTCAGAGATGGTCATACTTTGAGGGTCAGTGACAGCTGGTCATACTTTGAGGGTCAGACAGAGATGGTCATACTTTGAGGGTCAGTGACAGCTGGTCATACTTTGAGGGTCAGTGACAGCTGGTCATACTTTGAGGGTCAGTGACAGCTGGTCATACTTTAAGGGTCAGTCAGAGCTGGACATACTTTGAGGGTCAGTGACAGCTGGTCATACTTTGAGGGTCAGTGACAGCTGGTCATACTTTGAGGGTCAGTGACAGCTGGTCATACTTTGAGGGTCAATGAGAGCTGGTCATACTTTGAGGGTCAGTGACAGCTGGTGATACTTTGAGGGTCAGTCAGAGATGGTCATACTTTGAGGGTCAGTGACAGCTGGTCATACTTTGAGGGTCAGACAGAGCTGGTCATACTTTGAGGGTCAGTGACAGCTGGTCATACTTTGAGGGTCAGTGACAGCTGGTCATACTTTGAGGGTCAGTGACAGCTGGTCATACTTTGAGGGTCAGTGACAGCTGGTCATACTTTGAGAGACAGTCAGAGATGGTCATACTTTAAGGGTCAGTGACAGCTGGTGATACTTTGAGGGTCAGTGACAGCTGGTCATACTTTGAGGGTCAGTGACAGCTGGTGATACTTTGAGGGTCAGTGACAGCTGGTCATACTTTGAGGGTCAGTGACAGCTGGTCATACTTTGAGGGTCAGTGACAGCTGGTCATACTTTAAGGGTCAGTGACAGCTGGTCATACTTTGAGGGTCAGTGACAGCTGGTGATACTTTGAGGGTCAGTGACAGCTGGTCATACTTTGAGGGTCAGTGACAGCTGGTGATACTTTGAGGGTCAGTGACAGCTGGTCATACTTTGAGGGTCAGTGACAGCTGGTCATACTTTGAGAGACAGTCAGAGATGGTCATACTTTGAGGGTCAGTGACAGCTGGTCATACTTTGAGGGTCAGTGACAGCTGGTCATACTTTGAGGGTCAGTGACAGCTGGTCATACTTTGAGGGTCAGTGACAGCTGGTCATACTTTGAGGGTCAGTGACAGCTGGTCATACTTTGAGGGACAGTCAGAGCTGGTCATACTTTGAGGGTCAGTGACAGCTGGTCATACTTTGAGGGTCAGTAGACAGCTGGTCATACTTTGAGAGACAGTCAGAGATGGTCATACTTTGAGGGTCAGTGACAGCTGGTCATACTTTGAGGGTCAGTGACAGCTGGTCATACTTTGAGGGTCAGTGACAGCTGGTCATACTTTGAGGGTCAGTGACAGCTGGTCATACTTTGAGGGTCAGTGACAGCTGGTCATACTTTGAGGGACAGTCAGAGCTGGACATACTTTGAGGGACAGTCAGAGCTGGTCATACTTTGAGGGACAGTCAGAGCTGGTCATACTTTGAGGGTCAGTGACAGCTGGTCATACTTTGAGGGACAGTCAGAGCTGGACATACTTTGAGGGACAGTCAGAGCTGGTCATACTTTGAGGGTCAGTGACAGCTGGTCATACTTTGAGGGTCAGTGACAGCTGGTCATACTTTGAGGGACAGTCAGAGCTGGACATACTTTGAGGGTCAGTGACAGCTGGTCATACTTTGAGGGTCAGTGACAGCTGGTCATACTTTGAGGGTCAGTGACAGCTGGTCATACTTTGAGGGTCAGTCACAGCTGGTCATACTTTGAGGGACAGTCAGAGCTGGTCATACTTTGAGCAACAGTCAGAGCTGCACATACTTTGAGGGACAGTCAGAGCTGGACATACTTTGAGGGACAGTCAGAGCTGGACATACTTTGAGGGTCAGTGACAGCTGGTCATACTTTGAGGGACAGTCAGAGCTGGACATACTTTGAGGGACAGTCAGAGATGGTCATACTTTGAGGGTCAGTCAGAGATGGTCATACTTTGAGGGTGAGTCAGAGATGGTCATACTTTGAGGGTCAGTCACAGCTGGTCATATTTTGAGGGCCAGAGACAGCTGGTCATACTTTGAGGGTCAGTGAGAGCTGGTCATACTTTGAGGGTCAGTGACAGCTGATCATACTTTGAGGGTCAGTGACAGCTGATCATACTTTGAGGGTCAGTGACAGCTGGTCATACTTTGAGGGTCAGTGACAGCTGGACATACTTTGAGGGTCAGTCAGAGATGGTCATACTTTGAGGGTCAGTCAGAGATGGTCATACTTTGAGGGTCAGTCACAGCTGGTCATATTTTGAGGGCCAGAGACAGCTGGTCATACTTTGAGGGTCAGTGAGAGCTGGTCATACTTTGAGGGTCAGTGACAGCTGATCATACTTTGAGGGTCAGTGACAGCTGGACATACTTTGAGGGTCAGTCAGAGATGGTCATACTTTGAGTGTCAGTCAGAGATGGTCATACTTTGAGGGCCAGAGACAGCTGTTCATAGTTTAAGGGACAGTGACAGCTGGTGATACTTTGGGGGCCAGAGACAGCTGGTGATACTTCGGGGACAGTTGGTCATACCCCCATTTGCCCATGTATGATCTTACTTTTCCACCACTGATGACCACAGCGGGATCCACAACATTCCCCTCAGACTTCGACATCTTCCGACCTTCCTCATCAGTAGTGAATCCGTGGACTATGAGGTTCCTGTAATGTCAGATTACATATATACCACCACATCACAAACATAAATGGGGGATGTTAGAGAAAGTGTATGGAAACAACATCTGAAACTATCTTTAAAACTACCGAGTCCTACCTGTACGGGGGTCTGTCATTGACAGCAACACTTGTGAGCAGAGACGTCTGGAACCAACATCCATACTGGTCCTTGCCCTCCAAGTACACGTCGGCCTGACTGTCGCAGTCTGAGGACAGACACTAGCGGTATAATGCTATACTCAGGCAACAGGCAAACAGAACACAGGTATTGCTATGTTTAAACTGGAAACAGAGTTTGACTGTCAAAGGCATTAGTTTAACTCACCTTTGAGCACAGTTGCCCAGGATGTTCCACTGTCGAACCAGATGTCGAGGATGTCCTGTCCTTTGCAGTAGTCAGCACTTGTGCCTTGATGGGGCTGAAAAAGACATAGTAAACTTGACTACCATGGTCCTGTCGTAACCTCGTAAGGATGGGAATGCCACACTAACTCGGTGCGCCTAGTGGCTGCAAGAGTTGTATGATCCCCAGGGAGTTGAGATTGACAATACGATGTACCGTTGAGATTGACATCCAGTGAACGAGGGAAAAAACAAAGCGCCTTTGAGCAGCTGAGCTGAGCTGGATATCGGCGCTATACAAATGTTAGTATGTATGTATGTATGTATGTATGTATGTATGTACCATGGTGGGAGATTTGGGTAGGGTAGGTGGGTGATCGAGTATGCATCAACTACTTGTTCTAATAGCACTTTCAAAATAACTTCAGAAAATAACAAGAAATTACCTTCACTGTGACCTTGAACATCAGGAATTTTCAGATTTTGTTCCCATCATCATAACAGCATTTACCAGGCTATCAACAAGTTATCAATTTATCACAGTTGAGGATGACCTTGACCTTTTTGTAAGTCCCCAAACATATAAACGTGGTGCACACAACAAGATTTGCCTTGGACTATATGGTTTCAAAACCAAACCAAATGTGGTGTCGGCAGGGGCATTCTAATTCAGGAAATATATCAAAGCATCCATGTTTATGTAGGTCTGCTAATGATGTATGGTGATTTAATAGGCTATCACATAATAAAAGGGCAATATCAGTACACATGAAATATGTGATTAAGAAGTATTCAACAGACATCAACAATCGTGAGTCTGACCCTTCGCATCACCTGCAGTAGATGGTCCGGCAGCAGGTCAACCATATCCAGAGTCCACCAGAAGTCTGGGCCATGCTCCACCAGCAGGTGCTGAATGTGGTTCATTATGTCTCTACAAGGCACACCATATCAATACAGTAGATAGCATCCTTCTTATAGTGTTATATAATGGAAACAATACACTTTTGAGAAACAGTATATTTTTTATTACAGTAAAGTACACATTCAGGCACTTTTGGGGGGGTTAAATCCCAAAGCGTTTTGAACCTATACTCTTAAAGTAAGGCACCTTGTCACCAGCACACTGAGTCAGCAATGTTTAACGGTTTATGTATTTTCTCAAAGTTATGAATACACAATGCCAGATGTCAGACTTCCATTTTCATTGAATCAGTGTTGGTTGAGTGGGTTAGATATTTTCATTGAATCATTGTATTCCCTGCTGGAGCTCACCTGGTCAGCAGTGGTTCCCTGGTCAGCTTGTGGTAGAAGACAGGGATGGGCAGGCCCCAAGCCCTCTGTCGTGAGATGCACCAGTACGTCCTGCTGCCCAACTGCTGTAGCATGCCCTGCTCCGAGTTCGGAGGGTAGATCTGCACATCCTTCAGACTTGCCTCAACAAACAGTCACTCAAGAATATTGTTTCATCACTCAAAGAATGTTTTCTCAATAAACACATTACATTATCATTACAATGCTTTTAAGAAATTACAAGGATATTAACTTGCAATGCTTTAGGAACTGGTGCTTGATACTTGACCAATTCTTTCATCTGTCCATCGTTAATCTATCATGGCTTGAAGATATTTACTAACAGGCTTCGAGTCGGTATGTATGGAAGACAGTGATGCAAGATGAAGGGGCAATGTGGCTGGTAAAACCCAAGAGCTAGGATAGGGAGCTGGCCAAGTATTTTGGGTATGTATGCAGGATTCAAAGGCAACACTGTTACAGTTTTGGTTATCTGGTTTCCAAATTATGATTTTCAAAACCATGATACAAAGGTGTTATAATAATAGAAATGAAAAATATTTACTTTGCTACCAAAGTAGTGTCATATAGATTGAAAACATTTATCCAAATAATTCAGACAGTTTGACAGACAGATTTACCTCCCTTCCCATATCCATACACCTCCTTGAGAGAGGTTGTATCATTCGCTAATATCACTAATGTGTTTAAGGTGCATTGTTTTGGCAGCTGTTATTCTTCAACAACCACAAAATACGAAGGTACGTTGAGGTCAATATTACCTATGAGGCATACATAAGTTGTAAATCAACTTAAATAAGAATTCATTCCACATCTATCAAATGACTACTGAAATCCACTTACCACAGCCCTGTCCCGGAGTTTTGATGTGTTTATGAACCACTGCTTGCTGGCTCGGATTATCACCGGTTTCTTGGTCCGCCAGTCATAAGGGTAGCTGTGAACGAACTCCTCCAGGTGGAGAACATGGGATCCTAGCTGGCTCAACACTGGGGAGACAGTAGGCACAGACATGTATTCTATAATGGGCAATTACGGACACATTTTGTGTGGAATTTGACATGCAAACAAGTTGAATACTTCTTCATTCATCTTCAGGAATGCCATTCCACAAGGCTTGACCTTTTCTTTCAAATCACTCTTTAATGTTATACTGTCACGCAGTGCTACACTTTTCACATGTAGAAAAGGTAATAACATCTTTAACTAGTTTTAGTCTTGATAACAGTCACCTGGATTTATGATTACCTGTATCATCTGCATCATCCCCGACTGTTTTACCTGCCAGGTGAGAACCAACACTGTCCATATACCTGCCTCTCTCATCCACATGACAATCCTGCAACACATGTACACCAGGCTGTAATATTGAGAGAAGACAGTGTGATAACTTGTTTTAAACAACATTAATGCTCTCTATAATCACACTGATCTATTTCCATTAACTGCAATGCAACAATATTCAGGTTGTGAAGGGTTTAATGCTTCCTTGAACAGTATTCCAGGTATGTCATAGCAAATAAACTTCTTGTGAGAAAAACCTGAAATAATGCAGGTCTGTGATTACACTTTCTCAGTAAAGTAGAGATTCTAGTACTTTCGTTGGGTTGAGTCCCATCTGGGATTTGAACACACACACTCAGAGTCAGGCACCTATTCGACATAATGTCAGCTGCCTAACCCGCTCAGCCACCGCAACTTCGACTAAAATGGAAGTCGTACAATTTGTAGTCTAGACTTCGGACTTTGTGTACCCTTCTGACAAGTGTAAATTGACACGACTCCTGATGTTTACCACTCTTTTGAAAAACACAAAGATGTGCAGAGCTGACAAACCTTACATAATTGGGGTGAACCTGGATTCAATCCAAGATAATAATAATAATGTGTCCATTTATATAGCGCCAAACTCCACACTAGGTATGCTCATAGCGCTAACAATCAAGGTCATTATTACCCCGGATAACCCAAGCTGCCTGTTAGGCGCTAGAAGGTTATAGTCATATGACTTTTTTTCCACCGGGTACCCATTTTCCAGTTGGGTGAACAGAGACAATTTTGAACAAACTCACTTGCCTAAGGTGAGACCACATGTGTCACATATGCTTCATTGTGGGGCAGGAATCAAGTCCTAGAAACTCTCAGGAGTCAAACTGCCGAACACGGTCACCCATCCAAGGACTCTCCGAGCTCGACGCTGCTTAACTACACCGATTTGTGACCTGAGCTTTGAGCACAGGACCACGCGCCACCACGATCCAAGATTTTTCGGGCATGGCCAAGGGGTGCAACTCCGCACAGTAAATTACAGCACCTTACACAAATGGGAGACCTGTGCCCACCGTTTGGGCATAACTCATATCAACACAGAGCTAGGCGAAGTTTGCAATGATTGCATAACTCAGGCAAAAATAGATGATTACTGCACAGGAAGATTCCAGGATGAAAGCGAACATGAGCAATGATCATGGTCCACTAAAATAGCTCCAAGTAATCCTTACTACAGGGAGGCCATACTTGACAGCCAACTGGAAGTCTTCATGGCCGTGAGCTGGTGCTGTGTGGACCAATCCTGTTCCCTTCCCACTGGTCACATGATCTCCTGCCAAGAACGGCAGTTTCCGCCCAGTCAGGGGGTGTGTGTAGACAGTGTTTTTCAAGACCTCTCCTGCAAGGCATTATATGAGATCAAATATGTGGAAATGATTCTTGCATTTTTATTACGTCCAAAATGAATGCAGAAAGCTGTCTACAGTACCTTGTACAGAGCCTACAGGATGGAACGAGTTTGGGAGGAAGGACAGGAGTTTCTCACTGAAATGTTCCTGACACAGGATTGCCTCCCTTGCACTATCATCTTTCCATACTGTGTACCTGTCATACAACAAAATGAGAAAAACCCATCACACCCCTCTCTGTGAAGTTTACAAGATATATTTTATTAACATGAATTACATATGTTGACTAGGGCTGCGCAGTGTAGCCGGTTTACCGGTATTTACCAGTTCAGACATGAAAACGATAATATTGCGATACGCTGATCGAAAACCGGTATTTTGACACGCATTCGGAAAACTTTGTAACACTCGGAAATCTTCGGATGTTATCGTCTTTTTAATTCTTCCTTTCCTTTTTTATTTGTGGCAACTATTGTTTATATTTTTATTAAAGCTTAATCAAGCATAGTCATTTTTTGTGTTTTTGCTTTATAAATCAAGCATTAATTCGATTATAAGTAGGGTTTTTTTGTTAAAAAAGAGCTTCTTGCGATATATTGCAAATACATATCGCAATATATGCTTTCGCATCACAATATATAGCAATATGAAAATTCTCTGCAATACCCACCCCTAATGTTGACAGTATACATGACTTTAGAAGATGAATGGACTTTAGACTAGGCTGTAAGCTGTTCATGAAGATTCAGTGCGTACAATCCTGTACATCTTACTATTGACATTGTATGACCTATCATCACAAACTGATGATACAGTATAGTAATATGACAGTAGGAGTTCTTGTGAATCTGAATGTGATTTGTCCAGATGTAAAAAGGATCAACCTCCTGTTTACTGACAAGCATGTGATGTCACATCAAACTGATGATATCCAACTTGTATGGAGTTAATGCCAGGCTGTGTCTAGCCAATCAGATTGCAGGATTTACACTGTACAATTAGATAGCAAGTGTCTATTCAAGACCATGTCTAGCCAAGCAGGAAGCAAGATCTTGTCAACAAATCTTGTTGCTAAATATATTCCAAACAGCTAGGTTTTGTTCAAGATGTTTCTCGCCGAACAGAATTATGACAATTAATAATACGCACCTAATATCCTTGCCATAGCAGATAGCTTGGTTGAAGGGAAGAGTCCAAGGTGTGGTCGTCCACACAACAGCAGATACCTTACACTCTGATCCTGACAAACAACATTGAACAACACAGTGAACATTGTGAAACACATGAATAGAGGCTATTATACCAAAAATACATTACTTAAATCAGATTTATACAAGTTTGATAGTAAATGCTCACCAACACATTGAGTTATCTCCCCTGGGACACTGACCAATGGAAACTTGACATAGACAGATCTGCTGACATGCTGCTCATTGTACTCAAGTTCTGCCTCTGCTAGAGCAGTTCTGTAATGACACATCTGTCACTGACTTCCTATCTAGTCACAAACATTTTTTTTACAATTGTCATGAATTGATGCCTTATGATATGTAATATGAAAGTCAAATACCATTATGAAATGTTAATCTGAGAATACAAACACAAACTAATCAACAAACTGCTAAATATTTCATCACATTTAAACTGTCAAAAGTTCAGATTGTTGAAAATAAGGTATTTTCAGCGAGTGCATCTTAAAAGAGTCACTTTATCTTAAAAGAATTTACGTCACATCAGAAATTTATGTTTATTATTGCAATGTACCTGGATGATGGAGACCAATAGACTGGCATATAGTCTTCATAAATCAGACCCTGAAAACATGTGTTACCATAGATATGGTTACCATGGTTACAAAATGTAGAAATTCTCTCTACAGCAAATAAAACAAATGAAAGGTACTGTACCAAACAATACATATTCCACACCTGTGCATCACCTTTCAGTCATAGCAAAACCCTGGATAGCATTTATATCAAAACATTGAACCCCAAAATGATGGGTCGGCACTAGACACAAGAAAATATGGAAATAAGTAAAGTTCATAATTAATGGTTAAGGGGTTGATGATGATTTTTATCGAGAACCATGTCCAATGGGAAAGACCCCCCACCCCACCCCTAACACTTATGCATAAAGTAAGTGACCCCCCACACGTAATGTACAAAATCAATGACACCCCCAACCTTCCCATAAGTTTTAAGCATAAGTTTTAGATAACATCATGTACAAAAGTGCTGGAACACCCCCCACCCCCACCCCAGTACATGTATACAAAATTGATGACACCCACCATAGAACAAAATGGGTGAGCTCCAAATCCCACTCCCCTAAAAAAATCAACGCTCACACAGCCATTAATCATAAACAGTCCCTTTAATAAGACATAGATACAAGATGTAAGAACCTACTTTTTCATACATGTCAAAGAATGTTTCCCATTGATTGACTTGGTAGTCACGGTCGAGTGTTGTGTAACATCTGTCCCAGTCTGCCATTATGCCCCAGCGTTTGAAACTCTCCTTCTGCACTTTGATAGTTTCACGGGCAAATGCTTCAGCTGGTGAACCAATAACAGGGACAATATTTAACAACGGTGATAAAAAAGAGCAAACAACAACCATGATAATAAGTGAGAGAGACGTTTTTATTACTAAAGTATTCCATGATTCCGTCTTTGTGTAGTGATTGATTGGTTGGTTGGTTAGTTGGTTGAGTGAGAAGAGTAGGACTGCTCAGTTTCTTTATGTTAAAGCTTACCTGCAACATAAACTCAACTTTGCAGATTCAGATACCTTTCGGTAAATTGTAATTTTCTGAGTAAAATTGATATTTTATACTTATCCTGACTCATGCTTAATTGCCTGTCTTCTTCTTTTTGCGAACATAGTGGAACACTTGTATCTCCTATTGAAGCTCCCTTCAATGTAAAATCACTAATCACTACTCACCAAGAGTTGTCCCTCCTTCCGTTTTGGTGGGAACTGGCGCCACCGTTCCCCCACATGCTTCACTCTCTCCTGAATATGAGCCCGACACTTGAATTTACAGGGAAATCCAAAGTGTCTAGTGGGGAGGTTGGGAGGGCTTACCTAATGAGTCAGGATAAGTATAAAATATCAATTTTACTCAGAAAATTACATATTTTTCCTTATCCTGACTCATGCTTAATTGCTTGTAGAATCCGACGGAGAAGGTGGTGGGAAAAAGCACTGTAGGATTTAATTAGTGAATTTTACGTCAAAATAAAAAAAACCTACGGGAACTTCATAATGGCACTGTAATTATGCTAAATTCTGCTGCTGTAAGCAAAGGTGTTCTTTCAGCTGCCTTTAGATGGGGGGACCACAATAGTTAACTTTTGGTCCTATTTCTGTTAACATCTCCATGTGGATTTAGCGACTCCAAAGTGGAGAAGCCACCCAACTGTACTAGTAACTTTACAAGTACTGGGTTTATAACTTATGTTAGTCTTGAAACGTGCATTGATACTGAGGCAAAACTCTGCTGAGTGTAGGCTTGATAAGTCATGTGATAACACAGCGAGACTACGTCTCATCTTCTGTGGGGAACTGTCAACTGCTGTGCGACAACCAGAGGGCCGAAATGGTGAATGCCTGAGACGTCCTCGGTGGCGATATCTCTCAAGTAGTGGTTTGCAAACACCATGTCCGATTTCCAGAAACAGCCCTCCATGATCGTGTTCAGCGAGCAATTCCCATGTAGAGCGAGTGTTGACGCCAGTGCTCTAATTTCGTGAGGGTTAGAGGCTCTTGGAGGATCGAGTCCTGCAGCCTTGTAGGCTCGTAGTATGACAGTTCTTACCTAGATTGATATCGTAGTGCGGGAGACTTCCGTCTGTGTCGCTGTTGATATCGGGATGAAAAGTCGTTTAAACTTGCGTCTCCTCATTCTGGATCGATGTAGATAAACTTTCAATGCTCTCACTGGGCACAAGGATAAGTCAAGCGTATCATGTGGTCCGAGTATGGAGGATAGTGCTCGGACGTGGAATTGTCTGTCCGGTTGACCTGGCAGTTGATTCTTAGTGATAAAATCCCATCGCAGTCCCATATGCACATCAAATTGCGTTCTCTGGTAATCTAGCGCATGAATTTCCGACATCCTGGCTGCTGTTGCTAGGGCTAGCAGGAACAGCGTTTTCTGTGTCAAGAATTCAAAGGATGTCATCTCCAGTGGTTCGTAAACGTCACTTGTGAGATGTTTGAGAACAATATTGAGGTCCCATGCCGGAGCGCGAAATCTCTGTTTTTGGTCCTCCAATCTGTAAGAGCGTAACAAGGCCAGTAACTCTGGTACTTTGGTTAGCTTTGCATCCGTCCTCATAGTTATCACTGAACTCAATGCCGCTAGGTATGTTGAGAGTGTAGACCCTTTCAGACGCTTGGTTTGTCGTAGGTGACAAAGATAGTCTGCCACTTGAGGATGTGTTGCATTTCTAGCTGTAAATCCCTTTTTAGCAGCGTAGGTCTCAAAACTGCGCCACTTGTCGTCATACAAGTTGCGTGTAGAATTGCGTAAAGCAAGCGTGACTGCTTTCGCCGCTCTGGCTGAGTAACCTCTCTTGTTTAAACATGCCTTGATACATTCCATACGTGTAGTTGGAATGCCCTTGGGTTGCCGTGCGCTTGTTTTGTGTGAGGATGTACTAGTATATTCGACCACTCTGGTAGTTGCAGTATTGGAGGTCCGAGTTCTTGTATGAGAACGGGAAACCATATTCTCGCTGGCCAGTAAGGCGCGACAAAAATCAGTTGGAGGTTCCTTGTCTGACTGATTTTCTGTACAACCTTTGGTATAAGCGCTGGCGGCGGAAACGCGTACGCGTTGAGGCCTTCCCAAGATATGCTGAGAGCTGAGAGCGTCCGTTGCCCGTGGCGTCCTTGAACTCCGGCTCTGCTAAATAGATGCCTTCACAAACATTCGACCTCCGGGTCCACCATAGTAGATGAGGTCTGAGATATTTCGGTAGACCGAAGGGTTGTAGGTCGTCTAGATGAGCATTGATGAGGACCTGTAACGGGCGTAGCTGTAGTCTGCCTCTGGCTGTCATGTCTTGTGCGGACGTGAGGAGACCCAACAGACTCTGCCACTGTCGTAGTGGCCACGGAGAGAGTAAGGCTTGAGGGATGGTCTGTTGAATCTTGAGCCATCGGTCCTCTGGCACGATGATACGGTTGTGCGTCGTGAGAAATCTGATGCCTAGAAACTGTAGGTCCTGCGTAGGTTCTAGGTCCGACTTGAGTAGATTCACTAACCATCCTAGCTGCGTTAGTAGATTGATGGTGAAATTCAATTGTAGCTTGAGACGGACTGGGTCTTGGTCTACTTGAATCCCGTCGTCGAGGTAGAATGCACTGCGTAGTCCTCGATGATGTAGATATGTGACTATTGGTTTCGTTACTCTTGTAAACAACCAGGGGGCCAATGATATTCCAAATGGCAGGACCTTCCATTGGTAATGTAGCCCGTCTAGTGTAAATCTGAGGTATTTTCACGAGTCGGGATGTATCGGGATATGCAGGTAGGCATCCTGCAGATCTATGCTGGCCATGTAGTCCATCGGACGGACGAGGTGGATTAATTGAGGTAGATGTATCCTGCGGAACTTGGGAGGTCTGCGTAGATAATCCCTGTTGAACGTGCTCATATTGTAGATGAGTCGGAACTTTTCTTTGGAATTTTTCTTTGGAATCAGGAAAACTTGGGAGTAGAAACCTGGTTCGATGTTGGCTTGATCCACGATTTCTATGGCACGCTTGGTTAGAAGAGATGAGACAGCCTCTCGTAACTTCTCTATCTGATGTGTCTTGTGGTCGAACTTGTGAGGGTTGACTGTAAGCGGTGGCATGGCCTGTAGTTGGATGCGATATCCGTGTCTTAGGATGTTGGATACGTATGGATCTTGTAGTATTCCAGTCGTTCCGAACCCGTCTTTCATCGTCGATAATTCCGGGAGCCTCTGGGTGCCCTGCCTCATCCGGATCCTCCCCTGTAGTTGCCGAATGGGTGGCAAAAAGAGTCCTTCCCACCTCTGGAGCTAGCCACTTTCCTGTCGCGTGCCCTCTGTATTCCAGGAAACTTGGATCTTCCTGAGTAACGCTGGGTTGTCTGCCTGATGACGCTGGCCAGAGTGTCTATGGACTTGATCATTAGGACTTCTCTTGAATCTTTAGTGACTTCCTTAGCAACCCTGTCGAAGATGGAAGGAGTTGACCACGGGGCTGTGTAGAGTGACGTTGTAAACTGTTCACTCCAACTACAGGAGGCGAGGAGACCTTGACGACAAGCCAGAGTTAGCGCTGCGGAGATGGACGAAAGGTGGTCTGTCATGAACTGTTGGTCCTTCTTGTGCATAAGGAGGGCCGAATAGATCATGTGCGAGATCTGTTGAGGCCAAAGAACATTCTTCTGGTCATAGTTTCTACTTGAGCCAGCTTGCGGTCCTCAATCTTGTAAGACTTGGCCTTGGCATCGCTGATTACTTTAAAGTTCTCGTCTATATCCTGAGCTTTAAGGAAGGGATCCATATTATGGGAGGAGAACTTCCTGGCGTTGAACTGTGGTAAGTGTGGCGCCTGGGCTTTAGTGGCTGTCTTGAAAGCTGCGTCAAGGTTCTGTGGAACCGCTGCGATGGGTCGATCGGGGGCAGAGTGAGCGTGTCGACATCATCATCTGTCATAAGATAGGTGTGAGCCGGATTATCTTCTTTAGATGGTGAAGCCAAGTCCAATCCATTAGCCATCCAGTAACGTATTTCAGAGTCCGAAAATATGATGCCGCCATCATCCTCAGTAACAGAAGTGCTGAGAAAGGGACGTTGATACTCTTCCGACGGTGAACGAGGTGGAGTCCTGCGTGACTGTGGTAATCTGGGTGGCGATCTACATGGAGACCTGCGCAGGGACTTGTTGGGCGAACGTCGTGGTGACCTGCGTGGAGACCTGCGTGGAGACCTTCTTGGAGACCTGCGCGGAGACCTGCGTGGGTATCTGCGTGGAGATAGGCGAAGAGATCGACGTGGTGAATGGCCCACCGAACTGTGTCATGTGTGTGCCTGTAGGGTGCAGTGTATGTCGTTACAATAATATGTTGCGTTACCTGAGTTGTAATAGTGGACAAATTCAGTAGGGTGACCTGCGCGGGGACCTGCGCGGAGATGAGCGACTGTTGGTTGGCGAAGGTCCTGGTGAATCCCTCGACGATCTATGGGACGAAGATGCCTTGGATACTGTAGTTGATGTCCTTGCCGAAGGCCTTCGCGAAGCTTCATCTGAGTCCGCACTTGGGGAGTGGCGACTGGTCCTTCGCGAAGGCTGGTTGTCATGTCCGGGGATGAGTGATTGATGAGTGATTTCTCCTTCGCGAACGCTTTCGCGAACGTTGATCATCCGAGTCCGAAGCAGGTGAAGATCGTGTAGCCTTCCGCGAACGCCTTCGCGAACGCTGATCATCCGAGTCCTCCGCAGGGGCTGGCTGAGTCGGCCTTCGCGCAGGCTGGTCAGGTAGTGTAGTTCTGCTGGCAGAAGTCACATTGATGGCAGGCCCCTCAGAAATGATGTCTGCGTTGGAGCCTTCGCGAAGGCTCGGTCCCTGGGTTGGTTGTCTCTTTTCCAGGCCGTAACGCTCCTCCATCATCTCCATGATCTGCTGGGAGAACTGCTGCATAAAGTCGCCCGGGAAGGTCTGCGGTGGTACCAGCGCTGCCCTTTCTGCGTTGATGGCGACGGGGCCCACGGGACGATCATCTGTAGTCAGCGTAGTAGTCTGCGCTGACTTCCCCTTGGTGGTGGACGCTGCCCTGGGGGTGCGAAGTCTGCGCTGGGTGGTTGACGACTTCCGAGTCTTGGACTGCGACGACGGGATGACTGGAGATGCAGGTCTCTTCTTGGAGGTGGCGGACTTCGTCCCACGCCTCTCCTCCGAGGGAAACTCCAGCGGAACACCAGACGGTAGGGGGTCGTCCGACAGCAGTTGACTGGTGAAGGACTCAGCTGACTTATCCATGACTGGATCAATCCTGCGCGACCTATCTGCGGCACGTCTCAGGACGCAAAGTAAATATTTATTAAATTCACAATTTGATAAATGCTTGCAATGATTGCAGCGTGAGCTGAAAGAACATGGTACTGTGCAACTAGGGCATATTAGGTGCGGGTCAGCAGCAGAGAAACGTAACTTACATACGGAACAGATTTTCATGAACGTAAACTACTGAACAACCATGGAATACACCGTGAATAAACAGTGGTAAATACGAATAAATATCAAAACATATTGATGAAGGATACTAGCTAAACCTCTATAAAGAACTTATAGAGGTAACTAACTAAATAATCAAAGGATATAGTGCTGTAAGGAGACACAGGCGCTCTCACAACCTGCTTACTGGGCGAAGAAGGAGAGAGTGAAGCATGTGGGGGAACAGTGGCGCCAGTTCCCGCCAAAACGGAAGGAGGGACAACTTTTGGTGAGTAGTGATTAGTGATTTTACATTGAAGGGAGCTTCAATAGGAGATACAAGTGTTCCACTATGTTCGCAAGAAGAAGACAGGCAATTAAGCACGAGTCAGGATAAGGAAAAATAAGTAAATTCAACCTATAAAGTTAAAAAATAACATGACAAAAAAATCTCATGAAATCGGAGTTCAAACGATTCACTAAAAAGACCCCAGCTGGGGTGAAAAGTGGTTTCAACAGCTGTGCTGCTGTGCGAACCTAGAGCATGCGCAGTGAATAGGTTTGTGTGGCTTGAGCCTGGATGCCTATACAAACACACAAAGAGCCCTGAGTGTATCGGCAAATGAACCAGCCAATGAAAGACTTCGTTACACTTAAGGGCATGCCCACCAGCTCTGACTGGGTTCGGTGTCCCGGGGGCTTCATTTCCTGGGTAGTAAACCCAAGTACAAAATATTGCACTTTTGAATTTGCGATTGTACGCTTCTAATTTTGTTTATTTGTTTTTTTTTTCATAATAAGCAATTGTGTTTTAATTATGTTTATTTTGTTGGTTGCATCTAAGCTTTAAACACCCTTCTCAGTAATATTCAAGCTATATGGCAGTGACCAATGTTTAATTGAGTCTGGGCCAAACAATCCAGTGATTGACATAATGAGCATTGATCCTGGCCAGTACAGCACAATGGCATCCAGTCAACCTGGGCCTAGATTTTCGAAGCTCTCTTAGCACTAAGATAGTCGTAAGTTAATGTTAATGTATGGCACTTACGACTATCTTAGCGCTAAGAGAGCTTAAAAAATCTAGGCCCAGGTCATCAAGTCTGTGTAATCAATGCATTTAGTCACATTTATGTCAAACATGTTTCTTGGGTTCCAAGTATTTACTGGGGAGTATAATAGATATTAACAGCTTACCTTTTTTGCGAATTTGGAGGGGAGATAATTCCTTTTGGTGGTTGACAGCTTTGAGTTCAATAGGTAACCCATGACAATCCCAACCTGGCACATAATGGACTTTATAACCCCGCATCAGTCTGTAGCGATTTGTTATGTCTTTCAGTATCTGCGAAATGTAACAAAATTGATTATGATAGAGTTGTTTAGTAGTGAAAAAGGGAGGTATACAAATCTAAGGATGTTTGACTTATTATCATTAATATTATTATGATTATTTCTGGCTGCCAACTGGACTTATTTTAACTGAATCATCTTCCTGCAAAATAACCAAACACTATCAACATGATAAATGTTCATGTTTAACTTAAAGGCACAATGTCACACAACATTTCTCTATAAATACATAATGCAATCCTCTCAATAATACTATCAGCCCTCAGGGAAGCTACATTATCATTTATTCCAAAGAAAATTACATATTTAGACTACAATATTAAATTAAAGAGTTCAAATGAATTAATGCAATGTTGCTTTAAATCGACTCTCGTGCCCTCTACCAGCTGAACATTATTTCAAGCGGACCCCACAGAGTTATGTCCCTTAGAGCGTTCTTTATCCTACACACAACTTGTGATTTAAACCAGTTCTGCAAACACCGACAACACCGCGTGCGACAGCTGTCGATATACGGAGCAATTGTCTACATTCCATATATGGCAAGTGTGTCTGTTTGGAAGCTGTTCATCTTGAAGTTTCAATTATCGATTTCAGGCAAGTCGTAAGGGATAATAAGTCTTTTATTGCATCAATAGGAAGCTAAAGTGAGAGTATATGCCTCCAATATATAAATTATAGGCCAAAATATTGTTGAAAAAGCGTGACATTGTGCCTTTAACTTTACATTTAAATCTGTTACCATGGTTTCAGATGTCACATTACACAGCTGATGCTGGATACTTATAAAAATCACACAAACTGAAACTGGTCAAGGTACCAGTAGGGTCTCATTCATCTCAGCATAAGGTGGAGTGTCTGTTGACTGAAATACCTTGTTGACTGCATGCCCAACATGTGTCTTCCCATTAGCGTATGGAGGACCATCATGAAGCACAAAGTTTGCATCTCTCTCTTGTCCTTGCTGCCACTGGTACAACTTGTCAAATGCACATGTCTACAAAACAAAAATAGAATGCAATGATGAGGCAATATTCTGTATGAAGTTGTCTGTGCATGTCCATCAGACAAAACTAAATACTGTTGCATGTGTAATGTGTTTTGCATTTTGACGGTAACATGTATAGAGATGACAAAATCTTATGGGCGATCAACTTCTTTATTTTCACAATAGCGACGTTTCGGTATAGCTTCTTATACCGTTTTCAAGCATATTGGCGTAACTTTGCATGACGACAATGATTCATCAGTTAATCCTTTGGTATATTTTTACAACACAGATCAAGTGGCCATTCCTCTCACCGTACTGCCATGTGCATATTACACAACATGTAATACATACACCACATCAACGTTTTGGTGCAAATATTCAGTATACTAGACATGAGAAATGCCAAATGCAAACCACTGATTGCAAAATCCTTCACACTCTCAGAGGGGGGAGTGAGTGAGTGAGTATGTTTTTCACGCTGCTTTTAGCAATATTCCAGCAATATCACGGCAGGGGACACCAGAAATGGGCTTCACAAATTGTACCCATGTGGGGAATCGAACCCGGGTCTTCGGCGTGACGAGCGTATGCTTTAACCACCAGGCTACCCCACCGCCCAAAAGAGGGGGAGTGAACCTAATTGAGTTACTTTGTGTAGTCCAGGTAATCAGAGTGTTGAAATAACTAATTAAGACTTATATTGAAGCCATTAACTGAGCATGACATGAAATGATGACAATTACACTAATGTAGGGGTTTTACGAATAAACATGGATGACTAAGGGAGCAATTTTTGTTGTATTACATGCAATTGTCTCAAAAAGTAAGGGATATTTCCAAAAAAATAACACCTGATGGGAATCCATTGTCTGCTTGTCTAGGCTGAAGAAATCTAGTGAACATGTGCCTTTTGGTATGCGTGTATATATATATGCATATAAACATTGTCTAAAAGTTTATATCCGCCGTCCTTACAGATAGTAGCCCAATCTCATGGGATGCTTATTTGTAGCTGTCTGCAAATTGTCTTACGGTAGCTGTGAGAGTTGAGTTTTGTTTCCCTTTAACAGTAGTAGAATTTGATTTTTTTAAAAAGGATTTGCCGTTATATGTTGTCATCATTCTTGCAAAGAGATGTTTTAGATAAATTTCACCCCACATGGATACAATGTGTGAAGCCCATTTCAATACTGTCACATTGCTGGTATTTTGCAAAGAGCACCGTAAAACCATACTCAATCAGATTAATGTATCCCTCATGTTTATTTTGATCAGAATCCACTTCTGCCTCCTACATTTGTGAAAGACTGCAGACCCGTGAAGACCTGGATTAGAATTGATCTTCAGTCACCCATGCTTGTCGTAATAGCTACTAACGGGATCGGGTGGTCAGGATTGCTGATTTGACTGACACATTTCATTGTATCACAATTGCGTAGATCGATGCTCATGCTGTTGATCGCTGGATTGTCATGTCGAGTCTCGATTATTCACAGACCGCAATGTACAGACCCGTGCCAGTTATATTCGGACACTTGACGTCATTTCCATAGACTTACATGTTAATTCAGTGTAGCATAAATAATTTTCATGAAGTGAGTTTAGGATAGAGCTTTGTAAAATTTGACAGGCAAATTTTAAATCATCTCTGCTCTGCGCACATAATTTCAGTTCAATTTTCCAACCACTATTTAACTAAAGACATCACATTCATCAACTTACGTATAGTTCCACAATGCACAATCCCATAGGCCGCTATGTTAAAGGAGTTCACGACACTGTACATATGTTGATTAAATTGTTGCCATTCGATAAATAAGCGTCAAGTCAAGTGTCCGAATATAACTGGCACGGGTCTGTAGCTGGAATATTGCTGAGTGCGTAGAACTAAACTCACTCACTCACTCACTAAATGTGAAAGACCAAGGGGTGTTAGTGGAAACTGTGTACGCGCGGAAGCAAGGGTGCACCATAAATTTGCTTTGATTTACATCACCTTTTGTATCTCCAGTTCGCGTTTTGAGGCCACTCCCTCTCTTAGAGATAATGGGAACGGTGTTTTCGGGAGGTTCAGCGTTTCAGAATAGCGTTTGCTTTTGGAGCCTTTCTTTGAGCTGTTGTTACTCTTGTTTCGAGAGAAAAGAAGAAAGTTGTAACATGTCAGCTTTGGTTTTGACATGAACTGTCTACACGAGCTACCGATGCAACTTATCATATTGCTAATTTCTCCACAGTACGCTCATTAACAATAAATATCTGCCGTCGCTATAAGAACACATATGACTCTCATGGGCGCAGCCATGTTTCAAACCCGCAGAAATTTGACAGCAGCAAATATAGGCTATAAGGCAATTATTTGCCATTTTAAATGTATGAAACTCACTTATCAAAACATATTATTTGTAATAAAACACCTGTTCCATTACGATTATGGTATTTCATATTTTTAATTTTTATGAATAATTAATGTCAAAGGTCAAGGTCGCAAAAACAAATCAGCTGCTTCCGTCAGGAAAAGATGGGCGGTACTTCAGATAACTCGTTCATGGAGTATACTTGGGTGATCATGTAACAGCTTATCGGAGGACATGCTGTTCTTATAATGTCCGGTCAAGAGAGAATAGCCAGGATCTTTCCAAACGTGTTATTGTCACATTCTGAGGATTCTGCATCAGCTGTCAGTGACAATCCATATCCATTTGATATTCCGATAACAAGCTTACCACGACTAAAACCTGCCCTCTCGCCGAGTGTGCAGTTAAGTCTGACAGTCGTATACATATCATTATATGGGCTACTGTTCTTCGTTGTGTATATCCAGTTATGGATGATATGGTACTACCGACACAAACGTTTTAGTTACCAGACAGTATTCCTTTTCCTTTGTCTGATTTGGTCCGGTTTGAGAACGACTTTATTTTCATTTTACGTCCAAGATTGCGACCTGGCTAATGACTTGCCATGGGTATTCTATTGGTTGTTATACTGCTGTCCTGTCTGCCTACAGTTTACAACGCTGTGCCTACTGGTTTTATTTTTTGCACAGGTAAGATTGATGTTTACAAACAAATATTTATCTCTAGCTGTGAACCCAAACAAAAGCGTCATCATCCTGTCTAACCACAAATAACGTATATAAAGTCTGTTGATGGAAAGTGGTACTTTTTTAATATGATTGTAGATAAAGTAGGGAATGTTGACCTGTGGTACTGTGACAGCTGTCCGTATACAGACATGATCAAAGTACAGATAGTCATGATCACAAGAACGTTACATTTATTGATTCGTTTATGTTCTAAGGTCACAGATTGGTACTTAAAATTATTATATATAAAGCAGGGATTTACAGGAAGCGAATTCCTGAGTTTGCATAAAAATTGACACTGGACGCAACAAAATTTATTAGCGAGTCCACAGGGACTCGATTCCAATCAAGTGGCAATAAGTTATCACTGAGTTTGCTCCTAGCTGGGTTATGGTATTATTTGCAATTTAATTACTGTAACAATGTGATGATCATGATGCACAATAAAATAATTTAACAGTATTGATAATAATATTTAAGTGTCTGGGACCCCCATTTTGTTGTCCAGGACCCCCTGAAAATTAAGAGTATGAGTCCCAGGGACCCTCAAATACAGGACTGCATGTAAATCCCTGTATAAAGGCTGAATAATGACTGTAATACAGTGTATCATGAGTATGATAATTAATTCATTTTCCTAAAATATATGCAGTATGCAACTTAAAAATTATTCAGTATTTTGTATATGACAATTTACTTGACATCAATTGTAATTTCATTCAGGTGGTATCAGGACAAATGTTGTAGTAAAGTAAAGCAAAATAATAAAGTAAATAATTAGGAGCTGAAAGGAAATGAAAGATGCATGCATAGCATTACAACTTAGAATGACTACTGCATGTTTATAAGTATCTAAATATTGTTATTTGTTAGCATGTCTAGTTTACGCTCAGCAAGGTTTTGGAGAAAAAGCATTTGGTGTCAAATGCATGTAAACTTGTATACACATGATGGAAAAAATGTTGCATAATAAATGTATTGCCTAATTTGTATGAGTACAAGTTCTGAAGATCTTGGTTAGAATTGGTCATCAGCAGCCCGAGCTTGACGCAAAAGGTGACTGTTTATTGTAAGAGGCAATTTACAGGATCAGGTGGCCAGGCTCGCTGACTTGTTGATGCACGTCATCATATCCCACCTGTCCCATCATATTACCTAGTAGGTTAACACATGCCAGTTGCATAGATGGATGCTCATGATGTCAATCACTGAATTATCTGGTCCAGAATAATTAGTTTTGAAGACTGCTGCCATGCATACTTAAAACAAACAAATAAACAAACTATGAATACAGATTTTATCATGTTAGTATGTTTTTGATTTTGTCAGCAAAGATAGATACAATAATTGTGGTAGAAAATATCCTTCACATATAGTATAATGATCATAAATATATTCAATTTTGATAATCCGTTTTAATTGATGTGACAACACAAATTACACCAATTTATCATGTGTTATCTTTGTTTACACACTCAGCAATATTGCAGCTATATAACAGTGGTCTGTAAATAAATGGAGTCTGAATCAGACAATCCAGTGATGGAGATGAGCATCGATCTATGCAACTGGGATACAATGACATGTGTTAACCAAGTAGACGAGTCTTACCACCGTATCCTGTTGCTTGCCTTTTACGCGAAGCATGGGTTGCTGAAAATCAATTCTTCTGCCAGTGCTCAGCTCCCCTTCTTGCAAAACACCACTAATACATCAAGGAACGCTTTGTTGCTTGGCAACCCTAATACTTTCTGGAACCCCTTGCATCCGCTATCAAACATATATCCAGCACTCACTCATACATGCAATTTTTTAAAATGGACCCATACTAAACTTAGTAGTTTGATTGGTTGCTGATTTCAAGCTCACAAGCGAGAGAAATTCTGTTCTAATTAAACAAAGCATGTAGACATGCTAATGGTGTTTCACTTCTAAAATGAAGTGGGATGGTGGGATAGCCTAATGGTTAGTGTCAGCTCATCACACCGAAGGCCTGGGTTCAAATCCCCACATGGGTACAATGTGTGAAGCCCATTTCTGATGTCTTCCGATGTGATATTGTTGGAATATTGCTAAAAGCGACATAAACCATACTCACTCACTCACTCTAAAATGAAATTGACAGTGGCACAGGATAGGGGGCTATATATCAGAATCAGGGTTAGAAATGCAATTTCGGATAATTTAGGTGTGCCTTTGTGAAAATGGGTGTGCCCGTACATTTTTTATGATCCAATTAAACATAAAACATCACTACAGTCATGTGATTTTAATTTATTATTAGTAAATCAGTAAATATGTAAACCAGGATTTCCTGACACTATCATGATTTCGAGAATAGTTAGGTTTCATTTGTCCTGGACCATAAACTAACCCAGAAACTACTGTATATTACCATAGATAGGCCGGTAGTCATCCAAAACTGGGTTTCCTTTCATGCACACTGGCATTCAAATCGATCAGGTGTTAAGGTGTGAGATTGTGAGTGCCATGGATATAAATAGTTAAATGGGGTGCAAAATAAGGTTTTGAATCATTTGAATTAGTCAATTTGATTGCATTATCCATTAAATGAATCATGGTATTATTTGTATAATAATGTTTAAGGCATGCAACCAGGGCACCGTGAAATTGTAATATTTACTGTGCCATGACACCCAAATTATGCACTATTTTGATCACCGAGAATGGAGACATTATACTCTAGATAATGAAGGATGCGAGAAGATCCTCATCTGGTGTTGACAGCATGTTTAGTACTGAATATGATTAAGGACATGGATATTACTTTTCAGGTTGTTTTCAAGGCCAGAGCAAAGTATGAACCAAGCAAATTCAAGTAAGTAATGCTATTGGTTATTCATTCTTTTGTGATGTTTATAGTTCTTTAGAAATATTGGAATATTGGAAACATAAGTGGCATTATCTCTGTGTCATAAGTTGAAGCGAGGTGAAATGGTGAGGTTATGTGTGTCATTAGTTGAAGTGAGGTGAAATGGTGAGATTATCTGTGTCATCAATTGAAGTGAGGTGAAATGGTGAGATTACGTGTATCATCAGTTGAAGTGAGGTGAAATGGTGAGATTATCTGTGTCATCAGTTGAAGTGAGGTGAAATGGTGAGATTATCTGTGTCATCAGTTGAAGTGAGGTGAAATGGTGAGATTACGTGTGTCATCAGTTGAAGTGAGGTGAAATGATGAGATTATCTGTGTCATCAGTTGAAGTGAGGTGAAATGGTGACATTATCTGTGTCATCAGTTGAAGTGAGGTGAAATAGTTTGCACTATCTCCGTGTCACATGTTGAAGTGAGATGAATAGTTGAAAAAAGTGAAATGTTTTCAGGAACCTGTGCTTGTTGTAAGAGGCGACTAATGGGATTGGGTGCTCACTGACTTAGTTGATGCTTGTCATCGTTTCCCAATTGCATAGATCGATGTTCATGGTGTCATTGTCAATCACTTGATTGTCTGGTCCAGACTTGACTATTTACAGACCGCAGACTAATAGCCGGAAAATTGCTGAGTGCAATGTTAAAAAACATATCATCAAAGAATCAAAGAAAAACATTCTATGCCTTGATACAGAGACATAACACACATTCTGCTCATTAACCCTAGAATATACTTTGGTCAGTCCTGGGGAGCGTCACCTTGACAACAGTGATGCATGTGATAAATAAACAATTATCTCTGGGTGTTGATTATTCCCATGGCTAATGCTGAAAGTAAGTTCATTCATAGGAACAATGTGGTCTAGCAGCTGAATTTTTCCCTTTGAATGAGTCAAGAACCAAATACTTTTACAAAAGATTATGTTTATAATGGGCATGCTTATAATGAAATGATGGATATAACAAACTGTTTGTTTGGTCCCCGCGACTTTCTGTATATTTTAGTCAAAATATGTTATGTGTATAACTATGGTTATAATGAACTGAAGTAAGTGGTCCCTAAGAGCTGGTTACCACCATAGTATACTGTATGACTAATATAGATATGATAGGGTCTGTATAACAAAACATCCTGTTTTGTAAATAAAGATCCTCCAGGTTTAGAATGGTTTAATCTTTGTAGCCTGCGTAGTTTGGATAAGAAAGTGAGTTAAGCTTATTCAATAGGTAACTGCGCTTTTGAAATTAGTAAATCATACACGTATTCTTCATGTAAACTTATGTAATGTGTGAATGAGTTGAATTTAAGATGTTTTTAACATATGACAGATTCATGTGTGAGGGAAGACCAAAGTTATGGTAATATATAAGAGTACTAAGACGTACATTACTTGAGGTTTTCCGCCCACAGCAAGCTGACAAACCCAACTCGTTCTGATGCATGTTGACAGTCCTATTTTTATCCCTCGCAATGCGTTCTGCGACAGGTATTAAAATGCACTCCGTCCGTTCGTCCACCCATTCATCTATCCTTCTGTCCATCCATTCGTCCGTCCGTGCGTCCATGTATTATAATCAGAAATCCAAAACTACCAAAAGGCACCAGTTCACCACCAGACCTATCTATCTGCCAAGTCTGCTCCGGAAAAACGCACCAACTCCAACACAGATAAGTCTGGTGGTGAACTGGTGCCTGTTGGTAGTTTTGGAATTCTGAATAAAATATTTTTTGCATTTCCATGGCAACAAGTTTGACTTTGACTGCAATTGGCGTTGGTGCTCGTTTCCGGAGCAGAACTTTAAAACTGTTCAATATTTCTTCACCAAACCTGGCACATAGATAGATCTGGTGATGAACTGTTCCCTTTCGTAGTTTTGCATTTCTGAATAAGATATATTTTGCATTTCCATGGCAACAAATTTTACTTTGAGTGCAATTGGTGTTGGTGCTCGTTTCCGGAGCAGAACTTTAAAACTGTTCAATATTTCTTCACCAAACCTGGCACATAGATAGATCTGGTGATGAACTGGTGCCTTTTGGTAGTTTTGCATTTCTGAATAAGATAAATTTTGCATTTCCATGGCAACAAATTTTACTTTGAGTGCAATTGGTGTTGGTGCTCGTTTCCGGAGCAGAACTTTAAAACGATTCAATATTTCTTCACCAAACCTGGCACATAGATAGATCTGGTGATGAACTGGTGCCTTTTGGTAGTTTTGCATTTCTGAATAAGATATATTTTGCATTTCCATGGCAACAAATTTTACTTTGAGTGCAATTGGTGTTGGTGCTCGTTTCCGGAGCAGAACTTTAAAACGATTCAATATTTCTTCACCAAACCTGGCACATAGATAGATCTGGTGGTGAACTGGTGCCTTTTGGTAGTTTTGCATTTCTGAATAAGATATTTTTTGCATTTCCATGGCAACAAATTTTACTTTGAGTGAAACTGGTTTTGGTGCGCTTGGTTGACACATATCATTGTATTCCAGTTGTGTAGATCGATGGTCATACTGTTCATCACTGGTTATCTGGTCCAGATTCTATTATATATTTACAGTCCACTGCCATATGGCAGGCATATTGCTGAGTGTGGCATAAAACTAAACTCACCAACTCACTCACTCACTGCTATATACACGCCAAAACATTTGACATAGTCATAACTAATTGACATATCCATGAAGAGTATTTTGCCATTGCGGGGATATTGATGACTTTGTCTTCTTGTTTCCTTTCAGACGTCCCCTTCGAATCCTGGTCTTCCTGGCTATAATCGTGTTTGTGGTGTCCAATATAACATGTGCCATGGTCATCAAATACAGTGAGAGGAATTACTCTTCCATTCCACTGGAGCTCATCTATATACGGGTGGCCATCAATGACTCCCTTTTTATCATTTTTGGTATTGTACTTTCGTTCTGTATTTACAAAATGTCAAAATTGTCCTCCTCATCGCTGGTTCTGGAAGCCAAGGTAAGTTCCATGTTTCTCTGTTGCTGCCCTTTCCATTTTATGTAATCAGTAGGCATGGGTGGTGAACAGGGTGGTGTAATCAGTAGGCATGGGTGGTGAAGAGGGTGGTGTAATCAGTAGGCATGGGTGGTGAAGAGGGTGGTGTAATCAGTAGGCATGGGTGGTGAAGAGGGTGGTGTAATCAGTAGGCATGGGTGGTGAAGAGGGTGGGTGGTGTAGGCATGGGTGGTGAAGAGGGTGGGTGTAATCAGTAGGCATGGGTGGTGAAGAGGGTGTGGTAGTAATGGGTGGTGAAGAGGGTGGTGTAATCAGTAGGCATGGGTGGTGAACAGGGTGGTGTAATCAGTAGGCATGGGTGGTGAACAGGGTGGTGTAATCAGTAGGCATGGGTGGTGAACAGGGTGGTGTTATCAGGCATGGGTGGTGAGGGGGTGGTGTAGTGTAGGTCTGGGTGGTGAACAGGGTGGTGTAGTGGAGGCTGGGTGGTGAAAGAGGGGTGGTGTAATCCAGTAGGCATGGGTGGTGAAGAGGGTGGTGTAATCAGTAGGCATGGGTGGTGAAGAGGGTGGTGTAATCAGTAGGCATGGGTGGTGAAGAGGGTGGTGTAATCAGTAGGCATGGGTGGTGAAGAGGGTGGTGTAATCAGTAGGCATGGGTGGTGAAGAGGGTGGTGTAATCAGTAGGCATGGGTGGTGAAGAGGGTGGTGTTATCAGGCATGGGTGGTGAACAGGGTGGTGTAGTGTAGGTCGAACAGTGAACAGGGTGGTGTAGTGGAGGCTGGGTGGTGAAGAGGGTGGTGTAATCAGTAGGCATGGGTGGTGAACAGGGTGGTGTAATCAGTAGGCATGGGTGGTGAACAGGGTGGTGTTATCAGGCATGGGTGGTGAACAGGGTGGTGTAGTGTAGGTCGAACGGTGAACAGGGGTGGTGTAGTGTAGGCATGGGTGGTGAACAGGGTGGTGTAGTGTAGGTTGAGTGGTGAACAGGGTGGTGTAGTGTAGGTTGAGTGGTGAACAGGGTGGTGTAGTGTAGGTTGAGTGGTGAACAGGGTAGTGTAGTGTAGGTTGAGTGGTGAACAGGGTAGTGTAGTGTAGGTTGAGTGGTGATCAGGGTGGGGTAGTGTAGGTTGAGTGGTGAACAGGGTGGTGTAGTGTAGGTTGAGTGGTGAACAGGGTGGTGTAGTGGAGGCTGGGTGGTGAACAGGGGTAGTGTAGTGTAGGAACAGGGTGGTGATCAGGGTGGGGTAGGTGTAGGTTGAGTGGTGAACAGGGTGGTGTAGTGGAGGTGAGTGGTGAACAGGGTGGTGTAGTGGAGGCTGGGTGGTGAACAGGGTGGTAGTGTAGTGTAGGTTGAGTGGTGAACAGGGGGTGGGGTAGGTGTGTAGGATTGAGTGATGGTGAACAGGGTGGTGGTGTAGTGGAGGCTGGGTGGTGAACAGGGTGGTGTAGTGTAGGTAGGTTGAGTGGTGAACAGGGGTACGGGTGTAGTGTAGGTGGAGTGGTGAACAGGGGTGGTGTAGTGTAGGGTGAGAGTGGTGAACAGGGTGGGGTGAGTGTAGGTTGGAGGTGGGTGGTGAACAGGGTGTGTAGGCTGAGTGGTGATCAGGGGTGGGGTAGTGTAGGTTGAGTGGTGAACAGGGGTGGTGTAGTGTATGGAGCACAGAGTGGTGAGACAGGGGTGGTGTAGTGGAGGCTGGGTGGTGAACAGGGTGAGGTGTAGTGTAGGTTGGAGTGGTGAACAGGGTGGGGTAGTGTAGGTGAGTGGTGAACAGGAGGGTGGTGTAGTGGAGGCTGGGTGGTGAACAGGGTGGGACAAGTGTAGGTAGTGTGTGGGGTTGAGTGGTGAACAGGGAGTGTAGTGTGAGTGTAAGTTGAGGTTGTGAAACAGGGTGAAGTGTAGGTTGGTTGGTGGACAGGGTGGTGTAGTGTAGGTTGGTTAGTGGACAGGGTGGTGTAGTGTACAGGTTGGTTGGTGGACAGGGTGGTGAGAGTGGCTGGTGTAGTGTAGTGTAGGCTGGGGGGTGTGTAGTGTAAGGCTGGGATGGTGTGAGTGTAGGCTGGTGTAGGTAGGCTGTAGTGTAGTGTAAGTGTAGGCTGGTGTGGTGTAGTGTAGGCTGGTGTGATGTAGTGTAGTGTAGGCTGGTGTGGTGTAGTGTAGTGCTAGGCTGGTGTGGTGTAGTGTAGTGTAGGCTGGTGTGGTGTGTAGGCTGTGGGTGTAGTGTAGTGTAAGGGTGGTGTGGTGTAGGCTAGTGTAAGGCTGGTGTAGGTGGTAGTGGTGGAGTGTAAGGCTGGTGTAGTGTGTTGTAGTGTAGTGTAGGCTGGTGTGGTGTAGTGTAAGTGTAGGCTGGTGTGGTGTAATGTAGGCTGGTGTGGTGTAGACTAATGTAGTGTAGTGTAGGCTGGTGTGGTGTAGGCTGGTGTAGTGTAGTGTAGGCTGGTGAGGTGTAGTGTAGGTTGGTGTGGTGTAGTGTAGGCTGGTGTAGTGTAGTGTAGGCTGGGATGGTGTAGTGTAGGCTGGTGAGGTGGTGTATGTGTTATGGTGTGTGGTGTGGTGTAGTGTAGGCTGGTGTAGTGTAGTGTAGTAGGCTGGGATGGTGTAGTGCTGGGAGGCTGGTGTGTGGTGTAGTGTAGGGCTGGTGTGGTGTAGTGTAGACTGGGCTTGAGTACAAGGTGGTGTAGTGTAGGCCGAGAGGTTTTACAGGGTGGTGTAGTGTAGGCTGGGGTGGTGTAGTGTAGGCTGGGTTAGTGTACAAGGTGGTGTAGTGTAGGCTGAGAGGTGTACAGGGTGGTGTACTGTAGGCTTGGGTGGTGTAGTGTAGGGTGGTGTGTAGTGTAGGCTGGGCTAGTGTACAAGGTGGTGTAGTGTAGGCTGGGATAGTGTACAGGGTGGAACAGTGTAGGTTGGGGTGGTGTAGGCTGGTGCAGAGTAGTGTAGGCTGGTGTAGTGTAGGGTAGGCTGGGATAGTGTACAGGGTGGTGTAGTGTAGGCTGGTGTAGTGTAGAATAGGCTGGCATGGCGTGGTGTAGTGTAGGCTGAGAAGTGTACCGTGTGGTGCAGTGTAGGTTGGGGTGGTGAACAGGATGTACAGTGCAGGCTGGGTGGGCATTCTCAACAAGGTGGTATATATAGGTGAGCACAGGCATACATAAGAGAATGATATCTTCATATATCTTTTATGGTAGCAAACTGGTAATAATATATTCTAGACATTGTTTATGCAACATCAAGCCAGTGCGGCAGTATAAACCAATATCAGTACAATACGACCAGCATCCCCTGTAGTTTCACCCTGGAACTTATTGCGTGCTATCTCTGCTGACAGGGGACAAGTATGTGTCAGGCAATCGCGGCCTGTGTTGTCATCCTGATGCTGTTTACATCCAGAGCTATCTACAACTTTATCTCCATCTACCCAGCCCTGAAGACCAAGGTTCCCGACTTCGGCTATGACTGGGTCAATGTATCTGACCAGGTTAATGTCTATTGTTGATATAGTCTCATATTACACTCTACACTTAGCCTGGATTAGTATTACAGGTTGTTTCTTCAAAAGAGATATGGATTTTCCTTTTGACAAAATATATAAAACTTTTGAGTAGATTCCTTAAACACTGCCTATTCTATAGTTAAATATTTCAAAAAAATGTAAAATGTTTAATTAAGTTGAAAAGATTGTGACGTTCATTGTGCTTTTTGATTTTTGTGTGTGCATTAACTAGTTTACATCGGTTGAAAGTATTTTCATATTGTTTAGCCAAATGCAAAGAGAATTGTTTCTGTACAAACGCTTTTTGAAAGGGTCACAATTGGTTCAGTGAGTCTGAATGAAACACGCATTAACTCAGCTCCCCTGAACATTACACCCAACAATCTTGTTATCAGTGCTTGTGGCAAACTATTCTTTATTTCATTTCTGCAGATTTTGTTGATAAAAGGACCTTGTTGATAGGTTGGGAAAAAGTGAAAGGACTCAAAGGTTTTGGACCTTCAAATTGTTCCCTGCATGTGCTGCCTTGTGAAAATCTGTTTTTGAAAATTACTTTCAGAAGATTAAAACATTGTGTAGTTTGTTATTCCATTTCTTAGTAATTTAACATCATCAGAATCAGTAGGTTAATTAAAATGAATTATCTTTTCAATTAGAACATCTAATTCAAACCAGATCATTTCCTCCAGTTCAAAACCTCTTTCAAATACTCATGTCTCTCTTTTTCAATTACCGGTACATAATCATGGTCCATCAGGACGTTACCTTTAATGGAAAAAATCTCATTTGAAATTTGTGAATTTTAAATGGGATTTCAGTTCCCACATTGTGTTTCGGTTATATATTTGTTTTTCTTGCAGGCTGACTTCAATGATCTGTCTGGGGGATATGAGTACCTTTCTTTCGGAATCGTGTTGTTCGTCTGGGAGGTCCTACCAACATTTGTTGTTGTGTTGTTTTTTCGAGTCAAAAGAGCCGTCAATGCTGTGGTAGGTAGATTTCATGTTATTTCCTTTTATTGATGTGATGTATGTGTTTTGTGTTCAGTCACAAACAGAAATTATTTAAGGGGAAATTCTGTGTTAGTTTCGGATCTAAGCATCTTATCATTGTTGTATTAAATGAGGAAATAGATTTGGCATATCATCATGCGCCAATGTCATGGACTTTGCTCATAACATCTATCACTGGTTTGACTTATCTACACGCTACATTGTTGCATTGCAGTTTTAATGAGAGCCCAGCCCAACAAACAGAAACTTTTGCTCCATAAAACGTGAACACAGAGAACATTCGTTGGCCATTTCAGTGCCTTAGCTGTTTAGATCAACTATAGGTCATTCTCCATTACAGCTGTTTCACAGTAACATTCAACATGATAAGAACAGCATATAAGGAACAGTAGGTTACATGTCTTGTTGAAACTCTCTTTATTGCTGCATTCCGTGCCTGATACATGTCTGGATATTTGCAGGCACTGAACGATCTCTCCAACCACAGCCATAGTTCAAAGGTGTTTTTCTTTGATAACCCTCGTCGCTATGACAGTGATGATGATCTCACTCGGGATGATCCACATTCGGTCAAGTAAGTTGTTGGTCTTTACATAATAAACTTCATTTTTTCTTTTCTGCAAGGTTAACCATGAAAATATGACAAGGATGGCAGGTTTGGTACTGTGTCAAACTGTCATTTGTCATTTTGAAATGTAAAAGTAGTTGTTAAGATATGAAATATATATAATATCCAAAACCTATTTAAATAGCATTGCCTTCATTATCCTCCATTCACTACTGCTTGTGTAAGTTACATTCAGTAAGATATGCTGTTCCAAATCCTCCGCAGGCTTGTGCCAAGAAGCCAAGAAGATGGTAGCATTCACTCTGATTGTCTCATTGGTTCATCCAATACCTCCTATTGAGTAATTGTCATATGCTTATATGCATAAGTAAATGATCTGATTTTGATAATATTGTAATGGCTGGTAACGGAAATCAAGTACACTTGCTCAAAGTTATTTTTCCAGACTTTTCGTGTCAGTCAACATGAAGAGATACACTGACAGACTCGAGTCATGGTGTGCTGTGAGTTTCAGCCACTCTTGATTTGATAGGAGGAAACAATTTCCCTTTGATTAAAAACTATCAGTCCTTAAATATGTCCTGGATAATATGACAGAAGTGTTGTGACACCCACTAGCAACATTTCCATGAGCCCAAGACTAGGTGACTTGGGCGCTGGCTGGTGTACAGGATGGTATGACAGCGGGACGGCAGGATGGGGTAGGTTCGAACATGGGGTGTGCAACACATATGTCTGAACCTGCTGATGTTTGTTTAGTTGGAGACTGCACAGAGGAACTATTGCATCCTTCCGACATTGTATTTAGAGCAGCAGCCAGTGTTCACTAAATATTGAGGCTAAAGGAACTTCAGAATTGTATTCACTGTCATTTGCACCCTGCATCATGGTCAACAGCTGTTGCAGTGCAACATGCAAGATGGAAGTAAAACCAATTTACCAACTGAGCTTGCTCAGGCTTTTCAGTAAGTTTAACAACTGCCAGAAGCCTTTTTATTTTATTTTTGGCTGAAAATGAAGTAAACAAAGTGGATTTCAGAAGAAACAATATGATGGCAAATAAGTTTGAAGCTTCTGTGAGAGTTTTGTTGCTAAAACATGTCTTGAAACACTGCGTGAGAAGTGCTATATTTGTTGCTTAAAGTCACTGCGGTCAAATTTGTTTTTACATTCACGTCTTAACCTAATCTGAATGGAATGGTTAAGTTTGTTAGGTCTTCCCTGTGTTCGTTACCAGGTGTGACTTTATAACACTGTGAGCTCTTAGCAAGTTGACACGTACATATCTGTAGAAGCAGTAGCACATCAGATATTACAACAGAAATTATAACATGAATTCTGAATTTTTCTTTTTTTCCTATTTAGCTGAAAATGATAAATTTTAATTCTATGAGCATGACTACAGTTTTAGACTATCTTGAATAATATTGAATTTTATTTGACAAATAATATCTAAAACATATGATAAGGCCAGACCAATTTCATTTCTTGTTTTTCGGATCCGCCGGTCGTATTTCTGCAAGAATAAGAAAAAAATAAAAATTAATTTTCCCCGCTCAAAAAAATAAAATCCTCATGTTTTTATCGGCCCAAACTGTAAACTTACAACAAAAAAATTGTTAATTGTTTTTTGCCCCATATACATTTCATAAATTACCAAAAATAAAATACTTTTAGGAATATTTTATTTTATTTTATTTTATTTAGGGATATTACTTTGACTGGTGATTTTTTATATAGTATTTTCCCTCCTGCCTTCAGGTTTTCTGAGGACAAAAATCTGTAAAACAATAAATAAAATTGATCTGGCCTAATAATGAATTAGCATAGGATACAGAATCAGATGGACACTAAAGTGACTGCAAACAAATTAGGTGTTATGTTGTATTGGACAGGGAAGATTAGAAGCCAAAATGATAGAATTCTTACCTTGTTTACCTCATTTTGGTTTGGAGCATAACTGAGGGCACGGTGACATGAGAATGGGTCAGCTGTCACATGACTGAGGGCACAGTGACATGAGAATGGGTCAGCTGTCACATGACTGAGGGCACAGTGACATGAGAATGGGTCAGCTGTCACATGACTGAGGGCACAGTGACATGAGAATGGGTCAGTTGTCACATGACTGAGGGCACAGTGACATGAGAATGGGTCAGCTGTCACATGACTGAGAGCACAGTGACATGAGAATGGGTTAGCTGTTACATGACTGAGGGCATGGTGACATGAGAATGGGTCAGCTGTCACATGACTGAGAGCACAGTGACATGAGATGGGGCAGCTGTCATGTGACTGAGGGCACGGTGACATGAGAATGGGTCAGCTGTCACATGACTGAGACCACAGTGACATGAGAATGGGTCAGCTGTCACATGACTGAGGGCACGGTGACATGAGAATGGGTCAGTTGTCACATGACTGAGGGCACGGTGACATGAGAATGGTTCAGTTGTCACATGACTGAGGGCACGGTGACATGAGAATGGGTCAGCTGTCACATGACTGAGGGCTCAGTGACATGAGATCGTGTCAGCTGTCCCATGACTGAGGCCATGGTGACATGAGAATGGTTCTGTTGTCACATGACTGAGGGCACGGTGACATGAGAATGGGTCATTTGTCATGTGACTGAGGGCACGGTGACATGAGAATGGGTCAGCTGTCACATGATTGAGAGTACAGTGACATGAGAATGGGTCAGCTGTCACATGACTGAGGGCATGGTGACATGAGAATGGGTCAGCTGTCACATGATTGAGAACACAGTGACATGAAAATGGTTCTTTTGTCACATGACTGAGGGCACGGTGACATGAGAATGGGTCATATGTCATGTGACTGAGGGCACAGTGACATGAGAATGGGTCAGCTGTCACATGATTGAGAGCACAGTGACATGAGAATGGGTCAGCTGTCACATGACTGAGGGCACAGTGACATGAGAATGTGTCAGCTGTCACATGATTGAGAGCACAGTGACATGAGAATGGTTCTGTTGTCACATGACTGAGGGCACGGTGACATGAGAATGGGTCAGCTGTCACATGACTGAGACCACAGTGACATGAGAATGGGTCATTTGTCATGTGACTGAGGGCACGGTGACATGAGAATGGGTCATTTGTCATGTGACTGAGGGCATGGTGACATGAGATCGTGTCATTTGTCATGTGACTGAGGGCATGGTGACATGAGATCGTGTCATTTGTCATGTGACTGAGGGCATGGTGACATCAATGAATCGAAAGATTGTAAACCAATAGTAACAGCCTGTTCTATTTCAGTTACAGTGTACACAACTCTACCAACAGTATTGACAATGGAGGCATCTCGCGTGGTACTCCCATCCTCACCCCGAATGGGAGGCTCACACCGAGGGGTGGCACACCCAGAGGCACCCCCAGGACGGCATATGGGTCCATAATGAGTAGAAGTATGGCCTCTAGTCGCCTGGGGACATCACCCTCACCAATCATGTACAACGGGCCCCAGTTGTATCAGTGACATAATGGCTGATGGTGGTAGGATGGTGATTCATGTGATATGACTTGCTGGTGCTGTGATGAAGAATGTACACTTTGTCAAAATGGTTCAGTGGGAAGGGGAAGTGAAAGACTTAGTTGATGCTTTCAGAGAATGTGCTTTATGAGCATGGTTGACCCAAGGTCAAGTATATCAGTGTCAAAGGGTAACCAGTGGCACTTCCAATGGATACAGAAATGTGCTTTATGAGCATGGTTGACTCTAGGTCAAGGATATCAGTGTCAAAGGGTAACCAGTGACACTTCCCGTGGATACAGAAATGTGATTTCCGCTGACATCATTGTCCCTGGACGAAGAGAAGTTTATGTATATAACCATATTTTGATATGCATTTTCATTGACTTACCATATTCATTGTAATAAGTGCCCTGGGTACTTAGAAAACTCACAAGGGGCTCTTCTTAAAAAACAACTAAAACTTTTGAGTTACTCGTCAGTTAATAACCCTTTCTTGTTGTTTCCTATAATAATGTAATCTGCACAAAAATATGGACTGACAGATACTTTTGTTTGTCTAAGTATATGAGATCATGCAAGTATTTGTATATAGTGTGGATAAAGTGTTTAATAAGGGAACCTAATATTTTGAGTAAGTTAACGTCTTACACCTTGTGATATATGTAATAAAGGTTGTATCGTCACCACAGATGTAACATGACATGACTCTTTCATGAGGATACTGATGGGAGTTTGGACAGGTACACTACATGTTCAGTGTAAAAGTGTCATCGATAAGTCATGCAGTTTGTGAAGAATCATCTGATCACTGTTGAAACAAGGAAAATATGTATTTTGCTAAGAGATGAAATTGTGATAGGAGCCCCCGCAGTGTATAATTCTTGCTATAAGTTATACAGAGAAGCTATGATTGGGCAGCCCCTGAAATGTTAAATCCTTGCTATAAGATATACAGTGAAATATACATTAGATTTAAGCCAACACAAAAGGTACGTGTCTGTCTCTTCAGTTGATGAATTTACATAGAACTTAAGCATACCGTTTATTGAGTACTGCTTGTAAATACAAATGTACAACAAAACAGGGTTTTCCTGTAACACTTGTGAGATTTAATTGATGGGATAGTATCATTACAAATGACATAATAGTTTTATATCCAAAGACACATATTTATATATATTAATATCTTTGATACTATGAATTGTGTATGCAATCATATTTATTGTCAGTGCAGATTATCCAAAAGAAATATCATCCATTCTATAATGTGGCATAATTTTTTTATCAAATATTTAATTATGTTTATTGTTAATGCAGTGCTTTTATTACATATTAGCTGTTCTGAAAGTTGTTATCGAAAAATTACTTCCTTGTAAGGAAGACAGTTTCACGGGGTTAGTCACATACAACAATTCATTATATCTTGGGAAACAGGATGTTTCTGCCTCTACATCATGTATTATTCAAACCAACTGTAGAACAACAGACAAGATGGCTGCTTTTTGTTATTCTGTTTATCTGTTACATCAAAGCTGAAGTACAGAATCTGTGAAAGGAATGACAAAAGCAGCTCTTTAAAATGTGTTGCACATTGTGTATGGATATTTGTCAATTGTTACAATACCCCGGTATATCACCAAATGAATCAATCATGTGTTGGTACACATCTTGTATGTTCTATCACCTATAACATTCCTTAGTGTATAATTGATTACTATGCTTGAAAAAGAAGGATGTGTACCTCAGCTTGACGTAGTTTTACACAAAGTTTTTCAAATTCAACTTTTGTCTGCTAGTTTGTGAATAAAGTGTAAGATGAAAATCATATTATTAACAGTTTATTTCTAACCGTGCTTTAGTGCTGTACACAGAGGAAGTTTCCTCTTTGTGGGTTCACATCCTGAACTATTTTTGTGTTTGTTTGACATGTACTTGATGTGACCTTGAACTTTGCATTGTTCATTGTTTATGTAAGTGAGATGCCTATTGCTGTACAAATACTCATATTTTGTTGACGATGTTGTTTTACAGATAAAGACACTAATTTATCATTCCATGGTTTATTTTTTGTCACTGTTTGTCTACTAACATGCATGTTTGTGCAAATATTCTTAGCCCATTTCTGGTGTCCCCCACCGTGGTATTGCTGGAATATTGCTAAAGCAGCGTAAAACCATACTCACTCACTCACTAAAAAAACAAAAGAATCCTTTTCTATCTTTGTCTTAAACTTGTTAGGTGTTTTTTGGCTGTTATGCTATGCCATGAGAGCAGATGTTATGTTGGAGAGAAACACCATGTACAAACAGCTTTAACTACAGGCTGTGACAATTTCATGAATGTGCAAAGCTGTTATGCCTGAGACTTGTTCCATTCTGTAAGTATTGTGCATACAACTATAGTCTGTTTGCAGTGAAAACGTACCAATGAATTTCACTTCAAAGTGCATTTAAGATTGCGAATGCTCATAATTTTACCTTGCCAATTGAACATTTAAATCTCAGAATTTTATTTAACTTAGGATAAAAGTTGTTTAACAGATGATCATAGTTTCAAATCGTTTTTATTGGTTTGTATTTCAAGGGGGTATGCGCAGTAGTTGGAACAGTGAAACAAATGGACGTGTGGTACGTGATGAGTGTTAACTTTGACTACCATAGAAACCAACCCTTCTTGTTCTCGCGGTTTCATTTAATGCGCATACACCCTTGCAATACAAACCAATAATAGCGATGTGAAACTATGATCATTTGTTAAACAACTTTTACCCTAAGTTGAATAAAATTCTGAAATTTTAATGTTCAATTTGCAAGGTAGAATAATAAGGATTCGCAATCTTAATTTCACTTTATTTGATTTACTTTTTTGTTTGAAGTGAAATTCATCTGTACGTTTTCACTGCAAACAGACTATAACAAGTAGCATGCACAATATAATCTTGCCAAAGCTACATACTCACAACCAGGTTCATTTGTTATTACTGTATTTTACATACTTGTGTCTGTGATGGTTAGAAAGTCTGAATTTGTGATCCCATATGTGAGATCAGGCCCACTATTTGATCTATTGAATTTATATATGTTTTCACTTAGGCATTAACTCATTAAGGACTTATTATAACATTTACTGCACATTTCCAGCTGCAGTTGCTATGTTTTATACAGAAAACAGTTAGTGAGACATTGTTCCTTCAAAAATGAAGTAAAGGGTACTCAACATCTCGTGTGTATTGTTGTTATATAAGATGGGCCATTTTATATTTTGTCATATTTTAACAAAAAAATGCCTGATGGAGAGCTTTGTCAACACAATCTATTTGTTTACAGAGAACAAAGTTGTATAATGTAAGTGATATTAAATACTTAACATTATCATGAATCATTTACTGGAATATTGTATTTGATGGCAGTTATTTAATATAGCTGGTATATAGATGCACATAGATGATGTCTACAAACATGTTGGTCTATTTATATTAGGAGAGAGGTACCTATGTCATATCTGTTTTCCTGTTTCTTTGTATAAGGCTTATGTATATCTTAATACTGACTATTAAAATTACAAAATCATGTAATACATCCAAGGACTCCTGACTCAGACACACGTATCTGAGACAAGCAGTGTTGATGTTGCATGTGGACTCCACATGTTGTATTAGGAAGGAGTTTCCTTTATACTGGGGGAAGACGTCTCCAACTGACTTCAAATTTAAAAGAAAAAATGCCTGACTGTTGTATTGATAATTTGTAATGGCATTTTATGTGAAAGTATAATGACTCCAAATTTTATAGCCAATTTTTAGTTAAAAAGTTCCTCTGATAATTGAGTCAAGAAGCCTAAAGAAATGTTGTATTTTCTTTCACTCAACAAACAAGAGTTGTACTTGATTACATAACAACTTCTTTTTATTCTTTACACGAAGTTTCAGAGCCAAATCTTGCTCTTTCATTAGGTGAAAGACTTGATAAAGGAGCAAGAACTAGCTCTGAAACGTATAAAGAATAAAAAGAAGTTGTAATCCTTAAAAACATGTCATGTATTCTAAATGCCTTTCAAGAACTTCAAGAGTTGTACTTTTGAAACTGTAGAGAGTCCTTTGATCCGAGTCATTAAATCAACATAAAAAAGAAAGCAATTATGTTTGGTAAATAAATGTGTTGACCTCGCAACAGAAACAGCAACAGACCAAGGGGCCAACTTCAATACTGCTTTTGAGTATACGGAATGTGAAAATGTAGACACTTCAGCTATTTCCTGTTAACCCTTGAAAGGCTGCCAAGGGATATATGTTTCTCAGCTGTGCATGGTTGACTGAACAAAACCCCAACAAGTTGTAAGATACAATTTTGTTGTTGTTGTTGTTTCATATTATCATGGTGTTCATATTTATAAACATGTAGATGTAAGTATTGTATATATATTTTGTAATGTTTTGATATATGGCTTCAGTGAGTTGTACATTTCTGATTTTCATATTTAATCTTCTGTTCTGGTTTGCAATAATGAATTTTTTGTTTGGTGACGTTGTGAAGTATTGGGTGAAGGCCACAGGTGTATGAAGGCCCGTAGTGTATGAATGCCCTGAGTTTATGAATGCCCTGAGTTTATGAAGGGTGTTTTCAAATGGTTGTTGCTGTTTGTCATGGAGTTATGAGTGGTGCAAGCAGAACAAACCACCCCAGGCTGTGATATATAGAGAGCTGCTCCACATCGGTGTTGTAGTGTCATGTGGAAGTTGCCTATAATCATGATAATATACTACACAAAATCACCAAGGTAAATCCATGTATACTGATCTATACTACACAAAAGAAGATAAAGAAAGCACAATTTTTTCATATTGCTTTAGCATTTCTGTCATGCCATTTTGAAACCAGTTGTATTATATTAAATGTACCCTGCTTACATTTTTAATTTCAACCCAACAACAGCCAGCTGATTGACCCAATGTATTGCCCCTGTCAAGACCAGACTGTGACTAGTTTAGTAATGGGAAAGATTCATGTGCTCTTTAACTTTTTTGAGTTGTATAGATCCGCATATAGGAATTTGCCTGTTTGATGTAATTGATTTAGTGCAGGGGGATTCAAAGCCTTTACCTGTAGGCATCCCTGGTGGGTCCCAGCCTACAAACTGGGTTCCCAGAGAAAGTACAATATTGAAAACTGTGCTATACCATGAGTGATGAACGATTGCTTATCTTCAGAGGTTGTTAGGTAAACAAAATATAAAGTAAATCTATATATTGTATTTTTAAATGATTATGTACAGAAATAATTGTATGTGGCACCAGATTATGAAATAGCAGTATTTATTCCTGAACATTCATACACACAGATTGTAATTTCTTTCCATTTTAGTATTGTGTGTGTCCATGATGCAGGATTTTATGTCTTGTAGTTTCCTGAGCATGTATCATCAGTAACAGGGAAATGGTCAGCCTGAGGCCTGATTGTTTTAGTAACAGTTTCACCACTTAATTTCTATATTTTTTGTAAGAAAATAATTAAAGCATGTGACATTCAGGCATTTGACCTGTTGAAATGTTTGTTTTCAATACTTACTACAAAATACATCTTTTAGTGTAACTGTGCAAAGGTAAGAGAAGTGTGTACATGTAATTCTTAGTTACGTTTAACTTAAACCCTGTGTACACCTGACCTTGAATATGTATACATTAGATAAATAAATCTTATGAATACATACCTCTAACACTTAACTGCCTTTTTCCTGATAATTGTTTCTGAATCCATAGGTTTTGCTTGAATATAATTGTTAAAGTCCATGGTTTTGTGTTGTCTATATTCCTAGTGATCCTCCAAGCACAATCAGCAGAAGTTATCTCCCTTAACAGAAAGGTTTAGGTCACAATTTAGGTCACAATTCAGCCAGAGACACATTTGTAGGCAAGATGGCTGCACTAGATTTCTTATTTCAAGAATCAATGCCACCTCTGCCTGATCAAGAAGACATTGCCATGGAAATCCAGTTGCCAGAGGCTCTTTTCTTCAATCAGCTAAGCATAATTACCTCAATCTTCCTTAGTCTTCCTTCCCATCTAAGATCATCAAGGTTTTGAATGAGTGATTGTCTCTATTCAAGTATTCAGACCGTTTGGGATGTTTTTTCTTCTCAGGGAAAAGATTCTTATGTGACTGATAACAGAAATTCACCTTCACTTTTCACGGTTTTGTAGTTAAAATATTGTAACATTTGTTCATCAAGGAAGGGAGAATCACAGATTTTGATGAAAGAGTTAAGCTTTCTTTATTCCCAGTCTCTACTAGCAGTCCAATTTCCTCTGTTGAGGAGGGATCATTATCTGCATCAGTTATGTTCATCTATGCCTCTTGCCGATCAGTTCTTTAATGGGAAATGTATAGCCTTGGACATCCTAAAATCAGAGAATGATAGGAAGTTCAACAGGGCTCCAACATCAGGTTTACTACTAGGAGGACCTGCTAGGAAGAAAGACTACACAAAACCATAGACTTATTTTCTTGAAGCTAAACCTGTTAATTGACAGAAACAAATTTCTGGAAAAATGCAATCAAGTGTTAGAGGTAGTATTCTAAGAATTAATATCACTGATGATAATGTTCCAAACATGTCATTTTCATAGAAATGTAACACATGTTATATTTGGGATTACACTTTCTCAATAAAGTACAGATTCTAGTACTTTTGGGGGGGGGGGGGGTGCGGATGGGGTTAGACAGTCCCATCCAGGAATCGAACCCATACAGTCCAGAGTCTGGTGTCTAATCGTCTGCACACAAAGTTACCTGTCTAACCCACTCAGGCTCATTTCAATGAGGATTAAAAAAGGTCTTTTTAAAGCTTGTACTCTTATCATATTCACATTTAATATATTTTGAGTACTCTGATCCATTAAGAAGTATTAATGAGTTTAAGGAATCTTTCACTGACCGACAACATATTCATCAAGTTTCCCATCAGTCATGCTAACCTTTGGCAGTGAATGTTTGAAATGAATATCTTATCATGATCTATCATCATTTCATTTGTACGTCCACTGATTCAGATTGCGTTAAGTGTCTGTATGGATGCAAGATTCTAGATGATCTGTATAGAAACTGTTCCTGACAATGTTTCATCAACAAATTGCCGTGTGATATAATTGTATATATTTTTAATCAGCTTTATTAGAAGTGAAATAGTAGATCAACATTTTCCTTGTTCTAATCCATTAATGTTTTCATATCGTATATTTTCAACACTTTCAGTCTGTATCCTACCCATGGTTGTATGAAGGGAGATACTGTATACACGGTGTCACTGTGGTGTGTATTAAGTCAAGTACTGGACCAAGCATGGAAGTAAATGGAGGATCAGATATTCCTACACACAGATTATCAGTAAAACCCATTGTCAGACTATATTTGAAGCACTGACAACAGGATTCTGAAAGTTTAATGTTTCTGTGTTATTCATTCTTAGTTTAAGTAGGTAGTTTTAGCACAATAGTGATTGGCTATATATATTGACATATATAATGTTTATGATTCTGCAATTCGCTGTGCAGAGTTACATCTTTTGGGGTTGATCTTATGACTGGGGGTGCGGCAATGGGGGGTAGCCAAGTGGTTGAAGTGTTCACTCGTCCCGCTGAAGACCCGATTTCGATTCCCCACTTGGGTACAATGTGTGAAGCCAATTTCTGGTGTCCCTAGCAGTGATATTGCTGGAATATTGTTAAAAGCGGCATCTCGCTCACTAACTCTCTCTTAGGATTGTGGGTTTGAGCCCCAGTTTGCCCTGGGTTTGTCAACACCATACCCAAGCTTGTAGGTTTCCCTGCATTACTTTGGGCTTTCATCACTAATTAAGGTGCCACTTTGTGATGTAAACTGGACTACTGTCAAAAGTAGCATTAAATCCAACTTACTGATATATACTTGAAAAGATTATGCAGTGGGACTATATGTCAAATTAGCGTATTCTGATTTTGATAGATTAGTGCTCTTAATTTAACCTTGTTAAATGAACATGTATATCAAACTTAAGCATTACATTTAGAAATAACTGTTACATAATTGTGTCAGATCAAAGTATATATTTTCTTGTCTGGTGACCAGTGTCACTTTAAATAGTAAGTCTGTTATACTACTGCATGTCAGTTTAGTGGGGGAAACCTGAGTGGTGGTAACAAACCAGATGATACTCAGGGTGAATTCAAGCCAGTCATCACCAGATCCTGACACTACTAAGGGAGGGAACTCTGCACATCAGGCCATAGTTCACATAGGGGGGAATTAGCTTATGAATAGGTAGGGTGTATGCTCAATACACAAATGTGTATTTTTAATACTACTTGCAACCTTTTGATCAAGAAACCTAACCTCCTGAGTCTTGTATTTTGTACAATGATGTAACATGTGTTGTTAATGTTTTAATGTTTGTTATATGTTTGTATATCTCACTTGTCACACACTGAGATGAGAATGAATGGTGGTCAGGTGACTGTCACTGTATCTGGTCCCCATTCAATGAAGCGATTTATATATTTGACAATATTAAGTCTATGTTGAAGGTTGAGAGTTATGGCAGTATTAGCATTAAGATTGCTTTGTGGAGCGTCACTCTGTTCTCAACCAGTGAGAAGTCAATGTGTTTCATTGTCAGGCTTCAAATCATCGGGACCAGAGCCTTAGCGACTAAACTATTGTAAATGTATGTTATAGTGTTCAAAGTCTTAATACTGAGATTGTTTTATGCAAGCGGGTCCTGATTCAGAGCGCTCCAAATTGGTCTTTTAAAATACTGAATATTTCTTGTAGTTTTACATCTGTATCAGAGCTACATTAAATAGCAGCCCAGTTGTTAGAATTGGCCTTCAGCAGCCAATGCTTGTAACATGGTGGTGAGATTTCCAGACCTGGTCATCAAATGCCAGTTGCATAGATGTATGCTTATGGTGTCGATCACTGGATTGTCTGGTCCAGATTTGATTATTTACAGACTTCAATGACATAGCTAGAACATTGCTGAGGGTGACATTACGCAAACAAAATCACACAAAGCAATCTTAGCATTAAGGCTGTTGTTATGACTAACAAGTGTTATTTCACTGGTTGCCATGGTTTCAGTTTCCTGGAAGTAACAGTACAGGTATTACCTGACTGGTTTGTGAGGTTTGACAGGAATGGTGTAATTGATAATCAAGGAATAAACCACTGTGATTGTTGCGTTATTGTTTCTCTGTGTTGTATTTTCACAGCTACATGTGCTGAAATAGCTTCTTAAGATGGCATTCGGGCATTAATAAGATGAGCAAGGGAGATAATTCTAGGTATATATCTTCTTCCTCATAATAAGTGGTGGTTTTGGTAACACCCACCTTTCTTTGCTCCCTCCTCCTGCTTATGGTTGTCCTACCAGATATGCAACTGAATGTTCTTCTGGTGTCCTGCTGGATTTCCTCCTGGTTGTCCTACTTGTTGTCCTGCTGGATGCCTTACTGGATGTCCTCCTGGTTGTCCTGTCGGATGCCCTACTGGTTGTCCTGCTGGATGTCCTCCAGGTTGTCCTGATGGATGTCCTCCTTGGTTGTCCTGCTGGGTGTCCTACTGGTTGTCCTGCTTGGTTTCCTACTGGTTGTCCTACTGGTTGTCCTGAGTGTCCTGTTGGATGTCCTCCTGGTTGTCCTGCTGGGTGTCCTACTGGTTGTCCTGCTTGGTGTTCCTACTGGTTGTCCTGAGTGTCCTGTTGGATGTCCTACTGGTTGTCCTGTCGGATGTCCTACTGGTTGTCCTGCTGGATGTCCTCCTGGTTGTCCTGTCGGATGTCCTACTGGTTGTCCTGCTGGATGTCCTCCTGGTTGTCCTGCTGGGTGTCCTACTGGTTGTCCTCCTGGTTGTCCTGAGTGTCCACTCGGATGTCCTACTGGGTGTCCTGCTGGGTGTCCTGGATGTCCTGCTGGGTGTCCTACTTGTTTTCCTCCTTGGTGTCCCACTGGATGTCCTCCTGGTTGCCCTGCTGGGTGTCCTACTGGTTTTCCTCCTCCCACTGGTGTCCCACTGGTTGTCCTCCTGGGTGTACTGGATGTCCTGTGTCCTGCTGGGTGTCCTACTGGATGTCCTGCTGGGTGTCCTACTGGTTGTCCTCCTGGTGTCCTGCTGGATGTCCTCCTTGTTGTCCTGCTGGATGTCCTCCTTGTTGTCCTGCTGGATGTCCTCCTTGTTGTCCTGCTGGATGTCCCTTGTTGTCCTGCTGGATGTCCTTGTTGTCCTGCAGCCCCAAGCTGTCCTCACTAGGTACCTACTGCTGGTTGTCCTGCTGGATGTCCTGCTGGATGTCCTTGTCCTGCAGGGTGTCCTACTAGTTGTCCTACTGGGTGTCCTGCTGGATGTCTTACTGAATGTCCTGCCGGGGTGTTCTTCTGGTTGTCCTACTGGGTGTCGATGTGGGTGTCCTCGGTGTCCCATCGAGTGTCCGGGTGGGTGTTCTGCTGGGTATCTTACTGGGTGTAAGAACAAAGATCAACCGCTGATACATTTATGTTTATTGAAACATTCTTGTGGTAGAAGAGCCTCAATATTTGGTTCATAGGCGGTACGTAATTGAAACAAATCCTGAAACAAGATACAATGTATATATCTTGTATGATAATGTTGTAATAGTATTAATATGGATTGAAGGCGATTTGGGACCAACGTGAGAGCTACTTCTGGCCAATTGCACGACATTGTACCACTGCTTACATAAAGTACTTTCACATAAAGGAAATCTAATTGGTAACACCAGTTTACCCATCCTGATATATATTAATGATAAACAATGCACCCGGATAAATACACAGCGGACAATGACCCGTATACACTACCGACGAGGTGAGGTGAAATGGGGTTTAACGTCACACTTAAGATTATTTCGCTCATATGACGACGTTCATGCGTGTGTATGGGTGGCTGCTTGTTAGCCGGTCTTAAGCTGGTTTTATAGTGCAAGCTCACATAGATACCATGCCGCAGTTAAGCATGAATACCCCACTCAGACACATTATACTGACTCCGAGCCGACCAGTCCTTGTACCCATCAATGCCGAGCGAGCGCCAGGCAGGGACCAACAAGTACCATATTTTAACGTATTTTGGTATGACGTGGCCGGGGATCGAACCCGCGACCTTCCGCTCTCCTGGAGGACGCTCTAACCACTACACCACGGAGGCGATCACTTCCCACAAAAAATGCAGGAAGTGATGAAAGGGGTAGAGTCTATACATGTCTTTAAAATTTCTTTCGGCCTACTGATCGACATTTGGTGTGTCCACCATATTAGGCTTCACGTGCACCAATTCCTGATGACATACTGTTGATTATTGCCCTCCATTCTGCCCGAAGAGCTACCCACAGCTGGGACACGGTGATGAGTGATGAGTGATGAGTCTGGCGTTCACTTTCCGCCCAAGAACATCAAAGATGATCTTTCGGATATTTCCACTGGAAACAACTTGTGACGACCTTGGCATTGTCCGACATTGTCATCCAGCGAACGGAACAACCACAGGAATTCAACTTAACCCTGCCTAGTCAAACATCCACTCATTATAACGAAACCGTGTGTGATACTGCCTCATATAATTTCATGAACACAACGTTTTCTGTCATCTGTGAATTAGAGGCAAAACCTTGATTCGTCTGTAAAAAGAGGCATAATACCACTGTGGCACATTCCGTCCCTGGTGTTGCCTAGTTAATCTCATCCTAATCTTTGATGTGTGGGGCCCATTTCTGGTGTCCCTGGCGTGATATTGCTGGAATATTGCGTAAAAACAAAACCCAATCCCATCTTTGCTGCAAAACCAAGGGAAACAATTTGCTAGCAGGCGATGCAGACCAAGTACCTCGACAAAATGAAAAGACGAGTATCTAACGGAAGTGTAGGGCCAACGCTTTGTTCTCCCATGCAAACCTTCCCTTTGTTACAATAGAATGTGTACCATTTGCATTGACGATTTTTCCTTTTATTGTTATATGTAAAGGCCAGATTTAGTTGTTTGTGTTCTTTTTGTTTGTTTGCGACTTAATGTTCCTTTCAGTCTTCCTTCAGAGATGTAAGTGGGCAAGGGTAACCCATTTGTTTAAGACGAGACAATTCCCTGTGCAGAGTTTGCGTTCGTTGGAAAGTCCAGAAACCTATGATTGTAGGTTCGAATCCACGTTCGCCCGATCATATTTCTATGTCAGCATAGTGGCACAGTGGCAGACCTGTATCACCTCGGGCTTTCCTCTTCTTTGATCTGAGATGTTGTAACCTAAATACTGTTAAAAACTGCGTAAAACCAAACTCACTCACTCACTCAGTACATACGACTTCCAACTGAAACATACTTATACATGTCTGAATTTCCTGAGAAAAACAACAACAATCGACTAACGTTTGTCTCTACCCCAACTCTAAGTTATATGATCATACACAAAACGTGTGGTAGTGTTCCCCATTCGTTTTGCATTCTTAATCCCCTGAACCACACCCTTTCAAAATCCCTGGATCCGCCCATGGTTCTTGGCCTTACCTGTTATAACTTGAAGCAATGTTAGACATCACCTATTTGTCTTGTTTAGTGCAGATTGGATAGAATTGTTTCCTTGTCTGTTGTTAACGCCACACTCAGCAATATTCCAATTATATGGCCGGCGGCTGTCCGTTAATAATCGAGTTTGGACCAGGCAATCCAGTGATCAACGGCATCAACATCGATCTACGCATTGGGATACGATGTGTCACCCATGTCAGCGAACCTGATCACCTGATCCGGTTAGTCACCTCTTAGAACAAACATGGGTTGCTGAAGACCAATTTAACCAGGATCTTCACGGGTCTTGGAAGAACACTGGTATATTAACTCAGTAACAGAAACATACGTATTCAGTATGAAATTATGGTGATTCACTTAAGCCACTGATCCGGCGCCGGTTCTGTATAACGCTGGCACTGTACTTAGCAAGTGTAGCTTCCCGAGTCCAACACTTTACAGAACGTCATACAAAGAGTACAAGTTTTCAAATGCTAATTATAAAATTGGTTAAAATTAAAATTGAAAATTAACTTCAACATTATTTAGGGATGGTCATTTAAAATAGGGTGATGGAAGTGTCATGTAAAACGTTAAATTAGATTAAATGATGTTTGACAGTTGATGTCAGCAAAATACGATACAGCTAGGTCTGGGACGGGTGACCCGGATACCCGGTACGGGTGGGTAATGACTTGGACCCGGGTACCCGTCTCAATACCCGGACCCTTTATGATCATGTGACTAATAGATTAAACAATGTTATTCTTTCATGATTAAAAGGTTGTTTTGACTTGGAAGATTTAGACATAATTTACAGTCACTTCTTTTGAATATAATACATGGTTAAGATATTGTAAAACTGGAGATTTTAGCCTCCGAGCTGAAGAATAAATTGCCATTTCTTGCAAATTTGGAGCCAGGAATTAACATAACGGGTATCCGGGTAGGGTAATAGGAGGTGGGGTACCCGAGTAGAAAGACCTAGATACAGCCCTAAACCCTAAAACAAATCAAACGATCTCATGGAATTCATCAAGTAATCGCCCAGGCTTGTTTTAGAAACGCGGATTCTAATATTTGGGCAGAACGTATTGGCTCGCGTGTACGTGTTGCTAGGCGTCTAGTAAAGGAATTACGGTACTTTCGTCAGAACAGAAGCTCAATCACAAGGGGCAAATAACTCTGAATTTCGATTATGTCCCCCCCTGAACGGGACACAGCAGCAACTGCTGGTTTGACACGGTGCATCGGATCAAACATGCAGGTATATACTAGTATTTATACACCGAAATGTTGGTAGTTATAACACCTAGAAGTAGCCTTCCACTGCAACCTTGTTTCAGGATCTTACAGACACAGTGGCCAGTCGAGGATATACATTTTATAAATGTCAAAATATGTGTTCCTTTGAAAAAAAACCCCGAGTGCTTTGACAAAATCAAAACATCCTAGAAACTAGCGTAAACCGCTATTGTCAGAAGCACTGCATGATGCATCGTGAGGTTTTTCGAAATAATGAAAGAAATTTACAAGTTTGTTCCATTTCTTGTAAGGGGTTGAACAGGGATAGCCTGTAAGCAAATTGTAAACAACATACCACATTTCCTCTACTAGGAGCTCGCCGTCCATACTGTGAGGGTAAATAATTGCTCCAAATAGCCACTGGATTGTGGAGACTCATGATGTAGCTTGAATCCACTTGTATACTTGTGGAAATCGCTTTTCTCACTGGCCTAACTTGATAAATAGCATCCCATGCCAGGGTACTTACATTTGTTTAAAAGGTAGATGAAGGGAACATTTTAAATTAGTTATATTTCAGGGGTGGAAATAACCCATTGCCCGACGCCCGAGTCCAGTGTTTTTTCTGTCGGGCAAGCAAATTTGTATATTACACTGTACCGGTGTCCAGTTGACTTTCCAATATTAATTATGTTGTTTATTTTAAAAAATCAACAAGAAAATGGCCGGTATAGTGTAAAAATTATCAGGGCAAGTGATTTTACATGTGCCACTGTACCGGAGTACACTAGCAATTTTAAAGTTATTCAACCATACTATTTACACTTTAGTATGAAGAATTTTGAATCCATCATAATTATGCAATATGTTCTCTCATAGGTCATGATCTATAGAATCTAGTATAGGATCTCATGTAAATGGAAGGAGGGTGTGTATGTCTTAACACATAACTGCCTTTGCACGAATTACAGGATGCTTACAGATATTTATAACGATGTTATTAATGAAGTAGAAAAAAACATTGATAGAAAATACATGCAAAAGACATTTGTAATACAAATCATTTTATCAGTTTTTCAGATGATCTGGTATTCTATGACACTGTAAGCTGCACTGTGGAGACAATATGGAACCTTCATCACACTCAAGTAGAAGGAGTAGCAGAGATATTGAGAGCGGTAAGTGCAGTGTAAGGAGCTCAGATTGCATCTTGTGTGTAAGGTGAGGTGGCCAGAGGTTAGGGGCAGTGTCAGGAGCTCTGATGTATGTGCGAGGAGAAGAGAAGTAAATGCAGTGAAGAAGTGAGTACATTGCCATTCTTCACATTTGATGAACCACACAAACATTGAGTTGTATCTTTGGATGATTGCATGTTTATGGTACCAAGTATTTACAGAGGAGGATTTCTATTGTACCTAGATACAAGGCCAGCCAAACGCAGACATGTGTCTAGTGACAGCAGCAGTGATGACACTGACTCCTCGTCAGATTCAGGTAGGCTTGCAAGATACTCAGCCTTCTGTTAAATGTCTGCTGAACTTACATGCTTACATTTCTAGTATCAGTGTGATGATACGATATGTTTCATGACATGCGTTGTGATGTGTATTTTAGTACTTGAATAATTAAGGTTTTCACAAATATATTTATGGAGCTTGAAATTAGTGGAAGCTGTTATACTATTTTCCTTTGCTGCTTATTAAGAACTGTTAAATTTATTTAAGTTATGTTAATTGTTTAATTGTTATTTCAGACGTGGACAGATACAGGAAGAAGAAGAAAAGGCACAGGGACTCCTCAGATTCATCATCATCAGGTGAGCCACAGTACCTCTTGAACAGACACTGTGACTGGGACACAACTTAACTTGAAAAAACTTCTACTTAAAACCCACGTCCTTAAACAATTGATGGTGTATAGGTTACACAGGCACTCACCCATCTTCAGCCATTTTTAAACATTTCCTTAAACCCAGTATTCTAATTTGAAACTAATTGTGTCCCTTAGCCTGACAGGAGGATCTGCTGATAGTAGTTTGAATGCCCTTTTTCCTCATGGGTGTGTCCTTGGTTTGTCTGCACCATCCTGGTTGGTTGCTTTTCTCCAGAGGTACATTCCCCTTTTTCACCTTCCCAAAAGGAGTGTGTGAGTGAGTGAGTTTAGTTTTACGCTGCACTCAGCAATATTCCAGCTATATGGCGGCGGTCTGTAAATAATCGAGTCTGGACCAGACAATCCAGTGATCAACAGCATGTGCATTGATCTCCGCAATTGGGAACCGATGACATGTGTCAACCAAGCCAGCGAACCTGACCACCCAATCTCATTAATCGCCTCTTATGACAAAGCATGGGTTACTGAAAGTACATTCTAACCTGGACCTTCACATGTTTTCTAAAAGGAATAAGGTATAACCTACTCTTTGGGTCATTCTGAAACCAAGGTGAAAGTTACAGACTCCTTCTCAATTGAAAGCCATTGATATGGAATATGAATTCATAATAACTAGGTTTTTAGAGGCAAGACACATTGTTGCAGGTATACATAAATGTTGCTTTTTTGTACAGATGATAACCATCGGAGGAAGAGCAAGAAACACCACAAGCATAAGCACAAGGTATTGAGAAAGTTATAAAGAAAGACCTGATGAGTGTTGCCATAATGTGTTCCTTGAGGATTGAGTTAGAACAGGTGGTAGAGGCAGCCAGATAGATCAGGCCCGCTGACGTGGATGATTGTGTGTCATTGTACAGCATGGCATAACAATCTTTGTGTGCTTGGCTTTGAAATATTTGAAGGCCACCTCACGGCTTGAATTAGCTGGGGTGCAGTGTTGAGTAACAAAGACAGTTTTAATCCATGTAAAGATAATTTGTGATAATGTGAAAGTCATTACCTGATCAGATTCTGAACCATGAGTATGTATTTATGCAGATTTTAGTTGAATGCCTTTTGAGAAGAACATTATACGTTGTTCACTGGTCACGAGGAGGGCATGGGTTGATGTACCCTTGATGTTTGTTTATGTTCCCTGAGCCCAAACAAACATCAAGGGTACATCAACCCATGGGCCCCGAGGGACCAGTGAACAACGTATTTATCTTACCGATCACCTTAATATTAATTTTGAATTTGTTTGAAGCACGGGTACAAATCTTTTTGTAGCCATCGCTAGATTTTGCTGACAAGCAAAACAGATTTAGAGTTATCTCCCTTCCATCGATTTGCATTCGCTAAACATCGGTAATTTCCGTACATCATAAGTGATTCAATGCTATTCGAGATAAAGAATTACTACTACGAAGTACCAAATGAGTTGCCATTGACAACGGGGTACATTGAAATGTTACTCGCTTGTTAGCGGGGTACATTGAAAATAATAGAAGAGCGCTCAGCCAATCAGAAAGCGATATTTATGTTTGAGGTAAGATAATGTGAAATGGTCATGGATAATTAATGACAATGCCAAAACCAGACTGACTAATCAACTCTGTCACTTATTGGACAAAACTTGGAAATTCCTAGACTCAAAAGGACCCAGTTTTTCATGCCTACTGCAAGAGCTGATTAATGTGGTGATAATACTTGGCTTGGATTATTATACACCCCTGTACTGGTTGAGGGTGGTTCTTTATTCTTGCCATCAACCCCTGCTTAGCCTGGTCGTGACATCAGTAGATGCAGGTCGTCATCTAATTACTGGAATATCGACACCACATAGTGCTTCATATTTTTCATCTGATGGTCATGTCGTATTTTGTGACCCTGTTTGCATTTATGTTAAAGGTAAAACCAAAAGTCAGCAGATCTGATGTCACACAAACACATTTCTCTGAAAATAAGTCTTTGTAGATGCGAATTTGTAATGATAATATTGAAATTAAGGTAATCTGGATTATATTTTGAGTAATGATAAATTCATCACATGTGGTACTAGTGGGGTGGAAAAGTTTTCAAGTTATACGTTTGTGTACTCCATTCCACTTTCTATCTTATGGTGTCCTTGAAATAATGCCGACATCACACAAGTGTCATATTTATCTTACACATTAACCCAGATATGCATAAGTATTTCTGCTATGGCCCCACTCTGTTCAGTTAGTTGCATAACTAACGATTGCCTCCCTTTGTTGGTATGTGACCTTGACCTGACATCTGCTGTTTGACCTTTGACCTGGATGATACATGGTGATGAAATCCTCCAACAGAAGAAGAAGAAGAAGAAACACTCCAAGGACAAGGGACCAGTCCAGCTTTCTAAGGTAATGTCCTGTGCATGTTGGTATCTCATTGGCCATTTTTCCTGAGGGTAGATACAGCTGTAAATTTCATCACTGAGCTGTGATAAATGTTTTTCACATTAACATGCCACCTCAAATCATTTTATTGTACTCAGATACCTAAGGATGATGTTTGTTGCTTTATTCACATGTTTCTTCACATTTTGCAACCAGCCTAGACATGCTACCATACTTCAAAGGTTTGTATTTACAACTTTTGAGTGAGAGGAAAACCATCGAGACTATTTTTGCATGGGACAAATGTCAGTATTTCTTGTGCAAAATACAGATTCTGTAAGCATCTTGTCAAAGAAATAAAAGAATGTGATATAGAATGCTTCATACTTTTGAAATATATTCATGAAATGTGAGAAGGGCGGTAAACACTGTTGTCACTAATAACACATACCCTGTTCCAAACCGCCTCTGTGGTGTAGTGATTAGAGCATCCCACCCCTTAGGTCGTGGGTTCGATCCCCGTCCGCGTCATACCGAAAGACATTAGAATATGGTAGGCCTGCTTGTTGTTCCCTGCCTGGTGCTCTGCATTTATGGGTAAAACAAGGACTGGTCAGCTCAGAGTCAGTATAATGTGTCTCGGTGGGGTATTCATGCTTTGCTGCGGTATGGTATCACAGTGAGCTAGCACTATAAAACCAGCTTAGGTCTGGGCTGGTACAAGCAGCCATACATGCACATGCATGCATGTCGTCATATGAGCGAATTATTTTTAAGTACAACGTTAAACGTCATTTCACCTCACTTCACCTCCCCTGTTCCAGTATCTGTAAAAATGTTGCCACGGATTACATCCCTTATTATGCTATCTCTAAATCTCTCAATAATTACCTCCCTTGTTCCAGTATATGAAAGAGAAGGGCGCCCGCAGTTCCATCTCGGGAAAGAAGATCAAGATGAAGGTGAAGAAGTCCAAGCATGATAAGCAGGTAAGATTCCAGCAGTTGGCTAGATGGATGACACAAACAATATATCAGTTATATCCTAACATGTCAACTTAAAGTAGGAAAACCAAATATTTTGTTGGTCTCTGGTGTAAATCAGATACATGTATGAGCTTGTATAATGTAGATCATAATCAGTGGAAATCTTAGATTCCAATTACTGATCAGTGGATACTGGTGTGAATAGATATGTTACAAATGTGGATCTGCTTTGTTCCAGCGAGACAAGAACCGAGCCCAGCTGCTGCAGTTTCTGAATGATGCACTGTGATAGAGGAGGATATTGCTTTAAGACATGGTACTGCTGCTGGAAATTCTACGTAATAAAGAATGGAAATCCATGTCTTTTGTGGTTTAACCCTTGAGGATTCTTAATATTGATATCTCAACATTTATTGGAGAGCTGCATGTACATGAAATAATACACTGATAATGTAAATGTTTGGTAGAGAGCATCAATGCATTTATCTCAATAATACTATCAGACCTCAGGGAAGCTACCATATAATTTATTCCAAAACAAATTACGTATTAAGATTATGATATTAAATTAAAAAGTTCAAATGAATTAATGCAACGTATTAATTTGACTCTCGCATTCTCTACCAGCCGAACATTATTTCAAGTGAACCACATAGAGTTATGTCCCTTGGAGTGCTTTTTACGAATATCCTACGGGTGATTGAAACCAGTTCAGCAAACACCGACAACCGTTTTCGATGTATGGAGCAATTCCATATATGGCAAGTGTTCTCTGTTTTGAAGCTGTTCACCTCAAAGTTACAATTATCAATTTCAGGAAAGTTGTAAGGGAAAATAAGACTTTTATTGCATGAATAGGAAGCTAAAGTGAGTGAATATACCCCGATATATATAATATAGGCCAAAATATTGTCGAAAATGTGTGACGTTGTGCCTTTAATTAAAGCGGTCATTGCACTAGAACTGTCATAAGCCCAAGTTTAGTATGGTTGTTTGTTAGTTGTAGGCTAGAAATGGAGCTTTGTGAAATGAACGTGTGGTGGAAGTATTAGTGGTATCCCTGTTGATGTTGCTTTAAGAGATTCCTGCAGTGAATGTAGTGAATCAAGACCAAAAGAGTATCCCATCTACATTACTATGGTACCAGCATGTAAAACTTTTAGGATGATGACCAGTGATTGTCACCTCATAGAGCGGATCCATTACCATCAGTCCCAAATCATTTTGAAATCGAGAAAAAATGACCAATTACGCTCCATTTCCGATCATGGAACAAAAAGCTTGAGGAAGTTATCCCAATAAAAGGAGGGCTATTATATTCCAGGATGTGATACATGATGTGAACACACAGCAATGTTCATAATGAGCAAAGACGGATCAGGGGCACCATCGACCAATCACAGAGTCCGACTACCCAATCTATGAAGTTGGCCAACCAGGGTTTTACACGGCGCACAATTGTGCGTCCAGTATACACTAATGTAGAGAATGGACACAGAAACACAATTCCAAAGAGTCCAAACGGGAGCACAGTATTATTCATTGCACGGACAACACATCCATGACTTTGTAAAGTGTTTGGTTGTTTATTTCTGAGCAGTTATGTGCATCATTTCATACGTCAGATCACATGATCAAAGATTCATTCCAGGCTCTAAAGAAGTTATCAAAGGGTACAGTTCACTACACTGTTACTTCACAGGACCCTTGTTTTGCCCGCAAGGACCCTTAAAACTAATAATTAGGGGTCTCCGGGATCTTCATGTTTGTGAAGGGAGGTAACCCTGTGCCAACCAATCACAGTCTGACTACTGGATCCTAAGTCGGCCAACTAATCACAGAGTCCGACAACCCAATCTATGAAGTCGGCCAACAAATCACAGTCTGACAACTGGAACCATTGTGTAGACTCTTGTGATCAGCCTAGATTGCCGTTAACCGTTCTATCATGGGTGCTCATAAAGTCAAGGATATGATAGAACTTTCTTTTGTCTTGTGTAACAGGATACACCTGGAATATTGCTGACTGCCAATTTTAATAACATTAGTTTCTTCTGATTAAACTAGTACAAACTACAAGACAAAGTGTCAAAGTAATAATATTTATTTCACTACTTCACGTAACAAACATCTGTCACCATGGTAACAATGATCTACAGAGTACTGAATAACAAGTGCCAATGACTGGGTTACTAGGATATGTTTAATTACTGGATGTACAACATAAGTGTGCTGAATGCAGTTAAATCTAAACACTGAATGAAGATGGTAGAATGAATGGTAGTAATAGAATCCAATCACCCAATCAAAAATATTGGAATGCATTTATCTTGAGAGATGACAAATGGTATGTATAGCAAAACAAATGAAAGAACACCTGAATTTTTCTTGATTATTATTAATGTCATATCAAGACATATAAACCATGTAATCTGAAAAAAAAAAAAAAATGGTTTTGTTTGAACTTCTCAAGTATTATACTAAGCTTCAAACAACCAGGAGCTTGAAAGGAAATCAGAAATAATCACTCCAAATGAAACCTTAGCCATATTTAATGATGAAAGCTGACACGATTGTCAAGGTTAGGGTATGACATGGTAAATATATTGTTGGTATTTCTGCTTCAAATTGTTTACAACATCTGGCTCCAGTGTGAGGTAAGGTCAGTTTGACAAATATGGCGGGGCTGAATTGTGTTGATAATTTGAGCATGCACTGGGCAAAAAAGTTATTTCTTCATATTTACACCAAAAGACATGCAAGATATGATGGATGTCCTGATAAAATGTTTTTAAAGCATGTTCTGTGAAAGAACAAATATTCCTTCTCAAAGAAGAGTCTGAGCCAGTACCATCCCGACCCCGCATGGGTTACTTTCTCCCTAACTCTCAATGACAGGTTGAACCTGAAACTGATTTTCATGAGAAAACACACATGGTTTGATATGTCTAACATTTCATTTTTTTTTGCCATACAGCAGAAATAATGTTATTCCTGTGCCAGTACCAGAGACCATGAGTAGTCATGGTTTGGGTGATGCGTTACAGATGCAGGTAGAGGTCATGATCACGTGACAATGTCTCAAGGCTGCATGACATGCATGGAAGGGTGTATGGAGTGGCTAAACCACGACATGTTGGAAGGGTGTATGAAGAGGTCAGACCATCTGTTTGTCTGTCATGACATGATGGAAGCACTGTGTGCTGTACCTAACCAACACACAACCTACCATGCTAATCACTGTGCTGGTTCACAAGGGTTTAAAACCTCGGATTTTCAAGATTTTGAAATTGAACAGCAACTAATACAATGTGATCTATTCAGTGAATAAACAACACCAAATGTGGTCAAATGTAATGCATGTGGTATTTGGGATTTCACTTTCGCAGTTAAGTACAGATCCTAGTACTTTTGTTGGTTGAGTCCCATCCAGGATTCGAACCCACACCCTTCCAGTGGAAGCCGCAATAGCTGAGTAGGTTAGACGACTGACTTTGTGTGCTGGCAATTAGGCGACTGACTCTGAGGGTGTGGGTTCGAATCCCAGATGGGACTCAACCCAACAAAAGTACTAGAATCTGTACTTCACTGAGAAAGTATAATCCCAAATATAACATGTTACTCTATTCAGTGTCAGGATATATTGATAATACATCTCTAGAGGACCTTGTTAAGAATCTCGTCCATGCATTATGTTTACAACACCGCAACAAGATCTGAAAACATGAAACTTAATTGATATCAACTTGTACTTTCACTTAATACTTAATAGGCTTCCTCATTAAGTTATCTTTGCATACAGATAACATTACATAAGTAATCCTTCCTTTGTGTAATCAGATCAGCATATCTATGTATGAACTAAATACTGTAACTCTGTATTACCTGATTGCAAGGAACCCTGAAACATTGTGGACCGCCTCCGTGGTGTAGTGGTTAGAGAGTCCGCCCGGAGAGCGGAAGGTCGCGGGTTCGATCCCCGGCCATGTCACACCAAAAGACGTTAAAATATGGTACTTGTGGGTCCTTGCCTGGTGCTCGACATTAATGGGTACGACAAGGACTGGTCGGCTCGGAGTCAGTATAATGTGTCTGAGTGGGGTATTCATGCTTCAGTGCGGCATGGTATCTCAGTGGGCTAGCTCTATAAAACCAGCTTAAGTCTGGGCTAGTACAAGCAGCCGCACATACACACGCATGCACATCGTCATATCAGCGAAATATTCTCAAGCACGACGTTAAACCCAATTTCACCTCACCTCACCTGAAACATTGTGACAGACAATGTGGAAGTCGTTAGCCATTGTTGATGTCTTTATGACTAACTGACTGAGTTTACTTTTACGCCGCTTTTAGCAATATTCCAGCAACATCACGGCAGGGGACACCAGAAATGGGCTTCACACATTGTGCTCATGTGGGGATTTGAACCCGGGTCTTCGGCGTGACGAGCCAACGCTTTAACCATTAGGCTACCCAACCGCCCCTGATGTCTTTATGTTCTTATGAACACCGGTAATAAAGAACATTCAAGACTAGAAAAATGACATTTTTTGACAATTCATTATATCAAAATTATGTTTACATAATATGTTTATTAATAAAATGTCTAGTCAGTAGACCGTACTATATTATTATTAGACTTCACCCCTGCTAGCCACAAAGTACACATGAAAGGATTTGCTGTGTCTTCATACTTACTTCATGAAACAGCAAATAATAATCCCTCATGGGAATCACATCTATAAAGATTTAACATAAACATAAGCCTTGAACAATTTATTTATAAAAATGTAAACAATTTTCTTAAAAAGTGCCCTTGCTTCACATTTTGGAAAATTGTGGAAGAAAATCTAACAGTTAATAATTGTGTCCTTATCATACTTATCAAGGTAACAAATAGAGTGTACCTTCCTGTGTCTATCATCTTTAGAGTATAATGTAGTATTCAGGAGCATTACCTACCCATAATAACAAGGAAACAGCATCTCCAGCAAGTCACTCTAGGAAACATAACCTGGGTATTTACACATTTATGCTATTCAATACAAGCTAAGGAATGTGTGTTTCTTTCATATTTCTATTTTTACCTTGTGTTAACAGATGCATTGTAAATACAGCTTGGGTATGGGTCTATAGGCTATTGGCTAGAAGAGAGGTGAGTTGTAGTGATAATGCTTTGTGCATCTACTTTCTCTATCCTTATTATGACATAAAAACACAAGCATCACCATCAGTATTGTGCATTGTTTACTCTACCTCTATTCCTACCACAAATATATAATACTGGGATTTGCTCAAAATATAATAACGATGAACAATTTTGGCACTTGGATTTCCTTTGTTCATAAGAGAGAAGACTTGTATATTGATGACAGATTTAGAGTGCATGATCATTTGTTGATAAATGTATATATATATATATGAGTAGTGTTCTCTTACCTACATTATATCAGATGACCATATGGAAATTTAAAAATGGAGAAAATTAAATTCAAACCAAATCATTCTGTCTCAATAATGAAGACATGATTATTAAGTCATACCTGTTCATTTTTTTCTGAAATCTCTTGTGATATAATAAATATCAATATACATGTATTTGGTTGTTGAATCTGTTCTTATTATTCAGGAATCAACCAGTTGGGTTATCATCTTAATAATTCAAATTTCATGAAAATTATAGTAAAATGACTTAAATGAATAACTACTTTTAAACTGTTTAAATATTTTTGATTTAATGAATAGATTTTCGAAATTTCACCATTTCTCACACCTTGTAATTTTTACTAATGGTATGTATTTGACATTCTTTTGAAATAAAAATCTTAAGATTGCATTTTATGTTTTAAATTTCCCCAAATAAAAGTGATTGTGAAGTTTAAAGTTTGTGCCTGCAAATTTATAAAAATGATCATTGTAACCCACTGTTACAGAGATGGTGAACATAGATTGAGCCTTGAATGGGTTTGCATAGTACAGAAACAAACTTGGCAAGGGATGGACACATATCACAGTCACCAAAGTAAGACATTTGTCAAGGATGCTCTCAGCAGCAAGACCCCGCCATTACTAAACAGGTTTGTGTGCACCATGTTCCTCCACCTGGCGTGAATACAGACAGCTGATATGGGTGAGTGAGGGAGTTGGGTTTTATGCCCCTTTTAGTAACATTCCAACAATATCATGGTAGGGGACACCAGAAATGGGCTTCACACATTGTACCCGTTTGGGTAATCGAACCAGGGTCTTCATTGTGATGAGCAGACGCTTTAACCGCTAGGCTATCCCACTGCCCCCAGCTGATATGGGGTGTGATACTGACCAATGTCTGTGAAATAACTGATGGCATGTCAACTGGATGAGGATGGTTTTTAGCAATATTCCAGCTACATCATCACAGGAAGTGGGCTTCCCGCATTGAACTCATGTTGGGAATTGAACCCATGTTTTCAGCATGACGGCCAAACGCTCGAACCACAAGCTATGTCAACAGAGGCCTACCTCATGCATGAATCCTATGCAAACACTACCATGTCTGATACTGAAGGACCGCCTCCGTGGTGTAGTGGTTAGAGCGTCCGCCCGGAGAGCGGAAGGTCGGGGGTTTGATCCCCGACCGCGTCATACCAAAAGACGTTAAAATATGGTACTTGTTGGTCCCTGCCTGGCGCTCGGCATTAATGGGTACAACAAGGACTGGTCGGCTCAGGGTCATTATAATGTGTCTGAGTGGGGTACTCATGCTTCACTGCGGCATGGTATCTCAGTGAGCTAGCACTATAAAACTAGTACAAGCAGGTGCACATACACATACACACGCATGCACGTCGTCATATGAGCGAAATATTCTCAAGCACGACGTAAAACCCAATTTCACCTCACCTCACCTCACCTCTGACACTGAAGCAATGTACAGTGTAGATGAACAAAAAATATTTTTGTGCAATTTCATATAATGCTCATAGGTCAGAGCCTTTGCTGGGTTCCTTCTTACTGGATTAAGAAATTGTCTCAGTTCATTGGTTTAAACTTTCAACCTGTGGGATACCAGGTATGTACTCACGAGTGATATGGAATGTGGTGCAGATAAACACGTGAAGTATTGACAATGGCAGTAGGGTTATGTAAATACATTCAGTAATTCTTGGTGAAACAACTACAAAGATAAAATGCTATTTTCAATTTGAGTTTTTACTGAAGCATACTTTTCTTATTTGCAGTACAAACTGTAAAAAGATAAGTACTGTATTTGCTATGAATATAAAATAAATAATATTACACATGTGTAAAACAAATTTCACAACAATTAAAACACTCTTATTTCAAACACAAACTTGAACAAAACATGTATATTTCAGCAATATTAAAACATTGCTATTGAAAAATGATTTTAATATTATAGATACATTAATGTAGTTAAATAATGTGTAAATAGTGACTCACTCAAAAACAAATAGCCTATAATGAATGTTACTGCAATTGAATTAGTAATTGCTGTAATTTCATGTAAAAAACCCAGGTTTGAAATGTCGTTCACTACAGGGCCATGTGAAACTAGGCAAACACTTCTGATTGGTCAAGATTAGAAGGACCAACCAATCAAATGTCAAACCTTCTTTACCATAATACTTGGGTCAGAGCCAAATGACAATTTCTCTTTTTCAAATTTGTATTTTTTTATCTTCAAATATCTATAAATTTGTTGTCTTCCCTGTAAATTCAAACAATTGAATATATTAACTAAATACCAAAAAAAAAAATATGTGCCACACAAAGTTTCACAACATCTTGAACAGTTTGAGAAAAGTTCCATCTCCAGTAGAAAGTAAGTTAAGAAAGAACTTGAAAACTTCAATAAACGACAAACAACAATGAAACTTTGAAAGGTTCACGACGCTACAGAACTGACCAGTTTGTGAAAAGATTTCAAGTTTCCTTGGCCTCTTTAATCACAGCAATCACAGCACAACAAAATACTTCCGACACTTCTGATTTTATCATCTTTCTAGCAAACTTCGTAGACAGCATAACTTACTCTGAAGGAAGGTCAACTTTGGAAATGTAATATCCAACAGAAAGATGTCCTGAGAGACTCTTCATCCTCAGAACATTGACGATATGAGGATCTAGCAGGTTTGGATAGTTTACAGGGTCTGTATAAGACTACGCAGGCTATGTGTAGCACTGTAGGTAACAGACCTGAGTTTTGAATATACACACATTACGAGTATAGGTGCAACTATATTCAACTATGTATACATGTATGTCATCGTTTACCTAAACTTTGGGTGATGATCGATGATCAGGTTGGGCCACACCTTTCACAGAGCTGTAGAATATAGTTCATAGTTGTGACATTTGTCACGTCTGTCACAAAAAGTCATGCCCATCATCTTGAATCATAAAAGTATGAAACTTGTAGAAACACAGTTATTTGAATATAAGTGTGCAACAATCTGCTTTTATGCATTGCAACCATTAGATTATTGTGTGATAACTCCATTTAATATTTATCGTATTGAGAACAATACATTTTACAGCGCGCCAAGCACTATCTAACTAATGGTGATAGATTCAGGCAGTTTCAAAGTGTACCTGGGCATATATCGAGGGTGAGAGCTGAGTTTAACATTGCCTGAGTAGTAGTATTTCAGTTAAAGCACAACATGTCATCATACTTTAGAATGCAAGTCTAAGATGTCTACCAGTTTGGTGAAACCTGCAGACAATTGTCTGGTGTAAAACTGACTGACTGACTGAGTTTAGTTTTACGCCGCTTTTAGCAATTTTCCAGCAATATCATGGCGGGGGACACCAGAAATGGGCTTAACACATTGTGCCCATGTGGGGAATCGAACCCGGGCCTTCGGCATGACGAGCCAACGTTTTAACCACTAGGCTACCCCACCGCCCCCTGGTGTAAAACAATAAAGGGTCAATGAAACCTATGATCACAAGATTATGGCACATCCAAGGGCCACAACTCTGCACTCTTATGTGAATATTTGTAAGGGTTCATTTGACTTGTAAATAAGATTTCTTATGAACATCATTGTAACTGTTTCATAACATAAGATAGAAAACTACAGTCTGTTCTTGAATCATGCCCTGTATCTGAAAATTCATAGTCCGTCTTTGTTGTAGGAAAAGCTGACTGGAAGTGTGAAAGAATATCACATACATATTTAATATAACATAATACTTTATCAGCATCATCATCATCATCATCATCATCAATAAATATCATAGTACATCAACAGAAAACCAGATACCCATCCACCATATTTAGTTGATGTCGTATGTTTCATCAATGTTTGAAACTACAAACGTCATTTATTTCCAATAGCATTAGCCAGTCTGTGTGTGAAACAACTCACTATTGCACCACTGTATGCAATACAACGATATGATGCTATGATATGACAATAGAAGTTCTGTATATCATGGCCAATGAAACTGGACGATATGAAACCATTATCATATAGACAGCATTACTTTGTTTAATTGTGTATTTGTCTCATCTCTTTCTCCAAATAATACAAATATCGGACAAAATATTTGTCTAAAATATTTGATTTTTAGCTTTTGATTACTCAACATTGAACACTTTCATGGAATACTTGGAAAGTGTGTACCATATACAGTTCAACAATGTATTGCAAATTTCCAGCTCCAATAGAAAGTAAGTGAAGTAGGAATTAGAAAACTCAAAGAAATCACAAACAACGAGACTGCAAGGTCGATTACGCTACAGATGACCATGACCTAGATGAGCAATACTCTTCATGTCGGATGCTGACAGATGAAGGAAGTAGAAACCAGGCAAGATATCGCTGAGTCACTACTTCGAGGCTCCCTTGGCTGTTTTTGGTTTTTGTTTATCTTCGGCAATCTCAGCATCAAGTCGCTTGTGCTCCTTTTCCACCGTCTGCCGTAGCTCCTTCTACAAAGAATTAGAATGATTGTTCAGAAAGATTACACTTCCATCCCATAATACTAAGTGTATGTGAATAGACACATATTTTCAGGACACCCTACATGCCATGAACTGGCTAATCCTTAACTTCCAGCTAACACACTTACTACAGTCAAGTCTCGTTAATCTGACATCGTCCGTTGCGCAGCAAATTGTTGGATTAATGAAGATGTCAGATTATCAAATTATGAGTACAGATCACGTTCATGGTCAAAAACAGGACAATCATGATCCATGTTAAGTTTGTGTGTGTGTAATTAGTGTTGAGAAACAACGTCTAAAACCATAATCGATTATCGAATTTAGATCACACCTTTTACAGCTAAATGATAAGTACGTCAAGATATTTGTGTGTGTGAAAACTAAGAAAGTAGAACAGTAGATCTACGTGTCGACTTCAATGCAGAAATCAGAACGGCTATAGATCTAAGACTAGATGTAACAAATATCAATAAATCTATCCATGTCTATCCTTGTTCATAAATTTGACGAAAACTGAGCCTTTCGCAAATACAAAATGTTTTCTTGAAGCGAACATGTGTGGGGAAGCAGGCATTTTGTTGACAGTCTTGTCTGCCAATCAACATGCTTGTTTCGATCATGTGTTGATATTCTTCAGGAGTATTCATTGTCTTTAAAACCAATTCCTGTTTTCATTAAACCTTTATGAAACCTTCATCAATGCTTGCATTTAAACATGGGTCTAAACAATAAAACGACAAAATGGCTGCTCCCTCGGCAAGCAATAAATAGACTTGACTTCCTGTTTTACAGCAGTTATACGATGTTCATCAGATGGCAGAATTTATGTTCATAATCCTCATTGCTCCTCACGTATCATAACATCTTGAGTGACACGTGTCAGTGTATTCACAGGTAACTGATAACACGCCTTGCTAATCTCAATGTCCGTAACACAATGCTGGAAATGTGACACAATTATCACAGACAGACACTGGGATTCAATCAATTGGACTTTGGGGACTGGGTGCCATTTCACAAAACAACTTTAGTGTTATGACTATGTCAGGGTATGGGAGATACAATCACCTTAATGCTAAGTGAGTGAGTGTGGTTTTAAGCTGCTTTTAGGAATATTCCAGGAACATCACAGCGTGGGAAACCAGAAATGGGCTTCACACATTGTACCCATGTGGGGAATCAGACGTCTTTGGCGTGACGAGCAGACGCTTCAACCACTAGGCTATCCCACTGCCCTCTTTAGTGCTAAGATGCTAAGATGCTAAGACCCAGGTTCAATTCCCCAGATGGATACAATGTGTCCCCCCCATCGTGATATTGATGGAATATTGTTGAACACGACGTAAAACTAAACTCACTGACTCGTACAAAACAATGAAGGCATCATGAACCGTTTACCAACCACTCCCCACCAAGCACCTAGACCCCACCCCTGAAAGTGACTTGGATTCTCCCAGAGGAAGGTAGGAGGTCATCCTGACTCACCCCCCAGCCCACCAGGTCCGAGAGGCTGTAGCAGCCTTCATCACACGTTGCTTGTTTGAAGACATCGCGATAGTTGTTCTCGTCATCGAAGTTGAGTGTGGCTCCGCCGCCCATGAACAGCATCATGAAGGGATCAACCTGCAAACATGTAAGTCAGAGGTACACGTGACACTAGACAAACAACTTGTCTCTCAAATTAACAAATTTACAGAAAAAAACGGTTCCTAAATCCTCTTAATAAAAAAGGGGTGGTGGGGTAACCTAGTGGTTAAAGCATTCGCTCGTCACACTGAAGACCTGGGTTCGAATCCCCACATGGTACAATGTGTAGCCCATTTCTGGTGTCCCCCCGCTGTGATATTGCTGTAATATTGCTAAAAGTGGTGTAAAACTAAACTCACTCACTCTTACCAGTAATAAAATATAATAGAAAGGAGCAGATGCTTTCTTCATTTTTCTGAAACTGTGGTAATATAGACTTGCATGGGCTGTATTGGGTATATTTGTTTCTGGGTCTGTGTGACAGACTAACGCAACACACATCACCCTCAGTTGACGTTCTATTATGTACACTTGTATCTGACTCAGATCTAATATCATAATGTCACTTATTGCAACAGGCTATTAGACTGCTCCATCACTGTACAAGTTAATATTTTCTCAGTCATGACTGGTAGCTCTCCTATTTTTTTTCCATAATACAATTACAGTTTTTCACCTGTACCACATACCTTGGACCAAAAATTTCAACCACAATAGCTTCATGTCCTAATCATACAATTATACATTCATACACTTCAAAGAACTCAGTTTTTAGCTGGGTAATAAGATAAAATGCCCTGAATTTATAAATGAAAATATAGATTGACTTTTACAAAAAGGATTTCCCTCAATATGGTAAAAAACCCATGAATTTCATCCCCTCTGTTTATAACAAATAGTGATCAATATGTATAAAAATCTTTGAAAACTTTCTTGATTTTTCCATACCACCTACATTGAATTTAGGTCAATATTTAATAAGAAGTAAAAGGTCAATATCAGAATGAATGAGTCTGCACACAAAACAGTTCCTTGCACAACAGGAAATGAAATTACAATAACAAATCTTCATGTCTAGCAATGTCCAGTTTTGATAAAACATACCAGACATGGTAATTGACAATTAACTTGAATTGTTTGTTACGCCAGGCATTGGTTTGTATGCAGACTGAGGTAAAGATTATCAGCATTAAGTATCCCAGGCTATTCAGCAATCTTCTGAAAACTCTAAACACACCATACATAATTTTTCAAATGTCTAGTATGAATATTGATTAAAAGATTTATATTTAATGAATTTTCAGTCCCATCAACAGATTGCATGTAGGCATTAGTAGAGACCATGTCATAAGATCTATTATTTAGAATGTCATGTACAATTTCAGGAACAGAAGGCTGTTTTCAGAGTTGCCATGCAGCCTTGTCCACAACAATATTCAGTCGTAATGAGAAATGCTTGAATCTTACGTTCGTGTTTCCTTTGTCCAAGTTGATGTATAAGCGGGGTGTTTTTGTTGGCACTCTGAAATACAAACATAATAATAATAATAATAATAATAATAATAATAATAAACAATGCGTTTTTCATAACGCTTTCCAAATATTGAACAGTATACACAACCTTTCAGCTTGTTGAAAGGAAGTCTGAAGTGATGCAGATCTTACCATTTATCACTTTGTGTTAAACCCATTAACTAACCATAATCAGGAAAAACATCTGGGATAATTACCCACGATCAGAGGTTTCCATAAAACATACAGGATGCACTTTGTAGAGTAAACTGCGGTACCATAGCAGTGTATGAAATAAGGCCCGTCCGACCGCCCGAGACGGTCTAGATTTCTGACGGACGGTCTAAATTTACAGCCAACCAGCCCGACGGTCTGGTACAATTTGTAGATGTTCAATACATCCGAGTAAATTCACCATATTTGGTCTGGTTAAATCCATTTTGGGATGGTAACATTTTGAATTTACCAGCCCTGATGTCTGGCTGGAGTTTTGGCAAATTTCATACACTGACTTTAGACAATATTGTATCACTAATTCACTTACCGCCCAGTGAGACTTGCAAACGGCTGCACTGACAGGGATGTTCCAAGAATGATGAGCAAATCACATTTCTTAAGGTCCTGGAGAAAGATAGATACATGCACATTACTCATCTATATTCCAGTGAAGTTGCGTGGATCACAGCTCCGGATAATATTTTGCCAGCCACTGAGTATTAATACAAATATTATCTTTCAGTTTGGGCAATGAATGATAGCTTTCTTTGAGTATTCAACAAATTTTGTCATCTGTTGAGTCAATTCAATTGGATAGTTTTTTTTAAACCAATGAGTAAACCAGTAATAAACATATGCCGTTAAAAAGGAGCTGTTGACTTTTACGTCTGCCCATGTCATGCCACAAATGTGTCAGGAATTACATCATCTCAAAATAGGGATACAACAAGAGGGACGCAACATGTTATTGCATTATTTACCACGTAGAGTTCCTGTATGTGTGATGCTCACATTTGATCAGTAAATATAGATCTATAAAGTCATACAGGTTTGCAATCTAACATGGCTACAATCAGTACTTACACAGAATGTTGGTATACTACTGTTTGCTCTTTTCATGTTACCACATTTGTGATTGAACTCCAGCAAAACTGAAGTGTGGAAGCTTATATGATTACATACTCCTCTTGCTAGAACAAGACCAGTGTTTGATTCACTGGTCAAAACTAGTCATGACACGCGGTATGTATTCAAGTTAACAAATACAAATCCTTGAAGTATTGATGATGCATGTTGTAACCATTTATTCTTACCTCTTCAACACACTTGAAGTATCTGTCAGGCAACTTTTCACCAAAGAAAACAATATCTACAACAAAACAGCACCATTAGTTATTCATTAGATATTCTTCCAGGCCATCTCAGTATCAAGCAGTCTGCCTCACATTATGTTAATGTCCCCTTGTACAGATAAAGAAAATCACTTTGCATTCTCTTTTTGCTGAACATGCAAATACACTTTACACACAGTATAACTAACATTCACGCTTCACAAAATTCCACAGATGTTTAGTCATTATATAATGTATTGCCTTGAACAGATAAAGGACTGAACTTTTTGTTTAAAATTGGCAAAACATTCTAATTATTTAGTGTTACTCTTATGAATATTTTTCAATGTCTATCATCCAGCTACTTTTCAAGCTCTTAACATATACTCATTCGTTTATCTCTGATGACATGGGTAGATGTGTGGCTAAACTGGATATTCAATAAGACTGCCATGGTATTATTTATAATATACAATGACTAAGGAAAAACTTGAAATGATACTAGTTAAAAGGTATCAAGAAATACATATCCATGCAATATTGTATCATGGAGTGTGAACAAACCATTGAGGTGGGTTCAACTGAAGTTGGAACTGCCAACTTACTTCAAAGACAGACTGTTTCAGGCAGAAGTGAGTGGCAAATACCTTCCCTACACACAGTCTCATAAAATAAGATTTCAGTGCTCACTACCTTTACACAAAAATTAGACAACACTTCGCATCAAAACGACCTTTTTCAAACATTGAGGGAAGTCAACATTAGCTTGCTAAAATCATCTTTCAGCACTGGTTTCAAACTGGCAACAGCTTTTTTTTCAAAATTTGAAAACCAAAGAAGAGACATTTCAGGAAATTCTTCCAGATAGAAGAGTTTGTATGGCAGTACATCCTATGGGCTCGGAAAGTGTACTTTGTTTGGAATGTTTATATCCTTGACAATTTGTACGAAATCAGCCCTAAAGCCTGTAGCTGCTGTTCAGAATATCCTGAGTTAACCTTTTTATCAGTTTTTGAGGTTACATGATTAGAAAAAACATTCTTGCTGTCACTTTCTTGATCTGGCGTGTGACACTATGATGTCAAAAACATCATAACATGGTTCAGGCGATTGATTCACTGACCACATACCTGGCTTGACCAGCCCCACGCAGTCTTCAGCATCACAGGTAGGAGTCTCCTCAGCAAATATCTTCTCTGTATGAGACAAATACAAACACTTCAGAACAGTCCACATTAATTGAATATTCATGTTTAATTTTAAACACTGCTACCACTGTTATCAATCATTCTTGCATTATTATCTACTTTACTTAGATACCAGACATACACTGAGAGCAAACAAGTTTTCCTTTAATATTTTCCTGTTTTCATCACCAGCTTTGAATAGCACTGTGGGAGAAAATTTGCGAATAGATAAGGAACACTGCCATGAAGTGGTGTTGCTCTATTTGTTTCCCTCAGTACATATTACAGGAGCAGGTGGGTCATATACATAATACCCATATTTGGGGAGCATATGAAATTTTTGGACAAAAATCATTGTCAAAGACCTTCATTACAAACATTTGATTGATGTTTGAATCTGTTGTCAGAGATTGGGGTGTATGTTTGTTCACTACACCCAAAACTCTGACAACAAATTTAGCTCCATGTGAATCGTTTTCTTAGAGCCCAGGACACTTATTACAGCAAATATGGTATATTGACTAACAAGTCAGAGGTGGATAATATGTTTCCACTTATCAAACACACTCACCCAAATTATGCTATTTTCGTATTTCTAGTTTACTTCAAAAAGGGAGGTGGGTTCACCTTCTGGGTTGTATGTGGATACATAGATGTGTTGATGACGTACCTTTGATCCAGTCCTGTGAGAATTCCTTCTGACATGTGAGACAGTGTGAAGTACGGAAAGTCCCATGAGCCTCTACTATCTTGTCCGCGGGGAGGCCCGTGTAATGCTCCAGTGTGTCAATGTTCTGAAACATGTAGAAAATACATTCACAAAATACCAACTTGCCTTTCACCATGACCCATCTGTTCCAATTTATGATTAACACAGACAACGACAATGCCAATCAACACTTCTGACAACCCTTGACACTCGTGAGTGAGTGGATGATACAGCAGTATCACAGCGATCTGTAAACAACTGAATCTTGACCAGACAAACCAGTGATTGATAGTTTGACTAACATGTTGGGGGCACAAGGCGATATCTAATCAATAAAATTACTGTGCATAACTATCTTATTTCCCACTCACCTGTGTGTAATGACGGAGTAGCTTCCCCTTCTCGTGGAGCTGCTTCACAAAGTAGTGACAGGGTGTGGGCTGAAACACGTATTGTAGCGACACACTGTAAAAAACCTGAGAAATAATATTCAGTGAACTGACAGAAACATAGAAACATTTATGTGTTACTCATGGCCAAATACTGCAAACATATTGTCCGAGTGAGAATCATCATTCACATTGACATACCTCAACATTGATGTCCAGTCACTCGTTACTTATCGATAGTGAAATCCATCATACATCTTAAAGGCACAATGTCACACCACATTTCTCTAAAAGTAAATAATGCATGTCTCTCGATAATGCTAACTATCAGCACTCAGGGAAGCAACCATATTATTTATTTAAAATAATAATAATACGTATTTAGATTACAATATTAAATAAAAAAGTTAGAATGAATTAATGCAACGTTGCATTAAATTGACTCCGGTGCCCTCTATCCGTCCGAACATTATTTCAAGTTGACCCCGTAGAGTTATGTCCCTTGGAATGCTCTTTACGAATATCCTATAATGCAACTTGTGATTGAGGCCAGTTTGGCAAACACCGACAACACAGCGTTCGACAGTTTTCAATGTACTGAGCAATCGAAAATAAGCACTATTGTCGAAAATGTGTGCCATTGTGTCTTTAAAGACTTTCAGAATATTAAGGAGTTTGTTTTATTTGGTTATTTCTCTACTACTTTTAATCTTTTTGAAGGACTAACATTTTTTTTAAATGCAATTTGATTAAAGGCTTGCCGACTTGATTTGCAAAGCATTAAAACCCTTTTCCAAGAAGTCTTAGCATTATGATTGCCATAAGCACCCATTCACACAAGCATCTCAAACAAACTCATTTACCACAATCACAAATCACACAGACCAAGGATATTTAATAATAAGTCAACAGGCAACTGGTTCAGTTAACGTTTCATGAATGTTCCATGGCTACAAGTATTTCACAGCCTCTGCATCTTCTCACTGACCTTGAAATGCCCTGGCCAAAGTTCTTTTGCAAGGTGACAAAATGGTTCCGGATGTTCCTGTAAACAAAGTAACATTGCATAATGGAATAATGTTTAAGAGCACCAAATGTATAGCAGCCTGTGCCCAAAACACTAGATACCATCAGCCCTAACATGATTCTTGGCAATATTTCCAGTTGATTTAAGTGTTTATCATGCTGATCGTTCATTAACTGAGCATACAAGACGGAACTACCGGTAGATAAGGGTTTCGGAATACACATACAAGATATAAGCAATAGTCACAGTGATAAAACCATAATTTTGATATAGTTATTGGTAGAAAAATTATAAGGTAAACCATGAATATATTAGCACACTTCACCTCTCTTAATAATATTGAAGTGCTACATCATGTCACAGGAAAACAGGGGCGGTGGGGTAGCCTAGTGGTTAAAGCGTTCGCTCGTCACGCCGAAGGCCTGGGTTCGATTCCCCACATGGGTACAATGTGTGACACCCATTTCTGGCGTCCCCCGCCGTGATATTGCTGTAACATTGCTAAAAGCGGCGCAAAACCCAACTCACTCACTCACTCACTCACAGGAAAACAAGAAACCATGTAAAACCTAACTACATAAACTCTAATACATTTTTAAATTATAAAATTAAAATATATCAAAAAGTTCAATTCATCCTCTTACTATAAAATACTGTATGCTGAAAATGGCCATAGGGTCTGGCAGGTTGTACTTCTGGAGGTTGTCGTACAAGCCACTTCCTGGGCTTCGGAAGTCTGGAATACCTGCCGCTGTTAACAGAAAACAGATCAGCTGTTAACAGAGCTAAAAGAGTCTAGTGTTTGCCACTGATGTGTCAATGTCCCCCGCCACTATATAATGGAATATCTATAACATATTTACTACTTTTTATTTCTTGGTCACATACAAGATGCCTGAAATAATCTGTGTCTGCATAATCACCCAATGTAGGCTGTTGACATAATGACATAATGTTTTATGAGATATGGCCAATGTAGGCTGTCACCAAATTTGAAGACATTGGGTACAACAGTTTATGAGATATTGCGTTAACACGAGTTTGAAAAGTGGTCAAAGTGTCATGGTTACCTTGAAAATAAGGTCAAGGTCACCCAAATCGACTGGTGTTTGGGTAATCTCCCAATGTAGGCTGTCACCAAATTTGAAGACATTGAGTACAAAAGTTCATGAGATTTCGTGTTAAAACGAGTTTGAAATGTGGTCAAAGTGTCGTGGTGACCTTGAAAATAAGGTCAAGGTCACCCAAAATCGACTGTTGTTTGGGTAATCCCCCAATGTAGGCTGTCACCAAATTTGAAGACACTGGGTACAAAAGTTCATGAGATTTCGCGTTAACAAGAGTTTGAAATGTGGTCAAAGTGTCGTGGTGACCTTGAAAATAAGGCCAAGGTCACCCAAAATCGACTGGTGTTTGGGTAATCCCCCAATGTAGGCTGTCACCAAATTTGAAGACACTGGGTACAACAGTTCATGAGATATTGCGTTAACAAGAATTGGTACGTACTTACGTACGGACGGACGGACACCGCTGAATAAATAGTCCCCGTTCCGCGTTGCGGCAGGGGACAATTAGGGTGGGACTGTATATTTTAAAGGTCTTTTTGAGACTCCCGACTACTTTCTTGGTGGTTCCAGGCATTTAATCACTGTACCTAAGGTCTATATAGGACATTAAATTCTCAATTATCCAGTTTATCTATCTGCAATAATTTGGATAAATATGCATTAACTACATTACAGTCTTACATTTTTAAACCTAAAAAGACACAATCTGTTTGAAAGGCATTTTAGAAGTTGATGAATAATAAGAAAAGTAAGATGCTTTATGGCTGACAACTATTTTATTATATTATGATGCAATGGTTTGGTATAGGTTCTTAGGTTCTTGCTTGACCTAATAAAAAGACCCATCACTAAAACTGGACATCTTGTTTGTTTGTTGTTGAGCACTGCCCACCTGATCACCTCTTGCAACAAGAATGGGTTGTTGAAAACCAAATTATACCTGGACCTTTATGGGTTAACTGGATGTTCCCATGACAACCCTTACATATACCCCTGTGTTTCCATGACAACACTTACATATAACCTTGTGTCTCCATGAAAACACTTACATGTCGATATCCCAGCACCTGCCATTGTGATGACATTGGTGCACTTGTCACTCTTCAGATACTTGGCCACTCCCTCGAAGGTCACCTCACTCAAAACTTTCTCCACATCATCTAACTTGACAGCGCTGGTGAAGTATTTGCTCAAGCCTGCTGCAACTGAAGGATCAAAACGCCTTGTCTTCATAAATAAAGATGAAGAATAGGTAAAGGTATCTTGAATCATGACTTCCAATTTGCGATAATATTCCGAATTATATGTTGTCTTACATCACAAGTCATTTGCTAAAACTGTAACAATAGGAGTACCACACAATTAGAATTGTGATTCTTGATTCACAGAACAAGCACAATTAGAATTGTGATTCTTGATTCATGGAACAAGCACAATTAGAATTGTGATTCTTGATTCATGGAACAAGCACAATTAGATTTGTGATTCTTGATTCACAGAACAAGCACAATTAGAATTGTGATTCTTGATTCATGGAACAAGCACAATTAGAATTGTGGTTCTTGATTCATGGAACAAGCACAATTAGAATTGTGGTTCTCAGTGAAAAGAATTGTGATCGTTGATTCCAAGAACAAATCCTCTGCCTGTTCCAAGCATCAGTGCCGGATTGTAAATGTAGAAAATGAAAACAGCACCTGACGATCATTTAAACCAGTAGTTTACTTTAGATAAAAACTGCAAGAATCCATTGAAAACAGTCTAAACAGTCTAGCTAATGGGTCAATGGAAAACGTCTCTTGTAAAACTAAAATAACTTTATCATGATACAAAATCAAACTATGAATATAACATATACAAGTGAAGGTATTGTAAAGTTCGGGTAAACTTCACAACACAGCAAATAATACATGCATCATGACCCATGACAACTCCACTTTAACCTAAGTCAACTTATGTAGACCATATTTATTATATAGACACGAATACACAAATCTAGTGGTTTATCTGAGTCAGTCAGATTTCAATGGCAAAGTCAACTTACGTGCATCTATTGCTCCTCCAGCCTGAAACAGATAGATATATTTTTATGTACACATCAATGGATATTTAATAATTACTAAAATCTAATGAATAAAGAGTTTTTCACAAATAAGTCAGCACATCTTCAGTAAACATGTTGCCTTTTGACATACCCTTAGGTCCACATCCATGTGTTAGCTAAGAAATGTTGGTCAGGACTATGCATTTACAACTCATGGGTATGAGTTGCTTTTTTGCTCCACTAATCATAACATATGCAAGAATCTGGCAAAATATATATTTCTTGCTGCTAAGAAATGTGATTCCTTTTTCAAAGGGATATCTGTGAAATGATATCTAGTTACACTAATGTTCTCAATGTACGTGTATTCTATACCGCGCTCATGTTACAATTGTACTTATCATACACTGTACCTGTATAATGGGCTGGTGGCACCTTTACATTTTGTGCAAGAGTGAGTGAGTGAGTAAGGTTCTGTTTTGGGTTCGGTTCTTCTTATCCATCTTGGTGAAATGGTGCTGACAAACCAATGCTAAGAGTCTGGGACTCCAATCCCATTATCACAGCATCCTGGCATTCCTAAGAGAGATAACTCTACAGAGAATTGTGGTGCCCAACCCCAAATCAGTGAGCAGATATGTGAATGTTCTCAGCAATATTTTTGCCACAACCCATGTCATCGGTGCCTGACAACACAAACAGCCAGGTGGCATGCTGAACCCACCTAACCCCGACAGGCAAGGAATCGACAAGCATAGCGTATAGACTTCTTCCTCTACAATACCTAGGCCCCAATTCACAAAGTGGTCGTAACGTTACAACCATTCGTAACTCTATAGTTTATCATAGGCTTACGATTGTTGTAGCCCTACAGGTGCCTTGTGGATCGGGACCCAGGATGATAACAGTAACAGTATTGAGCTTTGGTGGTTTCTTATTTCCTAGACAGATCCTCACTCACACTAAAAATATCGGGAATGTGCAAAACAACCCAGCTTAAATTCTATTTTTCATAATTACTGCATAGATACATGGACCAAACATAATAACAGAGTTTCTCTCCCTGCCTGTCCCCCGGCTTGCATCATGAGAAGCAGCCAATAAATAGGATTCACAGATGGAACATTACTCCAAGCAGAACGTGACTATGTTCAAATGGAATCTCAATAAAAGTGTTAACATTTCTGCCACATTTCACTAAGAATTTCCAGATACAATTCCTTTTTTCACTAGCAGTGTTTCAAGGGCTGTATTCCCATTTCTCATTTATTCTCTGTTCATGTTTTGATATGACCACCATTACGTACATGTGACCTCGTTTTGGGTTAGAATCTGCAACTGCAAATTCTTCTGGACTTGAGTCATTCTAACTACCCTACACTAATTTCTTCACATAGAATTATTGATATATATTTTTATGTAGACAAATGAATCACAGTTGAGAGAAATAAATCTGTATGACAAATAATGAAACAAATGAAGGTCTTAGCAGACACTTACCTGTGTCCCCTGAGCTCCCTCTTCCTTGCCTTCTGAGAAAAAAGAGACACGATGACATTATTATCCAAAAGCTATCATCATCTGCAAAATGGTGAAGATATTCAACAGACTTAGCTCTGATTATTTACTTAGATATGACACATGTGTTATAGCCATGCTTAGAAATCAACATGCCATATTCGATTAAAGAGTAAACTGTGTGAAAAATGTTTCGTTTTGGTTTGTCTCACTCAGCACTATTCCAGCTATTTGGCGGTGAAAAAGAAGGTGGGAGAGAAGGGTATACACCTTTCATTCCCTGCATCGGATTGAGCTCAGAAACAGGATGCAATATTAGGGTCCAACCATGTGATATGATTTGAAAACAACTTGTTCAAGAAACTAATACAAAATGTAATTTGACTTCTGGCTTTATTCCTAAAGAAAAGTCTGTTGGACATGCTGGAATGTACTGGAACCACAGACATGAAAGTTTTGTGATTAAAAATATAATTGGTCAGCCTCTTCCCTTCAGAAACAATCTGTATGTTTTGAAGCTGTGAACACAAAAATGTGCTCTTTCTACAAAAGTCCCAGCCCTTCCCAACTCCAGGATATGAAACATGTTGGTGTAGTTCTTCACCCATCTTACCTGGCTTCTTTGGTGATTTACCGTCATCCTGAAATGAAGACAATGAATGAAAGATACAGGTATCTTGTAACATCATCATTTTGCTTACTACTTTGCCCTGTTTTAGGTACAAATTTTGTGTCAGGTTTGGTACAAACTTTGCCCCATTGTTTTGGTACAAATTGGTTTTGTTTTTGATCCAAACCTACTGGATGAAATCTTTGAGTTGTGCTAACTGGCACAAGCCTGTTAACCCTATGACAGTTTGCCTATTGGAAAATGGCAGGATTTCTTACCGGTAGTTGTCCAAAGACAAATTTGCCATTTCCATTGGACCTGCGTTGATTCTCAGAGGTAGCATGATGACAACCATTAGTAATCAAGATACACTGGAATCTGTCCATTACGGACTGGCCAGGGACCGACTCATTTGTCCGGATTGTAAAGCGGTCTGGATAGGACAACTTTTGTCTGTTACCATAGACACTGCCACAATAAGTTACCGTATATAAGCCGAATTTTGAGGACAAAAACTGCAGGAGGTGGTAAGCTTATCCATGGGTTACACTTTCGTTAAACAATTTTTCAGTGGGTAAGAAAATGACATCGTATCACTTCGCGTGAACAAACAACAGAAGATAATCATTTATAAAGGAACAAACAGATCTGTTTTCATTGTGAAAACTGACTCGGTTCATTTGATATTCACAAACAAATAGATATTCAAACTTGCATGATAAAATGTATACTGTGAAATAAGTGATACACAGATTTGTTATATAATTCATTACACAATATTGTATGATACATTTGTATTTCAAATATCAAATCAATACTCAGTCACAGCAGCATATACACACATGGCAGGAAACCATTCAATTAAAACTGAAATAATTTGTTTTTCCCGAGTGAAATATTTGCTTTATTGCAGCATGGGTCATTAAGGAAATGGAGCATGAAAATAGATAGTGATGTGTTGTATGAATTAGTTATAAAGTACTTGTAGTTTCAGTGCATACTGACAGACTGACAGACGATGAGCAAAGTCCTATAAACTGTCGTCCCATAGGGGACGTTCAAAATTTATGTCCAAGGGGGGTGATGATACAAAGTAAGTGACCCCCCTGCATGTCATGTACAAAATCAATTACCCCTCAATCTCTCTTCTCATATTATTTTCGACACATAATCATCATCAAAATCATCATCACCTCCCCTAGCCATAAATTATGAATGGTCCCTAGCTACAGATAGGTTGTGTATTTGCAAGTTACAATAACCCAATGAATTTTGTGCTGCAGAGGTACAAATATGCATAATTTTTTTAAAAACACTCTGAGTAATTAAACCATTATCCTTTCCATCTATCAGAGTTTCTCTACAGATGTTTAGTTACAGATCAAGGGGAGCGTCACACATACCTGAACTATGCTATGTTTTATTTATTGTCAAATGACATGTAGATCTATATCGCTAATACCCACTGGAATTGACCCAGGAGAGTAAAAACACATTGAATGCCTAATGCCTAATGTGAATGATAACGTTTGAGTACATACTCTACTGCTCAAAACAATATCTGGAGTCTTGCAACCTCCAATCAATATTCTAACATGTAGCAGGGTGAATAGTACTTCGGAAACAATCTAAATTTTGTATTCAGATAATAATTTCACTGATTGGAATAATGATATCAGCGATCGCAACTGTTTGTTCCAGTTAGCCCATGAAATGACGTATTGGTAGAAATCACTTGCAGCGAGAACTAACACTGATAACGAGAGTGATTAATTTTCCCGATGGGCAGTTTCTGGGAGGCAGTTAGCCAAGGGTCAGTCCGACTGACATCAATGAGAGCTTCATCTCAGCGAGTCCGATTTACACAAACACATCGCTGATGATGACTGGCCCTCTCCCATCTCTATTTGATTATCTGTTCACTAAGATAAACAGTTTCAATCAACACAATCTTACCTTTTTCTCGCCTTCCATTTCTGTGATGTAGTATCAGAGAAGTACTTCGTTATTATAGAGTCTGCTGAAGCACAAACAGGAAACTGTTCCTAAACATTATAAACCAATAATTTAATTTAAAATGTTTCAAGTAAACCATACATGCTGTGTTGATACTGATAATAAACGTATCAAGAGCTCAAGATGTTGTCAGCTTGGAATTCAATCTAAGTAAACTTAGGCTCAGTATTATTCGTTACACTGCTATACTGTATAGCAGTTTAACAAATAATACTGAGCCTAAGTTTACTTGGACTGGCTTGGAATTGCAATTCCTATCTGAGTAAATTGTTAATTTTCAAAAAGTAAAACAAGTTTTGTTTTAATGATACCAGTCTCTAACCAAGCATTGGCTCTATTTCCAACACTGACACACATTGTATATTTGGGGGAAAAATAGTCATAATCTTTGTTATTTTGAATGAACAAAACTGGCATTTATGACTAGATAGAAATGATGGCGTGAAAACCAAAAATACTGAATTTTTTGCATTACTGTATACCGAACCAAAGCCAAAATACCACGGTTCTACTGATACCGCTTTATACCATTTGGTTACACATCTTGCTCATGTATCCTGGCACATTCATCAAAACCATAAGGCCTTTGATGAAAATACTACACAATTCCTAAACCATTTTCCTGAAGTGAACCTTGTTTTCTCTTTCACAAAAAAGCCAATGAGGATATTTGTCTTTTTCTTAGGACCCCCCCAGCCATGGGGTAGCACAGTGGTTACATTGTTTCCTGGTCACAGTGATGGCCAGAGTTTAGATTGGTACAATATGTGAAACTCATTTCTGGCGTCCTCCACTAAGATACAGCTGGAATATTGCTAAAAGTGACATAAAACCGCTCTCACTCACTCACTTGTGTTACCATGTTCAGGTTTTAAAGTCATGAGACTTTCATGTGAGGAAAAGCTTCCAGTGACAATATCATCAGATGAGAATATTTTGACAGAAAAAGCTATAAGTTGTATTGATTCTGTTTTTAACTAATTTCACCTGTCTTACAAAGGCCGACAGCAGTTCTGTCACAACATGTTCTTTCACTCACATGAAAGTAACATAACACATTATTTGACTTGAGTAAATTATTGGTATTATGTTTCCAGATAAATGTAGTATTTCATCACTAAATACATCAAAGATTAATTTCCCTTCCTCAATGTACTTCTTGGACCCGGGATACTGAACCCAGTCAGAGCGGGTGAGTGTGCACTTAAGTGTAATAAAGTCTTTCATTGGCTGGTTCATTTGCCGATATGCTCAGGGCTCTTTGTGTGTGTATAGGAATCCCGGTTCAAGACGAGCGAACCTATTCACTGTGTTACTGTGTTACTGTGTGTGTTTTTTGTCATTTGTAATAACATTGGTTAGGTGATAATAATTGTGAGTCACAATGTTTAAAGTTTTGAGTGTTGGTTGTGGGTCACATTTCGCGTCATATATGTTCAATGGCAACAGTATTTTAGAGGTGCGCCTTTGAGAAAGTGCTCCAGAGTTGCCTCCCTTGACCGGATGTTTATGCTTTGACTCCTGGTCATGTGTTCAACATGTTTCGGGAAAGATCAAAGTGGTTAATGATACAGCCATGCTTTGCTGGAAAGTTCGAGAATCTGTGTCAGTATATATAAAGGCTGGCTGTTGTGTGGTGGGACACACAAGGACTGACACACGGAACTACACGGGACTTTCGATATCACTGGAGTTACTGTCGTCCTTCGGCACCATCGTTGTTTGCCTTCGTCAACATCGTCTGCCCCTGACACTTCGTGCCTGACTGCTTTCATTTGTAAACAAGCTCCATTTATAATATCTGATCTCACTGTGGTTACCAAGACTCTGGTGAGTTAATATTTCATATATGTGACCCATTACTTTAGATTTGTGACTCCATTGCATTGTATTAGAAATCTGTATTGTGATTCATTGTAGCTTGCTCATTGTTTGCTCAATATATTATTGAATATTTTAGACTTGTCTGTGTTATATTTTGCTGGTTCAAAGGGGATTCTTAACCTTTTGTCACGGCAATTATTTATCCGTAACAACTGTGCATGCGCTATGAGCGCAGCGCAGCACAGCTGTTGAAACCACTGATCACCCCAGCTGGGTTTTTGTAGTGAATAGTTTAAACTCCGATTTCAAAGGATTTTTTTCATCGCGTTATTTTTCAACTTTAAAGTTGAATTTGCATATTTGATGATTTGTTACTGTAAGTCCATAACAAAAGGTATCAGAATCTGCAAAGTTGTGTTTTGAATTGCATATAAGCTTTAATAAAAAAACTTAGGGATAATGTTATGTGTTGATTCTGAAGTTAAAACAAGAGTTAACTGAAAATCAGTCTGTAAAAGAACAAAGGTGAAACAAAGAAATGTGATACAATTATAGGTCACATGCAACATAAAACACAACTTTGCAGATTCTGATACCTTTCGGTATGGACTTACCGAAACAAATCATCAAAAATGCAAATTCAACTTATAAAGTGGAAAAATAACGCGATGCAAAAAATCCTTTGAAATCGGAGTTCAAACGTTTCACTAATTTTCCCCCAGCGCTTGGGGGAAACGTGGTTTCAACAGCTGCGCTGCACTAGGCTGTGCTCATAGCACATGCGCAGTGAAATGGGTTCGCGCAGCTTAGAAGTGGGTTGTCCGGTGAATACTCGGTGAAGGCTTTGGTGTGAGCTATTTTTCTAATGTGTTGTTGATATTTCACAGGCGCAAGCTTTTTATATGTTATGACAGTAGATTACCGATTTCAATGTTTATATAATTTCATTTGTCTATTTCACCACACGTTCTTCTTACTGAGTCACTTTCTCAGTTTGATACTTAAAAGCAATGTCATTATTTAGCGTTGACATAACTGCTGGCCTTCTGTGATTCCACTTCAAGCGGAAAGGAATCTATGTTGTCAAAACTTAAGGGCACAGATCTAGTACAGTAAGGCCTAAAAAAAAATGTTGTGGTTCCTATTACCCAACTGACCCTTGAATTCTGGTGCCGACCCTAGTTTTTTTAACAAGGTATGGATAAAATAAGCTTTCAGATACCATTGTTTTTTCCTCCTACCAACGGACATCGGTCATTCTGATGTCTGAAAGTCAACATGATGGCCACAAGCTTGATTGAATAAACAATTACACATCGATACTTTACTTTTGTAAAATATGTAAAGAAAATATTCCTTCCTACCTACCTACCCTAAGAGGTGTAATCGGAAACACAACATTTTTTTATTTGGCCTAATCTCACCATGAAGGTAGTGTACTGTATATTGGCCAGCCAGTACGATCATATCGGTTATCTGATTCCCTTCTCTCTTGAACCAAAGTCCTAGTGCACTCCAAATGCTTGTGGGAATACTCTATTGAGTCTTGTCCCCTTCGTGAGGACTGGACAATGTGGGAAAGTGAATTGACACTCATTAGTGAGGTTTCATTGCCATAGTGTTACACCTGCCATTCTGATCCTTCTAGCGCAGTATGACAATAACATACGTGATGCCTCTGAGAAAAAAGTTCAATGCCTTAGTGATGGACAATCTTGTGTTACATTTGTAGCAGCACACAATCGTGTAGCTCCAAAGAAATGTTTGTCTATTCAGTGTTGAGAACTTTGTCCTCCATTGACTGTCATTGGCCTAGTATGAATAATGAAGTTAAATCTGAATGGAAGACGACATTCTGTTGCAATGTGTCTGCAATCCTTATCCCAGATCCATCCCATGAGATAGTTACTAATACATTGTCGAAGCAACCAAACAGATCTGTCGTGGGGTGGCCATAGGCCCTTTTCTTGATTCATCAAACAGCCAAACAGATCCGTTGTGGGGTGGCCATAGGCCCTTTACTTGATTCATCAAACCGCCAAACAGATCTGTCGTGGGGTGGCCATAGGCCCTTTACTTGATTCATCAAACCGCCAAACAGATCTGTCGTGGGGTGGCCATAGGCCCTTTACTTGATTCATCAAACAGCCAAACAGATCCAATGTGGGGTGGCCATAGGCCCTTTACTTGATTCATCAAACCACAAAACAGATCCGTTGTGGGGTGGCCATAGGCCCTTTACTTGATTCATCAAACCGCCAAACAGATGTGTTGTGGGGTGGCCATAGGCCCTTTACTTGATTCATCAAACCACCAAACAGATGTGTCGTGGGGTGGCCATAGGCCCTTTACTTGATTCATCAAACCACCAAACAGATGTGTCGTGGGGTGGCCATAGGCCCTTTACTTGATTCATCAAACCACCAAACAGATGTGTCGTGGGGTGGCCATAGGCCCTTTACTTGATTCATCAAACCACCGAACAGATGTGTCGTGGGGTGGCCATAGGCCCTTTACTTGATTCATCAAACCGCCAAACAGATGTGTCGTGGGGTGGCCATAGGCCCTTTACTTGATTCATCAAACCGCCAAACAGATCTGTCGTGGGGTGGCCATAGGCCCTTTACTTGATTCATCAAACCGCCAAACAGATCTGTCGTGGGGTGGCCATAGGCCCTTTACTTGATTCATCAAACCACCAAACAGATCTGTCGTGGGGTGGCCATAGGCCCTTTACTTGATTCATCAAACAGCCAAACAGATGTGTCGTGGGGTGGCCATAGGCCCTTTACTTGATTCATCAAACCACCAAACAGATCTGTCGTGGGGTGGCCATAGGCCCTTTACTTGATTCATCAAACCGCCAAACAGATCTGTCGTGGGGTGGCCATAGGCCCTTTACTTGATTCATCAAACCACCAAACAGATCTGTCGTGGGGTGGCCATAGGCCCTTTACTTGATTCATCAAACAGTCAAACAGATGTGTCGTGGGGTGGCCATAGGCCCTTTACTTGATTCATCAAACAGCCAAACAGATCTGTCGTGGGGTGGCCAGAGGCCCTTTACTTGATTCATCAAACAGCCAAACAGATCCGTCGTGGGGTGGCCAGAGGCCCTTTACTTGATTCATCAAACAGCCAAACAGATCCGTTGTGGGGTGGCCATAGGCCCTTTACTTGATTCATCAAACCGCCAAACAGATCTGTCGTGGGGTGGCCATAGGCCCTTTACTTGATTCATCAAACCGCCAAACAGATCTGTCGTGGGGTGGCCATAGGCCCTTTACTTGATTCATCAAACAGCCAAACAGATCCATCGTGGGGTGGCCATAGGCCCTTTACTTGATTCATCAAACCACCAAACAGATCCGTTGTGGGGTGGCCATAGGCCCTTTACTTGATTCATCAAACCGCCAAACAGATGTGTTGTGGGGTGGCCATAGGCCCTTTACTTGATTCATCAAACCACCAAACAGATGTGTCGGGGGTGGCCATAGGCCCTTTACTTGATTCATCAAACCACCAAACAGATGTGTCGTGGGGTGGCCATAGGCCCTTTACTTGATTCATCAAACCACCAAACAGATGTGTCGTGAGGTGGCCATAGGCCCTTTACTTGATTCATCAAACCACCGAACAGATGTGTCGTGGGGTGGCCATAGGCCCTTTACTTGATTCATCAAACCGCCAAACAGATGTGTCGTGGGGTGGCCATAGGCCCTTTACTTGATTCATCAAACCGCCAAACAGATCTGTCGTGGGGTGGCCATAGGCCCTTTACTTGATTCATCAAACCGCCAAACAGATCTGTCGTGGGGTGGCCATAGGCCCTTTACTTGATTCATCAAACCACCAAACAGATCTGTCGGGTGGCCATAGGCCCTTTACTTGATTCATCAAACAGCCAAACAGATGTGTCGTGGGGTGGCCATAGGCCCTTTACTTGATTCATCAAACCACCAAACAGATCTGTCGTAGGGGTGGCCATAGGCCCTTTACTTGATTCATCAAACCGCCAAACAGATCTGTCGTGGGGTGGCCATAGGCCCTTTACTTGATTCATCAAACCGCCAAACAGATCTGTCCGGGTGGCCATAGGCCCCTTTACTTGATTCATCAAACAGTCAAACAGATGTGTGTCGGGTGGCCATAGGCCCTTTACTTGATTCATCAAACAGCCAAACAGATCTGTCGTGGGGTGGCCATAGGCCCTTTACTTGATTCATCAAACAGCCAAACAGATCCGTCGTGGGGTGGCCATAGGCCCTTTACTTGATTCATCAAACAGCCAAACAGATCCGTTGTGGGGTGGCCATAGGCCCTTTACTTGATTCATCAAACAGCCAAACAGATCCGTCGAGGGGTGGCCATAGGCCCTTTACTTGATTCATCAAACCGCCAAACAGATCCATCGTGGGATGGCCATAGGCCCTTTACTTGATTCATCAAACAGCCAAACAGATCCATCGTGGGGTGGCCATAGGTCCTTTACTTGATTAATCAAACAGCCAAACAGATCTGTCGTGGGGTGGCCATAGGCCCTTTACTTGATTCATCAAACCGCCAAACAGATCCATCGTGGGGTGGCCATAGGCCCTTTACTTGATTCATCAAACAGCCAAACAGATCTGTCGTGGGGTGGCCATAGGCCCTTTACTTGATTCATCAAACCACCAAACAGATCTGTCGTGGGGTGGCCATAGGCCCTTTACTTGATTCATCAAACAGCCAAACAGATACATCGTGGGGTGGCCATAGGCCCTTTACTTGATTAATCAAACAGCCAAACAGATCTGTCGTGGGGTGGCCATAGGCCCTTTACTTGATTAATCAAACAGCCAAACAGATGTGTCGTGGGGTGGCTATAGGCCCTTTACTTGATTCATCAAACAACCAAACAGATCTGTCGTGGGGTGGCCATAGGCCCTTTACTTGATTCATCAAACCGCCAAACAGATGTGTCGTGGGGTGGCCATAGGCCCTTTACTTGATTCATCAAACCGCCAAACAGATCTGTCGTGGGGTGGCCATAGGCCCTTTACTTGATTCATCAAACAGCCAAACAGATGTGTCGTGGGGTGGCCATAGGCCCTTTACTTGATTCATCAAACCGCCAAACAGATCCATCGTGGGGTGGCCATAGGCCCTTTACTTGATTCATCAAACAGCCAAACAGATCTGTCGTGGGGTGGCCATAGGCCCTTTACTTGATTCATCAAACAGCCAAACAGATCTGTGGGGTGGCCATAGGCCCTTTACTTGATTCATCAAACAGCCAAACAGATCCATCGTCGGGGTGGCCATAGGCCCCTTTACTTGATTCATCAAACAGCCAAACAGATCTGTCGTGGGGTGGCCATAGGCCCTTTACTTGATTCATCAAACAGCCAAACAGATCCGTCGGGGTGGCTATAGGCCCTTTACTTGATTCATCAAACCGCCAAACAGATCCCATCGTGTAGGGTGGCCATAGGCCCTTTACTTGATTCATCAAACCGCCAAACAGATCCTGTAGGGTGGGGTGGCCATAGGCCCTTTACTTGATTCATCAAACCGCCAAACAGATCCGCTAGGTGTGGGTGGCCATATAGGCCCTTTACTTGATTCATCAAACAGCCAAACAGATCCAATGTGGGGGTAGGGCCAGATAGCCATAGGCCCTTTACTTGATTCATCAAACAGCCAAACAGATCTGTCGTGGGTGGCTATAGGCCCTTTACTTGATTCATCAAACAGCCAAACAGATCCATCGTGGGGTGGCCATGGCCATAGGCCCTTTACTTGATTCATCATCAAACAGCCAAACAGATCCATCGTGGGGTGGCCATAGGCCCTTTACTTGATTCATCAAACAGCCAAACAGATCTGTGTCGGGTGGCCATAGGCCCTTTACTTGATTCATCAAACAGCCAAACAGATCCATCGTGGGGTGGCCATAGGCCCTTTACTTGATTCATCAAACCGCCAAACAGATCTGTCGTGGGGTGGCCATAGGCCCTTTACTTGATTCATCAAACCGCCAAACAGATCTGTCGTGGGGTGGCCATAGGCCCTTTACTTGATTCATCAAACCGCCAAACAGATCTGTCGTCGGGTGGCCATAGGCCCTTTACTTTTACTTGATTCATCAAACCGCCAAACAGATCTGTCGTGGGGTGGCCATAGGCCCTTTACTTGATTCATCAAACAGCCAAACAGATCCATAGGTCCTTTACTTGGGGTGGCCATAGGCCCTTTACTTGATTCATCAAACCGCCAAACAGATCTGTAGGCCCTTTACTTGATTCATCAAACAGCCAAAAACAGGGTGGCCATAGGCCCTTTACTTGATTCATCAAACCGCCAAACAGATCAGTCGTGGGGTGGCCATAGGCCCTTTACTTGATTCATCAAACCGCCAAACAGATACATCGTGGGGTGGCCATAGGCCCTTTACTTGATTAATCAAACAGCCAAACAGATCTGTCGTGGGGTGGCCATAGGCCCTTTACTTGATTCATCAAACAGACAAACAGATGTTTTCCCGGGGTGGCTATAGGCCCTTTACTTGATTCATCAAACCGCCAAACAGATGTGTCGTGGGGTGGCCATAGGCCCTTTACTTGATTCATCAAACAGCCAAACAGATCTGCCAAACAGATCCGGGGTGGCCATAGGCCCTTTACTTGATTCATCAAACAGCCAAACAGATCCATAGGCCCTTTACTTTTCATCAAACAGGGTGGGCTATAGGCCCTTTACTTGATTCATCAAACCGCCAAACAGATGTGTCGTGGGGTGGCCATAGGCCCTTTACTTGATTCATCAAACAGCCAAACAGATCTGTCGTGGGGTGGCCATAGGCCCTTTACTTGATTCATCAAACAGCCAAACAGATCCATCGTGGGGTGGCTATAGGCCCTTTACTTGATTCATCAAACCGCCAAACAGATCTGTCGGGGTGGCCATAGGCCCTTTACTTGATTCATCAAACAGCCAAACAGATCCATCGTGGGGTGGCCATAGGCCCTTTACTTGATTCATCAAACAGCCAAACAGATCTGTCGTGGGGTGGCCATAGGCCCTTTACTTGATTCATCAAACAGCCAAACAGATCCATCGTGGGGTGGCCATAGGCCCTTTACTTGATTCATCAAACAGCCAAACAGATCTGTCGTGGGGTGGCCATAGGCCCTTTACTTGATTCAGCCAAACAGCCTTTACTTGATTCATCAAACCGCCAAACAGATCTGTCATGGCCAAACAGGTGGCCATAGGCCCTTTACTTGATTCATCAAACCGCCAAACAGATCCATCGTGGGTGGCCATAGGCCCTTTACTTGATTCATCAAACAGCCAAACAGATCTGTCGTGGGGTGGCCATAGGCCCTTTACTTGATTCATCAAACAGCCAAACAGATCTGTCGTGGGGTGGCCATAGGCCCTTTACTTGATTCATCAAACAGCCAAACAGATCTGTCCGGTGGGGTGGCCATAGGCCCTTTACTTGATTCATCAAACAGCCAAAAACAGATCCTTGATTCGGGTGGCTATAGGCCCTTTACTTGATTCATCAAACCACCAAACAGATGTGTCATCGGGGTGGCCATAGGCCCTTTACTTGATTCATCAAACAGCCAAACAGATGGCCATAGGTACTTGTCAAACAGCCAAACAGGGTGGCCATAGGCCCTTTACTTGATTCATCAAACAGCCAAACAGATGTGTCGGGGGTGGGTGGCCATAGGCCCTTTACTTGATTCATCAAACCGCCAAACAGATCTGTCGGGTGGCCATAGGCCCTTTACTTGATTCATCAAACCGCCAAACAGATCTGTCGTCAAACCGCCAAACAGGGTGGCCATAGGCCCTTTACTTGATTCATCAAACCGCCAAACAGATCTGTCGTGGGGTGGCCATAGGCCCTTTACTTGATTCATCAAACCGCCAAACAGATCTGTCGTGGGGTGGCCATAGGCCCTTTACTTGATTCATCAAACAGCCAAACAGATCTGTCGTGGGGGGCGGGCCATAGGCCCTTTACTTGATTCATCAAACAGCCAAACAGATCCATCGTGGGTGGCCATAGGCCCTTTACTTGATTCATCAAACAGCCAAACAGATCTGTCGTCGGGTGGCCATAGGCCCTTTACTTGATTCATCAAACCGCCAAACAGATCCATGGTTGGGGTGGCCATAGGCCCTTTACTTGATTCATCAAACAGCCAAACAGATCTGTCGTGGGGTGGCCATAGGCCCTTTACTTGATTCATCAAACAGCCAAACAGATCTGTCGTACTTGATTCATCAAACCGCCAAACAGATCTGAAGGGGTGGCCATAGGCCCTTTACTTGATTCATCAAACAGCCAAAAACAGATCATCGTCGGGATGGCCATAGGCCCTTTACTTGATTCATCAAACAGCCAAACAGATCCATCGTGGGGTGGCCATAGGCCCTTTACTTGATTAATCAAACAGCCAAACAGATCTGTCGTGGGTGGCCATAGGCCCTTTACTTGATTCATCAAACAGCCAAACAGATCCATAGGCCCTTTACTTGATGATTCATCAAACCGCCAAACAGATCCATCAATGGCCAGCATGGGGTGGCCATAGGCCCTTTACTTGATTCATCAAACAGCCAAACAGATGTCAGTCGTGGGGTGGCCATAGGCCCTTTACTTGATTCATCAAACAGCCAAACAGATCATGTCGTAGGCCCTTTTACTTGGGTGGCCATAGGCCCTTTACTTGATTCATCAAACCGCCAAACAGATCCATCGTGGGGTGGCCATAGGCCCTTTACTTGATTCATCAAACAGCCAAACAGATCTGTCGTGGGTGGCCATAGGCCCTTTACTTGATTCATCAAACAGCCAAACAGATGTGTCGTGGGGTGGCTATAGGCCCTTTACTTGATTCATCAAACAGCCAAACAGATCCGCTACTTGTGGGTGGGGTGGCCATGGCCATAGGCCCTTTTTATTCATTGATTCATCTTGAAATCAAACCAAACAGATCTGTCGTCGGGTGGCCATAGGCCCTTTACTTGATTCATCAAACAGCCAAACAGATCTGTCGTGGGGTGGCCATAGGCCCTTTACTTGATTCATCAAACAGCCAAACAGATCCATCGTGGGCTATAGGCCATAGGTCGTGGGGCCCTTTAGGCTCCCTTTACTTGATTCATCAAACAGCCAAACAGATCCATCGTGGTAGGGTGGCCATAGGCCCTTTACTTGATTCATCAAACAGCCAAACAGATCTGTCGTGGGGTGGCCATAGGCCCTTTACTTGATTCATCAAACAGCCAAACAGATCTGTCGTGGGGTGGCCATAGGCCCTTTACTTGATTCATCAAACAGCCAAACAGATCTGTTGTGGGGTGGCCATAGGCCCTTTACTTGATTCATCAAACCGCCAAACAGATCTGTCGTGGGTGGCCATAGGCCCTTTACTTGATTCATCAAACCGCCAAACAGATCCTGTCGTGGGGTGGCCATAGGCCCTTTACTTGATTCATCAAACAGCCAAACAGATCTGTCGTGGGGTGGCCATAGGCCCTTTACTTGATTCATCAAACCGCCAAACAGATCATCGTGGGGTGGCCATAGGCCCTTTACTTGATTCATCAAACAGCCAAACAGATCTGTCGTGGGGTGGCCATAGGCCCTTTACTTGATTCATCAAACAGCCAAACAGATGTGTCGTGGGGTGGCTATAGGCCCTTTACTTGATTCATCAAACAGCCAAACAGATCTGTTCCCGGGGTGGCTATAGGCCCTTTACTTGATTCATCAAACCGCCAAACAGATGTGTCGTGGGGTGGCCATAGGCCCTTTACTTGATTCATCAAACAGCCAAACAGATCTGTCGTGGGGTGGCCATAGGCCCTTTACTTGATTCATCAAACCGCCAAACAGATCCATCGTGGGGTGGCCATAGGCCCTTTACTTGATTCATCAAACTGCCAAACAGATCAGTCGTGGGGTGGCCATAGGCCCTTTACTTGATTAATCAAACAGCCAAACAGATCTGTCGTGGGGTGGCCATAGGCCCTTTACTTGATTCATCAAACAGCCAAACAGATCCGTTGTGGGGTGGCCATAGACCCTTTACTTGATTCATCAAACCGCCAAACAGATCTGTCGTGGGGTGGCCATAGGCCCTTTACTTGATTCATCAAACCGCCAAACAGATCCGTCGTGGGGTGGCCATAGGCCCTTTACTTGATTCATCAAACAGCCAAACAGATCTGTCGTGGGGTGGCCATAGGCCCTTTACTTGATTCATCAAACCGCCAAACAGATCTGTCGGGTGTCGTAGGGTGGCCATAGGCCCTTTACTTGATTCATCAAACAGCCAAACAGATCCATCGTGGGGTGGCCATAGGCCCTTTACTTGATTCATCAAACAGCCAAACAGATCCATCGTGGGGTGGCCATAGGCCCTTTACTTGATTCATCAAACAGCCAAACAGATGTGTCGTGGGGTGGCCATAGGCCCTTTACTTGATTCATCAAACCGCCAAACAGATCCGTCGTGGGGTGGCCATAGGCCCTTTACTTGATTCATCAAACCGCCAAACAGATGTGTCGTGGGGTGGCCATAGGCCCTTTACTTGATTCATCAAACCGCCAAACAGATCTGTCGTGGGGTGGCCATAGGCCCTTTACTTGATTCATCAAACAGCCAAACAGATCTGTCGTGGGGTGGCCATAGGCCCTTTACTTGATTCATCAAACAGGCAAACAGATCCATCGTGGGGTGGCCATAGGCCCTTTACTTGATTCATCAAACCGCCAAACAGATCCGTTGTGGGGTGTCCATAGGCCCTTTACTTGATTCATCAAACAGCCAAACAGATCTGTCGTGGGGTGGCCATAGGCCCTTTACTTGATTCATCAAACAGCCAAACAGATCCATCGTGGGCTGGCTATAGGCCCTTTACTTGATTCTTCAAACAGCCAAACAGATCCATCGTGGGGTGGCCATAGGCCCTTTACTTGATTCATCAAACCGCCAAACAGATGTGTCGTGGGGTGGCCATAGGCCCTTTACTTGATTCATTAAACCAACAAACAGATCCATCGTGGGCTGGCTATAGGCCCTTTACTTGATTCTTCAAACAGCCAAACAGATCCATCGTGGGGTGGCCATAGGCCCTTTACTTGATTCATCAAACCGCCAAACAGATCTGTCGTGGGGTGGCCATAGGCCCTTTACTTGATTCATCAAACAGCCAAACAGATCCATCGTGGGCTGGCTATAGGCCCTTTACTTGATTCTTCAAACAGCCAAACAGATCCATCGTGGGGTGGCCATAGGCCCTTTACTTGATTCATCAAACCGCCAAACAGATGTGTCGTGGGGTGGCCATAGGCCCTTTACTTGATTCATCGAACCGCCAAACAGATCCGTCGTGGGGTGGCCATAGGCCCTTTACTTGATTCATCGAACCGCCAAACAGATCCATCGTGGGGTGGCCATAGGCCCTTTACTTGATTCATTAAACCAACAAACAGATCTGTCGTGGGTTGGCCATAGGCCCTTTACTTGATTCATTAAACCAACAAACAGATCCGTCATGGGGTGGCCATAGGCCCTTTACTTGGTCCATCAAACCTTACAGAGAAGGCGGAACTTTAATACCTTAGACTCGGATGTTCGCAGTGCTTTCATCAGAGCTGGTAGGAAATTACATCAGGCTGAAGCAGTACCTCATAAGTGAATCATCCTATAGTACTTGATCCCCAGCATCCCATCACCAAGCTGATCATCAAGGATTATGACACCCATCCACATCTCTTGGAGATAAGAATCTATCAAACAATGTTTTGGATTTTATTAGATTTTGAAGCTATCCTGCATCATCTGAGGCATTGTAAAGAATGTATGGGGTTGTTTGCCAATCCAGATATTCCCCGAATGGCTGATCTTCCTGTTGCCAGGCTCAGTTTGTTCAAACCATCCTACTCTGAGAGGACTGTTTCTGTCCGATGCATGTCAAAATAGGAAGGAGAAGGGAAAAGAGATTTGGTATCATCTTCAAGTGACTAATGACCCATGCAGTACATCTAGATCTTCTAGAAAGTATGGACACTGATGCCTTTTAGCTGGCTTTTATTTCCAGACAAGGCCAACCATATGAAATTCTGTCAAACTGTGGCACTAACATCAAGGGAGAGGATGGTGAACTAAGTGAATCCTTTCAAACCACGCACCCAGTCCAAGCCAACCGGCCACATACCCAGAAATCCAGTTAAAACACAACCCTCCTCATGCAAATTACTTTGGAGGATCCTTGGATCAAGAAAGAAAATCTGTCACATATGGTGTTAGAATAGCTTCAGGAAATCAGCCTGTTTCAGTGGTTCCAAACTGTCTCGACTGAGGTAGAAGCCAAATTGAACTCTAATCCACGCAGCTAGGTGTCAAGTGATGTTGTCGACATTGATCCTGTGACCCCCAAATATACTTCTGATCAGATGATTCATTGGTGATGGTCGGATCCCTTATTGCCATGAACTCATCTGTTGTGCTTTGTTTGATGTGTGTTCTACAGGTGTTATTAGAACATTCTACCATGACATTTAAGTATGTTCGTTTTTGATTGGCTGTTACTATTAGAAGTGAAAATTTTTCAATAACCACTTCTGAGAGCTGGTTCACTGAGCGTAGTGTCAAAACACTACGCAAGGGTAATGAGTGCATAATGCGTTTGGTTTTAAATGAAACATTTAGCAGTGTTCAACAAACTATAATCACTTCCAAAATGTAAACACAATAGGATTATCTCCTAAGCATGTTTTCACTTTCATTTTTGTCAAATTTGTATCTAATATAAATATGGGGGTGGCTGTGCATAGGCTAAAGAAACTCCATTTTCTTTTATCTTCCAGGGCCCCGTTTCGCAAAGCTGTCGTAAGCCTTAGATCTCGTAACTTTTCTCGTAGCATTTGTACTCCCTATGTTACAGTATAACAGGTACGAATGCTATAAGAAAAGTTACGAGATCTTATGCTTATGACAGCTTTGTGAAACGCGGCCCTGACCAGTTTTATTCTGTAAAATTCCCATTGTTTTCGTTGTTGTTTTTAATTTGAACATTCAGTGTGTATAGAAGAGTAACGGCCATTGTTATCTTGCCAGCGTAAAAAAGCATTTAGTGGGCACTTTTCCAACAAATGTATTTAAATCAATTCATTTAAATCAGAACATGTACTCCAATTACACACTGCCTGGTGTGAATTTTGAGTCATTCAGAAGTAAGCCACATAAATGATGTACTATATTCTTTATTTGTTCACCGGGGGTGGTGGGGTATCCTAGTGGTTAAAGCGTTGGCTCGTCACGCCGAAGACCCGGGTTCGATTCCCCACATGGGCACAATGTGTTAAGCCCATTTCTGGTGTCCCCCGCTGTGATATTGCTGGAATATTGCTAAAAGCGGCGTAAAACTAAACTCAGTCAGTCAGTCAGTCATTTGTTCACCTAGTCTGATATCATTTGTAGTTTCTCTTTCTGATTCCTAGCACAGAAAAACATCCCTGTATTATTGTTTTTTGGGGTTAATATCCGCACATAGAATTAACATTGAAGATTTATTATCAAGAAACAGTAATCATCTAATTTATCTGAAGATTTTACACTCAATGGCTGGGTAATGGTAATCAAACAGTCGCTCTTGCTATCAGCCACCTGATGGGCATCTAAAGACCACATACATGGAATATTGCTGAAACAACTGTCATTCAATAACTTGCGTATCTGAACCTTGTGATGATTTCAGAGAAATAGACATCTATGACAGAATAATACGAAGTCTTGTCCAAAAGAATATTCAATCCTGGGATATGATGAATATATATAATAATTCACATGGTAATGCAGATTACATATTCTAAGCATGCAAATTAGATAACGAATCGTCATGCATAATCATAAACAAATGGCACCGCCAAAGTGAAGTCTACAGCCTACTTTCATAATGGCTAAGTTACAAGGCATCTTGTGAGACTTGGGAGTGATACACGCCAGCGAAGGAAGTGTCAAAACATCGATGTTTTAACTAGTGTTTTAAATACAGAGTGCTTACAATAAAAACATTGTACATTCAGGAGGTGTAAGGTTCAACATACCAATTGTATTTCCTTGTTGTAGTGATTGGCGGAGAGCCTCCGTGTTTACCGTTCCCAACCCGGATGTTGGTTCACTGCTAATAATAGTGAACCACGAGCTCTAGGTCACGGCGTGGTACAACAGTATCGCTGTGTGAAGCCTATATAATCAATGACTAGTTTTCTCACACTGCAACGTTCAAGTTTGTGCTGGCATCCACTCACCCTAATCTGTAAGATGTTGGCAACCTAATGAATTTCACGTCGGGCTTTACATACGAGCGTTGTTAATTGACTAATCAATTATAATTTCAAACCAAGTGCTATCTCATAAACGACCGAAAATAGATGCTACACAGATTCATTTCAAGGAACGGTACGTTATAGGCCACTTCAGTGCGCTTTAGCACACAAGTCGTTATGGTCATGAATGGGTATATTTAAAGACTGAGAAAAAAGACAAAAGGGATTCTACATATCGTTGACGTTATGAACTGTAAATATACTTTAAAGACATTGATAGTTACATTAATTAATTGTTAATTACATTAAAAATTACATTGACAATGAAATTTGTCTTGATTTTTAGTGAGTTGGTGAGTTAAGATATTTTACATCGCAATTCACTCACCAGCAAATCAAATACTGAGACATATTTCATTGTCAATGTAATTAATGTAATTAACAATCAAATAATGTCACTGTCAATGTATTTTTGATTTGCATGGTATTTTCAGTTATTGCTTTAGTTAAGACACGGTAAATGGATTAAGCTAACCATATTCAAGGTAGTATATATACTGAACCGCAAAAGAAACTCAAGTTGATGTAAAAATGTCAATATTTCTGAATCTATGGAACAAACAATCTTAACACTACGAAAAAAACCCAGACAAGTGATTGTTGAAGAAATGAGTCATGGTCTCTGGTGAAAACAACACTCAAGTTTACAGTAAAAGCATATGTTATCACTCCACCCTCACACACCAAAAATGTCACGAAACAGTGTGTCAATCAGTAGCGCGTGTGACCACCATTGGCTGCAATGCAGGCAGCACAACGACGTCTCATCGAGTCAACAAGTGTCTGAAAGAAGGCTTGGGGAATTTGATTCCATTCCCTGACCAATCTGGCTTCCAAATCTCTATTGTTTTGAGGTTGAGCAGCTGTCTGTATCCGTCTACCAATTTCATCCAACACATGCTCGATTGGTGCCATATCCGGGGACAGAGAGAGCCAGGGCAGTACAGCAATGTTGTTCCCTCTAAGGAAGTCCACAGAGACCCGTGCAGTGTGAGGACGAACATTGTCCTGCTGGAACGTCTGGAGCTGAGGTTGGGCCTTGAATAGCGGTACAACGTGGTGTTGAAGGACTTGGTCTCTGTAGACTACAGCAGTCACACGTTGACGAAACACGTGTAAACGTGTTCTGTGGTGGTAGCTGAAGCCACCCCATACCATGAGACTCCCACCTCCCCAGCGGTCAGCTTCCACAACACAACAGTTGGCGTAACGTTCATTACGTCGTCTCCATACACGTAATCGGCCATCGGCGTGGGACAAGTTGAATCTGGACTCATCAGAAAACAACACTTGTTGCCATTGTTGACGTCGCCAACGCTAGTGTTGTCGCGCCCACTTAAACGATTTTGGCAGTGACGTTGCGTCAGAATCGGTCCGACGTAAGGACGCGACATCTGATCCCTGCTGCCCTCAGACGACGACGAACAGTGTCTGCAGAGATGTGACGTTGTGGCCCTTGAATGGTTGCAGCCGTCTGTGTTGCTCGTTGCTGTCGGTTACGCAGATGAGTAACCCGGATGTGACGATCTTGCGCTGGCGTTGTTATCCTGGGACGTCCTGAACGTGGTCGGTCTCGAACATTACCGGTTTGACGATACCTTGTGGATAGTCTTGTGATTGTTGTCACGTGACATCTGAAGTGCCTGGCCACTGCAGTTGGTGTGGATCCGGTCTGCAACATTCCAACGGCGATTCCTCGTTGCTGTTCAGTTAGACGTGGCATGTTTTCTCCGCGTTGTCACAGTCAATTTTGTGTTCTGTGGTGTTTTTTGAATGACCTGCCTTATAAAGCTTCAAATTGGAGTGAAATGCACGCATTTTTGTGTGAAACACAAAAACTTCATGCAAAAAACACGAAAAACATGAAAATGATTGCGTTTGGGCGATATGGTCAAGAATAAGCGGCAACAACGGCAAAACCATCTTCGAATGCTTGGTTCTATAATGGTATACTTTGTTGTCCTAAAAGGAATGCATTTGGAACGTATGTTTTGAAAATAGTTACTTGCGTTTCTTTTGCAGTTCAGTATACATGTAACTGAAAAGGGAAATTTATGTAGTCATAAAAGAGACACAATGAAGTATTTACATTTTGTAAATACAACCCCAGTATTATAATACAGACAACTTTGCGTCATGTCACTTGGGGTAAAAGGACCGGCTTTGTGATCTGGGTGTACGATAACCTTTGTCTGGGAAGAATTACGTCAGGTTGGAAATAACATATGTCAACAAGAAGGTCATGGATGTTTTTTTCCATAATTAGAATGTTGCCCTTAATATTAAAGAAAAACAAAACCAAAAAACACAACGTTATATTGATGGTGTTATGTAATGTCATGGCCGGATCCAGGAATTTTGAAAGGGGTGGGTGGGTGTCAGGGGGTTCAACCCCCATTGTCTCCGCCAACAGTGGCCGGAAGTGCCACAACTCGCCGTGCAGAGTTACATCCCTTGCCTACCAGGAAGTGCCAGTTCGAATCCCATCTTGCCAGAGTGAGATCAATGTTGTGTAAGCACGGTGTCTATACATATTGCAGATATAGATACGATACGGCTTGAATACTGCCGATGTGACTCACAGTAACTATGCACATATCTCGGAGTTTCATCAAACGATACACGTACACCATTTGGCTCATTTATTTTTTATCATGAGTATATATACTGCGACAGAAAGTAGAGGAACGAAGCAGCTGCGTTTTCAGTGATCTTATTTCATGTCCTTTGTCCTCCGGTGTGCCAGTACCGTCGCTATTGCGTGTGGTTCCTATTGGTGTATGCTTGACATTTTAGGAGAGTGGTGTTATATTTGCGTTAGGGCCCGGCCAGACACCCTCCAGCATATATTCATCGATTCTCGCGTTTTCTCGTGCGTGGGGCTGGTGGCGACATTCAGCTCACTTCGTGAGACGTCCAATTGGCCTCGGGAATCTCCTGGACTCGAGGGAGTCTGATTCTTGACCCAACATTCTATGTAGCACAACCATCTATGTCTCGCATCCAGATAAACAAGGAAATACAGGTTCTGGAACTTATACTTTTACTCACCAAAGTCAGACCCCAGTATTACAAATGTTGTCGTGAGTGACACCTGCGAGTCATTCTCTGTACTTAACGCCCAGTTCATTGTTTTCTAAATCAGAATTGAATTTTTCAATCAATTTAACCTATTTTGAACGTTCCTGAAACCTGGATGGAATACAAATATCCCAACAGGAGAGAACAAGATCGGGAGATCATTTACAGCACACTTAATGTTAATTATACCTGTGAAGATTCGGGTTATATCTTCAGCAACCCATGCTTGTCGTAAGATAACGATTCTCACTGGAGTAATTCACAGCGCTATGGCAGCGTCTCTCAGGTGACGACTTATGAGCACGTGATTTTATTTCGTATCGAGGGTACCCGTGAAGGTCCGGGTTAGAATATAGATCTTCAACAACCCATGCTTGTCGTAAGAGGCGACTAACGGGATCAGGTGGTCAGGCTCGCTGACTTGGTTGACACATGTCATCCTATCCCAGCTACTTAGATCGATACTCATGCTGAGAGCACTAGATAGTTTGCGCCAGACTCGATTATCTACAGACTGCCGCCACTTAGCTAGAATACTGCTGAGTGCGCCGTTAAAAAACAAACAAAACACCTCTCCATTTGTTAGGGTTAAAACGTATGTTGTTGCCACTAACGAGTATACTGGGTTGCTGAATACTTTACAAGGCAATGCTGTTACACGATAGCAGCCTGTAAACAGTCGAGTTTGGACCAGTCAAACCGGTGATTGATATTATGAACAACAAAGGATATACTGCCGGAGTACGATGACAGGCAGTCGAATGGGTTTGAGAAACAGGTTGCTGGTGATTAAGTCTAACTCGGCCTCCCCATGGATACGGATAAATTTAGATATCTCTCCGCTGATTATGAAGTATTTACATAAGAAACTCTGTATCTTATTGAAGTAGTCTCCCTTGACGTACAGGATGAATATAGAGTATTGTGATTGTTCTTGATATGTAGAAATCGTATCCTGCATTAAAGTAATGTGGTGAGTTATATTAGTCTTTTGGGTAACTGCCTGGATTTCAAATAGTCTGTAATGCACTGATCCGATGAATATGCGTTGGATGTACTGAAGAAAGTGAGAACATGTTCTCATAACAGATGGTGTTACACATCCACGCAAAGACGAAACACCGCACGAGTCAATCTTGATACCCAATAACATGGTGATAAAGTGTCTCTCTAACACACACACGGTAGCCCAGAGGTTGGTGTGTTCGACTGTAGCAGACAGGGCCTTGGTGTGATTCCAAAATTAGGTTCATGCTGTGAACCCATCTTTGACTAAGGCAGCCGTCACTGGAAATATGTAAACCTGTTCAGTGCATTCATTTGGTACGTGATTTACCTAAAAGTGAAAAAAATCGATTCAGACCACGTCTTGCATACATTTCCGATCCATTAAGCCAATTGACACACTTCAGTACCTTGGGAAATTTGGAATGCATTTACCACGGTTTTATTGCATATTACCGGAAGTCAAGCAGAAAGTATTACTCTCCAGAGTACGACTGGTTTGAGTGCTAAATGTATATATTTTAATAATATATCATACAGCAAACGCTATTCACCAAAATGGTGGACGGAAATATTAGTCCCGATTCAGCCTTAACTACAAATATCGAACGTTGTGTACTTCTGACATAAAGATCAAGGTCACGTTTGTTCTGATCTATTGTTAATACTGCCGTGAAGTCGTAAAATTCCCTTGGGCTTGGCAATCTACACGTACACGCGGGAATAATCGATTCAGACGCTGCTTTTGGTGTTTTAGAATTGTCGAAAGTCGTTGCTTAAATCACTTTGACAGCTCACAATGTCTCTAAGAGCTAGACGCCAAGCGATCTGTCAAGACAATGGCTTAGTACCCTAGATGTATTCCGTTTTCCAGGTTACCTGTCAATTTTTCGACTTCATAGTCGTTAAGCGTTGCTTTGGAAGCCTTACGTTTAGAAACCGTATAAGTTATGACAGAACCCACTTCTGCCTGTCTCCGTATGAATAATTTGCTGGTTCCATTTGTAATAGTGTACTGCACTGAGCACAATTCTGGATAGCCTACCATGATCAATAGAAGCACGTTAACGACGATGTGTAGCAAATGGGTTGCTCTTTATGAAGTAATTACTTATCCTGTGAACTGACATCACCCCATGTCCTGTAAGTGTTCTACCTTTGAAGTACTTCTCATTTGACATATTGTTGAAACAGTATTGTGTGATCGAGAGTAGCTGTTGAGTAACAGATCGATAAGCGACTAGTCCTCCTCACCCCCTCTACACAAACCATCGAGTGCAATGAACCTCGCTTCGTTATCGAGTGTCATCGCTTGTACAGTAGCAACATACAGTAACTGGAAAAACGTCAAGTGATGCTCTTCTTAACTGCCATGTCTGGTTTCTATGGTTACAGTACATTGTCCAGTACCAGTAAATATCAGTTATATGGGGTAATTGACTCTCTTTGTCTGCTGGGGTTCCCTATGTCACAGTCCCTGAATAATGTTCAAACATGTAGATTGTAGTTTTGGAAAGATAGAACTGCCGTGCTCCATATCGGTAGAATGTGGGGACTCCTTGTTTGGCACCTGTCGTGATATTGACTAGTTAGAGCTACAATTCACCCCAAACAACTATGAGAGACCCCGTGTGACCAAAACAATATTCACGCACATATCCCGGTTGTGTAAGGGTCCCCCAGAATCATATGCTTGTCTGAACTGTTTACGTTCCCGACAGAGGAGACCCCCGGAATCACATTGCTTGTCTGACCTGTTTAGGTTCCCGACAGAGGAGACCCCCATAATCACCTGCTTGTCTGACCTGTTTAGGTTCCCAACAGAGGAGACCCCCATAATCACCTGCTTGTCTGACCTGTTTAGGTTCCCGACAGAGGAGACCCCCATAATCACCTGCTTGTCTGACCTGTTTAGGTGCCCAACAGATGAGACCCCCATAATCATCTGCTTGTCTGACCTGTTTAGGTGCCCAACAGAGGAGACCCCCTGAATAACCTGCTTGTCTGAACTGTTTAGGTTCCCGACAGAGGAGATCCCCGGAATAACCTGCTTGTCTGACCTGTTTAGGTTCCGACAGAGGAGACCTCCGGAATCACCTGCTTGTCTGAACTGTTTAGGTTCCCGACAGAAAAGACCCCCATAATCACCTGCTTGTCTGACCTCTTTAGGTGCCCGACAGAGGAGACCCCCGGAATCACATGCTTGCCTGACCTGTTTAGGTTCCCAACAGAGGAGACCCCAATAATCACCCGCTTGTCTGACCTGTTTAGGTGCCCAACAGAGGAGACCCCCGGAATCACCTGCTTGTCTGAACTGTTTAGGTTCCCGACAGAAGAGACCCCCATAATCACCTGCTTGTCTGACCTGGTTTAGGTTCCCGACAGAGGAGACCCCATAATCACCTGCTTGTCTGAGACAGAGAGACCCCGGAATCACCTGCTTGTCTGAACTGTTTAGGTTCCCGACAGAAGAGACCCCCATAATCACCTGCTTGTCTGACCTAGAATCACTGTTTAGGTGCCCGACAGAGGAGAGAATCACCTGCTTGTCTGGACCTGTTTAGGTTCAGAAGAGACCCCCATAATCACCTGCTTGTCTGACCTAGTTAGGTGCCCTTGCTTGTCTGACCTGTTTAGGGTTCCCGACAGAGGAGACCCCCGGAATCACCTGCTTGTCTGACCTGTTTAGGTTCCCGACAGATGAGACCCCCATAATCACCTGCTTGTGTGAACTGTTTAGGTTCCCGACAGAAGAGACCCCCATAATCACCTGCTTGTCTGAACTGTTTAGGTTCCCGACAGAAGAGACCCCCGGAATCACATGCTTGTCTGACCTGTTTAGGTTCCCGACAGAGGAGACCCCCGGAATCACATGCTTGTCTGACCTGTTTAGGTTCCCGACAGAGGAGACCCGCGGAATCACATGCTTGTCTGAACTGTTTAGGTTCCCGACAGAAGAGACCCCCATAATCACCTGCTTGTCTGACCTGTTTAAGTGCCCGACAGAGGAGACCCCCGGAATCACCTGCTTGTCTGACCTCTATAGGTTTCGGGCACCAGGGCACCAGGTGCGCTCCCCTCCTTGTGTTTCTTTAAGCATGTGAATCAAAATGTCTGCTCTGGTTGGCAAAATCCAAAACAAGGTAATTTGGCCAAGGTTTCCGTTCATGGCAAGCATATTCCAACAGCTCCAGCCTTTGGTGCTTTTATTTCACAACTTTTGACAACAATCTCGCTCAGAATTTCAAAGAGCGTCAAGGGCATTGTTGAGATATGGAGGAAATTTCAAAATATAATGCTTCAACTACAAAATATAATGCATCAATGCAGTTCTCTGTTTTGACTTGAAACATAGGCCCAGGTGAGAAATTGACCAGCCTTTGCATATGTTTATCACCGGTGGGGCAGGGTGCGGTCGCCTTTTCTTGAAGACCTGGGGATCATTCACAATTTTGGTAGTGATTCATAAAGACATGCTCATGATATAGTAGGAACTGTACAATCAATTTTGCTTTTGGTAGAACCATCTTATGCTTATATAGAAGGATATATCGGATATATAATTCACACTGAATTCTGCTGCGAGCATTTTTCTGGGTTAACATTGTTTCAATATGGAAGAACGACACGTAACATCTTGTTCATGACAGTTGCACTTCCTTAGCATCAGTAAGGAAGTTTTTGGTTGTGTTGAATATAACTACACCTCTCTAAGGAAATATGTAAATAATCCCACGACTGGGGGTGATTTCCAAACTAAAACGTAAAAAGCTAAAAATCATGATCATCTGCTCAAATGGTAATGATACCCGGTGTTACCTGGTGTTCACAGAATGGTGAGCGTATCCTGCCACACAAGAGGCATCCGTCACAAACACATGCACAGGCAAGTCAGTCGTTGGCCTGACATTCGGAAACATCGCAAGTCAAACAGGGTAACGGCATTGGACATCATTTGTGTCACTGGCGCGTCAGTTTTGTAACATTGTCCAACATATAGCTTTTAAAAAGAATTACTCAGCCTATTGTAATCTTGCTGAAACAAAAGCAAGTCGTATGAGTTTAACCCAGAAGTCGATACTTTCAAGACGTATTTGTAAAAATCAGTGGGAGTGGTCATCAATTTTGTCATCAATGACTTTGTACGTATTTTTAGGGGTGTGTTCACAACCCCACCACGCCCCAGCCCCGTCATTGTTACATCCAACTTTTAGTTGCCGATAACGATTTTCACTGGAATAATTCACAGCGCTATGACAGCGTCTCTCAGGTGACGACTTATGAGCACGTGATTTTATTTCGTATCGAGGGTACCCGTGAAGGTCCGGGTTAGAATATTGATCTTCAGTAACCCATGCTTGTCGTAAAAGGCAACTAACGGGATCGGATGGTCTGGCTCGCTGACTTGGTTGACACATGTCACCGATGCTCATGCTGTTGATCACTGGATTGTCTGGTCCAGAATCGATTCTTTACAGATCGCCGCCATATAGCTGGAATTTTGCTAAGTGCGGCGTAAAACTAAACTCGCTCACTCACTCGGGGGCACGATTACCTCTAGAGTTGCCTCCTTTGGTCATCCCAGACAGCCATCGTCGTGGGCTCGAATCCCGGTTGGCCCCGATTGTGTTCCCAGGTTTGTCTCCCTGTATTCGTGGTCCCACGGGGGTATAGGGACAAATCAGGATCGTACAGATAGTATTACTCCGTGGCTTGTGAATACGTCCAATGAATAGGCCTTTATTAGTCTCAACACATGTACATCTGGCTGGCCTTTATAACGCGCATAATGGTTAGATTAACATGTGCATCTGTCGGAACTCTTCGACCCAAGCACAGTCACTCTGGGTATCACGAGATTCTGATTTTCGAACAGTGAATCCATACAGCTGACGGAATATGAACAAAGTGACTGATATTAGACTTGACACTATACAATTATAAGCTATACAAGAGGCCAATGCTTTGTCCCCTGTCAGTATTGTATTTTTCTTTGGGTCATTAAAACAGTCATTGACCTAAGTATTTATGCACAGATTGAACTTTTGAAACTGAATACACTGACCTAAATGTTTGTCAAAAGTTGCAGTGTTATTATCACGTGCACCTGTAACGCGATTCTGGAATATACCGACCGCTTAAATACACTTCTCGGCGTAAATTTGAAGCATGACTGACTCTCTTAGAGGTATATCTATATCTCAAGTGTCACCCTGAAATATACTGAGAAAAACTGAAAACTTAACACTCGGGATTTTTTGGACTAAATTTTAATAGTAGGTTTTAGACAATAAGTTTAGTTGTATGCTGTGCACTGAACATCTTGACATCAAAGGAAAACCAAAAAAGTCTGGCCGAAACTCTTTAACAAGGATAACGTTCATGATGTCAAGGTACCCTCCAAAATGAAGTTCATAGCGTGGAGAACAAGTCTATTGAGGTCTTCAGTAAGGGTTGTGACCTCCTCTACCGCCTCTTACAGCCACAGAACGTCTCCTCGTGGATCTTAGAACGTAAAACACACGCCGAGGCAGCCATTGCTCAACAAGGACACGTTGAAGATCTTGCAACGTCTGTGGTTTATTGACTTGCTGACGACTACGTCGACCCAGTTTGTCCCAGATGTGTTCGATAGGATTGAGGTCGGGGCTACGCTACATTATTCCATGTACATTGTATAAGTAGCGGGTACCACCGGTAGGGCAGGACCCTTTCCTGATATTTTGCGTTGCCTTGTTATTCTTTGCCGCTGTCGTGTCGTATTTTATCGCAGTGTGATATGCATTAGATGATATGCATTAAATGGAAAAAGTAGTAGAGAGCAGAACAGATTACCAGCCTCACTGAGATCCGGTCTTAGAGGTTAAAACATGCACATGTGTGGTTGTAGTGACGCCAGGGCCTCAACTGCTATACCAGTCCTAGTATATTTACTGAGGTGGTGAGGTGAAATGGGGTTTAACGGCGCACTTAAGGATATTTCACTCATATGACGACGTACATGCATGCATATGTGTGGCTGCTTGTGCTAGCCCAGACTAAAGCTGGTTTTATAGTGCTAGCCCACTGAGATACCATGCCGCAGTGAAGCATGAATACCCCACTCAGGCACATTACACTGACTCCGAGCCGAGCCGAGCGCCAGGCAGGGACCAACAAGTATAATTTTTAACGTCTTTTGGCGTGACGCGGCCGGGGATCGAACCCACGACCTTCTGCTCTCCGGGCGGACGCTCTAACCACTACACCACGGAGTCGGTTGTATATTTACTCAACTTCTGATGAGGGAACGATAATGTGACCCGGTTTGTGATGAGATATATGTATAATCCTTAAAATAGAATGCAGAATTTCTAAGTCAATGATCACTCAAGGAGATGTTTCAATGTTTATTGTGAGGTCAAGTGCGTTATCCATAAAAACATACGCATAAAGATATTCAAACAATAATCTAATATACACATTTTGATGGGGAATTAGCATCTCAAACGGTAGAGCTTGCATGTATAACAGTTATAATATTTCTTCTTTGGACCTAACATCATATAATAATCATTCGGAAACCATTCATACAAATCATTTTTAACACGTCTCAATTATACCTCAGCTTTGGTCATATAAATCATATATTTGCCATTGAACCAATTATTCATATTAGTTCACTAACATAATATTAATGTAAACTACATCTAATGTGTCCATACATGAGTGCAATATAGGCACAACTAATCCATGACAACACATCTAAATCACTTACATATTCAATAACGGCTAAGAAATTATGCATGACAATGTTATACAATACATGATATGGCCACTTTCTGTTCATTAATAATACATTTCTTTATCTGACATAATAGAGTCATGACTTTATCTGACATAAGAGAGTTGTACAAAGAACTTACCTTAAAATTGAATTGAGAATTCCGTCAATGATCGGTCAAGGAGAAGGTTTCAATATTTATCGTGAGGTCAAGTGTGTTGACCCCTTTTTATAGTCGAAACATCACTGATCAATACTGTATTGGCCCAAACATTAAAATGTCTTACGGTTTTGGTTGAGTGACATAGATCAGGTATTTTGAAATATACTAATGCCAATAATGGTTATCACCCCCTTCAATTTTTTTAATTGGTGAGGGGGTTGGGGGTGAGTGTGTATGGGGTTGGGTGGGGAGGGGACCATTATTGGCATGAGTATATTAGTAACTGTTTAGGATGAAAGTGAAATTTGTGGCAAATACAAGCAAATATATACAAACAGAAAAAATACAAATATAAAGAATTTATTCATAAATTGTGCACTGTCGCAGTAACAAAACCAGTCACACAGAAAAGCAACACAATCTATTCTGTCAAAAATGCACCCTTTTTAAAATCTACCGTTTGGAATCACATCCGTGAAGATCAGAGGTAGTATTGGTCAGTAGCGTCCCTTGCTTGACGTAAGAGGCGACTAACGGTATTGGGTGATCAGACTCGCTCATAATGACAAACACTGGATTGTCTGGTCCAGACTCGAGTATTAACATACCGTCGTCATACAGCTGGGCTATTGGTGCATGTGACGTTAAACTAACAACCTCACAAACAAGCGTAGTATCACTCTGATGACGTGACACTGTGATATTAAGTCACATTTATAGAAGTAACAGTGTTCCAGAACAATGCTCACTCTGAAAATATATAGTCTTAATACAAACAAGCAACTTCGTTCCAATAAAATGTAACCGCAATCGAGACCCGTGAAGATTAGCGTTAGAATTGGACTTTAGCAACCCATGTTTATTGCAAGAGGCGACTAACGGAATCGGGTGGTCAGGCTCGCTGACTTGGTTGACACATGTCATTGTATTCCCAATGCGTAGATCGATGCTCATGCTGTTGATCACTGGATTGTCTGTCCAGTTTCGATTATTTAGCCACAGCTGTCTGTTAAAATTGTAAACATTGTGGTTTCTGACTATTTTTTTATTTAACTACAGCTCATTAACTACATCTTACACATTAAGAGAACACAGATGAACCTACGTGAATACTTAAAAAACCCAACTTTTCATAATAATACTAATACATTAGTAAAGCTCCTAATATCTTCCTTACGGATGCTCAGTGGCGCTAATGCAGTGATAGAACTGAACATATATACATAAAACAGAGAACAGAGAATGATTATCTACTGGTACACAGATAGAAATAGGTGAGTCTTAAGCTGTGATTTAAAGGTGTCTTTAGTGGTTGTATTTCTGAGGTTTTGGGGAAGTGAATGCCAGAGTTGTGGGTTGACGAAAGAGAAGGCGCTTTCGAAAAGTCCGTTTAGTGATTTTGGGTCAAGAGAGAGTCACTGCGGGATCTGAGACTTTTTATGTACGTATATGATACTTATATCAAAGCATATGTTTTGATAAGCGTTATTCAGACAGTGGCATTATCACGGTGACGCGGTGGCAGTTTTGTGAGGCAGGCTATAGCGTTGTAATCGCACACTTGTTGTATATAGTTTATACAAATAGGTATGACCTAGTTTAAATGTTTATTCGGATGTTGGTCGTTTATTTTCAGTATTTACGCAACTTAAAGAAATTATATCAAATTGTCAAAACATCAGCATTATAATTAAAACAAACATCAAAAAAATCCTTAAGTATCTTCTTTGTAGATGAAAGTTTTATAACATAGAGATGAAAGTATCATCTACTTTGATTTTGCAAACAGTAGGCGACGATTGCCGCCTATGGGGAAGAGTACGCTCACCTTTTCGCAAACATCTGGTAACGTCAATGTTTGATCGTAATTCATACACACGTGCTCAGAATACAGTCGGGTCGTACAATGGACTCTGCCTTCAGATGAAAAATCTTTTGAATATGGAAAAGCACGTGTCGCTGTTATCAAAGAAAATTATCGTGCCATGAAAATCAATGCTGATGGTGAGAAACCCCCCATTGTGCTAAGTTCTTTATTCACACATCATCAACCAAATTCAGCACAATACAACCTTCACCATCTACACGGGCAATCCACCCCGTTGACGAATCTCTTCGGTGCATTATAGCGATAATCACATGGCGACATGTCTAACCAGCCTACAGATCAGCAGGAACAATTTCAACCTGTCTGCTTATCCACTGTACAAGGAGCACAGTACTAATTATAGCTCGGGCACATTTAAGTAATGTAACACGCAGCATCTAGTCTCTGAACATATATTACCGAAAAAATGGCTCCTACATCACATACAATAAATAAGTTAAAAGAACACAAAGACTCTCTTCATTTCCGGAAACTGTGATAGACTTGCCACATTCGGTGTATTGGGTATATTTGTTTCAGGATCTGTATGAAACACTAATGCCACTATAGCAGGACGTACAAACTGCATTTAGTCCATACAGAAAAAAATATTTACCATTACACAATAGGTATCTCCCTTTGTGAATATTTACAAAATTGTAAATCTTTGTAATTCACATGTTTACAAATTTGTAAATGTCTTAAAACCTTATCTTTAAAGACGTTTACAAGCTAGTTTAAACGTAGACTTTTGTGCAGCGCCAAGTGATACACTTGATGCTTCTCTGCTATGAAATCTAGCAGTTTTGGATGTGGGGAATGAGCTGGGTACTCTCCTATTAGTATTATGCACATCTGCATCTTCCAAAAGTGTTTCCGGAGCCAATTTCTGGAATGTACATATTACATCTTTACAAGCCACAATTTCAACACGGAAGGAACAGCATTACCTAAATTATTTGTCCAGTAAACCTCATGCTGGACGTTTGTCCGTAAACCATCAACAGTCATCAGCAGACGGCCTGTAGGATTGCAGTCTGCGCATGCGTTAAACCACCATCCACTCTGATAATCGACTGCGCAGCTTCCGGATGACTGGTTGTCGTTGTCGCGGTCAAATGTACTGAAAGAGGACCCATTCAGAGGGCTCAGACAATCACCAAGAGGTTTGTTGTACGGCGTCCTCACGGCCGAAAATGTAATCCTGTAGCCGTTCGTTTCATCGGCCACTCGCGTATCTTCATAATATTGCTGATGGCGACTTTTATTCTTCAGTACAGCCTCCACTTTCAATTCATATGAACCAGGTTTTGATATGAGATGAATCTTCTCAAGTCCAAGCCAATGGTCACCTGACATATCACCAAAACCGTTTTTGTAGCCGTCCCAGTTTTGGTAGAAATCCACTGAAGACAGAGACCGATATGCAATTCTTGTTCTCCCGCCGAATTTCATGGTGCAGTGGACCGGAAATGACGTTGTGGAGGCCATTGGTTTAATATTGTACACACCGTTGGTGTAGCCGTGGACGGAGTTGAAACCCTCAGAACAATCTGTTGGAAGAGAATTGTCATACATTGTATATATGGTCACCTTTACACAACGGTGTCAGCGCGACATGTATTTGTTATCATTCCTATCTTTCGATAACATCCTACCCGAAGGATCGTCCTGTTCGACACAGGGGTGAGGTAGCCTAATGGTTAACTTAATGGTTAAAGCGTCTTCTCGTCACGCTGAAGTCCCTGGTTCGATTCCCCAGATAAGGTGTGAAGCCCATTTCTGGTGTCCCCCGCCGTGATATTGCTGCAATATTGCTGAACGCGGCGTAAAACCATCAGAATTTATATCTTGACAATATAATACCGATTATAAAAAAAAGTTTGCCAATATGCCTTTGTTTAAAAACAGTGGAAAATGTAGATTGTTAGGGTATCGTCAGTCTGCTTTAAAATCATTTTAGGTTCCTTTTGCAGGTCGTGAAGGGAATATTTCCTTCTAGTTGAAAAAGTGGCCATTTTATTTCTAGAACGTTGTCTTTTAGCGACCGGTGATAAGTAAAATGATATAGCAATACAGAAAACAAAGAGCTTCACATTTTGGATTTTCGCTTAACTCAGTCTCAAAAGCCACCAAATGTGAAAATAACCCCCGAGTGTTTCAAAAACACCAACCATGATAAAGCAGCAAGTCATGACCATTCGTTAATTCCAAGGTCCATATCTTGCTTGGAAACAGCATCAGGGACGCCAAATAGTGACGAGGTAACAGAATAGTACCTATTCTAGAGAATCGAACTCAGGGCTCTTGGCGCCACAAGTCCAAACTTTAACCGCAGTACTTTGCTACCACGTCGCTCCAGATTGTTTATATCAGCCCGACTGAAGTGAGTTCTGAAGCGTTGTACATTTCATGCAAGTATTCACCAGCAGTGAAGCTGGTTCCCGGCTCCCTTTGCGCGCGTCAATTTGCGCTAAAGCTTGGCTATGCCAATGGAGGAGACGGGGCCCAGCTTAGGGTTAACCCAAGTCGAGATATTAATACGCGTAAGCAGACGAGAGGTACATTCAGCAAGCATGTCAAAGAATTTCAGACACTCTGGTGAGAATGATATTTTAACGAATTGAGATACTTATTATAGATGTTTCTATCATTCTAGTATTACCGTAATCGACGTATTAAGCGCTGCGTTCCACTATGTGATCACTGACCAATGTGTTAGTAATCTTTATAAGCGATATCTACTTAAACTGAAATTGTGCATGCCAGTTTCTTATGTGTATTATGCATTACACTTCACTTTAACCTATCCCAGCGTTTGATTGGATCAGTGAAATATTAATGGAAATCAAGGGCATAACTTTATAGCATCACGGGAATAAATCCCTAAAGTCACCGAAAAGCATGCCCTAGAGATACAGATTATGGTTATGCCAGTGCAAACTACCACTAAAACAATTGTCCCTGTAGTATAATACTATAAGACTAGGTTTTTGGTAAAAGGAACAATTGGAACGAACACAGAATTGCTACTCGGTGAGGTATCGCTACGACGAAGGTTCTCATAGCAGCTTGCTGTGACATTTGTGGGATATATGTTACCTTACCGGGATCTATTTTGGATATTGTCACGATGAATTATACCTAACGATCAAGGTGCCTGAATATTGGTTACACGCTACAAGTGGACTTGCTCGTGTAAGGTACCGAGGCAAGGAGGTTTTAGTGTCAGCTGAGGTCTTTTGAAGCCTGATTTAATGCATGTACATGTATATATCACAAGACAGGAATTAGCTCTTAACCATCGGTATAAGAATGATTTGAACCACATGCAAGAGAATTTTACGAATGCATCTGCTCGAATAAATATGTATGCTGTTGCCATAGCATCCACAGTAGAGTTGAGGCGATACACAAATTCTTACACTCAATACCAATAAATACCCACCGGTCATTGGTCGCTCACACCGTGTACCCACGTGACCATCAACACATGCGCATCTACCATCTGGCTTCAGGAAACCGCCATTGAGACATGCCTGAAATAACAATGATAACGATCAATAAATCCATGCTCGTCAAACGTATGTCATGGCTTATAGCAAAACAAAATATTCCAGAAATACACATTGATGAGAAAATCGATTTAATAATACAAATTGCCTTGTGTGATTGTTTTAGGCAATATTGTTCATCTTTTAACCAATAAATTTCAGACGTGTATTCTGTTTTATGTTTTGGACAAATTATCTTAGCGTGTAAGTTTGTTGTCTTACAAACTTATGGTGTCAATAGATATTGATGAAACGCTATGCTCATGACAGAAAAAAGCAACAAAAGAAACAAAACAACCCAGACTGGTTAAAAAAACTTCACAATAATCAGCATTCGTAAACTGCCTTCACTGCTGTTACCATGACTACGTTAAGGCCTACATCGCTGACGTACATAGCAGTAAAAAGTACTAATCAAAATATTACATGGATGATCATCTTTAATGAATTAATAACATTATCATCCTCGTAGTTGATTTCATGAAATATGAACTTAAACAATAATTCAATCACTTTCTGAACTGGACTCTAAAACTGTGTCACATAAAATTATGACTTTATCCAATAAATAAATTTATGTGTTACATTGAAGCAAAATACCTGATGCAGTAAATAGTATGAAACAGGCTTTCTAAGATGCCTAGCGGTTAGAACAATCGAAAAAAAAAATACATTATCAGACAATAAAGGTATAGTTTTTTGATGACGTAACAATTGAATGACGTTTTCCCGTCACTGCGCCATTCTAGTGTGCCCCCTCGTAATCGAACCATTTTACATTACGTCACAATGTAAGCGACGTCACGATGCATGTCAGTTGTCATCGCCTCGTACGGCCTCCTACAGTAAACTACACCGTTGCATCCAGTTTCTTGGTTTGCTGTTGCTTCACGCAGCTAACATCACTGGTGGAAACATTACGTTTATGTTTTACGACGGTTAAAATGTGTCATTTCGACTCACAAGTTTTCAGCGACACGGTAACGTTCGTAATGTTTACATTCCCACAATGCAATTGTGGAATGTCGCTTGACTACTCAACTTCCTCTGGATGTACTGATCTAAACTTACGCTGGTAGTAGAAATGCAACGTTCATATTGCCCCATATGGTTTACGTTAATGACAGATGTAATTAAAATAATTCAGAGAAGATATTTAATCCGAACGTAAACCGTCATCAAACTGTTATCATTTGTTTTTTCTGGTAACGTTCGTCTTAACGTAGACACATCAATAGGGGCAGACACATCAATAGAACAGCGCGCCAGTTAGCCCTGTGCGAGGATTCTTAATTTAGGTCACCGACACCGTCGTTTGTTTTCTGCCTTAAATTAATCGTAATTATCTTTAGAAAGTATTAAATTTGGCATCAAACAAAAAAAGAAATACAGCTTAAGTTCGTCCCTACCACCATGTCAATAGTTGTAATAAAACACACTTTCGCCCTGAACTATTATAACGTTATGGCACTCGGACGCAAGCGTCCTCGCATGCTGTACCAAACTATAAAAGTTTGAAAGTGCTGTTCTTTTTTATTTCAGAGACTAGTTGTTAGTCTAGGGCGGATACAGCTTTTTAAGAAAGTGTGTGTGTGTGTGTGCGCGTGCATGTGTGCGTGCGTGCGTTCGCGCGCACACTATTGAGAAAAGGAGGGGTGCACATTTCATTTTCACCCGGGTTTCAATGGTCTTTTAATAAATTTTCAGGGCAAAAAAAGAAAGTGTGGGGGGTGCGCACCCCCTCTGGATCCGCCTGTGTGGCCCATATAAATTCAATGGGGTTAAGTTCATAGTGTCTCACCGGAGTTATCAGAACAACATGTCCCTGACATCCAGCTAGTGCATCAGTTTCGTACTGTGGTTTAGTTTGTGTACTTTCATTTTTTCAAGAAGTTTTGGTTTTGTGTCTTTGGTATCAAGAGAAAGATCATGATCTTTCAACCAGGATTTGCATCACACACTTTTTGCTGGCCATGGTTGGGGCAACTGTTGATTCCTACTTCACATTATGGTAAGAAGCGTTATCTAAAACATTAACGCTTGGGTTGTGTAACTCTGGAAACAGTTGATGTTCCATCCATTCCATGAACACTTGAGAATTCATTTCCTTGTGATAGTCACCCTCACTGCTGTTTGCCTCGAAAACAAGACCCCATCCTGGAATCAGTCCACAGTCTCTCCTACCCGCGTGTAATATGATGAGTCTTTTCCCTTTACCTGACGGTATCTGAGGCGCAGAGTACATGTCACATGGCAGCCACATTCTATCTGTCGAATATTTTTTTGTTCACCTACGTTTCATCAGTATACACAATGTCAAACCCCAGTTCTCTGTACTCACGTATCTGTCTCAGGTAGGTACATCTCTGATTGACCATAGTCTTCTCTTCTCTGAACAAATGTCTATTTTCTCCTCTTTTGTACTAGCCGCAGCTGATAGTCCCTTGAATATTTATTTAAAGATAAGGATCATCCATTTGGTATCCATAGTGATAAGAGAATAACGGTCAAGCATATCTTTCAAATTTCAGTTTTGTCAAATAATAAATATTTCAATGTCAAGACAGTAAAGGAATTCTTAGTAAAGTTCTTTCTTTGATAATATTGTAATTTTTAGCAGAAATAGATCTCCATAATGAATTTCGAAGTACAAAGTGATGTATATTTATTGTGTGATTATCAACTGAGGTTGTCTGGTTGTGCCCTCGACGGGGATTGAAGTAGCGTAAAGTGATTGTTCCTCTAAAAGGGTACATGAAACAAACCCATTCAAAGTATATCGAGAATCTCACCCAAGTGTCTACTGATATCAAATACATCAACACGAGTTGAGAAAGTTACAAATATCCGAGGCTTGCCCAGGATATTTTCCCTTTTATCAATGAGTGTTGATATATTTGATAACAGAAGACACGAGGGTCAGATTCTATTTATCACAAAAAATCACTCTTCATTGGTTTTCAATGAAAACTGTACATCTCTGAACAGGAAGCCGCCGCCATTAGACTTGCAGTGCAGCGACATCATAACAGTGTGACGCCATCACGTTAATGACGTCATAGCATTGTCAGGACATGGTAAAAAATCTGTCAAAAAGAGATATGATCTCACACAAGCAATATCGCCAATGGAACACGGTTTTGGCTAATATAGTATAGAGGATATTATATGAGTACCCATGTCATACTATGTTTACGACAAGAGTGTTTAAATGTTGGTATTGATACCGATATTAAGGCACTCGTGTCGTAAACAGAGTATGACATAGACACGAATATAATATTCTATTTATTACCCAAGTCGTCAAATTGAGGAAAATAAACCCAAACCTAAACCTACTTTTAACACAGGCTGGCTGCCCTAATTCCGAAAGCGGAATGGTTAAATCATTATAAAAAAAGGTATTTCCTAATAATTCTGTTTATAATAATTCTTTTGATGCTTGTCCTCTGCAAGATGATGCAACACCGGGTATTTTATCTGCAGATATGTCAGACGTCGAATAACTTGTATTAGATTCATCAATAATGACATCTTAGAAGCGTTATTGCATTTGAAAAATAAAAAATCAGCTGGTCTTGACTGACTGACTGACTGAGTTTGGTTTTACGCCGCTTTTAGCAATATTCCAGCAATATCACGGCGGGGGACACCAGAAATGGGCTTAACACATTGTGCCCATGTGGGGAATCGAACCCGGGTCTTCGGCATGACGAGCCAACGCTTTAACCACTAGGCTACCCCACCGCCCCAGCTGTTCTTGACCTCGTGTTAGTGGAAAAGCTTCACAGAAAAGTTCACAGTTAGTTGTCATGCCCTTTTTGAATAAGTGTTTTAACAAATTGTTTGAAAATGGTATCTTCCCCCGTTTTTGAGCGCGAACAATTATTGTTCCATTACATTAGAAAGGTGATGTCACCAATCCAGATAATTACAGAGGAATCTCCCTTATGAGTATTTTAGGTAAAGTCTTTACATCTGTTCTAAATAACAGACTCACTAAATGTACAAGTATGACAGATACAATTCCGGAATCACAAGCAGGTTGTAGAAAGAAATATTCAACTTCTGATCATATCTTTACACTATTTGCAGTAGCCCAGAAATGTCTATCCCGTCGTTAGCGTAAACTATATGTAGCTTTTGGGGATTTCCGTAAAGCATTTGATTCTGTTAATCGTTCTAAATTGTGGTACTCTTTGAGTAACGGCATGGCATCCAAATGTTTCCACATCTCTTAGCACTTTTTATTCTTCAATTTGCTGATGACATAATTCTTTTATCAGAACACGAATCTGTAGTTGGACTTCAAACCTAGTTGAATATTTTGGAACTGTATACTAAAACACGGGATTTATCAGTTAATCTAGATAACCTAGTTGAATATTTTGGAACGGTATACTAAAACACGGGATTTATAAGTTAATCTAGATAACCTAGTTGAATATTTTGGAACGGTATACTACAACACGGGATTTATCAGTTAATCTAGATAACCTAGTTGAATATTTTGGAACGGTATTCTACAACGCGGGATTTATAAGTTAATCTAGATAACCCAGTTGAATATTTTGGAACGGTATACTACAACACGGGATTTATAAGTTAATCTAGATAACCTAGTTGAATATTTTGGAACGGTATTCTACAACGCGGGATTTATAAGTTAATCTAGATAACCCAGTTGAATATTTTGGAACGGTATACTACAACACGGGATTTATAAGTTAATCTAGATAACCTAGTTGAATATTTTGGAACGGTATACTACAACACGGGATTTATAAGTTAATCTAGATAACCTAGTTGAATATTTTGGAACGGTATACTACAACACGGGATTTATCAGTTAATCTAGATAACCTAGTTGAATATTTTGGAACGGTATACTACAACACGGGATTTATCAGTTAATCTAGATAACCTAGTTGAATATTTTGGAACGGTATTCTACAACGCGGGATTTATAAGTTAATCTAGATAACCCAGTTGAATATTTTGGAACGGTATACTACAACACGGGATTTATAAGTTAATCTAGATAACCTAGTTGAATATTTTGGAACGGTATTCTACAACGCGGGATTTATAAGTTAATCTAGATAACCCAGTTGAATATTTTGGAACGGTATACTACAACACGGGATTTATAAGTTAATCTAGATAACCTAGTTGAATATTTTGGAACGGTATACTACAACACGGGATTTATAAGTTAATCTAGATAACCTAGTTGAATATTTTGGAACGGTATACTACAACACGGGATTTATCAGTTAATCTAGATAGTATATAACAAGTTTTATGGATAACAACTTCTTTATTTTCGTGAGTGCGACGTTTCGATACAGATTCTTGTACCGTTGTCAAGCAAGCACTCTTGCTTGACAACGGTACAAGAATCTGTATCGAAACGTCGCACTCACGAAAATAAAGAAGTTGTTATCCATAAAACTTGTTATATACTGTACGTCTCAACTTCTAAAATGCCACTCAAACAAGTTAATCTAGATAACCCAGTTGAATATTTTGGAACGGTATTCTACAACGCGGCATTTATAAGTTAATCTAGATAACCCAGTTGAATATTTTGGAACGGTATACTACAACACGGGATTTATCAGTTAATCTAGATAACCTAGTTGAATATTTTGGAACGGTATTCTACAACGCGGGATTTATAAGTTAATCTAGATAACCCAGTTGAATATTTTGGAACGGTATACTACAACACGGGATTTATCAGTTAATCTAGATAACCCAGTTGAATATTTTGGAACGGTATACTACAACACGGGATTTATAAGTTAATCTAGATAACCTAGTTGAATATTTTGGAACGGTATACTACAACACGGGATTTATAAGTTAATCTAGATAACCCAGTTGAATATTTTGGAACGGTATACTACAACACGGGATTTATCAGTTAATCTAGATAACCCAGTTGAATATTTTGGAACGGTATTCTACAACGCGGGATTTATAAGTTAATCTAGATAACCCAGTTGAATATTTTGGAACGGTATACTACAACACGGGATTTATAAGTTAATCTAGATAACCTAGTTGAATATTTTGGAACGGTATACTACAACACGGGATTTATCAGTTAATCTAGATAACCTAGTTGAATATTTTGGAACGGTATTCTACAACGCGGGATTTATCAGTTAATCTAGATAAGACTAAAGGTGGCTGGATGTATTCTAAAGAAAGACGGTCCTTTAATAACTAACCTGTAATTGTCTCTGATCATTATACTTATCTTGGTATTAAGTTTACATCCGCTATGAATTGGATAACATCTGTTACTGAATTATCATTGAAAGCTAAGAAAGCATTGTTAAGTCTTTTATCTGCCTTGTATAAAATTGGTGTGTTGACGCCCAGTATTTACCTTAAACTATTTCATTGAAAAATTCAACCTATTCTTTTGTATGGATCCGAGATCTGGGGATTCCAGCGATATGAATGCTTAACAAAAATACATCTGATGGCTTGTAAGACATTTTTGAATGTTGGATCATCTACGCCGAATTATCCCCTGTGTATAAATGCTCATATTCGATGTATAAAATTCTGGATTAAGATATTGAGTATGCAAGGAAAGAGATTAACTAAAAAGTCTTATAACATGCTTATTCATTTGGACAACATTGGTAAAGTGACGTGGACATCGTATGTAAGAAAACGTTTGTTTTCACATGGTTATGGTTTTGAATGGTTAGGTCAGTCAGTTGGTGATGCAATTTGTTTTTAACTCAGTTTCGAGAAAGAAGTCTTAAAGGTCACATGCAACCAAAAAATCAAACATAATTAAAACACAATTATCACTTATTCATGACATATAATATGCATTGCTGATTATGAAAAAACATATAAACAAAATTATAAGCGTATAATCGCAAATCAAAAGTGCAATATTTTGTACTTGGGTTTACTTCCCTCGAAACGAACCAGCCGGGATACCGAACCCAGTCAGAGCGGGTGGGTGTGCACTCAAGTGTAACGGCTGGTTCATTAGCAGATGCCGCCTTCACGGCTCACTGTGTGTATATATAGAGAGATGTTGGGTTTTGTAAATACATGCTCATTTTTTGTGTATAACATTTTGCAATCAACAGACATCATAACATGTCATGTGTTCAAGTATCACACCTGCCTGTCTGTGTAATTACATAATGTGACAGAGACCGAACTCGGGCCATAAATCAATGCATTTTGTTTATAGTGTATAGCCTGATTGGTGTTAAGTTCAAATTGCATGTGGTCAGTGATCGCAGTTGTGTATTGAATATTGTCATTAGCAGACAGGCAGGCAGACACACAGGTGTCAATAAAACAAGACATTGAGTTTTGTCTGTGACAGCGACATATCTATATCACTGTTAGAAATTGTGTCAACGCTAAATAATGACATTGCTTTTAAGTATCGAACTGAGAAAGTGACTCGGTAAGAACGTGTGGTGAAATAGACAAATGAAATTATATAAACAGTTTATTTACTGTCATAAAATATAAAAAAGCTCGCGACTGTGAGATATCAACAAAACATTATGAAAATAGCTCACACCAGAGCCTTCACCGAGTATTCACCAGACAGCCCGCTTCCAAGTTGCGCGAACCTATTTCACTGCGCACGTGCTATGAGCGCAGCCCAGCTGTTGAAACCCGTATTCCCCAGAAAAGTCTGGGGAAAATTAGTGAAACGTTTGAACTCCGATTTCGCGCGTTTTTTTTCATCGCGTTATTTTTCAACTTTATAAGTTGAATTTGCATTTTTTGATGCTTTGTTTCGGTAAGTCCATACCGAAAGGTATCAGAATCTGCAAAGTTGTGTTTTACGTTGCATGTGACCTTTAATATGTTTAATCAAAAATGACATTTAGTCATAGATATGGTATGACTCTTATAGAATATACAAATCACTACTCAAGAAATACCTATCATCGTTTTTAACATCAAAGAAATTAAGATATCCATTCATACGTTTTAGGTTAGGCTTGATCAACATAATGGTAAAAGAAGGAAGACATTTTTATATAGAACGATGCAAGAGAATGTGCCCTCTGTGTAATTTAGATGTGGAAAATGAAATCCAGTTTGTACTTGTATGTACTTTTTATAAATATTTGCCTATGAAATATATAGCTGAATATTATCTATGTAAGCCACCCACATTAGCTTTTAAACTACTTTTTTCATCAACTGACCAGCATGTAATAATAAAGCTGTCCTACTATATAAATTATGCTCTTATTAAACTGGCCATCTTATTAAACAATCTGATGTAAAGTTTTGTAGACCATCGTATTTCACTACTTGTACGTAATTTAGTGCCTGTGACATGATTTGCTGTTTGGATCACTAAAGTACTGTCAGAAATAGAAAAAAACCCTGTATTTTCTCATTTATCTCTACAATTTATGTAGTTGATATGTGAAAGTGTGAAATATCTGCCCGCCTAACCACAGTCTCAGTGGCAGAGAGATAAGAAACGGAGAAAAATGACTTTCCTGAGGGGAAATTAGTGCAAAATTGAGCAATGCGGTTTTTTCTAAGTCCGAATGGACTTAATTGGAACAGACCATGGCTTTTTGCAAATTAGTGTGCGACGATATTGTATTACAAAGGACACTTTATAAATGCCCAATTTGAAACTAGACGTAGATTCATTATAAACGATAGCTGACGTAAACATAATAACTTTTATACTGAAACTACCAAGGATGTAGCTACCATGGAGTCTCACTGTCACTATAAAAAGAAACAGATAGGAGTGGTCGCCTCAAAAGCAAAACCTGGGATCGGGCTGGGGCATAGAGATATCAGCTAAGATAAGATAATCCTTTAGGACAATTATACTGGGGAGATACACGGCACGTCATAACAATTTACAAATAATATTTAGTCCTGTCGATCTTCGGGTGGTCATGCCACCTATATACTACGATGCGTTTTTATGCTTTTCGGGTATCATATTCTTTTACATATCTCAACATAAACTTTATGAAAGAAAGACACGAAAGATGTTAATCACTAGATGAGACATAGTCAACACACATGAAAAAACACAAAATATCTTTGAGATGACCCCTTGTGCCTGCAGGCAGCACGTGCATTTCATGCCAGATGAGTCGACGGTCCGTCGTCATACCTGGCTGAGCGACTTAATTGTCATCTATAGTCTGATCGATTGTTTTCAGCAGCTATTCGTAGTTTTTCTAAGTTTTGCCCGATTTTACGAGTAAACATGCTTTTCTGGATATCGTATTACGCATCCCACTGAACGCCCAGTTAGGCCGAAGTGGGTTATTTCGACATATGCAATTTGCAACTGTGTAAATTTTTGGGATACAGAGTAAAAACCTAAAAACAGTTTTATTCTATTTCCGACAGTACTTTAATTACTACTTATTGCACTATATGTATAACGTATATGTATAACTTTTGTACAATAAAAATCTTTGACTTTGATCCGCGGTCGTCGCATGTAGAACGCAACGTCATCCCATGACAAAGTCAAAGCTTGTGCTCCCTATTCGACACAATAGATCATGCCATACTATTCACAAGACTTGAGACCAGACTCGGCATCACTGGATCAGCACTCTCATGGATCAAGAATTATCTTCAAGATCGAACACAGTATGTGACTGTTGGTTCTGCAGCCTCAGATATAACTTCTCTATCTGTTGGAGTACCTCAAGGATCTGTTCTGGGTCCGCTCCTTTTCAGTGTCTACATTCTGCCGATCGGTGACATCATAAGAAGTCATGGCCTCCAATCCCACTTGTACGCGGATGACAACTAACTATACGCGTCGATCGAACCAGTAAGCGCCCACCATGGTGTCCTACAACTGGAAGCTTGTATTGCCAATATGAGAGCATGGATGGCTCTTAACTATCTCAAGCTGAACGACAGTTAATGATTACTAAATCTTTCACGCTATAGCCCATCCCATCTTCAGTCATGCTCAAAGCGCTTTGTTTCCCCAAATTATTACCGGTAACTAAGTGAAAGGTATATATCCTGATAGCAAACCATTAAATGAGTTAGTTAATATTTAACGTCACATCGGCAATATCTCAGCCATATCGTGACGAAAACAATTTAAACAATACAGATGAAAATAATTTGAAGAGTAAAATCTGACGACGATGGACAGTAAAATGCTAGAGTATCACAGATATCAACATAAAACTAGCATGCAAAACTAAAACATTATACTTAAAGAAGACAATAAAATTATATAACACGGGTTATAGATTGCCAACAACTGAAGGTAGATCACCATTATAGGGACCATGGGGACTGACATTACTTTTGCTACCTGCATGGACCCTAGCTGGATTTACACCATCCCTTGTCAGCAATTTTTGACAATCTAGCTATAAAATTAAAATACCATATATACTACAGTTGGAAATCGTAGTATGTTTAAAATTTACTTAATTGTTTTGGGACTTACGTACCCCCTCAGGAGGACAACACTTTTACGGTGCTTTAACCCCTTCGAGGATACAGCGTCTAACAATATCAGTTGTTTATCTAAACTACCAAGCATAAAAGATTTATCGATTTACACAACTTTAATCTGATAACTCTATTTCTTTTAAAAATGCAATGATTAAATGACAATTCAAACAAAAAAGACTCTTCAATGTTTTGACATTGAAATACTTATTTCAATACACTTATTTCAATCTGAAGAATGCTTGGCAAGGGTTTCACTAAGCTTGTTGGCAATGTCAACCTTACCTGTCAATACATTGTCACCATCCTTCAGATGGTGGACAGTAGACTTTGAACCTTTGCCCGTTATTCTTTGAATCATGTTCCAAACCTTTGACATCGGTGTGCGGGAATGTATCTTGGAAACAATTTCCCAAGATTGACGCTTATTCTTCTTAAATGCACGTCGAGGACAAACCATGAAGAAAGGTACGGCAAGTCCAAATGGCCCCGAGTACGGTGATCCCACCTTTACTTACTTTCTATAATCTCATTTTGAGTTTTTGTATCGTGGACTAACTGTTAGGTTTTAAGTTTTCGATTTTTAAAACAATTTGCGATATAGTGATAGTTATCATACTGTCCATTGGTGACAGTTTTTAAGGTTTTAAATAGTAACAGTACAACGTGGTTCAGCCACAATATGGGTGAAATGTTGCCGTTATTTGAACTCACTTACTCACATGGTTATGCCACACACATGACGAGTTATTTATACAATATATGATATACAGTTACTCATATACAATGAACAAGCCTCCGTATGTTTATGTGTCAATATCACAGTGTTAAGTAAAATCTCATTCATATTGTAGAAAAACAACTCAATGTCATCAAGGTAACAACCAAGCGCCATCCGCCTCTGACATCGACGTTATGTTATGATCATCTTATTTTTAAGATCGCTTTTTTTCCTGTACTTTAACAGCAAGAAGGTGACGTATTTACGGGCACATCCGTGAAGATTCGGGTTAACATTGATCTTCAGTAACCCATGCTTGTCGAAAGAGGCGACTAACGGGATCAGGTAGTCAGGCTCACTGACTTGGCTGACACATGTCATCGTATCTCAGTTGCGTAGATCGATGCTCATGCTGTTGCTCACTGCATTGTTTTATAAATTGTTTGAAAATGGTATCTACCGCCCGTTGTTGGGCGCGATCAATTATTGTTCCATTACATTAGAAAGGTGATGTCACCAATCCAGATAATTATAGAGTAATCTCCCTTATGAGTATTTTAGGTAAAGTCTTTACATCTGTTCTAAATAACAGACTCACTAAATGTACAAGTATGACAGATAAAATTCCGGAATCACAAGCAGCTTTTAGAAAGAAATATTCAACTTCTGATCATATCTTTACACTATTTGCAGTAGCCCAGAAATGTCTATCCCGTCGTTAGCGTAAACTATATGTAGCTTTTGAGGATTTTTAAAGCATTTGATTCTGTTAATCGTTCTAAATTGTGGTACTCTTTAAGTAATACTGGCCTGAGAGGTAGAATGTATTCGATTTTAAAGTAATGTATACTAATGTCAAAGCTTGTGTACGTTGTGGTGATGATAAGACTGATTTTTTCGACTGCCCCGTTCGCTTAAGACAAGGATGTGGTATGAGTCCAAATCTATTTTCCCTGTTTATCAACGAATTGTACTACACAAATGGTAAGCATGGGATCCACATGTTTCCAGATCTCTTAGAACCTTTTATTCTGTTATTTGCTGATTACGTAATTCCTTTATCAGAATATGTAGTTGGAGATTTTGGAACGGTTTTCTAAGACATGGGATTTATCAATTAATCTAGATAAGACTAAAATTGTTATATTTAGAAAAAGGTGGCCGGATATCTGCTAAAGAACGATGATCCTTTTAATAACTAACCTATCATTGAAAGCTAAGAAAGCATTGATAAGCCTTTTATCTGCCTTGTATAAAATTGGTGTGTTGACGCCCATTGTTTACTTTAAACTATTTGATTGTCAAATTCAACCTATTGTTTTGTATGGATCCGAGATCTGGGGATTCCAGCGATATGAATGCATAAAACATTACATCTGATGGCCTGTAAGAAATGTTTGAATATTGGGCCATCTACACCGAATTGTATGGTGTACGGTAAATGTGGGAGGTATCCCCTGTATATAAATGCTCATATTCGATAAAATTCTGGTTTAAGATACTGTGTATGCAAGAAAATAGATCACCTAAAAAGTAATATAACATGCTTGTTCATTAGGACAACATTGGTAAAGTGACGTGGGTATCTTATGTAAGAAAACTTTAGTTTTCACATGGTTATGGTTTTGTATGGTTAAGTCAGTCAGTTGGTGATGCAAGTTTGTTTTTAACTCAGTTTCGAGAAAGAAGTCTTAATATGTTTAATCGAGAATGGCATTCAGTGATAGATAATAGTTCACGGAATGACTCTTATAGAATGTACACTACTCCAGAAATATCTATCGTCGTTTTTAACATCAAAGAAATTAAGATATTGTTACGGTTAAATAATTGCCGTGACAAAAGGTTTAAGAATCCCATTTGAACCAGCAAAATATAACACAGACAAGTCTAAAATATTCAGTGATATATTGAGCAACAGCAAGCTACATTCGATTATTCGCAATTTTGGTCAATGTAATTATTTAAATTATGTAAATATATTTTATATTTCGGTTTATAAGTAACTATTAAGTCTAAATGATTTACCAATGTGAACTGACATACATATATCTTTTTTTTCATTCAGTAATTTGCACCATTACATAGCAACGTTTTTTATTAGTATTTTATTTTTCGAAGTGGTAAAAATGCATTACACTGGAAACGTCAGTCATGTTTGGTCCGATTCGGTCAGTGCATTCTATTTATTGGGATTATTTCAAGAGGTTAGGGTTAGGGTTAGGGCTTAGGGTTTAGGGTTTAGGGTTTAGGGTTAGGGACCTAATCCAATATAGTAGATACATGACATGTCCGGTGTAATACGTGAGTACCATTTGTTGTTTTTCCTTTTGCATTTTTAATACTGCCGGTTCGGTCAATGCATTCTATTTATTAGGATTATTTCAAGGGGTTAGGTTTAGGGTTTAGGGTTGGGTTTAGGGTTTAGGGTTAGGGTTAGGGGCCTAATCCAATATAGCTGGTCCGGTGTAATAAGTGAGTACCATTTGTTGTTTTTCCTTTTTGCATTTATATAAAATGCATGCATGCACCGTGAAATGCATGCACCGTGAAATCTACGTTTGACGCCTGACGTCAACAACCCTTTTCAGTTTGAGGCATATCGGCTCATTCCACGACACACGTTATCTTGCAGATTACGGAATGGGACGAGTGTGCCAAATGGCATCGGATCCATTCGGCAATTGTCCCTAAATAAAAATCACGAAGTCTACCCGTAACCTTCGTAACTGTCCGTGACCTATTCGACTCTTTCCGTTCATTTCCATGACGTCACAGGAATGACTCGATAAATTTGCACATTGTGCAACAGTGTGGACGTAGCTCAGTCGGTTAGCTGTCGAGCTAACAATCCGAAGGTCGCGGGTTCGCGTCCGACGGGTTCTCATAAACTGGCTGCTTGTCTTAATGACACGTGACCTACGGCAGCGATCGTCCACTCGAGAAGTTCTGGTGCCGTATTCTAAAGGTGCTCCCTTAATTGCCATTTACAATAAGAGCAGATACTCTAATTGAAGGTAGTTTACAATGAGAGCATTCAGGCTCGCACTGTCAATCTTGAATGTAGGTCAGATGATGGCAGACAATCGACGATGGTAGGCAGGTGACCGCAGAAAGATATACACACGACTCCAGTGATAAAAAGTCCTGTGTAATTTCTGTGTGTTAGTCCCCGTGTGTGACAACACAACAACTAGTCTTTATAAATATACTGACACAGTCCAGAACATTCTTTATCCACTGAGAACTTTATGGAAATCTGTGGAACGTACGACCGGTCAAAACAGTGTCGGAGCGTAGCGCAGGCGCAACAGACCCAGGGAACCAGGCTGCCGGTCAAAACAGAAATAAGGCCAAGGGAGGCAACTCTGGAGCGCTATCTCAAAAGGCGTGCCGCTAAAATACTATTGCCATTGAACATATATGATACCAAATCTGACCCACAACCCACACTCAAAACGTTGAACATTTGTGATTTTACAAATTACAAAAAACACACACTCTCGTAACAATATCCATTCATACGTTTTAGGTTAGGCTTGATCAACATAATGGTAAACACGGAAAGACGTTTTTATATAGAACGATGCAAGAGAATGTGCCCTCTGTGTAATTTAGATGTGTAAAGAACATAAAAATCACTACTCCAGCCGGAGAAATAGTTGTCGTTTTTAACATCAAAGAAATTAAGATATCCATTTATACGTTTTAGGTTAGGCTTGATCAACATAATGGTAAACGAAGGAAGACGTTATTATAATGAAAGATGCAAGAGAATGTGCCCTCTGTGTAATTTAGATGTGGAAAATGAAATCCAGTTTTTACTTGTATGTCCTTTGAACAAATGATTTACGTACGAAGATATAGCTGAATATTATCTATGTAAGCCACCCACATTAGCTTTTAAACTACTTTTTTCATCACCTGACCAGCATGTAATAATAAAGCTGTCGGACTATATCAATTATGCTCTTATTAAACGTAACAATCTGAAATATAGTTTTGTAGACCCATCGTATTTCACTACTTGTACGTACTTTACTGCCTGTATTATGATTTGCTGTTTGGATCACTAATTACTACTTATTGCACCATATGTATAATGTATATGTATAACTCCTATGTATATGGGCCGGAGGCCTTTTATACAATAAAAATCTTTGAGTTTTGACTTGACTCGATTATTTACAGACCGCCGCCATAATAGCTGTAATATTGCTGAGTGCGGTGTAAAACTAGCCTCAGTCAATCAGTATTTTCGGGCACGAGTTAGTAATGACCATTCGAGATCGACTGAATCGTGAGTTATACAGCCAGTCAGGGCAGCCCGGGTCGCGCTTGACACCAGAAAAGACGAACGCTACAATCTGCGATGAAAATAACAGTGTTTACAACCTTCGGACGTACTCAGCACTGTTTGTAGATTCTCGGTCCTCGAATATAGGTTTATCCTCCATAGATATAAATTACAGGTGATAAATCACCGTTACCCTATTGATCATAATGGTTTACTGGTGTGTGACTGACTGACTGAGTTTGGGTTTACGCCGCTTTTAGCAATATTCCAGCAAAATCACGGCGGGGGACACCAGAAATGGGCTTCACACATTGTACCCATGTGGGGATTCGAACCCGGGTCTTCGGCGTGACGAGCCAACGCTTTAACCATTAGGCTACCCCGCCGCCCCTACTGGTGTGTGAAGGTGCAGTCGTTCTCTCTTGCTAAACATGACTTTTGTCACCAAGTGCAATCGATGTTAGTTTTCATAATCGATATGAATTGATATTCTGTTGTTCTTCAGAGAGTGTTGAAGAAAGGTACGTAGAATTCTCCATAGGTTCTCCCCTGGGGGTGTTATTCCGGGGAAGTATTTATCTAGCTTACATACTAACAATTGGAAATCTTGAGGTCCTTTTTCAATCGAAATTCTTTGTTCCAGAAAGTACTAAAAGAAATCTTTCTAGGTTTTACAAATAAGAAGAGACAAAACCATACAAGTGTGCGTTATTTCAACTTTCCAATAGTCAACTGCCCTTTATGTCGAACAAAATTCCATCAGCCCCAACCTTTGATGTTTACATTTCAAATTTGGAGCATGCTCTTTCCAACCAAGATTTCAAAGAGCGTCAAGCGGCTCTTGCTCAGAACGTTGATAGATCAGTATTACAACATTCAAGGCCTCAGTAGGTAAAATGTTATATTGCAGATATATGGAGGACTTTCCAAATTTGTCCCATGCAATTCCTCAGTTTAACTTCAACCATATTTTCGGAATTATTTCAGGTAAATATTTGACTAGCCTCTGCATGTGTGTATGACGGGTGTTTACGAGACAGGATGCTCTGACCTCTTCGCAAACACTCGCTCATCATATTGTCGTCATGGAAAGGGTTTTGTCGCTACTATTGATAAATCACCATCAAATAATGATGATACCAGGTTTCGCGAAAGGTTGCGATGTCCTCACCTTTGACAAATATTCTCAGTTGTTTGACTATAAATACGTATATGAAACAGGAAATATGTCAAAGGCCACGGAAAATATGTACATTTGTCCCCGATAATGTAGGTCTACCCCAGCCTGGTCAACATGCAACAGGTGGTCAGATTCTCGTTCACCTCTGGATGTAGACTTGGCGTTCATGATGGACGCAGGCCCCCCTACAGACACTTCATACGGTGGCCTTCGGTCAGTGACAGGTGCTCATGCTATCAACCAGTTTGTCGAATCCAACTGCTTAACGATGATAATGTTGAAAAGTCCGTTTAAATCTTACTGACCGATTCGCCTGTTATTATTTGGCGTATATACTGATCATCTTGAGAAGTTCATTAAAGCCACCAGAGGAGACATCTACAATAAAATATAGAAGGAGGTGTTCCGCAATAATCATTTTAATCAAAACTGATACTTTTAGGGGTGTCGGCTTAATGATACAGAGCAGTAGGGAGCTTGAAATACACTGACTACACTAAATAAAGGAACAACACGTGGAGGCATGTTATCAACACGACTTTTTCTGTTTCACTGCATGTTAACACTTCACACGTTACCTCATTTTGTTCACATGCATTAAAAGAGTCTGAATATTGAATTCAGCCATTGGCATTTTCCTTGCTATAAAACCATACACACTTTTATTTGTTTCCATGAATATATGTGTGTTGACGGAGAGGAAATGTTAGCTAGGTAGCCCAGGTCACGAATCAGTTGAAGGTTAGCAACGAAATTCTTTGGATGGGTGACCGTGTCTAGCAGCTTGACTCCTGAGAGTTTCAACGAAGCAAACATGACACATGTGGTCTAACCCTAGGCAAGTGGGTTTGTTCATAAAGTGCCTCTGTTCACCAATCAGTGAATGGGTACCCGGTGGGATAAGTCATGTGACTGTTAACCTAATAACGTGTTAGCGCCTTGGAGATGCACAAGTGTGTGGAAACAGGCGCTATATAATAGCCATCATTAATGTGGACACCGTTCGATTACGCACATACATGAACGTCACTGCATCAGACAAGTTCCAGTACTTTGAGAAACATTAAAAGTTAACATAATGCTAATTACTGGCTCCAGGAACCCATGCTTGTCGTAAAAGGCGACTAAGGGGATCGGACGGTCAGGCTCGCTGACTTGGTTGACACATGTCATCGGTTCCCAATTGCGCAGATCGATGTTCATGCTGTTGATCATTGGATTGTCTGGTCCAGACTCGATTAGTTACAGACCGCCGCCATATAACGTGTGAAAACCTGTCTGAGGTCAACAATGCTAATTTTGATATTGAGTTTGATGAAGTTGTTGACAGCTTTGCACAAGGGGAAAAGACGAAAGTTGCACAGCGTTTCAAGTAATGATACCAAATTTAGATTGCATTGCGTCGCTTGTAAACCAGAGTGTTCTGAGTCACTTAAACCTAATTTGGAAATAATGGGCTCCAAACATTCAAATCGCATATTCTCATTATTTATTTAATATTGTCCAATCAAATTTACACAAAAGGAGGAAAACAGTGATCGTAAGCATTCTTAACCTTAATTTGACCAGATTGCATAGGCATAATTGACTATTTGGCATTTTTTGTATGGCGATGAAAGTGGTCTTTTGTTAAAACCAAAGTGTTCCAAGTGCAGATTCTAAGAGAAAATGCCCTTAATACTGATATAATTGAACCATAACTATTTTTGGAGGTGTCTACAATGAATTTCAGCTTACATACCTCACAATCACACTGACTGTGAAAAATTATAAATATTCCTTGCAGAGTCTACAAACAATGTCTCTGTATTCCATGGAACCTGTTCCGCTTATGAAGTACATTGTAGTAGTAGGCATTCTGTGTTAAATAAACCACCTTTTTTCAAAGGCAAACCAAGAGCATTTTTAAATAACATTATTTATTTGTCAAAATATCAACATTAAAACAGAAAGTGCAGAGGCTCCTGTGAATTCATTCCCTGAATTTGAAACAGAATTGTGAATTCTTTCCCTGAATTCTAAAAGGTATCGTGAATTCATTCCCTGAATTTTAAACAGCATTGTGAATTCTGAAAGGCATCGTGAATTCATTCCCTGAATTTTAAACAGCATTGTGAATTCTTTCCCTGAATTCTGAAAGGCATCGTGAATTCATTCCCTGAATTTTAAACAGCATTGTGATTTTTTTCCCTGAATTCTAAAAGGCATTGTGAATTCAGTCTCTGAATTTTAAACAGCATTGTGAATTTTTTCCCTGAATTCTAAAAGGCATCGTGAATTCATTCCCTGAATTTTAAACAGCATTGTGAATTCTTTCCCTGAATTCTGAAAGGCATCGTGAGTTCATTCCCTGAATTTTAAACAGCATTGTGATTTTTTCCCCTGAATTCTAAAAGGCATCGTGAATTCAGTCCCTGAATTTTAAACAGCATTGTGAATTTTTTCCCTGAATTCTAAAAGGCATCGTGAATTCATTCCCTGAATTTTAAACAGCATTGTGAATTCTTTCCCTGAATTCTAATAGGCATCGTGAATTCATTTCCTGAATTTTAAACAGCATTGTGAATTCTTTCCCTGAATTCTAAAAGGCATCGTGAATTCATTTCCTGAATTTTAAACAGCATTGTGAATTCATTCCCTTCATTCTAAAAGGCATTATGAATCCATTCCCTGAATTCTAAAAGGCATTGTGAATTCATTCCCTGAAATCTAAACGGCATTATGAATCCATTCCCTGAATTCTAAAAGGCATTGTGAATCCCGGAATTAGAATGTGTAAAATATGAACTCACCTTTTCATGATAACTGAAATCGACAGCATCAGTCATCTTAGAGCAATCGCCAATATCGAGGTCATCATTAAGCTGACAACTCCGATTGAGTTTGTGATGTTGAAAAGACTTGCACAAATCACTTTCAGCACACAGGAGGGCACACTTGACTTGACTGACTCCGTTAGCCATGCCGTACCTGTACTGGCTCTGAAGAATCTTGCCTCCACAAGCGGAATTATCGGTAAATTCTTGAAAACGAAAGTCAAGGCTTCTTGCAAGAGTTAGGAAAAACAGTGCATACAAAATGTGTATATTTCGTTTCATGATATTCGAGTACGTTCGTAGTGATGCTCCGCTTACCTCACCAAAATATCTTGCATCGTTTACAGCGATGACACTTTCAACTGAACTGTCACTGCCTTGTAGTTGTTTCCTTTCGAGCGTTTGTTTTGTGCAGTGGAACCAGACTGAAGCTCTGAGCCAAATCATTCACGGGTAGTAACGATTGCTGGATTTGCGGCTTGCCGTTGTTTAGAAAATCAATTTAATCTTTGGCAGACAATAAGGACAGTAGACAACGTTGTAAGTTCACGTGTTTTACGCGTGTGTCACGTGCATATCCTGATACCTATGATGTACCCCTAAAGAATGATATTAGTAAGGGTAAATGATAGTCAACTATAAAGGTAATCATGATGATTGGATCACCAGCAGCGAGGTTCGCATACACTCATGATTAAGTCACGAAACTATATTCTAACAGTATACATACCCTTAACCTCCCTATAATCTAACAACCACCTCTATGTCACTATGAAGGACCATACAAATATAGAAAACGACCCATTTTGAAATTACTTGAACATGATTTTAGTTTGTTCAGATATTAACATGTTTTGATTTAAATGCGTAAAAGGAAGTTGGGTAAAACTTTGTTTTTATGGTTCTTCAATGGTGTTAATTATTTGGTCTTTAGCAACCTACGTTTGACGTAAGAGGCGACTAACGGGATCTGGTGGTCAGGCTCACTCATTTGTCATCGTATATCAATTGCGTAGATCGATGCTCATTATCTTGATCACTGGATTGTCTGGTCGAGTATTTACAGACATAGCTGGACTGTTGCTGAGTGAGGCGTTAAACAACTAACAAACAAAACAAACACATGATTTAAGTTTATAATATTATATTATACAGATGAGAGTGTGTTTTACATCTAGATGAGAGAGGTGTGAACAACCAGTGTTTATATATTTATCTTATCGTATGTTTCGGAACCGGATCTGCAGTTCATGGAAGTATGGATGCCGAGTCCGGGTACACTGTCTTGCCAGACAACTAACTTTTGCAATGTGTTTGTTTGATAACATTGTTGAGTTGAGTTGAGTTGAGTTGAGTTGAGTTGAGTTGGGATTTACGTCACATCGGCATTTTTCCAGCCATATAGTGACGAGATCAAGTTTCCATTCATTACCATTTTAAGTCCAGGTCCAAAAGAGTTATATCTTAAAAACATATATATTCATTACATTTCTATTTCAAAACAGAATGTCATAGCACCAAATTCAATAGCAAGCAATTCGTTATTCTCTTTACAAAATTACAATTTATGATACAGGTCAACTTCCCTAAGGTAGTTTACAATCAGATGCACGCTCACGCGGGAAAACAGATCTTTCAGATTTCTCGCATCATAATGTGCATCCCTTGCAGTCGAAAAGTCCACACAGTCAAGCAGAATATGCTTGATGGTGAACACTTCATCGCAAGAGACACACATAGGAGCTCCATCCCAATCCATTTTCAGCAGATAGTCATGAGTAAACCGACTGTGGCCAATACGACATCGTCGTAAAATTACCTCATCTCGTCTTGACTGACAACCCACGTAGGTATAACCAATTGTTGGCTTCAATTCATGAAGTTTATTTCTTCCTACTTGGGTGTCCCACCTTTTTTGCATAAGGTCCCGAGTATAACTTTTGATTGTGGGTTTGAAATCACTGTACCGGATTAGCAGTGGAGATAAGGGCTTGTCAAGAGCTGATTTAGCATCGGCTTTTGTGTTACCTCCTATGCCGACGTGACCCGGCAACCAGCAGAGGATGATGTCACATTGGCCAGTAGGAAGATCGTTGTAAAGTTCTAAAATGTCTAGGATGATAGGGTGACTTGAAGTAACATTTTGAAGTGCTTGTAGGCAAGATAATGAGTCTGTAAAAACGATGAAGTTTTTGGAATGGTTCTGTTGTTCAATATAGGTCAAAGCTGTGAAGATAGCTTTGGCCTCAGCAGTGAAAATGGAACTATTGTCGGGAATTCTGGAGGAGACAGTCTTGGATCCAATGACTGTAGCACTGGCAACTTGGCCGTCATCCTTGGATCCGTCTGTGAAAATGGATCTATGGGTGTTATATTTGGAACGTAACTGGTTGTATTCCTGTTGGAACACCAAAGGATTTGTTTCAGACTTTTTAAGTTTGGTGAGGGTAAGGTCGACCTGTGGTTTCACCATCTGCTAGGGTGGCGAAGACAGAAGTCTGTAAGGTGCTATGATGTCGAGATCAATTTTAGCTGCAGATATGTGTGGTTGAATTCTGATTCCGAGTGGTGGAACAAGGCTTGGCAAATTAGGAAACAGATTTTCGTAGAGCAGGTTGAAAACACAATTGTATGCTGGATTGGGCTCATTTGAACGTAATTTAGTCATATACTGCAGTGAAAGTTTAATGCAGCGTTGTGCAAGGGATGGTTCGTTAGCCTCTACATACAGACTGTCTACTTGAGAGGTCCTAAAAGCTCCCAGGCAGAGCCTCAGGCCTTGGTGGTGGATAGAATCCAATTTTTCTAAATTGCTTTTGCAGGCTCCACCATAAACAATGGAGCCGTAGTCTAGTTTAGAGCGAACCAAAGATCTGTACAAGTGAAGGAGTGTTGTCTGATCCCCTCCCCACTCTGTGTTTGAAACGACTTTTAGTAAGTCCAGATCCTTCAAGCATTTGGTTTTATGTGTGGTAAGAATGTTAAGTGACGGTCGAATAAGAGTCCAAGGAATTTGGCCTCTTCTAGTACCTTAATGAGAATACTATCTAAAGATAGGTCTGGATCCTTGTGTGGTTTGTAATAAGGACAAAAGGGAATACAATTTGTTTTGGATTTTGAAAACTAAAAGCCATTTTCATTGGCCCACTTTTGGATTTTGTTTAGGCAGAGCTGTAGCTGCCTTTCTATTGCGTGCATGTTCTTACAACGGCATGACATATTGAAATTATCCACGAAAAGGGACCCATCAACACAACTGTTAAAGACGTTAGTGAGACTATTGGTTTTGATGCTAAAAAGGGTGACAGATAGAATGCTGCCTTGATGGACGCCCTGATCTTGGTGGAAATAATCAGACAATGTGAAACCCACCCGTACTTGAAATTGTGTGTTGCTTAAAAAATGAGGTAATCTACCCCTCAATCCAAATTCATGTAGATCTTTTAGGATACCATAATTCCAGACGCACCAAATGGTCAATGGTACTTTGGTTCTTTCGGAAACCACATTGGAGGTCACTAAGGAGGTTATTGGTCTCCAAGTACCAGATTAATCGATTGTTGACCATGCGCTCCATGGTTTTACAAACAAAGCTAGTTAGTGATATAGGACGGTAATTGGAGGGATCAGTATGATCCCGGCCAGGCTTTGGTATAGGGATGATAATGGCATTGTGCCACGAAGGAGGAAAGTTTTCGGTTGTCCAAATATCATCAAATGTATTGAGTAGTGTTTCCAAACTTGAATCAGGGAAGTGTTTCAGAAGCCGATAATGAATATCATCAGCTCCTGCAGCAGTGTCGTGAGCCTGCCCCAGGGCAGTACGTAGTTCATGGAGAGAAAAAGTTTCATTGTAATCCTCTCCATTATTAGAGTTAAAATTGATTGATTTCTTTTCTTGTTGGGTTTTGTATTTCTGGAACTGAGGGTTATAAGTTGACGAGGAGGAATGGTTTGCCAAAGTTTTGCCAAGTCTATTTGCAATTTCAAATTTATTTGTTAAAAGAGAGTCACCATCTTTGAGATAGCGAACACCAGATTTTGATCCTTTGCCCTTAATCTTTTGAATAATATTCCACACCTTGGACATGGGTGTGCGGGAGTTGATTTTGGACGCATATTTCCTCCATGACCGACGTGCAGTTTGTGTAGGTACGTCTTTCCCTAGCATGTGTCATTTGAACTGCAATCAGGTTATGTACAGGACTTAGGAATGGTTTCGTCTCCAATAGTATTTAAGATATCAGAAAGTAGTTCCATGGGATCAGGAACATTCCCGAAGTTGTCAGGTATAAGTTTTTCAGAGCAGAGAGTTTGGAATAATGGCCAATTGGCCTTGGTAAAATTCCACCTTGTTGAAGGTGGTTCATCCGCGGGATTGATAGGAGTAAGAACAGTCATCGTGGACCGACCATTCAAACTCGTTTAAGAGATTAGAATCCGTAAGTGATAGATCAAGTGCAGAGTATGTTCCAGTGGCAGGATGGAGATAAGTGTTTGATCCATCATTGAAGATGCATAGATCATCATTTGAGAGAAAATCTTCAAGGACCTTTCCCTTATTACTTGTATCAGTACTCCCCCATAGAGGTTTATGGCCGTTCAAGTCGCCCATGGTTATGCAGGGCTTTGGGAGTTGATCATACAATTGAAGATCTGATAGGCAGACAGTTGAGGAGAGAGGAAGATAGAGTGAACATAGTGTAAACCCTATGTTCAGAGTCATGTGGACAGTTTGTAGGGTGGTGTTAAGTGGAAGAGGGCTATGGAGGATGCCCTGTCTCACCAGGATAGAAGTGCCTCCTTTAGCTTTTAACACCGGGAGGAGAAAAGGAGTGTTAGGAACTGTACCGACGGATTTCAAATTTATCAGTTCTTTTTTGGTAGGTTTCTTGGAGACAAAACGCGGAGACAAAACGCGGGGGTCTTGAGTCAATAACTGTAGTTCATTAAAATTATTCTTAAGTCCTCTGCAATTCCATTGAATCATGTTTTGTGGATTCATTGTGCTTCGACTGGTGACATGTCACGTGAACGTGAAGAAGCGTTTGAAGTACTTCTATTGGTGTCAGGTTGGACCTCCATATCCAGAGGACCAAAGGAGTTATGGACCTCGATGGGGACCTCTGTAGGAGACGTGGCCTTTGGATTTTGGTTTGGCAGTTGCTCAAGCTGCTTTAGTCTCCGTAGTTTCTTTTCTTTTCTTTTTTGGCGCACAGTTTACGTTTCTGGCTTTGGCATTGGTTCTGGTGTTTGTGATTCAGAAGTTTTGACTTTTGATTTTGGAGATGTTGAGAAGATTTGACCCATGTCACATCAGTTTGATTGTTGCAGTAGTGGTAGAAGGGCGAGAGACGGCAGAAGAGTAAGTTTTGGTGGAAGGGATACAGTTAAACTTGCAACCCTCTTCTTAGCTTCATGAAATGAGACATTTTGTTTGGGCTTGATCTTTATGATCTCTGATTCGCGTTGCCACATGGGACAAGATTTGGAAGAGGCCATATGGTTGCCACCGCAGTTTGCACACTTCACTTCCATAGTACAGTCATTGCCCTCATGGTTGTCACCACAGCGGTAACAAACAGTAGAGGAATGACAGATTTGGATCCATGTCCAAACTTTGGCAGTTGTAGTACCAGAGTGGATTGGGGACATAGACCTCCACACCAATGCTACAATAACCAGCTCTAATCGATTCAGGAATCTTCGATCGGGCGAACGTAAACAGATAGGTGTTTGTTGGTTGAACAACACCGTCCTTCTTGATGGTGAATTTCTTCACAGCTGTGACAGACTGCTGGGAAAGTTCCTGGACAATTTGTTCCTCAGTCATGTCATACAGGCATCGAGCTCTGTCCTGAACAATGCCTCTACACGTGTTCAGTGTTTTGTGCGCTGAGACAGCAACCTTTACATTGACAAAACTCTTGTAATTTCAGTAGATTCAAGGATTGCTGTCTCCGAGCACATTCTACAAGGAGAGAACCGGACCGAAGCTTTGTTACATTGGCAACCTCTCTGCAGATACCAGCGATATCCTTGGAGACTGCAAATGGGCAGTGGTTGCTTGTCATAAGCTTCAATGATTAAGAAACGTGGCCAGTAATCAGGTCGAAGGGGCGTACTCTCGTCAGACGAGGAATTGTCAGGATCCATATGTCTTCGTTTTGAACCAGGGTGTTTGGATGCCATGTTGTAAGGAATGTGGTTCGGCATCCCATCTCCCCACCCACCATGGAGTGTCAACAAGGACGATCTTATACTGCAGCGGATCTCCAAGCTGCAAAGACCGAGGATAAGGGGGTGTTATACTCCAGCGAATTTGACATGAAATGCTGTAGCTGTCTACCAGATTAAAGGTCAGGATAGTTCCGTCCATGACAAATAATTGGAGACGTACAGAAATCGGAGGTCAGCATCACCAGATTGGCCCATGAGCCACCACCTTCTGTGCATGGGTCTGCAAGGCTATTTGGTTTGGGCAGAATATTAGTTAACATTTTGAACATGTCCAAAAGTGTTGTGTAGTACCATGAGCCGCCATGAAAGGAATGAGTTCAGGGGTGAGCACCTGGTCGCGGTAAGCAGCAGCTGTGAGGTTTCCACGGATGACCAGACGTCGGGAACGGTTGTTCCCACAGTAAGCACCCCACACCATGCAACTTCCGCCCCCGAATCTGTCGACTTCCTGTACACAACATTTGGCATACCGTACATGACGTCGTCTCCAGACTCTATGCCTGCAGTCCGCGAAACTGAGGGTAAACCTGGATTCATCGCTAAAGACGACTCGATTCCAGTCTCTCGTGGTCCATCGGAAGTGACGTAGGGACTTTGATGAAACGGTGCAATATTGGCCCAAGATATGGACGTCGAGAATGGAGACTGGCAGCCCGCAACCGATTTCGAATGGTCTGTGAGGACAGTCGACCTCTAAACATCTCAGCCCTGGTTCGTGTAGCCTGTAGAAATCTGTCACGTAGGTGACGTAGGAAGATTTGACGGTCTTCTGCTCTTGACGTCACACGTGGACGACCCGACCTTGGGCGATCAGAAGTGGTGCCAGTTTGTTGTTGACGACCTCGCAAGTCATACACAATACGACGGCTGCATCCCATTGCTCTTGCGACGTCAATAACTGATCTTCCCGCTTGCAACATGCCAACGGCACGTTCACGTTGCACATTTGACAATCGTGGCATTTCAAGTACTGTTAGAACTGTGGTTTAAAAGTGTTTTTTTCAATTCCTGAGGCCAATGCAAACACGTGCATACGAAGAAAACTTCGATGCGAAGATCACGTCATCGACTGCACGTGCAAAACCTGATTTGGCACTAACGTCATTTGCACGACGAATGGATGGGTTTGAGTGGGTTTTGCTAACGTTTTTTAAGAGTCGAAAGATAGAGATCCCATTTTATATACATAGATGTATCATCAGAGAAAAATTATTCATTATTTTTCAAATTACATTTTGTGAAGTTTCTTTTTTGACTCAGTATATATACATATTTATAACAAATTTTAAAATGGTAAAATGTGGTATTATTGTTTTTACTGCTAGTTGTTTGGCATAATTTTGTATGAATGAGATATTTAGTGAGTGCATTAATTAATTTGGGATTTGTTAGAATGTGCTTGAAATCAGAAGAGAGCTACTGGTTTTGGTATCTATACCCCCAAAAAGCCTTAAACAATCCTATAATCTCCCGGCAAACTCCAGTATCTTCACAGCAGAAATCGCAGCCATAGTTCAGGCCTTGCAAACAACATCTGACTAAACAAACACTACCATCTGCATTTTTACGGATTCCTTTAGCTCAATACCGGCTCTCAAAATTTACTCTACAACAAAAAGACCAGATGTAATAAATACAGAAGAATGCTATACCACCAAGATAAAAATAATAACATACATTTTATCTGGGTCCCGCCACATATCGGAGTCCATGGCAACGAAATGGACATCCTTGTCAGTTGTGTGTAATTGTGAAACCAGTAAAAGACTGTAAAACCAGTAAAAGACTGTAAAACTTATCAATTTTTCATGATATATCCATGTCTCCATGTAAAGACTGAGAATTCTGAGAATGAATAAAGATGTCTGACCAACCAACTCTTGTCATTTTTGAAAATTTTGTAGGCAGAGTGGGGGAAGACACCATAGAACAGGTCAGTTCATTAACCAACTAACTGGTCAAGTTCATTTTAGCAGGGGTAGAACAGGTCAGATCAGTGTATTCCCATTAACTAAATTTTCTGATCACTGGACCGTATCGTGTTGTTTTAACCTGTAGGTTTGGAAATGTAGGCAGAATTGGTATACACCCATAAGGCGGAACAGTGGAATGAAATATTTCAGACCGTTGCACTTACTGACCAAAAATTGATAACAGAAGAAGAAGATTTATTACCTGTCATAAAAGTGAACCCTTGCCACGGCGTAATAATTAATTAATGGTAGAATAATTAATTAATTCTCTAATTAACACCTGTCACAAGGGACAGGCCATTTGAGTTTGTGCTCATGGACGGTGTTATGCAACTTGTGTATCTCACGAACTTGTTAATAGATCATTGGATATGTTGTCAAACACGGGCAAATACATGAATGAATTCTCTATTTAATACATCATAGTGTAACTACATTCATTTGATCATTAACAAGAATTAGGTGACATCATATGTAAATACTTCATTCATTTTAGATCACGTTAAATCGTTTCTTGAGAAACCGACACACAAGCTCACATCACCGATGATTCCAGAGAAAAGTAAATAAATTTGAAAGATTTCTAGGAAAAGTATTAAATTCCTTACAAGCAAGTCTCTAATGCCCAGGACTTATTACCACTTATATCACAATAGTCTGAGAAGAATGTTTAAATCTGGGGACATTATAAGGCTTGAAACGACGTCGGCACATTCATCTTGCTATGTATCAATATAAAATACGTCTGTCACTGTAGTCACACCCGAGATAAAGTAAATTATATATGGTTAGAAATTGTTAAAACAAGCATTTGGAACATGATGGCAATGGTAACCCAGTGCTTGTTTGATCGGCATTCTTGAAGTACGACTTTACAGATACCAATTTCTTATTGATGCACAGAGGGGCGTTCCCATGTTTATTCTTACATCATTATCAAGATAAAGATTATTACAACCAGGTCATGAGAAGTATATATGCATGGCATGTAACAACAGGTAATTGAGAGTAAGTTGCATACTGTTTGATGAGGAAAGACGTAAGATCAACAAATAGCACATATCTTGAAACCAATATAAAGAAAGTTTTTTTAAAATTGTAAACAGTCTGATTTGATGCTAATTAAACAGCTGATTGATAGATTATATCTGTAAATCAACTTCACTAAGTCGAAATCCACTCCATCGTCCAAGTGATAAACTCAATCAACTATTCAATCACCAGCCAATCAGCTTGTTTATCCTTAATGATGAACGTCGAAACGTCACTCATTGCAATAAACAAGAAGCTGTTATCACTAAAGTGGTGTGCTTCGTGTGGATCCCTATACTCTCTATTGCAGTATAAGTGAGATCAGCTGGAGAATGTTCAGTTTGTGAATGACCAGTCTTGGGTAAAGTTCTCCTTTTATGAGGTATGTTATCTTCCAAATAGATCTGTTTCCAAAAGCTTTATCTCATGTGCAGAGGTTACTTAGAAATATTCAATGTTTACATATATATACATGTACCTTACTAAGTTGAAGTTTCTGGCCATAAGGTAATTAACGTAGTAATTGCATATTCTTACCATTACATGTTTAATTAAATCCCTTATTTTATGCCATTGTAATGTTCTCTGATCGGGTACTAGGGGAGACTCCAATTAGTATTATGAAGAAGAAGAAGAAGAAAATAGTTTATTAACGTGTCACGTGGTATACAATTGACATATTAAAATCACATAAAATTCAAAATAAAAAAAATGTAGACCATCCGGCCCTACGGCCTATTATACACCAAGTGAATTCACTCAACGTTACATCTGCATCGTTCAAATGTGTTTCCGGAGCCAATTTCTGGAATGTACATATTACATCTTTACAAGCCACAATTTCAATATGTAGGGAACAGCATTACCTAAATTATTTGTCCAGTAAACCTCATGCTGGACGTTTGTCCGTAAACCATCAGCAGTCATCAACAGACGGCCTGTAGGATTGCAGTCTGCACATGCGTTAAACCACCATCCACTCTGATAATCGACTGCGCAGCTTCCGGATGGCAAGTTGTCGTTGTCGCGGTCAAATGTACTGAATGAGGACCCATTCAGAGGGCTTAGACAATCACCAAGAGGTTGTATATTCGGCGTCCTCACGGCCGAAAATGTAATCATATAGCCGTTCGTTTCATCAGCCACTCGCGTATCTTCATAATATTGATGATAGCGACTTTTATTCTTCAGCACAGCCCCCGCTCGCAATTCATATGAACCAGGTTTTGTTATGAGATGAATCTTCTCAAGTCCAAGCCAATGGTCACCTGTCACATCACCAAAACCGTTTTTGTAGCCGTCCCAGTTTTGGTAGAAATCCACTGAAGACAGAGACCGATATGCAATTCTTGTTCTCCCGCCGAATTTCATGGTGCAGTGGACCGGAAATGACGTTTGCGAGGCTAATGGTTTAATATTGTACACACCGTCGGTGTAGCCATGGACGGAGTTGAAACCCTCAGAACAATCTGTTGCAAGAGAATTGTCATACATTGCATATATGGTCACCTTTACACAACGGTGTCAGCGCGACATGTATTTGTTATCATTCCTATCTTTCCATAACTTCCTACCACAAGGATCGTCCTGTTCGACATAGGGGTGAGGTAGCCTAATGGTTAACTTAATGGTTAAAGCGTCTTCTCGTCACGCTGAAGTCCCTGGTTCGATTCCCCAGATAAGGTGTGAAGCCCATTTCTGGTGCCCCCGCCATGATATTTCCTCAATATTGCTAAACGCGGCGTAAAACCATACTCACGCATTACCATCCTGAGTCAGCCAATCAGAATGTATATCGAGACAATATAATTCCGATTATCAAGAAACTTTTGCCAATATGCCTTTGTTTAAAAACTGTGGGAATTGTAAATTGTTAGTGGTATCGCCAGTCTGCTATAAAATCTGTTTTGGGTCCTTTTTCAGGTCGTGAAGGGAATATTTTCTTCTTGTTGAATAAGTGTCCATTATATTTTTAGAACCTCGTCTTTTAACGATCGGTGATATGTAAATGCATCATGATATTGTAACACAGAAGAAAAAAGAGCTTCACAAAAGCATGATGAAGTCATGATCATTACTTAATTCCAAGGTCTAGGTCTTGCTTGGGAACAGCATTAGTGACGCCAAACCGTGACGGGTCATCAACGAAAATTCGTTTAGCACATTTGTACCCATTTTAGAGAATCGAACTCCGGCCTCTAGGCGCCACAAGTCCAAACTTTAACCTCAGTACTTTGCTACCACGCCGATCCATTTTTTTTTTATATCAGCACGACTGAAATGAGTTCTGAAGCGTTGTAATTTCATGCAAGTATTCACCAGTAATGTCACCAGGAAATCACTGTTGAGGGTTAACCCTAAGCAGGTTCACGGCTCCCTTTGCGCGCGTCAAGTTGCCCTATTGGTTCGATATCGCGATGGAGGAGACGGGGGCCCAGCTTAGGGTTAACCTCAAGAAGCATGTCAAAGAATTTCAAACACTCTGGTGAGAATAAATTTAAATCCGATGTTTAAATGAACTTAGGTACTTATTATAGATGTTTCTATCATTCTAGTATTAAGTGCCTTGTTCCACTAAGTGATCACTGACCACTGTGTAGGTAATCTTTATAAGCGACACCTTCTTAAACTGAAATTTGCATCTGCAATTCCTCAAATAGATACACACTCTCTGTGTTGTTGCCATAACATTTACAGAAACATTGATGGGATACACATATTCTTACACTCAAGAATTCAATACCAACTAAACACCCACCTGTCATTGGTCGCTCACACCGAGGACCAACGTGACCATCCACACACGCGCATCTACCATCTGGCTTCAGGAAACCGCCATTGAGACATGCCTGAAACAACAATGATAACGATCAATAAATCCATGCGCATCAAACGTATGTCATGGCTTATAGCAAAACAAAATATTCCAGAAATACAAATTGATGAAGAAATCAATTTAATAATACAAATTGTCTTGTTTCATTGTTCGTATTTTCACCATTCAGTTTCAGACGTGTATTTTGTGTATATTTTGGACTACTTATCTTAGCGTCTAATTTTGTTTTCTTTTAACCTTATTGTGTCAATAGATATTGATGAACGGTTATGGTAATGACAAAGAAAACCCCCAGATCCATATATAGTCGAAATTTACTCAATGGATTAAAAAGCCCTTCTCTATAATAATCGTAACAAAACTGTTTTGAGCTTATGTTCACGTGAATATAAATAATATCGCTGACTTATATAGCTTATAAGTTTTAACATAATAGGATTAAAAATAAGGCGTACACTGTTCTCAAATTGATAAATATTTCAAAGTCAAGCAATAAAAGAATTTTTAGTAAAGTTCATTCTTTGATAACATTATAATTTTTAAAAGAAATGGATCTCAATAATGAATTTCGATGTACAAAGTGATGTATATAAATTTCCTCAAAAAGGGTACATTCAACTCATTCAAAGCATATTTATATGTAGCTGTGTTTGAACCGCATACTATGTGTTTACTTGTAATCTCAAGCTAAATTTGCAATGATTTCCGGTAACTAAGGAAAGGTGTAAATCCTGATGACAAACCATTAATAAAGGTACCGTAAGTTCATATGGACCTTAGTATGGTGACCCTACCTTTCTTACTGATGATCTAATCTGCAATGAAAATAACCACTGGTAGGGAACTTGGTTTCAATGAGAGTGAATTTTTGCGACAGAAACTTTGATTTTGATTTGTGACAGAGTCTTTGCAATGATACTGTTAAAATAAGATAAAATGATAATTATAGTTTTCGTTTGTGGTATACTATAGACTATAATTTTCCTTATCAGCACATGATATCATCTTGCAACTTTATAATTTACTTTAATAAATCTAACAATAGTATAGGTATCATTTTATCATAATTTGCAATGAAAGTTATTTTGATAATTGTTATGAGAGTATATTTTTTGTAATTTGTAAAATCATTGATTAAGAGATAGTTATTTTGGGTCACAATGTTTAAAGTTTTGAGTGTGGGTTGTGGCTCACATTTTGCATCATATATGTTCAATGGCAATATTATTTCTAGCGGTGCGCCTTTTTGATAGCGCTCCAGAGTTGCCTCATTGGCTTATTTTGTTTTGACTCCCGGTCGTATGTTCAAGAAAATCGCCTAATGTTCTGAGTGGATAGTGATGCTCGCGAACTTTACTAGAATGCTCGAGAACTGTGTAAGAGCTATACAAAGGCTGGTTGTTGCGTTGTGCGGCGGGGAATCACATGGACTTTATTACATGGATTATTACTGGATTTGAGTACATCTGTCTGCCATCGTCATCGTCTGACGTCGTACATTTCTAGACTGACCCTGCTCGTCTATATTCAACATATGTCATTGTAAACAACCTTCAATTAGTATATCTGCTCACACTGTAAATGTCAAGACTCTGGTGAGTTAATATTTTATATATTGTGACTCAGTTGCATTGTACTAGAAATCTGTGTTGTGATTCATTGTAGCTTGCTCATTGTTTGTTCAATATATACTCAGCAGCAAAACAAACGTCAGTACGAATTCAAAATAAGACAGACACTGTAATCACATCATTACAGAAATGGACATAATAAGCGGATGAAAACCATTATATGTTTACAATATTTTGACACATCAATGAATAACTCAGCACAATTTCAAGACATTACGTGAATGTTTGCAGTCCATTCAGACTGTTGACTTCAGTACCTAATGTGACCACCATGAGCGGCAATAACTGCAGCACAGCTTCTTTGCATGGAGTGCACCAATCGATTAATGAAGGCCATTGGCACCTGGAAGCTCACTCTGAGAATGGCTTGGCGCAATAAATCGGCTGTATTTGGCCTTGGTATGACATTATTCAGTCTCCTCTGAATTTCATTCCAAAGATGTTCAGTAGGGTTTAAATCAGGACTATGGGCAGGCCACTGCATAATGTTAACACCGTTCTGCTGTAGCAAGTCCCGTGTAGCTTTGGCAGTATGGGCCCGGGCGTTATCATGCTGGGAAATGTTGTTCCGGTGACGTGCGAAATGTGGTATGATGTCTGCAGTTGATACGCAGTACCGACTCTCATCTGTGAACAGAACAGTTCTCCATTGCCTGTATCGCCAGTTTTGGTGCTGTAGGGCGAACTGTAAACGTTCACGCCGATGACGAGGGGAGAGGATAGGTCCACGGTAAGGTCTACGGCAATGAAGGTTCTCGCTGTTAAGAAGTCATGTTGGTCTTGTCGTCTTGTGGTCACTCTTGGTCTGTCAGTATTGGGGCAATCATTTGTGGTGTTGGTGGCCCGGAAACGTTGCTGCAGCCGGTAGATGGTCCAAACGTTGACATGCAAGTGACTGGCAACGGCTTGTGCAGTGTGGCCAGCTTCAAGTCTTCCTAGCGCCTGGTTCCCCTGAGCTGTCATGAGTCGCGGCATCTTGCTGACGTTGTAATGTGAATGTTTCAGCCAGGTTTGTGAGTGGATTTTATAGGGCTGGTCCTTGTGAACAACACGTGCAGCATGAGTTGCATGAAAAACATGGAGAACACCGTACCATCTCCGAGTTTGGGAAGGAATGTCTTTGTTCAGGTAAGGTTGGAGATGATGATTGTGATCTACACATTGTTGTAGATAATGATGAGTATCTGTCAATCATAAATAGACTTCAAAACGTAAATTGTTGTCTCATGTAACACACTAGGTGAATAGAGATGACACAACTTTATGGATGATCAGCTTCTTTATTTTAACAATAGCGACGTTTCGGTATAGATTCTTATACCGTTTTCGAGCATATGTCGCTTTAGCAATATTCCAGCAATATCACTGCGGAGGACACCAGAAATGGGCTTCGCACATTCTTAAGCTTGACTAGCGAACACTTTAACCACTTGGCTACCCCACCGCCCCATTTTTAAAGGATGACTAGTATGTTAGGAACATTTATTTTCTGGAGTTTTCAAGATAAATTCAATCATGACCTGGACCAAACTTGTCGTGCTTATGAAATGTAGACTTAATGACAGACAAAACCAACCTTGTGAAAAATATTGTTACTGCAAGCAAGTGTTCCAAAATTGTTTGTGTTCGATTATGAGGAAACATGATCAGCTGCTTGGTCGTTTAGTCACTGCAACCAATCTTCGATTATTTCAATTAATCGGACCACCACTAATGATTCATGGCTCCTTTAATCCCATAAGTGGATTCATTAGGTTTGTTTTTACTGAACTATATATTTCAAGAATATTGAAGTAAATCTAAGGATAGAGAAAACTATGCGAAACAGGAAGATATGACAGGTACCCCTTACAGCAATATTTATGCCAGGAGATTTTCAACAAAAGTGAACCGATTCTGCACAATTCTATTATAAGAAATTCAAGCAAAATTCATACCCTTCATGATGGAATTAAAAGCATGGACAAATATCACCACATTATACTTGACCACTTATGATGTTGTAGTCAACATTGTCCTGACATGGAACAGTCGAGAGACGACAATGTTATGTTCAGTTTAAATCACATCGAATTATAGCTTCAAACATTCAGACGATCTTTCGACACCATAGATATATTAATAGAAGCGTCCTATTCCCATTCATGGACAAGATTTTGCAAATTGTGTCCTGTCAATTCCATTTTTGTGATTGTGAATTATTTGTGACCATGAATGAATTTTCCGTAACATCAACTTCATAATCATAAATTATACCAATTCAGTGTTTTAAATATGTGTCTTCTTTTCGCTGATAAAACAGCACAAGCTTCTTTATAGTGGGAGATAAACCCAATCAGAATGCTGACTTTTTATGCTACAATAATTTATTCAAACAATTTATAAATTACATCAATTCATTAATTAAAAAAAAACAATTTATGACTTTACATGATTATCAAGGGTTTTCAGAGTAATATAACTACATTCGTTCCTGAAGGAACTTAGCATTGAGGTAAACGTGAAATTAATTCCTTCTTAAGTTGATTTCGGATGTCTACAGGCCATTTATTGCACCTTACCCTCGCCTTGCAGTTGCTAAAATCACAAATGCTCTGTCACAAATCATAAAGTTTCTGTCGCAAAAATCACAAAGACTCCACTCTCACAGTAACCAAGTTCCCTGCCAGTGATCGTAACCTGGTCAATGTGCAGCGCTGTTCAGATTCTCGCTCACCTCTGGATGTAGACTTGGAGTGCATGATGGACGCAGCTCCCCTCTACAGACACTTCATACCGTGGCCTTCGGACAAGTCAAACATGTATTTTCTTTGTTGAATCCAACTAACAATGATAATGTCGAAAAGACTGCTAAAAATTTACATGCCGATTCGCCTGTGATTATTTTGTGTATATTGTGCTAATCGTATTGTGTGTTTCATTAGAGCCTGTTACGACGTAAATTGTAATAAAAACGCAAATTGTAATACTTGCAGCAAATTGTAATAAACTTGACGTAAATTGTAATAAAAAACGTAAATTGTAATAAAAAAATGATGTAAATTGTAATACGCAAAGTGTAATAAAAATTGACGTAAATTGTAATAACTTTCGTTGCGGTAAAATGTAATAAATGTTTACGTAAATTGTAATAACAGTTTTAATCACTCGTAAATACGCGGGTGTTTGCTTTTCGTTGCATTTCATACATCAAATAAGCTGGTTAGGGCGATAACTTAAGAAAGATCATGGATTTTGTTCAAATTTGGTACCAAGGTATATTGGCGAGATTCACCGACACAAGTGAAATGGAGTGACCTTGAGATAATTGTCAAGGTCACAGCAAAAATCTGAGGGTTTTGCCAATATAAAGATTGTTAGCGCGATAACCCAGGAAAAAATTGACAAATCTTAGCTAAATGACGAAAATGATATTCGTCCTGATATATAATCGATATAAACTGTCCTCTGTATCATGTCTTTTCGCAAATATCTTTTGAGGTTTTGATATGTATACATATGAAGTAGGGTAGGGGTGGGTTTCTAACGGGTATATCTAACACACTTGCATGCATGTAGAGTCGGAGAGGTGGGTGGGTCTTCGGGTATAACTACGAGGGACGTTCAAATAGTAGTCAGCCTCACCTAGAATATGATACAAATGCAGCTGTTTTTATGTTTTATGTTTCTACATATTATCTGTCAGCCTGGTATCTTGGCTTGGTACTTCCAAAAAACGTAAAATCTGCAATAAAATGCATCACAAACTTCAGGAAACAAAATATGCTATGTTTGAGATTGGTAGAAGTCGGCTAGAATCAAACATAGATATTAAACTTCACAAAAACGCAATTTCAAAACTACAATCGCTTGGTCAAATGACTCCCCATTCTGTTTACTGAAAGAACTCGAGAAAGAAATGATGGATTTTGTTTAAATTTGGTACCAAGGTTTATTGACTGGAGATTGGAGATTTATCGACAACACTTGAATTTAGTGACCTTGAGGTCATTTTAAAGATCACAGCGAAGGTGTAACAGTTTTGCACATGCCAAGCTTGGTAGCCGCGAACTCAGAAAAGTATTAACAGATTTTGATCCAATTTTATATCAAGGTGTATTGATTGGGAAACTTGTGCTCATTTTAAGTTCACAGTGAAAAGTGTTTGCACATGTCTAACTTTTTAGTGCGAAAATACAAGACATAATTAATATGTTTTGCTTAAAGGTAGTACCAAGATGCGTTGGGAGTATCGTCTAACGCCAGTCCAATTCAGTGACCTTCGGATTATTTTCAAAGTCACAGCGAGTATTCTTGCGATATCTCCAAACCTAATGGGTGGAATTTGTTCGCATTTTGTATCAAGGCATCAGATGACAGTTCGGTAACGTTTACATAATTTGCAGGGTCAGACAGGGGATAATTGCGACATTCAGATATCGACATATGGCGGGGTAATAGCTATGTTTGTGACAAACGCTTTGTCATTACTAATTTTCAAATTTTTGTTAGCATATGGTTTCTATAATTTCATATTAATTCTACCAGCTGTGAAATTATTCGTGACACGTCTTAAGAAAGCCAGAGATTATTTGTGTATGTTTAAAATTAATTGTTTTTCAGTATGGAGTTATTTTCGATGTTGACGCAAGGACATATTTTACGAGCAATAGCTTTCAATAATTTAATGTTATTTCTATTACATTTTGAAGTTCTTCATAGCATATCCCAAAATAACAGGATATTGTTTGTTTACGCTTTGAAATGTACGTTTCTTGTTCTTCATTTTCGAATTATTTTCAATGTTGACGCAATGACATATTTGAAGTTAATTTAATGTTTTAATCATATGAGATTTATTATGATTTATGTTTCGATCATACATTCATATATTGCGTTGTCATAGTTTAACCTGGTTCGTATTATTTTCTTCATCATATTACTACATATTATTGTATTTTTATGAGAGGGAATTTTAAGTTACATTTGCTAGGGATATCATAAATCGCTGGCGCCTGGTTATTCCTTGCCACATAGCAGTCAATCTGTCTACTCATTTGTTGTATTTGATTGATGCATATAAAATAAAATGTAGAAATGATATTGAATTGCATCATTTGCTCCAAGGAATCGATCAGATGTGCTCGTTATCAAAGTAAAGTCAAAACTTCTTTCTGTAAGGTATACAGTGGAAGTTGACACCTTAATTGTTATGGGTAGACCATCATTTATTTAGTTTCACCGCTCAAAATACAACAAAGAATTCAACGGGTGGCATTAACCTCAAAGAATGATCATAACAATGCTTATAACATACGAGGGCAAACATATCGGGGATAATTTGTTTTCATGCGATATGCACCGGGTGAAATATCACTTTGTCATGGTGACATGAAATCATGAACAATGTTATGACGTCACGTTGCTTCTCAGAAGCCGCCTTCTAAATACAACGATGACGGGGAGCCTGCCTTTGTTGGAAAGTAGATTATCGCGTAATTTCTGCAATTAAAGACTTCGGTAATAAATAGAAAATTATATTCGTGACCATAATATGCTAGGCTAACGACCTAAATATCGGCATATCCCTTCTCTCGTTCCGAAAATACCAAGACAGTTACCAACGTCCCAGTAGTGTCCATATATTTTAGAAATCTATAACAATAAAGCACAACCTCACTACTTTTTTTTTGATAAATTACAAAGGATTAATTAACCATATTAAAAGGTGTTCAGGCTTGAAGGACGAAGCTCATTAAAATCTATTGCCAGTTCCCTTTTAGAGACTGATAAAAGGTTCGAAAATGTGGGTTATAAATGAAAGTTTTTATTGTTGTTCATACCCTTTAGGCCTCCCGCCTCTACATGTATTTGAGATATAACCGTTAGAACCACCCCCACCCCCCCTCTATGTCTTAAAGTATGCTAGAAATAACCGTTAGAACACACCACACCACTTTTCTGCCCATTTATTCAATTGGGCTAAATCATAGTTGAGAGTTGCTTCTATCGATTTTACATATTTTCCCGCAACACCGATTGATGTGTCATCGGCCAACATTATTGTGATATTTTGTAAATTTCCAGGTAAATCATTGATATATACAAGGAACACAAAGGGCAGATCCTTGAGGAACCCCTGCAGTAACATTTAGTTTTTCATAATGTTCCATTAACAGAGACACACTGTCGTCTAGTTAGTTAACCAACTAAGTACGTTTCCACGAACACCATCATTTTCTAATTTGTGCAATTAACCTTTATGCCCTGCCCTGTAAAAAGCTTTTGAAATATCACTAAACAGCATACAGTAAAGGCGGTGATTATCTAGGACTGAGCATATATTATGATAAATGTCTATGTTGAGATGTAGTAGAATGACTAGCAGTAAAACCTAACTGGAATTTACTTAAAATGTTACGTTCATGGAAATGGTCGTGCACATGCTTTACCATTATTCTTTCAAGGATTTTCCAAAGGATAGGTATTAAACTAATAGGTCTGTTATTAGTTGGGAGGGATGCATTTCCTTCTTTCATAATAGGAGTAACATTACCCGTTTTCCACAATGTAGGAAATACAGTCACGCAGTGATATATTATACAACAAACAAAGAGGTTCAGCTATAGATGTACGAATTCGTTTTACCCCTCTCATGTTAATGCCATCAGGTCCACTAGATTTGTTTGCTTGTAAGGTCTTATCAGAAACCTCCTTTTTTGTTGTCGCATACTTTTGCGTAATTGAAACAAATGTGGACCACGTAAAGCTGATGTATGGCGTTATTACAGCAAAGGCTGAGCGGAAGGAGAAATAACATATGGTTCCGGCAGTGTGAGACTATTAAGAAAGGTCACATGCAGCGCAATAATATTCCACTCACTCACTGCCAAAAAATATTTTACAGTAGTGAGCTGAATAGACTTACGAGTTGGTACCTGTGGCATATTTGGCTGTGCTCTAAGAGAGACATCCTCGATAATCGCCAGGGTATACGTTACGATAACTCTCCACTATACCCTGGATGCATTCACGGCTTAGGGCGATGATTTTATTACCTCCCTTGGCTGGCTCCGCATTCTCACAGTAGCCAATCAGCTAAGCCGCCGTTACAACCGAGCTTGCCAGTGTCAACAAGGATAGCGGTCGCAGTCGCGAAGGTTTGTTCGCAGTGCAACTCAGATTTTTTGGGAAATACTAAAGACAAATTGACAGATCTGAAACTTTAAAAAATATGTGACAGAACTCCTTCTACTTCTTTCAGAGTACCTCTGCATCAATTGAGTTGCCAAGTTTTAACGGTAAGATAATTTAAGAAGCGAAAGTGAGTTGTGATTGGTACGCTCAACTTCCCAGCGTAGGCACCTGATTGGGTAAAAAGCCAGCCAATTGAGGTAATAAAATCATCGCCCTAAGCCGTGGATGCATCCAGGGTATAGTGGAGAGTGACGTATACCCTGGAGATTATCGAGGATGTAAGAGAGATAAAGTGCTATTCTATTGGGACAGCTAGGGACACTTGAGAGGACAAAGAGGCACCTCATCGCCCTTTGTTCACCACTGAACCTTTTAATCCCTCGAAAGAAGCACCTCACAAGAACTGCCAACACCGCAGACAAGACGTAACTGATACTGGTAGCAAGAGCCAGTGCATCTTAATAAGGCGTGTTAGCTTGCGTAATACTGCTTTCTTTTGGTGGTAAGAATAATGAGTTCACGTGGACGTGCAGCACATTGAATACTCGGATGATATACTCCAGGAGAAAAATCCTATAACTATATAACTAAATATATATATAAATCATATAACTATATATATATGTATATATGTGTATATATGTATATATATTGCATAGATAAATAAAAACAGAATGCCTTTTTCTCCAACATGTTTCGTTCTTTACTCTTCAGGGAGATTGTAGCGGTTACAGTATGACGTCATTACATATATATTGTGACGTCATAATAGGGACAACATTCTAGAGCGACAAGGTCACAGCTTGCAATGGTTTAACATTGGTTTGTACTTGTCTATGAAGTAGTGTTCTTTTAAAATTCGTTTTACTTTGTCCGAATTTTGAACTTGATAAAAAGGAAATATTGTAAATTTAACATCGTTTCCTTTCGCACAGACATCTAGATGTTCACTCAGTGGGATACATCGGGTTTCAGGACACTTTATTTGTTGTTTGTGGACACGAACCCGGCTCTTAAATTTTCTTTTGATTGACCAATATACTGTTCATTTACAGCCTGTGCATAGTTATTTATATACATATATTATGGTATCATTGAACCCAAATGTGTTCCAGAACATAAATACAAATATGTGCATCTTAGAACAAGATGAAAAACTGAAATCTATGCTGAAATCTAGAAAAATAATAAATAGCAAAAGACAAAATCAGAATCTTAAAAAGATACTAACAAAAGCCAAATTTATTTCAAAGAAACAGAATTTATCAAATCCTACTGTGTCTAGATGCAACAGAGGTAACTGTGGAACGTGTCGACATATTGTTGAAGGACACTCTGTAACTTTCACGAGACACGGAGAATTCTATGTAAAACAGAATTTTGACTGCTCTTGCAAAAACATAATATATGTCATAACATGCACAGGCTGTAATGAACAGTATATTGGTCAATCAGAAAATTTAAGAGCCCGGGTTCGTGTCCACAAACAACAAATAAAGTGTCCTGAAACCCGATGTATCCCACTGAGTGAACATCTAGATGTCTGTGCGAAAGGAAACGATGTTAAATTTACAATATTTCCTTTTATCAAGTTCAAAATTCGGACAAAGTAAAACGAATTTTAAAAGAACACTACTTCATAGACAAGAACAAACCAATGTTAAACCATTGCAAGCTGTGACCTTGTCGCTCTAGAATGTTGTCCCTATTATGACGTCACAATATATATGTAATGACGTCATACTGTAACCGCTACAATCTCCCTGAAGAGTAAAGAACGAAACATGTTGGAGAAAAAGGCATTCTGTTTTTATTTATCTATGCAATATTTATGACTGAACACCTGTACTACTTTGGACATTTTGTGTATGTATATATATATATATATATATATATATATATGTCTGCGGATCTAAGTCGACCATATCAGATTAATGTCTATTAATATATCGCTCATCTCCTACGTAAATACGATATATTAAGTACTACGTAGGGGATAATTTGTCCTACGTAGGAGAAAATATGCCTTACGTAGGAGATAGTGAGACCAAACATTTTTTCACCGTGGCCCTACTACGCTTCCGTAGTACTAAACCCTAACTTGAAACTCTACATATTACTGTAAGAAACAGTTATCATGAACATAGAACCGTTCATAGAGAACCGTTCTCTGTCAAGTTTGTACAGGAGGTGGTGCGCGTGTAAACGTATGAAATAATATCCGTTACATGTTCAACACGAATGGCGTTATGAATTAGCTTCACAATATCATCTGCGACTGAATATCTTCGATATTCACTGCGCGATCAAAGGTAACAAGAGTTTTTAAAACTCCCAGCGTTGTTGAGTGAGTGACTCAACATGGATTTATGCATAAACACCATACAGGGCATTGATTAGATTCATGTTCCCAAAGGAAAGACCAGCACGAACAAACAAAGGCGTTCGCTACACGCTCTCGCTTCATGAGATATACGACGACAGATGGTTGTTGTCACAACAGGGACTCAGTGAGTGTTCAATGGCAAAAAACAGTCAGTAATTTACAAACCAAATTAAAAAAGAAAGGTTTCTTTTTATCCACTATTATGTATAATTTATTATGTGTTAAGTTGTAGAAACGCTTCACTTCAAAGAGTACATAAGCACAAGAACTTCCATTTGTTTTTCATTGTCAGATCACATAATGCCAATGTCATCGCTGGGCGGGGGACGGGAAGTGACTGAAAAGCAAATCAGCTCGGAATACTTTCTGTGTTTCAAAGACAGCTATTTAACATTAATGGCTGGTGTAAATCACATAATGCCAATGTCATCACTGGGCGTGAAGTGACTGAAAAGCAAATCAGCTCGGAATAGAAGCTGTGTTTCAAAGACAGGTATTTAACATGAAAGACTAGTGTAAATTTTGCAGTAATGTCTTTTTAATAACGATCGAAATGGGTTGACCAACATGAATAATCTCTCCATATATGCCTATGAGTATGAAGTGAAGTACATGTAATGCCTTGCAAATGGTATTATTGATAAATATAACTTGACAAACGTTCAGCCATTATTTCGGCTGTGGGGTAGCCAAGTGGCTAAAGCGTTCACTCGTCACGCCGAAGACCCGGGTTCGATTCCCCAAATGGTTACTATGTGTGAAGCCCATTTTAGGTGTCCCCCGCCGTGATATTGCCGGAATATTGCTAAAAGCGGGTTAAACTAAACTCACCCACTCACTTCATTATAACCCACACTGTCCATGTATTTCATGCAGCCCCGACTATTTTGTCGTCGCCCATGTCCGTGTATGAACCATACAGAGACACATACAAATTGCATGTTACAATAATGTCAGTAAAAGCTAATATCATCTAAATGCGTTTTCATGCAAGATTAAAGAGTTACAATGCCTTTAAGGAGATATGCAAATAAACTTTAAGAAGGAATCTCGTAGCATGCTGTTACTCTGTAATGAACGAGTGAGCAAGTGAGTGTGGTTTGCCCCGCTTTTTGTAATATTCCAGCAATATCTCGGGGGTGGCCTCACACATGGTACATTATGCAAATATGGGAAATTGAACCTGGATCCACGAGCGAACGCTTTAACCACTAGCCAAGCAAACCGACCCTCCATGATCAACGAGGACACGTGACCAGAACATAATTTGTTAAACATCAAGCACATTCCTATGGTTGTTTTCATATATGGACACAGCAGATAATTTCATATATGCTTTCATTCGGAAAGTGAAGTATGTGTATATATAACATTTTATTTTCTAGCATAGCCATTGAAAAGCATAGTTTTATTACTTCCTTTTTAAAACTGTTTATGAAGAGAGAATGCAATGCAACCATTCTGAATAACACATATAAGATTCAGATTTAAGATTCACAAATCGTAATCGAGACGGGAAGCTATATGGGGACCTTAGGAGAACGCATAACGTGTCAGTTGACACGATTTATCATCAATGAAGATCTTACCGGACCCGAGCAGCGCAAGGTCGAAGGGCCCGCCAACTGGTCTTGTATAAGAGAGTTGAGGCGTCATGGGTGACCAGCGGGGTCATGCATCCTCATTAAGATGGGGGACGGGTGGCCAACAGCACTTCGATGAAGTGTGCAAGTCTACTAAACTCAAGGTTGTGATTAGTCTGAGTCAAGACAAATGAATACTATTACAGTCACGAGATAACTTGTTTGAAATACCCATAATGCCCTTGAACGATCTCATGAACAGTTACTGTCGATAGTCATCATGACTCCATGCTTTACATATGTTAACATCAGTATAACTGAGCATAAAACTGTGTTGTTTACAGTAACATTGCGCTTTTGCAGAGATTCACATGTGATGTAAATGAACAATTTATATGATTTAGATAAATATGATAATATGTGCTCATGAAGTTGTCAATGCCTCCCTTCACGTCTTCAGTCAGTGACACGCACCGCCAGATGTTAACGATGTACGCGCTGCGAATGTTGTGAAGCATGTGCACGTGAGTGTGTGGGATGCACGAGCAGTGTATCCGTGCTCTACATGCTATGTAACGGTTCTGTCTACTACAGACAGACAACACGTACTTATAATAGATCGTCCATACAAGTAAACTGTGAGCTTCCTCCGATGATAACGAGTCCCATTGTACCAACTTGATGTTTATGCATACTATGATTTTGCTTGCTTGGTTCCTCATTTCATTAAAATGCACATACGAATACACATTTGTTTGCATCACTAACCAGGTATAATCTTGAATACGAGTGGACGTTGCTGAGCATAGCATTGACTACATGCATAATACGTTGTGTAGTATATGTGCAACATGTACAGTATTGCAGTATGCATATTACAGTAAGGGCTGGACAGAAGGGCAAATAATATCGGTCTGTGACTGTGATACAGACTGGGACAAGGTATGGAAAACCAACAATTTGGACAACAGACCATTGTTTGGGTATTTTAATTGTAAATATGATTCAAATAGCTTAACCTAGATTTCGATATCCTCGAATGTACATTTGGTTGAAACTGGAAAATATACATACGCTCAATCACAAGTGTCTCCAGGTCACTGAGAATCATTTGTGTAGGGGCTCGTATTGCAATTCTCGTGCGTTTGCATGTGTTGTTGACGCGGCATGGACGCCTTGTAACATCACTATTTGATTATGATTCACAAACACATGCTCATGATATGGTCGGAATCATGCCAAGGATTAGCAGATATTTATCATGAAAACAGGTTTTTATGTAAGTGGCTTGAAACTTGCTTTTACAAAGGCCAATAGATTCGATCACAATACTTTTCGTTTTACATCTTCTTTTCTCTTAACATGCTGACCTCAAAACTGATTTAAATTCTAATCGCTGATTAAAGAGTAAGACAATAAATAGTATGCCAAATTATTGTTACCATGACAACCCTGTGATATTTTACCTTATGTAAGAGAGGAATACATACGATGCTAGGTATGGCAGTACTACTGCAGCTGATAGTGTCTGTCGTCAATTTTAATAAGTTGCTTCAACGCTATCACTAATCACTGGGTATGTATACAATTATATGTGTGATGGAGGAGATCTTGCGTCGCTAGTTTTCCCAATAATCTGAATACATGTATGTAGCGTGAAACCGGCAGATACCTATAGAAGAAAGTGTTTGCCCTACCTGTAACAACGATGTCCCATGTCTATAGAAGGGCTATAATATGGGGAAGAATGGCATGTACTTTTATCTTGGCCCGTTTATGACTGACTGACTGACTGAGTTTGGTTTTACGCCGCTTTTAGCAATATTCCAGCAATATCACGGCGGGGGACACCAGAAATGGGCTTAACATATTGTGCCCATGTGGGGAATCGAACCCGGGTCTTCGGCGTGACGAGCCAACGCTTTAACCAATAGGCTACCCCACCGCCCCGGCCCGTTTATGAAGATAAATACTGCGATCTTTCACAATAATCTCTCTGGCTATCAGATTGAGGGTACTTTTTAAACATAACTGGTATTTCAATTATGTATTATTATACAGTAACATTCTTCAAACGTTCTCCACATACGTGCGTCAGATACATCGCGCACTACCCCTTTCTCTTTTGATCTCTCAAACGACTGTTACAAGTTCGGAGAATCCTGGTCAAAGTTGAAACGTCTTAAGACTATTCCCTACTATTCTGTAACATGCACATTGTACCTAAAATGGGTAGAGCTTCCGTTCGGGGGAATATCAGAAGGACAGCGATACACTTGTCTCCAATGTTGTAGAAGACACTCCACTTACTTAGGAAAACAATAACCCAATGAGATATTGCATTCATGTCGGATTCAATTGTTTCGGCCCCTATCAGATGTGAACTTGAACATGCAAGGTCTGCGTCTATGTCAGACTAAAGGTCTACGAGTTGTTTAGCAGCACTGGGGCGTAACAGTCATATAGGCCTGCTCCAAACAACGGAATATATATCTTTTGAGAAGGACTTCTCCGACGGGTAAAGGTACAGCAATGCAACATTACGAAAAATCTTTTTTTTCACTATTTTTCATTTCATGTCTCACAGAATATATAATTTGATGGGCGAGAGGTTTTAATATCGTTCTAACTTAGTCGAATTAAGTCAAAATGAGCTTAAATTTGTGTCATGATGCTTATAAACATACACTCATTCATTTACAATCTCCAAAACATGAATTCTGAGCAAACTCATGGGCGAGCGAGTTTAAATCTAAAGTTTTCGCAAAAAAATGTTTTCATTTTTTCATCCTTGGCATATATATTCATAACAACTGCACGTTTAATTTGGTCAAATCACTTGTCAAAAAGTACCCACAGTGCGGAGAGTCCAGAATTAAATTGTGACGTGTTAATGACATTTGTTATACTGTTAACACAGCATGGCTAAGAGGTGGCAAAGTCTTGCCGCCATCAGTAACATTTGAAACAGATACAAAATATTCATTTAATGTTGAGCTTTATCCAAATCTGTAAAAACTGAAGGTATCCCAGAATCATCAGTGACAAGAAGGGGAGTGGGCCCCGATGAAGTACTAACCACCTGATTGAGTAGACTGAGGTGATAAATAGTTATCAAAATTAGAATAAAAGTTTCCCTTGGCTATTCTTTTCAGATAATTTACTTTCTTCCTTTGCTTTTTGTATTTAAATAGCTCAGAAGTATTCAGAGATCGAAATGCTTTTTTCCTTAGACGTTCTCATTTCTTTTAAGTATGTTACGAGGGGCGTTGAAAAAGTAGTCAAACTAACTATATTCTCGTTGCCCAATGTTTGAAAAGAAGCTTCCATTTTATTTTGAAGGAATCATTAGCAAAGTCATATCCAAAATTTCATGTGGGTAATGTGGTTAACGAGATATTAGTCATCACAACATTGGGGTATTATGTTTCTTGCAAATTTTCAGAAAATGGAAAACGATCTCCCATTTGGTATCTAGTAATAGTAATAGTCCGCTTATATGGCGCTCACATCCAGGCACATTGCCTGCTCACGGCGCTACGTACATTACTGTCCCCGATTATAGGACACTATCGTAGTTTCCGATACTTTTTCAACTCCCTGGGGACTGTACAGCCATGCTGCATGTTAGGCGCAATGAACTAAACACTCACATTGCCAGCACATACCCACGGTTACCCATTTTACAGCTGGGTGAACTGAGACAGTGTAGATCTAAGTATCATGTCCAAGGATACTACGCAAATGTGCCGATCTCGGGAACCGAACCTCGGTGCCTCCTCGAAACAGGGCCTTCAGCATGATAGGCAGACGCCTTACAACTGCACTATTGCGCTATCTCTTGGATAATGGTATACCCTCAGATAGTATCATATAAAACATGTTCAGCATAGTATTGGATGACTTCCCGTCATCATCAACATTCAAAGATTTGGATTGCTTGATTTACATTTAGACGGGGACTGTTGTTTTTAGGACACCCTCATTTTAAATTTTCAAAAACATTGTGTCCAGATATACAACATATTGAGAGTTGACACTTGTGTGACCATTCAGTATTTAGTTTGAACCCTTGACACCATGTATGAATAAGTGAAAACTTTAGGATGAGTTATATCCTTATGATGACGTCAACTGAAAGGGGGTGGGTACTGTCTCCAAAACAAGCCCTTTCAGTAACATGAAGGGGGAGTCACTTGAACAAGCGATTATAGTTTAAAATTGCTTTTTTGTGCAGTTTAATATCTATGTTTGACTTTTACCAACATACAACATGTTTTTTGCATATTTTGTTTCAATTGGTGTAGGGGGATTCCCGCCAATACAACTTGATATAAAATTGGATCAAAATCTATTAATTCTTTCCTAAGTTCGCGGCTACCAAGCTTGGCATGTGCAAAACTGTTACACCTTCGCTGTGACCTTTAAAATGACCTCAAGGTCACTTAATTCAAGTGGTGTCGGTGAATCTTGCCAATATACCTTGGTACCAAATTTGAACAAAATCCATGATTTCTTTCTTGAGTTATCGCCCTAACAAGCTTATTTGATGTATGAAATGCAACGCAAAACAAACACCCGCGTATTTACGAGTGATTAAAACTGTTATTACAATTTACGTAAATATTTATTACATTTTACCGCAACTAAAGTTATTACAATTTACGTCAATTTTTATTACAATTTGCGTATTACAATTTACGTCAATTTTTATTACAATTTACGTTTTTATTACAATTTACGTCAAGTTTATTACAATTTGATTCAAGTATTACAATTTGCGTTTTTATTACAATTTACGAATTTACGTCGTAACAGAGCCACCCGATGATACATCTACAATGAAATATAGATGGAGGTGTTCCGCAAAGGTCATGTTAACCAAACCTGATACTTTTAGAGGCTTAATGATACAGAGCAATAAAGGAGCTTGAAATATACTGAAAGGAACAGCACGTGGAGACATTTTATCAACGCGACCTTTTTTGTTTACACTACATTTAACCACTTCACACATTACCCCAATTTTTTTCAAATGCATTAACCGAGTCTGAATACTGAATTCAGCCATTTTCCTTGCTATATAACCACGCATAAAATTATTTGTTTGCATGGGTATATTTGTGTTGACGGAGAGGACACAAATCAGTAGAAGTTAGGCAACCTTGGTCGCGGAGAGTCTTTGGATGTGTGACCGTATCTGGCAGCTTGACCCCAGAGAGTTTCTAGGACTTCACTCCTGTCCCACAACGAAGCACATGTGATACATGTGGTCTCACCCTAGGCAAGTGAGTTTGTTCATAAATTGCCTCTGTTCGCCCAGCAGTGAATGGATACCCGGTGGGATAGGTCATGTAACTTTTTACCTAAAATGTGTTGGTCTTGGGAACAATTGTGTGAATACAGGCGCTGAATTTGCTGAATACAGTCTTGAACAACATGTACGCACTCAGACACGAGGCATATCGTAAAGGGGAAGGAGTGAACTTGCCATATTCGGGCTGTGACCTGGTACTCTCTATTTGAGTCAGGGGCGGTGGGATAGCCCAGTGGTAAAAGCGTTCGTTCGTCACGCCGAAGGCCCGGGTTCGATTCCCAACATGGGTACAATGTGTGAAGCCCATTTCTGGTGTCCCCCGCCGTAATGTTGCTGGAATATTGCTAAAAGCGCGTAAAACCATACTCACTCACTATTTGAGTCAGATTAGCTGTATCGCTATGCATACCTACACATACCCTGGGTTAAGTGTAATATGTTTAAACACGGTTTCTAACTATAACATGTCATCATACTTTTCATGAGATATATATTTGTCAGTGAATGTTTTCGAACAGTATTTCGCTTGTATCATCCTGACGCCGCTAAAGGACGCATTTATATGGACGGAATTTGAGCGCCATTGACCACTGGACAAAACATCTATTTGTAGGAGAAACAGCAGAAAAATTTGGTTCATGTTGACATGCCATAACACGTTCCCTGAATTCTAAAAGCCATCGTGAATTCATTTCCTGACTTCTAAAAGGCATTGTTAATTCATTTCCTGACTTCTTAAAGTCATCTTGAATTCATTTCCTGAATTCTAAACGGCATTGTGAATGCATTTCCTGAATTCTAATCGTCATTGTGAATTCTTGCCCTGAATTCTAAAAAGCATTGTAAATGCATTTTCTGAACTCTAAAAGGCATCGTGGATTCGTGCCCTGAATTCTAAATGGCATTGTGAATGCATTTCCTGAATTCTAATCGGCATTGTAAATTCTTGCCCTGAATTCTAATCGGCATTGTGAATTCTTGGCCTGAATTCTAAAAAGCATTGTAAATGCATTTTCTGAACTCTAAAAGGCATCGTGGATTCGTGCCCTGAATTCTAAATGGCATTGTGAATGCATTTCCTGAATTCTAATCGGCATTGTAAATTCTTGCCCTGAATTCTAATCGGCATTGTGAATTCTTGGCCTGATTCTAAAAAGCATTATAAATGCATTTCCTGAATTCTAAACGGCATTATGAATTCATTTCCTGAATTCTAATCGGCATTGTGAATTCTTGCCCTGAATTCTACAAAGCATTATCAATGCATTTCCTGAATTCTAAAAGCCATCGTGAATTCATTTCCTGAATTCTAAAAGCCATCGTGAATTCATTTCCTTAATTCTAAACGGCATTATGAATGCATTTCCTGAATTAGCATTTGTAAAACATTAACTCACCTTTTCATAATAGCTGAAATCGACAGCATCAGTCATCTTAGAGCAATCGCCAATATCGAGGTCATCATTAAGCTGACAACTCCGATTGAGTTTGTGATGTTGAAAAGACTTGCACAAATCACTTTCAGCACACAGGAGGGCACACTTTACTTGGCTGACTCCGTTAGCCATGCCGTACCTGTACTTGCTCTGAAGAATCTTGCCTCCACAAGCGGAATTATCGGTAAATTCTTGAAAACGGAAGTCAATACTTCTTACAAGAGTTAGAAAAAAACAGTGCATACAAACTGTGTATAATTCGTTTCATGATATTCGAGTACTTTCGTAGTGCTGCTCCGCTTACTTAAAAAAATATCTTATATAGTTTACAGCGTTGACACTCCCTTGTAGTTGTTTCACTTGCGCGATGATCCAGATTGAAGCTCTAAACCAGTTAAACATTCATGCGTAATTGACGATAGCTGTATTTGCGGCTAGCGATCAATAAGAAACCAATTTACCTCTTTGAAGGACATGTTGAAGCCTTGTTGTAGGTTCACGTGTTAAACCGTGTGTCAAGTACATATCCTGATCCCTTTGATGTACTCCTAAAGAATGATATCAGTAACTGAACAAGTTTGTCAAGTGTAAAGGTAATCGTGATGATTGGTTCACCAGCGTCACGGTTCACATACACTCATGATTAAGTCAAGAAACAATATTGTAACAGTACACATACCCTTAACCTCCCTAACAACCACCGCTATATTCCCATCAAACACAACAGGTGAAGTTTGCCAGGCACATTTGTCTCCCAAACTCGGATCCTTTCGTGTCAATGTATAACGACGCAATGCCATACCCTTACAGAACGCTAAGTATGGACCTGACACCGCGCATCAGTGAAAAGGAACGACTGCCGCCCAGTAGAGTATAACCAGAAATTATTGAGAATTTTAGGAATATGTTTAATTGGATTTTTAGTATAAACAACCTTGACCAGCTATCAAGTGCTTGGTTTCAGTCAAGAGAGGCAACTCCGTTAATCCTTTTCATTAGTTTGTGAAGAGTTATCCCCCTTTGTTTACTTGCTAGCAGACGACAATTTCAGTGATCCTAAGTATCGATGATTTAGAGAAGAGGAAGTTGATTTTAGAGTATCATAACAAGGACGTCAGATCAGCTAAAGTGATTTCGAGTGGAACAGGCATCCTCTTTGTCCACTGTTTATCGTGTTTTGAAAAATATTGTAAATGGCATTGAGCACCAGGGAGGTGCAGGTAGGCCCAGAAAATTGACTGTCGGTGACAGGAGGCGGCTTGGAAAACTTAAGGCTTGATATGATTGATAGAGGAACTGTGGCTGTCTGTAAGGAGACAATTAGAACTGAGCTGCATGCAATGGGTTGGCAGAAAAGTCGAGGAATTCCATCACTGATCATGAAACCTGAACAAAAGGAGCGAAGGTTGAACTGGTGCTTACAGCATAGAAATGTTAACTGTCATAATGTGATTTTCTCAGATGAAAGTTCTGTGTGGCTGTTTCCCCAAACACTGAAACTCTGGACAAAACAAACTGAAAACCTTTGTATCAGTCCGAAATTTAACGTGTGTGGGGGCATATGTGTGTTAGGGGCAACGCCCCTTTGTGTATTTGAAGGGAATATGAACAGTGAGCGGCACACAGATATTCTCGAGGGACATTTACTTCCATCTGCTCACGTGTTCTATGGAAATTGTTGGATTTTCCAGCAGGACAACGACCCAAAACATCGTTCAAAGCATTCACAGGCCTGGTTTTGGACCCAAAATATGACATTATTAGAATGGCCAAGTTAGAGCCCTGACCTAAGTCCAATAGAAAATGTTAGGGGACTTATGAAGGAAAGTGTCAAGAAGAAAAATCTGACAAATATTGCTGAAATGAAAGAACAGTTGGTCCGATATTGGGACAGCATGGACCACGACTTTCTAACTTCTTTGATCAGTAGTATGCCCCGCCGCATTGAAGCCTGCATTGCTGCCCATGTTGACTTGACAAAATACTAACTGTTCACCTGTCTTTGAATCTGGAGTTATGTTCTGCTAATATTCACATTTAATACGTAAGTAATGAGTGAAAAAACATAAAAAACATAACTTGAACTAATAAGAGAAGAAGAAATGAGAGGAATATCAATGAGAAATATTCTGCTCTGGTATGAGGAAGGTGAAAGACCAACAAAATATTTTTGTCACTTGGAAAATAGAATCTATGTTAATAATTCTATTAATAAACTTCAGTCAAGCAACAATGAGGAGTTAACAGATAGTGATTCTATACTGAATGAAGAAAAGCCCTTCTTTAAATTGTTTTATTCTGCTGATAAACAAGACGAAAAATACTTGACCACCCTAGATCACATTGTAACCCCAACCCTCAATGATGAATTAAGAAACAATTTGGAAAAAGAGATTGATATGAATGAAATTTCCTATGCAGTTAAGAATATGAAAAACAACAAAAGCCCGGGAATTGATGGATTCCCAATTGATTTTTTAAAATTCATTTGGAAGGAACTCAAAATATGGATGTTAAGATTTGTCAAAACTATTTCAGAAAAAAAATCAAATGTCTATAACTTTGAAAAGAGGAGTAATAACTTGCATACCTAAAGCTAACAGAGATAAAACACTTTTGAAAAATTGGAGACCTATTACTTTATTGAATGCACTCTATAAAATTATAAGCACTTGTATCACTAACCGTTTAAAGAAAACCCTAGATTCCCTAGTACATGCTAACCAAACAGGCTTTATTCCAGGTGGAACTCTTAGTGAAAACACAAGATTACTATATGATATAATGTTTGAAACTAATAAAGGAAATATGCCAGGACTAATTCTCCTAATAGATTTTGAGAAGGCTTTCGATACAGTGTACAAAAGAGTTCTTGAATATTGTTTTAGCTAAATTTGGTTTTGGGCCTGAAATCACTCACATATGAAAGAACATCATGTACCATCCAACATAGTAAACTCTCTGATTTTTTCGTAAATAAACGCGGATGCAGGCAAGGGGACCCTCTGTCACCGTACCTCTTTATATTTGTCGCTGAAATACTTGGTTGTATGATTAGAAGTAATGAGAACATAAAAGGTATTGTTATTGACAATAATGAGTTTAAACTAAACCAATATGCAGATGATACGGAACTATTTCTTGATGGAAATGAACAAAGCTTCAAGGCAGCTATTAATGAAATTAATACATTTAATAAAATGTCAGGACTTAATATAAATATTGATAAGACAAAGGCAATATGGTGGATTGGCTCAAAGAGAAATAGTATGGCAGATAGAATGGCAAAAGGGTGTGTTTGAAGTCTTGGGAATTACATTTCACACAGATCAGCTTATGGGTAATCAATACAAGAAAAAGACTTGATGAGATAAACAGATTGTTTTCACAATGGAGGAAAAGACACTTGACACTGATTGGTAGAAAAAACTGTTATAAAAACTTTGGCTTTGTCAAAACTTGTTCATATATTCAATATTCTGCCTAATCCTCCTAAAGACTTCATTACTTCATTGGTTGACACAGTAACATTTTGTGAAGCTTTGAAACTAGCTAACCTGAGATCTGATTGTAGAAGAACAGCAGTTGAAAATCCCTGTAATATTTCTTTTTGATGTCATTTTAAAATCTGGTGCAGAATTAAATTCCACATAGATCTTAACAGCTTATGGGTATTCAATACAAGAAAAAGACTAGATGAGATAAACAGATTGTTTTCACAATGGACTGACTGAGTTTAGTTTTACGCCGCTTTTAGCAATATTCCAGCAATATCACGGCGGGGGACACCAGAAATGGGCTTAACACATTGTGCCCATGTTGGGAATCGAACCCGGGTCTTCGGCGTGACGAGCCAACGCTTTAACCACTAGGCTACCCCACCGCCCCTTTTCACAATGGAGGAAAAGACACTTGACACTGATTGGTAAAATAACTCTCATAAAAACTTTGGCTTTGTCAAAACTTGTTCATATATTCAATACTCTGCCTAATCCTCCTAAAGACTTCGTTACTTCATTGGAGAATAGCTTTTTCAAACTCATATGGAATGACAAACCAGATGAAATCAAAAGGAACAATTTGAAAAGATTATACAAAAATGGTGGTTTAAGGATGGTTGACACAGTAACATTTTGTGAAGCTTTGAAACTAGCTAACCTGAGATCTTATTTTAGAAAAACAACAGTTGAAAATCCCTGAAATATTCCTGTTGATGTCATTTTAAGGTCTGGTGCAAATGTTGATCAAGTAACTTACATCGATAACCCTTATTGGAAGGATGTTTTGAAAGCTTGGAACAAATATTGCAAAAAAAGTCATGTGAATTCTGGTAATATTTATGAAATCCTAGCCTAACCACTATGGTTTAACCATAATTACAAAATCCCAACACATTACAAAAAAAACTAGGAAAGTAAAGGCATTCTTACAATTAAGGACCTGTGTGACAAAACTGTTTTTTTATCCTTTGACAAGTAAAAGGAAATGTATGGCATGAAAGGCACATACCTGGACTTTTTGCATGTTTTGAATATACTACCTGATTCTTGGAAATATACTATTAGACACTCTCGAAACATGCCAGTTGTTGATTTACTCATAACTGAGTGTCATTTGACTTTATTGAAATGATGCAAAGGCTCTAGAATTTTTTTATGACGCCATGATTTCCGATGAAGATGTACCTAAAATGTGTCTTAAATGGCAAGAATCTTTTGCTAATGTTACTTTTGATTGGAATCAGATTTTTACGACTTATAGAAATGGTTTAAAAGATGTCAAACTACTTGATTTCCAATACAAACTTGTACAACGTGTTATCTATACTAAAATGAACTATTTAACATGAAACTTGTTGACAATACTGTTTGCTGTTGTTGTAATGAGCTGAATGAGAATATTTGTCATGTTTATTGGGAATGTAGAGAAACACAAACATTCTGGAATGAACTTGAAGTTTGGATGAATAATCATATTGAGAACACAACTAAAATAACAAAATATCTTGTTTGGTTTGGAACATTATACACAGATTGATTATTGCACCATATTATCCCAACTGCCAAAAAAATATATATCCATTTATGTGGGATTAACCAACCCACTACAAAACTCAAAAGTTCCTGTTTGTTTTGAGAGAAATTTTCAATGTGGAAAAGTTCATTGCAATTAAAAATAATAACCTCCAAAGTCATGACACAAAAATGAGATCTATATTCCCAACTTAACAATGAAAATAGACTCTATAGCAAACTCTAAAAAACGTGAATTGGTGTTTTAATGAGGTGACCCTGGGAACAATATAAACATTTTAAAACAATTTAAATAACCCTTTTAAATGTATCCTTTCAACATTATCCGTTGGGGTCATTAAGGTAGTGTTCGTTTATTCTTTCTCTTATTTGTGTCCTTTCAGTCCTTTTAATGATTACACAATGGCAGTCCTTATTGTTGGTTTTCATTAAAGGGACTGTCTCATGTACCATGTGATGTTCACCGAGACAAACAACTTGTGTGGACTAGGCGAAGACAAACAGTGTTTACGAGCACTGTGTTGGTTGTATATGGCATGGCTGCCGATAAATACTTCATTCTCCTTTTTTGATGAACTTTTGTACAAGCGAATGGAATGAGTAACTCCATTAACCATTCAAAATTACGATTGCTATGACCTGTAAACCAAACAGCTATCAATTTACATTATTTGATAAACATCTTCTTCCTTCACTATCAATTTGACGATTAACCTCAGTTCTCTCTTGTAAATCATGCCCACTCTTTACGAAGCAGACTGGAAGGAATGCTGTAGAAATACTGAAAAACCGTCACCAACAGAATAATATATCAAAACCCTTCCCTATAGCGTGAGCGTTCAAACGGTTTGACCTCCGTTCTTTTCGCATCTATGTGCCCCTTCACCTTTACATTGCTTTTTCTGTTTTGTTAAGATCTCAAAGGCAAACCCTTTGCTGTGCTGCGCTGCACTGCGCTTATGGCGCATGTGCAGTGAACATTTGTCTGTCTGCTAATGACAATATGTAATACACAAAATCCCGACTCCTAGGAGCAATTGGCGGCAACGCAACGATTCGGCATGTCTTCGTTGACGTCAAGAAATCAAACAAAATGAAGAGCTTGTTACACACTTTATATACAACTAACTGAATATCCTTCCTCACATAACGTTACTTCCGGTTCGCTGCAGTGCTCTGGCGACAGAGTTACGTAACCTCTCTTTGGTCACTCTCCTACCCAGAGTTCCATGCGGCAAGCCAGCATAGTACCTCTGCCACAGGCCACAAAAATGTGACGATTCGTCACATCTTGCAATGTCCATTCAATATAATGTACAGATTTCTTTTTTACTCTTTTATTTTTGACGAGTCTACATCTAAACTAAACATCTTTAATAGAATGGTTTAGTTTCACTGAGAAAATATCCAAAAACATGTAACACTATTTTGATTTGCGTAGCGATCCGTTGTTTACATAGGTTATACGGCTCCAAGTGCTGTCATCGAAGGTGATGGAGAGCAAACGATGCAGCCAGTTTGATATCTAATTACGTACTGTCATAGACCTTACTGTCGCAGTTGTGGAAGAATATATATGTAACAATGTAAAACATTATGAAGAGAGCGCCGAAAAGCTTTCGTGTGTCCAGTTTCTTATTATGAATATGCGCGTTTGTTTACAAACAGGAGAAAAGACCGATCACGTGATATGCAAATTAGCCTGTGGCAGTGATGTTATGTTAAGTCATCGCTGTGCCGGAGTGTGCTCTTCGGTATCATTGACAGGCGAGAGTGAAGCAGGCGACTTTTTGGCAACTTTTAATCGCTCGGTATTACTTAACCACAAGTTTTTTAAGTACTAATTTGGTGTTCAGCCTGAGACTAACCACACGTCTTTCATATGTAATGGTGGGGCGATGGGGTGGCCCAGTGGTTAAAGCGTTCGCTCGTCACGCTGAAGGCCCGGGTTCGATTCCCCACATGGGTACAATGTGTGAAGTCCATTTCTTGTGTTCCCCGCCGTGATGTTGCTGGAATTTTGCTAAAAGCGGCGTAAAACCATACTCACTCACTCACTCATATGTTATGGTTAAAAGAGTTAAAAAAAACAAAAGGTTATTTGTTCTTTAACACCTATCAGGCTATACACCATAAACAAAACGCATTGATTCATGGCTCGTGCACCCGAGTTCTGTCTCTGTCACATTATGCAATTACACAGACAGGCAGGTGTGATACTTGTACACATGACATGTTATGGTGTCTGTTGATGGCAAAATGTTAAACACCAAAAATGAGCATGTATTTACAAAACCCAACATCTATAAACTCACACAAAGTGTGCATCGGCAAAAAACCAGTCAATGAAATATTTTTCGAAGCGAAACGAGTGAAGTACGTTGCCAACCTTTGCTCGCTTCACACGCATATAGGAAGAGTGCTCATTTTCTCTTTGTTGCGCAACCCTACTTGTGCTACAGTTTGCGTGTGCGTGGACTGACCGCGGTTGTGTAAATGTGGTGACGTAATGCCCATGTCTTTATTATTTCACCCGATCCGGGTTAGAATTGATCTACATTAACCCATGCTTGTTGTAAGCGGCGACTAACGGGATCGGGTGGTCAGGCTCACTGACTTGGTTGCCAAATGTAATCGTATCCAAATTGCGTAGGACGATGCTCATGTTGATCACTGGATTGTCTGGTCAAGACTCGAGTGACCGCCGCCATATATCTTGAATATTGCTGAGTGAGGCGTAAAACCCAACTCACTCACAATAAACAAATGGCTTGAAGAGAACCTTTATCTATAACATTGTGATCTAGCTTTTTATTGCCATTTCGTGTCGTGTTATCGCCATATTGTGTCTTGTTATCGCCATGTCGTGTCGTGATTTCGCTGTTTCGTTTTGGCTGTATCGCAATATCGCTGTATCGTGTCGCCATATCGCAATATCGTGTCGTACTATCGCTTTGTCGCGATATCGCCTTGATTTCTTCAGGGCGATAAAGCGATGGCCGAATGAGCCACCATACTTTCTGAAGAGTGAGTTTACAGTTCAAGCTGAAGCTGATTGACACTGCTGACGTGGAAAAGCAAACCCAAGACTAGTGACACAACCGAACCGTAGTAGCTGGTGTTGTTTCAGATGCATATATGAATGTCAGAGTAAGTACAGAATTGTTCTGTTCTTGTCTCCTGGGTGTCCTAATGTAGTAATACTATTGCATTTCAAACAAGACATTATGTCTATGTCATTGCAGTTTCTATAAAAACGCACAGACTTTAAATTATTCAAGGTGCAATTTGCTTTACGAATACGTCAGTACATTGGAGAGACATAAGCACAGGATTAGTTCTATTGTTGTGGTGTTAACATGTTATCTCAGAAACATACATGATACAATCAGATCACTCGGATAGATGGCACAGTGTGTGCATTAAAAGTTTATGTTAAAACCCGTTTCTCTTTCATTATATAATAAAACAATTATAGACTCTTGTAGAGGTCGATATCGGTTTTATTGACCTGAGAAAAAACAACATCGACCTCGCAAGCTCTGTCGACTCAAGTCAAGCTCGGTCGATATTGTTTTACTCAGGTCAATAAAACCGATATCGACCTCTACAAGAGTCTATAATTGTATATTATTATATAGGTAGTATTTTTTCCTGTACCACGATTGGTCAAAAGACCGTCACATGATTGACTACGAAACACGATATTGACTTGAGTTTTCTGATAAATTTTGATTTTAGCAGGTTTACCACAAAAATAGACAAGGAATCCCGTACGAAGGGGCTTCCCCACGCTTTTCAGCCAATCAGATCCACTCGGATAGATGGCACAGTATGTGTATTAAAAGTTTATGTTAAAACCCGTTTCTCTTTCATTATATAATAAAACAATTATAGACTCTTGTAGAGGTCGATATCGGTGTTTACTGACCTGAGTAAAACAATATCGACCGAGCTTGCGAAATAAAACAATATCGACCGAGCTTGCGAGCTTTTCTCAGGTCAATAAAAAACCGATATCGAGCTCTACAAGAGTCTATAATTGTATAATGTTTCAGCGGCTATCGTGGAGGGCGTGGCTATTTTTACAGTAGAAGTTCTAAAGATGACACACTGACATAAGTCCAAATGTACAATATTTACCTAAAATTCCTCTCTGGGACAAATACAGTTAAGCATGCTACTACATGGGCGGATCCAGGAATTTTGAACAGGGGTGGTGGGGTGTTTCAGAGGATTCGTACCCCCTGAAAAAACCACTGGATGGAATATTGCTGGATGCAGCCTTGTGTCCTAGTGTGTGTTGAATATGTATTACTTCCACACATTGCTGGGGCGGTAGGGTATCCAAGTGGTTAAAGCGTTCGCTGGTCACGACGAAGACCCGGTTCCGATTTCCCATGCGTACAATGAGCGAAGCCCATTTCTGAGTGTCTCTGCCATGATGTTTCTGGAATATTGCTAAAAGCGGCGTAAAGATATACTCACCCACTCACACATTGCTGACCTGTTTATGACTGCGTCGATAAAAAACTTTCAGTCACGGCTCAGGACTTGTTCTCAAATAATCGATAACGTTCAGTTTCATACAATGTTTATTGTGTCATGTGACCCTTTCTCCATCACACGAACATGCTTCAAACATCTGTTTGTACATACAAATTGTATTTCAACGCGGCGAAGACATCCATGCGCTGTTACGAATAGTAATATCAAAAGCTGAATATTTGTACAATGAAAGAGAATTGTAGATGTCAAAGCTTCTTTGTTATGAGTAACAAAACGTTTGGGAGTATATACCTATCAGGTGAGTGAATGCTAAGGGGCAGGGAGCAGGTATACTGAGTCAAAAAAGAAACTTCACATTCTTTCTTCAGGGCACTATAAAAGAACAAGAGATGGTAAGATGGTTAAATTGGTATTATTTCATTGCTGAGATCTGTGTGATGTACTCGATACACTACAGATGACCAGAAGTCAGGAACGGTTGTTTCCCAAAACACCACACCATGCAACTGCTTTACAGAATCTGTCGACTTCCTCTTGTACACAACATTGGGCATACGTTTCACAACGTCATCTCCAGACTCTATGCCTGCAGTCCGCGAATCTGAGGGTGAAGCCTGGATTCATCGCTAAAGACGACTCGATTCCAGTCTCTCTGGGTCCATTGGAGGTGACGTTGGGCCCACAGCAGACGTTGACGTTGATGAAACGGCGTCAATCTCGTGATATGGACGTCGAGAATGGAGATTAGCAGCCCGCAACCGATTTCCGAATGGTCTGTAGGGACAGTCGACCTCTAAACATCTCAGCCCTGGTTCATGTAGCCGGCAGAAATCTGTCACGTAGGTGACGTAGGACGATTTGACGGTCTTCTGCTGGTGACGTCACACGTGGACGACCGACCATGGGCGATCCAGAAGAAGGTGCCAGTTTGTTGTAGACGAGACCTCGCAAGTTATACACAAGTACGACGGCTGCATCCCATTGCTCTTGCGACGTCAATAACTGATCTTCCCGCTTGCAACATGCCACCAGCGGCACGTTCCGTTACATTTTGACAATCGTGGCATTTCAAAATTACCGTTAGAGACTATGTTTTAAAAAGTGTTTTTTCAATTCTTGAGGCCAGTAATTACAAACACTTGCATATGAAGAAAACTTCGATGCGAAGATCACGTGAGTCGACTGCACGTACAAAACCTGATTTAAGCACTAACGTCATTTGCGTGAGATTGAGTTGGTTTGAGTTCCTGGTTTTGCTAGCGTTTTTCTCGAGTCGAAGAAGATAGGATCCCATTTCGGATACATAGATATATCATCAGAGAAGCATTATTCAATATTTTCAAATATTTTTCATTTTGTGAAGTTTCTTTTGACTCAAGGTATATACACATGCACAGGCGCGTAGCAAGCCAGTAAAGGTTACCGAAAGCTATATGGGGAGGCTACCGGTAAAGGGACCACATGGGTCGATCACAGATTCAGAGATACTGACAGAAACGTAGAACCGATGAATAGAACTCCTAAATTTCACGATCTTTGTTTTGTGTTTTAATGGTTTAAAACCCCTATTTATTACGTGTTGACTGTTGGAATTACAGATTGTTTACAATAAAAGCCTCAAAACTTAAAAATATTAAGAGGTTCCATAAAGGTACCACATGGTCAGCGCAACTGGCTAAGCAGTATAAAGAAACTTCAAACAGGAGACTGAAGAGGCTTCATAGGCAATATTTTACATGCGCTTCTTTGGACACCTTTCATTAAAACCTCACAGCGTAACCGAGTTCTTGATCGCAACTAATTTGACTGGCATTTGACCTGACCCTGTTTCCGGTGGAGGTAAGTTTACACACGATCCGCATTTGAACATTGATAATACAATATGATTCATAGCTACATGGTTTACCAGAGTTGTATTTTACATTGGTAATTATAAAAAGAAGGTGTGATCTTCTCAATTATTGTCAAAAATTGTCTTAATTATATTTTTTCCGTAGACATATTGTTTGTGGCTAAAATCAACGTGCTTATTACGACCAACTGGTCCCTTATTTATAAAGATATTTTTGGTTATTTTTGAATCATTATTGCAATGAAAGGGATTGAATTTAATCTCCTAGAACAGATCCTCTTCAGTAAAACAACTATTATGAACTGAATGAAATATTAGAAAAAGGTTGTAAGTGAAATTTAGTAGATTAATTTTTCCTTTCCAGGTTTCAAAGATCCTGACGGTAGTACGTAACATTCACTATGGACGAGACTATACAAAACCCGTAAAGAGCCAATATTTTTATTGGCTTGAAAGCACAAAATGGCTCAGAATTCAATTAATTGCATGGATTCTTAAATAACTTTTGTACCAAGAAATGGAGGTACAAGAGATGGATGGAAAACCTACCAATATGGTCTCCACTGGATCATTTTGATTTGTGCACTGAGCCTTTGCACAACTCCTCACTACCTCCTTATACATTAGAGGCGTATGCAGTCAGGAGACCAGACTTGAGGCCACCGTTGTTACACAGGGCCATATTTACTCCGCCATTCCCCGTTTTTTGAGGCATATATCTCGGTCTTTTTCCCTTTATAACTTTGTCGATCCACAGTTTCGTTCATTCACCATACCAATGATTAATATTATTCCAGAAAAGAATTATCATCCCACAATTTTGCCAAGGAATACTTGGCGAATCATTTGATAATCATCCTTATCAGCATATGGAATAATGGGAAAAAGTGACACCTCCGATTATCAAAGTGTAGAGGATAGAGCAATCAATATCCCTATCCCGTCATCAATTGAACAGTTTGTCCAACCTATTCAAATAAGACTAGATTTGTTGAAGAATCTAGCAAGCAGTAGTTCTGGTCAGGCTGAGATTGAAATCATCAATAAGAGGTATGTTAAATGTATAAATAGAAGGGCCATAAGCGGTTAACCAGAATGTTATAGAATCAGGAGTTTTGTGGATTTTTATAATGTTTTCAGTTGATTGTTTTACTTTTCGATTATACAATATTCCAAAATGAACTGTTAAAATACTGAACACTTGTAACTGTTATTCTGACTGGAAGGTATATCTTGCTTTTCAGAATGTCTGCTCCCCAAACAGTCCAGCAAGTGACAGTTCTGTCGAGGCAGAAGGTGGGTCTGCTACGAGTGTCAGCTATCAGCTATTGACCCTCAAAGGCTTGAAACAGAACTAGTTTGTAGTGATAACACTGTTTTACTGGCCGCAGATGGAACACTCTGGCTATACTGCGCATCATGCCACAGACAGTTCCATTTTATTCTGTGTTGGCAATCTGTCAGATAGTGGCAACCGTCCATGACATCAATTCCTGATGGATTTCAAAATTGTGGTTGGTGTATAAGTAACTGATCAAATATGGCTGAGGAACAGTTGTTAGATTTTAGCCAAAGGCATTGCCGATGTACCAGGAGCACTGGATGTTATTTCTGTACTGTTATGTTTGTACTGATGGATAATAATGCAAGCAATAAATTATGTATTGGAAGACTTTGCTGTGAAACATGCTTGGTTTCCACAGCCTCTGTACACCACCAGAATACGGAGAGGGATTAATAATGTCCTAATTAGATGCTGACTCGGAGATGTTGTTGAAGTCACTCTTCCAACTCTATCTAGCATACCCATATCCCATTCTTGATTGTGAACTGGAGGTGCAATCCTTTATTGAAAGTGGGTGTTGTGCATAGGTGCACAAAGAAGTTTCCACTTGATATGATTCAGGAGTCAAGACTGGATTGTCTTGAATTTGATTTTTATTAGCTGATAATCCCACGTTAATCATCATCATATCTTTAATGCTCAGACATTGAATACCTTTGTACAGAACCAGCCTCATACCGTGAAGAAAGGCTCAAGCCCCTCAGCCAGAAGGAGACCAGAACAACTTGTACATGTTCAGAGGTGTCACAGTTTGTCGAGAATTTTTCATGTTTGTTTTTGGTCGAGTATTAAGCGTCTTAAAACGTCGAGGGCATATGTTAGTTTCTGGAATAAATGCCAAGAAACACTGGTAGGGCAGATAAAACCAGTCAATCAACATGTCTCACATTAGAACAAAGCAGAAAAAAGGCTGTACTGTTCATTAAAAACTATGGTGAGCAGAATGCCTTAGTGATGCCTGAAGTCGCATTTCGGGAAGGAAAAGAAACACTGACTTAAAACTTTGCCTTCTCCACGCTGACCAAAAACTTTGTATACGGAAAATACGAAGGTGCGTGTCTCATGAGAAACACTGACGGCGAGGAACCAATGTCGAGTTCGCACATAGTACATGCAACATGGATGTTGTTTTGTTCCCCACATTGTTATCCAAGACCAAGAACAGATCCTGGCGTGTAACTTGTTTGTCAGCAGGAGACAGTATGACCATTATCGGAAACTCTTTCTGCGACCAATGAAAGAGCGAGAACTTGCCAAAGGAGTTGTAGAACATATTGACCAAGTCGACGTCTGAACGTGGATTCCTAAGAATTTCGATAATTGGCGGAATGTCGTCAGAGGACGTTGAACTGTTGACTCCCGGAACTGACCCTTTTCGCCCCATCAGCTAATGACATACAAAGGTAAAAGATGCATCCAGAGTCTTGATTTTTGCTCAGCAGAGTGTTTTATACGATTCTCAGCAAGTTGGACCTTTATACTTTCTATGTGGCTACAAAGGTTGGACTCTTTGGAATTGCCGTAGAGACCACTCAGGAAATTTGTCCTGAAGCGGTTTTATTATGGGAAAGAAGGATCAAATCTTGGTTATCTTACTTCTTCACCACTTCTACACAAACTTTGAGTGTTAGGAGAAATCGACTCGCTTTGTCAATACTGACAACTGCTGTAAGTCAGAACAAGGAACAATTTCATGATGCAATTACTGTGTTTGGCCGGCGTACAGCTGCAGGTCAAGAACCAGTCATTTCAGATCAGCTTTTATACCAGATTGGACACGCAAGTTTTAGCCAAGATCTGTTATTTGTTTGGATTGTTTGAAGCGATGGCGACGT